>NW_027206290.1:5805000-6405000 GCF_024711535.1 Dipodomys merriami
AAAAACAAAAACAAAGAAAACCCCAGAAAGTCATGAATATTTATTTGATGACCCTTAAAAATAACCTCAGAAATGTCAACTATTGATCATTAAGATGAATTCAGTAGGGAAATCTACCGATAATGTTGGTAAATCTTCACTTAGATAGGAGTCTTTACAAGTGCATGCACATGTATGTGTGTTAATGGAGCAGGATGGTAAGGAAGCAAATTTAAAGGAAAGGAGACACAAAGTGGGCAAGAACACAACTGAAGCTCTTAAACACCATTTGGTCACTCCATAATAAGACAAATACTGAAGCAAAAATATGTTCTGTAAGTAAGAAGAATAAAAGTTGAGTGGATGGGTGTGCATTGGAGTATGTGAGCTGTTTTGATTATAAGAGATAGGTTAAATTCTTGACTTATGCATAAGATTTTTAACTGGAGGAAGATGGCAGAGGAGAAGCTGGAGGCTAAACAAGCTCTCACATAGAAAGCAGTTTTAGTGTTCCAGTGAACAGTCCTAAGCTAGAGAATTACACCAAGTGTGCCACCACAGTACAGAGAGTTTGGCCAGGGAGGGAAAAGCCAGGCAGTTTGGTCAAGGAGACAGCCACCATACCAACAGAGAAAGTCCAGGACAAAGGCACCAGATGCAGTATACAAGCGGATTATACTCACCACCAACAAGAACTGACAAGGAGCAGAAATCTTCATCCTGCTGATCGCAGACCAGGGACAGCCCAGGACAAAGAGTCTGGCGTGAGTAGAACCCTGACATCCTCACTCCTTCTCACAGAGCACACAGAGCAAAGGTGGGAAGGCAGCTCCTCCCACACCACTGGAGAAGATCTCTATCTTTGACTGACAAAGGCCAGGTCGAGCAGCTAGCTCCAACCCAGGCCTTGGAAGGAAACAATTGGAGCCATTAGCAAGTCACAGGAACCTGACCTGACGTGTCAGGCTCAGCTCCACCAAAGGGAAAGTCACCTTGCCCAGGCAGAGGAATCTCCACTGTTTACCCAGTGACTTTCTTCACTGGGTAAACAGAAACAGAGGCTGCCCCTCCCTATGACAGCCTAGACAAACAATTAAAACTCAGTAAACATAAACCCTGAGAATTGCTGGGCTGGGCTCTGTGAGTGTCTCAAGAGCTAGCCCCTCAGGAAAAAGCTACTGTTTGCTGATAGGCCTCAGCCCTACCCAGAACCTAGCCTCATCACAGCATCTCCAAACTAGAGGAAACAGCCATCTTCCTCTTTTATGATAGTCAAAGCAGATCTCCCTCCCACTGAACTAGCCTGGGAGGAGGATCACAAAGTCCTGGGTAAGGCAAACCGATGTAAGAAATCAATCAAGCCACAGGAAAACCAAACAACCAAACACCACAAGCAGACCAGAGACTCCACCAGGAGACTAGTTACAGACACAGGGGAGATACAAGATCTTCCTCACCCCCCCCCACAAAAAAAAATCAAAGACCTCTTTTTACTACCTATTTATTATTTTTAAATTCTTTTCTTTTTTTCTTTCATAATTTTTATTTTAGGACTATGTGTGGGTGTGTCTGTGTGTGTCTGTGTTAAACTCTTTTGACCTTTGGGTACTTTTCTTCTTTTTCTTTCTCTTTCTCTTTTTCATTTCTTTCTTTTCTTTCTTTGTTACATGACTTAATTGCTGTTCTGCTCATCCCCAGATATATACCCATCAATTATTAGACCTTATCCCTCATTGTGTACATACTTAATCCAGAAACTTATTACTCAATTCACAACCTCTTAGGCTTAACTTCTTTAATAGTACTTTTATTTCTTTATACCTATATAACTTTCAAGTATACCAATTTTAAGATTTTTTATTTTTTATTTTTTCATTTTTCCTTTTTATCTTTCCCTTCCTCTCATCCTATCCTTTTCTTCCCTTAATATCATTTCTTTATACTTACATAATTTTTAAGTGTTTCATTTTTTAATGTAAATTTTTGTTCTTCCATTTTCCTTGTTTTTTTTTTTAATCTCTCACCTATCATTCTGTCTTATCCATTTCCCTATCTGAGATTAGGAGTTGGTTAAATTCACTCTCCTTTTGCCTCTGCACATCCCTATAATCCTATTTTTCCCCACAATTCTCCCTAAACCTAATAATTTCTGGTTTGCTGAATCGCTCTTGGATGTTCTTAGCCCATTAATCCATAGTTGTTTGATGCTGAATTGATTGTACCTGTTGAACTAGATTGTATCTGCAGCATTTTGACTGTTCAACTACAGGATTCTGGTTGATGCTTGTCTTAATATAGTGTTATAACACAAAACTCGTGTTATTTTCATACCAAATGAACAAGCTGGAAAAACACAAGAAAAATGACAAGTCCAGGTATCTCAGCTCCCACTCAGGATAATCAGGTATCAGAACAGTTAATGAATAATCAAAGGACTCAGTGTGAACGTGACAGGGAGTGAGATGAGGCTAAACAAAGATTAATACAGGAACTTCAGGAGCATGATGAGGATAACCAAAAATTAATACAGAAATCACATGAGCGTGAGGAAGCTACTCAAAGATTGGTACAGGAATTGAATGAGCAAGCTGAGAACAGTCAAAAAGAAAGACAGGAATTGTGTAAGCAGGCAGAGAACAGTCAAAGAGTAATACAAAAATTGCATGAGCATGAGGAAGCTAATCAAGAGTAACACAGGAATTGTGTGACCAGGATGAGAATAGACAAAGATCAATAGAGGCATTCATGGAATCCATAAACAGACAGCTGAAGGAATCCAGGGAGACCACAAAGGGAATGTTCAATGGATCCCATCAGAAGGAAAGGGAGTCCAAGGAAACCATAACTAATCAACTAAATGAGCTGAGAGTAAACATTGAACACCAAATTAAGGAAGTAAAGAAATTCATACAAGATCTAAATCAAGCTCCAACAAAGAATTTGAAGCTATCAAAGCTAACCAATTAAAAGGAAAGGAAATTAAAAAACAAAGTGGAGAGTCTTGACAGTATAACCTACAGTATAACCTGCAGAAGATCGAATCTCGGGGATTGAAGACAGCCTAGATATTATAGAGAAAGAACATACAATTATTCAAGACAAATCCAAGAAATATGATAGATTTATTCAACGTTTGAAAGACACTATCAAAGGCCTAATCTGAGGATAATGGGTATAGAGGAGCACCTAGAGACAGAAGTTAATGGTCTAGAAAAATTATTTCACAGGATCCTAGTAGAGAACTTCCCAAACATGCAAAAAGATAGGCATATTCAGATATAAGCAGCTTTTAGAACACCAAATAGACCAGACCATCACATTATAATCACACAGGGTCAATTCAGACCATGGAAAGGATCCTTAAAGCTGCCAAGGAGAAAAGATCAATCACCTATAAAGGGAAACCAATTAGAATCACCTCAGATTTCTCAGCAAAGACAATTAAAGCAAGGAGAGCCTGGAATGATGTGTGCCACACCCTAAAGACAAGCAACTATCAACCAAGAATACTGAACCCAGCTAAACTCTCCTTCATAACAGAAGATCAAATAAAAACCATCCATAGCAAAGAAAAACTGAAACAATATATCTCCACCAAACCAGCCCTACAAAAGATACTTAAAGATGTTCTACACATAGAAAATCAACAAGATCACAATAAAGGCCAAGAAACCTCACCCAAACTGAGAATCCAAGAACCAAAGGAAGAACCCTGTTATTGCATCCCCCAAGATGGTGAGTAACATTGCAGGAACTCCCAAACACTTCTCAGTTCTAAATCTCAACATTAATGAACTAAACTCTCCAACTAAGCAATATAGACTGTCTAGTTGGATGAAAAAGGATCCTTCTATCTGCTGCCTTCAAGAGTCACATCTTCCCCACAAAAACAAACATATTCTGAAAGTGAAAGGTTGGAATAAAATCTACCAAGCAAATGGCCCCCATAAACAGGCAGGAGTTACAATCCTAATATCAGATAAAATAGACTTCAAATTAAAATTAGTGAGAAGAGAAGGGGTTCCGGGAAGATGGCGGAAGAGAAGCTGGAATCTAAGCAAGCTCTCGCATAGAAAGCAATTTTAGAGTTCCAGTGAACAGTCCTAAGCCAAGGAATTACACCAAGTATGCCATCACAGGACAGAGAGTTAGGCCAGAGAGGGGAAACCCAGGCAAGGAGACACTTCTGAGCTCTTGCCAGCAGCTGCCGTGGTGGTGGCTCACTCCTTCTCAGGGAGCAGAGGAGGGAAGGCCACCCCTCCCCCCCCCAGCACCGGAGATCTCCATCTTGGATACCGACAAAGCTCGGAGGAGCTGCTAGCTCCAACTCAGGCCTTGGAATAAAACGAGTCATTTAGCAGGTCACAAGAACTTAACAGTGGCGTGACCTGCCAGACTCAGCTCCACCCAGGGAAAAGTCACCCAGCTCGGGCGCCAGCCCTAGTAGTGGCTTTCTTCACTGGGTAATCAGAGCCAGAGGCTGCCCCTCCCTCTAGCAGCCTTGACAATCAATTGAAAATCAGTAAACAGAAACCCTGAGAATGGCTACAGGCTGGGCTCTGTGAGTTTTTCACAAACTAGCCCCCGGGAAAAGCTACTGTCTGTTGAAAGGCCTCAACTCTACCCAGAACCTAGCCACATCACTGCATCCCCCTCTTTTGTGATACTAAAAGCAGATCTGCCTCCCAATGAACAACCTTGGAAGGAGGATCGCCAAATCCTGGGTAAAGCAGAGCATTTTTCTGCCTGTTGGAACAAACTGACTTAAGAAACCAACCAAGCCACAGGACCACAAGCAGACCAGAGACTCCAACAAGAGGCTGGTTACGGACACAAGGGAGATACAGGATTTTCCCCACACCTCCCAAAAAAAATCAAAGAAAAAATTGTTTTCCAGAAACTTTTTTTCCTCTTATAATTTTTATTTTAGGGATACGTGAGTGTGCGTTTTTCTTTCTCTTTTTTTTCTTTTTTAATTATTTTTTTGTTTTTTGTTTAGTTCTACTGAACTTCTCATCTTTTTTCTTCCTTTCTTATCCTTTTCACCATCTCCTCTCTTTCGTTCTTCTTTATATGACTTAATTCTTGTCCTGCACATCCTCAGATAAACCCGTAGTTGACTATTAGACCCTATCCCCCATTGTGTACACATTTAATCCACAAATTTATTACTCAATTCAAAACCTCTAAGACTTAAATTCCTTAATAGCAGTACTACCTCTTTATACCTATATAATATTTTAAGCAATTTTATTTTAAATTTTTCACATTTCCTTTATATCCCTCCCCTTCTCTCAAAATATTCACATTCTTCTCTAAATAGATTGTTATCGAATTTACATAATTTTATTAATTTTTACTTTTCTATTTTTTCTGGTCTCTTTTCTTTTCCCTTTCCCTTTCTTCTTTTTTTCTCTCTCTCTACTTTCATCCTACCCAACCTATTTCCTGATATGAGATTAGGACTTAGTTAACTCTCCCTGAGCCTCCCCACATCAATCTATTCCTATTTTTTACCCACATCTCTCCCTAACCCTAAAAATTTCTGGTCTTCCAAATTCTTCTTTGCAGTTTGTAGCCCATTAACATAGTTGTTTGATGTTGAATAGATGTATGTGTTGAACTAGATTGTATCTGTAGACAATTGACTGTGCAAATTCAGACTTTGGTTGATGGTTGCCTTAAGATAGTGTTCTAGCACAAAACTGGTGCTATTTTCATCTCAAATGGGCAGAGTAAGCCGGAAAAACACAAGAAAAATGGCAAATCCGGGTATCTCAATTCCCAATCTTGATAATCAGGGGACAGAACAGATAATGAATAATCCAGAGGAGAATTCCCAAATAGCTCTACAAACACTGCTGGCAAACATGATAAATGAAAAGATTGAAAGCATACAAAGGACTCTGTATGAGTGTGATAGGGAGAGAGAGGAGGCAATCCAAAAGTTTATACAGGAATATCATAAGCGTGAGGAAGCTAAGTGAAGTAAGCCAGGCCCAAAGAGGCATAGGTCCCATGGTTTCCCTTATTTGCAATATCTAGTATAGGTATGAGTCAAGCGGAAAAGGTCAGATAATGTGATGTTAGGAAAATGAACCCTTAAATATCTATTTTAATGTTTTTGTTTCTTTCATGCATGTGTTTCTAACGCATTTATAAGATTAGTTCTTTGTTGCTTTGTATGTCCCTCCCCCACAGTGTAACCCCTGCTTTCACTATATTTGATGTCAGTATAACATGTGGAGGAGATGGGGACAAACAAGTCGTTTAAGGATTCAGGTGGACCTGTTGCAACAATGAGAAGTACAAAATGTCATGTCAAAACCAATTTTACAATGTCGGTGTGTGGGGGGGGAGGGGGGTATAATTGGGTGGGGGGAGGGGGGAGGCTGGGAAGGGAGGTGAAGGGTAAACAAAGGAGGAGGCTGCAATGCTTGGTAAGAAATGTATGCATTATCCTGCCCATGTAATTGTAGCCCCTCTGTACAGTATGTTCTCAAATAAAATAAAATTAAATTAAAAAAAAAACGGATACAGGATTTGCATGAGCAGCTTGAGAATACTCAAAGGGAAAGGCAGGAATGGTGTGAGTAGGCTGAGAACACTCAAAGAGAATTACAGGAATCCCACGAACGGGAGGAAGCTAA
The DNA here is from genome assembly GCF_024711535.1 of Dipodomys merriami. Taxonomy (NCBI): domain Eukaryota; kingdom Metazoa; phylum Chordata; class Mammalia; order Rodentia; family Heteromyidae; genus Dipodomys; species Dipodomys merriami. The sequence continues at coordinate 5,811,630 of NW_027206290.1, forward strand.
TCAAAGAGTAATACAGGAATTAAGAGAGCAGGAAGAGAATACACAAAGATCACTAAAGGCATTCATGGAATCCATTAACAAAGAGCTGAAGGAAGTCAGGGAGACCACAAAGGGAATGCTGAATGGAACCCAACAGAAGAAATGGGAGTCCAAGGAAACCATAACCAATCAACTAAGTGATTTGAGAATAAACACTGAAAACCAAATTAAGGAAGTAAAGAAGTTCATACAAGATCTAAAACAAAGCTTCAAAAAAGAATTTGAAGCCATCAAAGCTGACCAATTAGAAGGAAAAGAGATAAAAAACAAAGTAGAAAGTCTTGACAGCAAGTTAGACCATGCAGAAGATCGAATCTCAGGGATTGAAGACAGCCTAGATATTATACAGAAAGAACTTACAACCATCCAAGAAAAGTCCAAGAAATATGATAGATCTATCCAACACTTGGAAGACAGCATCAGAAAGACTAATCTAAGGATAATGGGTATAGAGGAGCACCTAGAAACAGAAGTTAATGGCCTAGGAAATTTGTTTAACAAGATCCTAGCAGAGAACTTCCCAAACACGCAAAAAGATAGGCCTATTCAGATACAAGAAGGTTTTAGAACTCCAAATAGACCAGACCAGAATAGGACATCCCACCGTCACATTATAATCCACACAGGATCAACTCAGACCCAGGAAAAGATCCTTAAAGCTGTCAAGGAGAAAAGATTAATCACCTATAAAGGGAAACCAATTAGAATCACCTCAGATTTCTCAGCAGAGACAATCAAAGCAAGAAGAGCCTGGAATGATGTATACCATACCCTAAAAACAAACAACTATCAACCAAGAATACTGTACCCAGCTAAACTCTCCTTCATAACTGAAGGCCAAATAAAAACCTTCCATAGCAAAGAAAAATTGAAACAATACATCTCCACCAAACCAGCCTTACAAAAGATTCTTAAAGATTTCCTACACATAGAAAACCAACAAGACCACAATAAAGGCCAAGAAACTGCACCCAAACTGAGAATCCAAGAACCGTAGGAAGAACCCAGTTTTCACAGCCCCCAAGAAGGTGGATAACATGGCAGGAACTCCCAAATACCGCTCAGTCCTATCTCTTAACGTTAAAGGACTTAACTCACCAATTAAGCGACATAGACTGTCTGGTTGGATTAAAAAAAAAGACCCTTCTATCTGCTGCCTGCAGGAGTCACATCTTGCCCGTAAAAACAAACACATTTTCAATGTTAAAGGCTGGAACAAAATCTACCAAGCAAACGGCCCTCATAAACAGGCGGGAGTTGCAATCCTAATATCAGATAAAATAGGCTTCAAATTAAAATTCGTGAGAAGAGATAAAGAAGGTCACTACATACTAATTAAGGGATCTCTCCTTCAGGAGGATATTACAATTCTAAATATCTATTCGCCAAACAATGGAGCACCCAAATTTATCCAAGAAACACTACTTTCCCTCAAATCCCATATAGATCCAAAGACATTAATTGTTGGGGATTTTAACACACCACTCTCCCCACTAGATAGATCATCTCGGCAAAAACTCAACAGAGAAACTGCAGATCTAAGCAGCTGCATAGATCAACTAGATTTAACAGATATCTACCGAACATTTCACCCAGCAGCATCAGAATACGTTTTTCTCAGCCGCACATGGAACATTTTCTAAAATAGACCACATTTTAGGCCACAAAGCAAACCTGTCTGAATTCAGAAACATTGAAGTTATACCTTGCATTCTCTCTGACCACAAGGGAATAAAATTAGAACTCAACACCAAAAGCCACCAAAGAAAGTCCGGTATCACATGGAGGCTGAACAACACACTGCTGAACCACGAATGGGTCATGGAAGAGATTAGAAAGGAAATTCAAATGTTCATGGTATTCAACAAAAATGAACACACAAAGTACCAGCTCCTCTGGGACACAGCAAAGGCAGTATTCAGAGGCAAGTTTATAGCTCTGAGCTCCTACATCAACAAAATGGAGAGATCTGAAACCAACAATTTAATGACACATCTAAACCTCCTTGAAAAAGAGCAGCAAGATAAACCCAAATCCAGTAGATGGAAAGAAGTAATTAAAATTAAATCAGAATTAAATGAATTAGAATCCAAAAAAACTATAGAAAGAATCAACAAAACAAAGAGTTGGTTCTTCGAAAAACTTAACAAAATTGACAGACCCTTAGCAAACCTTATCAGAAAAAGGAGAGAACACACCCAAATTAATAAACTCAGAGATGAGAATGGAAACATCACCACGGAAACAACCAAGATTCAGAACATTATAAGGGAATACTTCTCAAAACTTTATGCTAATAAGTTTGAGAACTTGACAGAAATGGACCTTTTCCTAGCAAATATTGACATGCCAAAACTAAACCAAGATGAGTTAAACCAGCTTAACAGGCCCATATCAAGCATTGAAATAGAAACAGCAATAAGAGACCTCCCAGCTAAGAAAAGTCCAGGACCAGATGGTTTTACAGCGGAATTTTACAAGGCCTTCAATGCAGAGCTCACACCAATACTCCTTCAACTCTTCAATGAAATTGAGAAAGTTCACTACCGAACACATTCTATAAAGCCGTCATAACCCTCATCCCAAAACCAGGCAGGGACTCATCAAAGAAAGAGAACTATAGACCCATTTCTTTGATGAACATTGATGCAAAACTTCTCAACAAAATTTTAGCCAATCGACTTCAACAATTCATCCAAAAAATCATACACCACGATCAAACAGGATTCATTTCAGGGAGATGCAAAGCTGGTTCAATATATGTAAATCAATTAATATTATTCATCACATCAACAGGAGCAAGAATAAGAACCACATGGTTATCTCAATAGATGCAGAAAAAGCATTCGACAAGATCCAACACCCCTTTATGATGAAGGTTTTGGAAAAATTAGGAATCCATGGAACATTCCTCAATACAATAAAGGCTGTATATGACAAACCTACAGCCAGCATTATACTTAATGGTGAAAAACTAAAACCATTTCCTCTTAACTCAGGAACAGAACAAGGATGTCCACTCTCTCCACTTCTCTTCAATCTAGTATTAGAATGCCTAGCTACAGCAATAAGACAAGATGCAGACATAAAGGGGATCCAAATAGGGAAAGAAGAAATAAAACTCTCCCTCTTTGCAGATGACATGATCTTGTATTTAAAGAATCCCAAAGAATCCACTCCCAAATTACTCAAGCTGATTCAAAACTTTGGCAAAGTAGCAGGTTATAAAATTTCTGTATGCCAACAATGAGAAAAGTGTGGCTGAAATTAGGAAAGCCACTCCATTTATAATAGCCCCACAAAAAATAAAATACCTAGGAATAAACTTAACCAAAGAAGTGAAAGACCTCTATGATGAAACTTTAAAATCTTGAAAAAGGAAATTAAAACAGAACTTAGAAAATGGCAAAACCTCCCATGCTCCTGGATTGGAAAGATTAACATCGTGAAAATGGCAATACTTCCCAAGGCTATCTACAAATTCAACGCGATACCTATCAAAATTTCAACCTCATTCTTCAAGGAAATAGAAGAGGCAATCCAAACATTCATATGGAACAATAAAAGACCCCGAATAGCAAAAACGCTCCTCAACGGAAAGAACACTGCTGGAGGAATATCAATACCAAATTTCAAACTCTACTATAAAGCCATAGTAATCAAAACAGTTTGGTATTGGCATAAGAACAGACCTCAGGACCAATGGAATAGAATTGAAAACCCAGAAATGAACCTACAGACCTATAGCCATCTAATCTTCAATAAGGGAGCTAAAACAATAGAATGGAAGAAAGACAACCTCTTCAGTAAATGGTGCTGGCAACATTGGTTAGCTACTTGTAGAAAACTAAAGCTAGATCCTTATATATCACCCTGCACCAAAATCAACTCCAAATGGATCAAAGACCTCGAAGTCATGTCAAAAACGAGCTTTACAATGTTGGTGCGTGGGGGGGGGAAGCGGGGAGGATTGGGTGGGGGGGTGGGGGGGAGGCTGGGAAGGGATGTGAAGAGTAAACAAAGGAGGAGGCTGCAATGCTTGATAAGAAATTTATGCATTAACCTGCCCATGTAATTGTAACCCCTCTGTACAGTGTGTTCACAAAAAATAAAATTAAAAAAATAAAATAAAATTAGTGAGAAGAGATAAAGAAGTTCGCTACATACTAATTAAGGGATATCTCCTTCAGGAGGGAATTATAGTTATAAATATCTATTCACCAAACAATGGAGCACCCAAATTTATCCAAGAAACACTACTTTCCTTCAAACTCTCATAGATCCAAAGACATTAATTGTTGGGGACTTTAACACACCACTATCCCCACTAGATAGATAACTCGGCAGACATCTACTGAATATTTCACCCAGAAGCATCAGAATACACGTTCTTCTCAGCAGCACACAGAACATTTTCCAAAACAGACCACATTTTAGGTCACAAAACAAACTTGTCCAAATTCAGAAACATTGAAATTATGCCCTGCATTCTCTCAGATCACAAGGGAATAAAATTAGAACTCAACACCAAAAGCCACCAAAGAAAGCTCATGGATGCTGAACAACACACTATTGAATCACCAGTCGGTCAGGAAGAGATTAGAAAGGAAATTCAAATGGTTCATGATATTCAACAAAAATGAGCACACAAATTACCAGCTCCTCTGGGACACAGCAAAGGCAGTACTCAGAAGCAAGTTTATAGCTCTGAGTTCCTACATCAACAAATTGGGGAAATCTGAAACCAACAATTTAATGAGACATCTGAACAGCAAGCTAAATGCCAATCCAGTAGACTGAAAGAAATAATTAAAATTAAATCAGAATTAAATGAATTAGAAACCAAAAAAAAAAAAAAAAAACCAAAGAATCAACAAAACAGGCCCATATCAAGCACTGAAATAGAAACAGCAATAAGAGACCTTCCATCTAAGAAAAGCTCAAGACTGAATGGATTTACATCGGAATTCTACAAGGCCTTCAAAGCAGAACTCAGACCAATACTCCTTCAACTCTTCAATGAAATTGAAACAGAAAGTTTACTACTGAACTCTTTCTATGAAGCCATCATAACCCTCATCCCAAAATCAGCAGGGACTCATCAAAGAAAGAGAACAATAGACCTATTTCTTTGATGAACATGGATGCAAAACTTCTCAACAAAATTTTTGCCAATCGACTTCAACAATTTATCAAAAAAATCATACATCCCGATCAAATAGGATTCATTGCAGTGATGCAAAGCTGGTCCAATATATGCAAATCAATTAATATTATTCATGCCATCAACAAGAGCAAGGATAAGAACCACATGGTTATCTCAATAGATACAGAAAAGGCATTTGACAAGATCCAACACCCGTTTATGATGAAGGCTCTGGAAAAGTTAGGAATCCATGGAACATTCCTCAATACAATAAAGGCTGTATATGACAAAACTACAGCCAGCATTATATTTAATGGTGAAAAACTAAAGCCATTTCCTCTATACTCAGGAATAAGACAAGGATGTCCACTCTCTCCACTTCTCCTCAATTTAGTATTAGAATGCCTAGCTACAGCAATAAGACAAGATGCAAACATAAAAGGGATCTAAATAGGGAAAGCTGAAATAAAACTCACCCTCTTTGCAGATGACATGATCTTGTACTTAAGAATCCCATGGCAAAACAGCAGGGTATAAAGTTAACCCTCAAAAATCAATGGCTTTTCTGTATGCCAACAGTGAGAAAAATGTGGCTGAAATCAGGAAAGCAACTCCATTTATAATAGCCCCACAAAAAAAATACCTAGGAATTAACCAAAGTGAAGGACTTCTATGATGAAAACTTCAAAAACCTGAAAAAAGGAAATCAAAACAGAACTTCGAAAAAGGAAAACCTCCCATGCTCCGGGATTGGAAGGATCAACATCATGAAAATGGCAATACTTCCCAAGGCTATCTACAAATTCAATGTGATACCTATCAATATTCCAACCTCATTCTTCAAGGGAATAGAAGAGGCAATCCAAAAATTCATATGGAACAATAAGAGACCCCGAATAGCAAAAACGATTCTTAACAGAAAGAACAGTGCTGGAGGAATATCAATACCAAATTTCAAACTCTACTACAAAGCCATAATAATCAAAACAGCTTGGTACTGGCACAAGAACAGATCTCAGGACCAATGGAGAAGAATTGAAAACCCAGAAATGAACCCACAGACCTATAGCCACCTATTCTTCAATAAGAGAGCTTAAAAAAAAAGAATGGAAGAAAGACAGCCTCTTCAGTAAATGGTGCTGGCAAAACTGGTTAACTATTTGTAGAAAACTAAAGTTAGATTCTTATATATCACCCTGCACCAGAATCAACTCCAAATGGATCAAAGACCTCAGAGTCAAAGGAGACACCCTGAAAACATTACAGGAAGGAATAGGAGAAACCCTAGGTCTCCTTTGCACAGGCCAAAATTTTCTTAATAGAGACCCAGAAACACAACAAATCAAAGAAATGTTGGACAAATGGGATTGCATGAAGTTGCAGAGCTTCTGCATGGCAAAGAACATAGCTAGCAAGATCAATAGAAAGCCCACAGATTGGGAGAACATCTTCACTAGCCATACAACAAATAAGGGTCTCATATTAAAATATACGTGGAACTCAAAAAATTAAATACCTCAACAACAAATCCTCAAAGGAACAACCACCCCATTAATAATTGGGCTAAAGACTTAAAGAGAGACTTTTCTGAAGAGGAAATAGGAATTGGCAATAGACACATGAAGAAATGCTCAACTTCTCTAGCCATAAAAGAAATGCAAATCAAAACAACATTGAGATACCACTTCACCCCAGTTGGCATGGCTATAATCAAGAACTTTAATAACAACAGATGCTGGAGGGGATGTGGACAAAGGGAACCCTACTGCATTGTTGATGGGAGTGTAAACTTGTTCAACCACTTTGGAAAGCAGTATGGAGGTTCCTCAAAAGACTCCACATAGAGCTCCCCTATGACCCAGCAATCCCACTTTTGGGCATTTACCCGAATGATCACGAACAAGACCATACTAAAGCTACCAGCACAACTATGTTTATTGCAGCATTATTTACCATAGCTAAGCTATGGAACCATCCCAGATGCCCCTCAGTAGATAATGGATCAAGAAAATGTGGTATATATACACAATGGAATGCTATACCTCCATCAGAAAGAATGACATTGCCTCATTTGTTAGGAAATGGAAAGACTTGGAAAAAATCATATTAAGTGAAGTAAGCCAGGCCCAAAGAAACATAGGTCCCATGGTTTCCCTTATTTGCAATAACTAGTATATATCTGACACAAGCCACAAAGGTCAGATGAGATGATGTTAAGCGATATGAACCCCAAGATAAGGACACAAGTGGTTTTTTTCTTTCTTGCTATCATTTCTAGCATATTTACAAGGTACCACATGATTTTTTGTTGCTTTTCATGTCCCTCCCCTATGTTATGACTCCTGTTTTCACTGTATTTGATGTTTATATAATTTGGGGAGCAGAAGGGATAAAACAAATTGTTTAAATAGGGATACAGGCTGATCCATTGCAAAAAAGGAAATATACAAGACGCTCTTTCAAAAAAAAAACTTTAGAATTTAGTGGGGTGGGGCAGAGAGGAGAATGTAGTTGTGGAGGTGGGAGGGAAGGGATGGTATGGAAAAAACAAAGGAGGAGGCAACAATGCCTGATAAGAAATGTACTCACTATCCTTGCTCATGTGATTGTAACCCCTCTGTACATTATTTTCACAATAAAAAACTTATTTTCTTAAAGGTTTTAACTGGTAGGGAAGGGATGTCCGATATAGCCAAAGGCAGTATAAGAATAAAGGCACAGCCTGGCACCTGTGTAATCCTAGCTACTCAGGAGGCTGAGATCTGAGGATCCTAGTTTGAAGCCAGGAAATTCCTTGAGACTCTTATTGCCAATTAATCGCAAGAAAACTGGAAATGGCACTGTGGATCAAGTGGTAGAGTGCTGGCCTTGAGCTGAAGAGCACAGGGACAGTGCCCAGGACCAGAGTTCAAGCCCCATGACTGACTAAAAAGAAAAGAAAAGAATAATGACACAGAATTTAGCACATATGACAGTTACAAAAAGAAAGCACAGGTAGTTAGAATTCTCATTAGATAAAAATGATTAAAAGAACAGATTAGTGCTGTGAAACATACAACAAAATCAGCGTATTCTTTCATTCACCTAACATGAATTGGGTACCAACACTAGGCCAGGTGTTGTAGTAGATGCTTCAAATATACTGGTGAGACAGACAGGAAAGATATAATCAGGGAGATGACAGTTTAGTGTCTCATATATATGTATATAATATATATAAAATACATAATATGTATATATTATATATGTCATATAATATATATTAGTGTCTTATAATCTTTTTGAAGAAATTGTTGGGGGCTGTTTCCTAAAGAAGAAAGAGTATGTACAAAGAACTTGAGGGTAAATAGTACCAGAGTGTGTACTGGGCGCTGACAAGTAGAGTGAATAAAAGACAGGGCAGAAGGAAGCAAGGACAGGAGTGGAATACCAGTGAAGGACCACAACACCCCTTGGTGAGGAAGAGTATGAGTTGTCTATCAGATAGATCCACAGTGGGAATATCCCAGATATTCCAGAATATCCCAGAAAGGACCTGACAGTTCATGTCTCACTCTGCCCCATATCTCATTTGTCTAGAACAACATTACTCTAACATTGATACAAGAACAACTACTAACACCCCCAATTTAGCTCACTCCCTTAGTATTTCACTTCATTTTCTGTTGAGGAGAAGTCTAACAAAGTCATATTTTTATTCTATACCAGGATGCAGATTAGGAGGCATGGAGTGTGGGAGCCCAGAAAGTAGGAGCTGTGGTGGGGAGCGGAGGCTGAGCTAAGTGGTGGCAACCCAGAGTAGAATGCCACCTGGCCACTTTTACCATATTTGCCTTGCCAGCTTCCCACACAAATCTTTTCCTAGACCTTCAGGATAGTGGATAAATGCCATCACAGAGGGAGAGTTTACAACTCTACAAATATGTCTCATAACTGCATGGTTGTGAATAGGTTTCTCTAATCATTTTTCACACAAAGGAAAAAGGAGGTGCTTGCGTATCATTATACTTCTCTCTCTCTCTCTCTCTCTCTCTCTCTCTGTCTCTGTCTCTGTCTCTGTCTCTCTGTCTCTCTGTCTCTCTGTCTCTCTGTCTCTCTGTCTCTCTGTCTCTCTGTCTCTCTCTCTCTCTCTCTCTCTCTCTCTCTCTGTTTTGAAAGCACTCTGATCTACTTTTTGGGGGCATCAACTTGATAAAAGTATAGGGTTTTTTTTTCCTGAGCCATTTGGAGATCAAAGATCATCTTTTTTCAGGTTTCTGCTGTGAATGCAGTTAGCCGGCAACTGTCTTTTCTGTAATGGACATAAAGGTTTGCTCTATTGTTGGTTTTAGTGCCTCAGGGCCACATCAAAAGACAGCTGGCCTTGAATGTTCATAGATGTAGACTGCCGATTATTAACAATACATGTGACAAGTTAGGGAATTGGGCTGTTTCTAGCTCTTGTCAACTACATCTAAGTGGGCAAAGGCACTGGAAAGAACAGAGAAGAAACGAGAAAAGTGACTAAAGGCAAGACAAAACAGGAAAGAAGTAGGCTGAAAAGGCACTCAGAGGATGAGAAAAAGGTCAAAAAAGAATAGGATGCCTTATGAAAATCCAAACCATGAAAGGCTGAGAAGGAAAACGATAGACAAGAAGAAATTTGAGAAATTATATCAAGAAGAATATAGAAAAAATCCCTTTATGATACAGGAAAAGGAAAATAAGCAGATGCTACACAATATGGAAGCTGGCTAGAATCTGTCTAAATTTAGAGAAAAGAAAAGCAGATGCTTGTCCATTTATAAAGGTAGCATTTTATGTGTGAGCAGGAGATAACAAAATGGAAATTGGTATTTATTTACCTTACATTTATTTCATTTGTTTTTACTTTATAGTTTCAAATATACATAATGGAATTCTACTTGTCCATCTGAAAGAATGTCATTGTGCCATGCATATGGAAATGGAAAGACTTGAAAAAATTCTAAGTGAAGTAGGCCAGACCAAGAGAAACAACAGGTTACATAGTTTCCCTCATTTAGGGGAGCTAGAATGTACCTATAAACCTGTAAGTAAATACACTGGGTGGTATGCAAGTGGTTACAAATGAAATAACTGAAGCATAATAGGCTTTATAAACAGTGCAAATAATGTAATTCTTTAGGAAGAACTAAGTACCAGTAGGTAGAAGAATGAATGGGAGTGTACCATGCGGGAAAGAATGCATTGTATATACCACAGAATTGAGAAAGAATAAGGGAAGGGGAGGGTTAAGGAGAGTGAAGATGTTGAAGAGATGACATAGTTTGAGATGCAGTGTAAATATAAATTGCTTCACTAAATGGCAAAGCAAATTCAATACATATCCCAAAACATAAGGAAAATGAGGGAAGGGGTGAAGTGGGAGAGGTAGGTAAGAATAATGAAAGGGGTGACATTGATCAAGAGTCACTGCATTTATAAACTGCTTTGTTGAATAGCAACAGTTCTGTACAACTACTTAAAGATAATACAAATATGCAAAACAAAATGAGGACTGTCCACTAAAGTCTTTGAGTTTGTTGTTCCCTCCCCAAAATATTGAGAATTGTTTTGTTGTTGTTGTTGTTGTTTTCTTCACTCGGGACATTCCCAGAAGAACAGAAATTTTCATTTGGAGCTTTGGAATGCAGCTTTCTGTCATTTTCTGCCTCATCCTGCTGCAAGCAGAAAGATACTCCAAATATAAGCCACTTCCACATGTGTGTTTTCACCATAATATAAAGATTTGCCTTAAAAATCAGTCTGTGAATTTTGGTTCTATCTACCATTAACACTTGGCAAAAATCTTTGCCTGGTGCCCAGCACAAAGTTGTTATTTCTATTCACAACACAGAATTGGAGTGAAGGACATCAATCATGCAACCTCTATAAAACATGTGTAAATCCTTGTAGAAAAGGGGGTTAGAAGTATATATCCATTAAGCATGTATCCACAAACATATTAACTAAAGACTGGTATGTGCAGGGGAAGGTTACTGCCTTTTAACTCCTTTTAACAACTAACATCTTAACAAAACAAATAGTAGGAATCTGGAACATGTTTATTTAGGGTAGAAGGGCAGCGATGGGAGGGAGAGGAGACAAATGGAGAGTGGAAGAGTGGGTGAATGCAGTCACAATATTCAGTGTACATATGTGAAAATTGAACCAGATAAATTGAGGAAATGTGTGGGGTTGGGAGAGATGCAGTGGAAAAAGAAAAAGAAAAGTGGCGTGACATTGATCAAGATACATTGTACTGACACTGACATGATAATTGAAACCTTTCATATGAATACTTACAGGTAATTAAAAAAATAACGGAGAAAGACAAATATGCCCATATATATGTGTGTAGAAAAGCACAAAGAGACAAAGAAATGTGAGGCTTCTACATGGATTAAACCATAAGTAACTGAATCCATTATATTTGGCTACTCTCTGCTGTGTCTTAAGGTTAGCCCAATCTTAAGGCTCTTTCGTGATTCATCTTAAGTTCCAGCTCTCTCTGCTAATCTAAGATGATCTCATCTATAATACAATTTCCAAGGCTTCAACCATGACCAATTGTATACCGAATGCCAATTCCTTACTTCAATTCAAATGTCTGAAATTCAATTTACTTTGTATTGCTTCAGGATGCCCTAAACTTTCTTCTTCTCCTTGTCTATTCCTATCTACCACCCAAGCTAAAAATTCTGCTATTCTTGACTCCTCTCTCATCCTCTACATCGAGTTGATTGACAAGTCCTGCTGGTTCTCCATCCCACAATGCGGTTGTTTCAGCCTCCTCAATCTCACTGCCACTGCAGTTTTGAAACCTCATTATCTCTTAGCTGAGCTGACACCACAGCATCCAAACATCCCTGGCTGTCTCTGACCCATCACCCACATTTTATCAAATAAAGAGCTTGACACAGAAGCTCAGTGGCCAAAAACTTTTAAGACTTCCAATTGCTTACAAAATAAAACCCAAACTTCGCAGTCTGGCTCTTGCTAAGCTGCTACAATTATTTTCTATCCTTTATCTCACACATAACCTTTGCACTTTCAAACCTTAGAGGCTTTTTATTTTGCAGAACCATATGAGATTGCTGGTATTTAAGTTTTTGACCTAACAAATGGCAATTACGTGGATCAACTAATAATGCTTTTCTCTCTACCATGAATGAATGCCCTTTCACCCTTGATACTGTCAAAACATCACCACCCTGCTGAACTGTTACTGCCTCTGCGAAGCAATCATCAGCTCCACCAGGATAAGGAGTAGCTCTTCCCTCCAAGCTCCTTTATTTCTACCATTAACTATTTCATTTGTACCTATTTGTCTCTATCACTAAAATGTGGGAAACTTGTGGGTAGAATTTGGGACTTAAATATTTCTATGGTTTCACTACTAGTTTCATGTCCAGCTAGTAGTTAATAAATAGTCCTTGAATGAATGAGTGAATAAATGAATGAGTTAATGAATGGATCTCAGTTCCCTACTGTTGTAAAGAATGCCTCTGTATTCTTTTATTACTATTGTTTCTGGCAACATTTAGCCCAAAATTGTTCTCAGTCTACCAAACACCATGGATGTGTATTTGCCCTCTCCCACTTCAAAAATGCAAGGAAGACATTCCCAGGCATTGTAAAATTTATAGGAAGCCTTTCATTATAGGAGATACTCCTGTAGAGCATCTCAACGTCTCTGATAACAGAAAGGAGTTCTAGTCCAAATTTATCCAGGGGGTGACATGAGCAAAGAATATATGAGCAAAGATCCATGGGAAGTCCAGGACCACCACAGCAGGTCCTTTGATTTGGGAAGACTTGAAGCTGGAATAGGAAAGTGATCCTGTACCAAACACTTTTCCCACATATTAGTAAGAAGGCACTGGGAATCACAGTGTTTAAAGGTTGACATATACTGCATTACTGAATGCTGAAGATCATAAATTAGTTCCAAATTAAGCATAGCAAATAATTTAGTTGGGTTCAGCTTCCTATGTTCAATTAATGGTTTTGTGATTCCATAAAACCCCTTTCTTTAGACAATCTAGGAGAGATTCTTAAGCAAGGGAGAGAGATATACTTTTTTTAAAGTAGTGCTGTGGTTTGGACTTAAGAGTCTTATGCTTGCCAGGTATGTTAGCCAAAATGGGTTGCTATAATAAAATAACACAGACTAAGCAGGTTTAAAAATAGCACATTTTTCACACTTTGGGGTTCCATAAAGCTGGATATTAACATACAATATAGTTGTGCTGTGGAGAGGACCTTCTTTCTGATTTGCAACTGGTTGCTTTCTAGCCCTATCATCATATCTCATGGGAAAAAAAGGGTATTTCTGGTTTCCAGTAATGGCACTGAACCCCATTATGAGGTCAAAACCCTCATAAAGTTCTTTAAACCAAATTTACCTGACTAGCACAATAACCCCAAATACCATTACATTGAGAATTAAGGTTTGGACATATGAATTTGAAGCTCATAATTCAGCCCATAATTCTAGGAATTCTGGATTCATGGCAGAACATAATCTATTCTGGTTGAGTGTGCCAGCCCTTTTTCATATTGTAAAACCTTTAAAAATATTGTGGTAGTCATTAAATTCTGCCTTATAAACTGAACTCATATATGCTGAAGCATCTTACCTTGGTGAATGTATGTTTAATTTTTACAAGATAATCTGTTTTTTTTTCTGAAAGTATAGTTTAGTAAGTCATACAAAAGTAGAATTTTATAATGTGTGTGTGTGTGTGTGTGTGTGTGTGTGTGTGTGTGTGTGTGTGTGTTTCAAACAGGGACTTGATGCTTCCTATCCTTGAATCTCAGGATAAATAAAGCCACAGGGGCTAAAGAATGCCAGGTGATCCCAGATTGTCTTCTGGCTTTCAACACAGAGGCAACTCCTGGGCTCTCTATTGAACATTCTTCCCTAAGCTTCATTATCTGGCTAGAGCTCTTGGCCAGTATCAGTCCATGCCTCTCAGGTTGCACAATTTCCTTGGTATTCTTGACAACTCTTACATAGAGATGCAAGGCTTGAAATAAAATAAAGGGCAAAGCCCTGCTTCCTTTTCTTTAACACCTCCACTTAAATTAATGCAGCATTCTTCATTCCAAATATCCAGTTCAAGTCTCACCTCTGCTGCCTACTGCCAACATACATCTCCCTTCCCTATGTTTTCTAGGCCTCTCTAAACCTGCAAATCTGTAAATGTTCAGAAGTGTGTGCTTCAGTGCCAAAAGCATGTCACAACTATCAAATAAGAAAGACCACGCCAACAATCTCACCAAGCTGACATTTATATGTTAGACTGAAAAACAGTGCATTTTATTGATTTTTATTCAGCACTATCTGGTTCCATAGAGACGTCCATGTACTTTGAGATGCATTCATATTTGTACAAAAGAGAAATACAATCTTTCCCTTTCCTCCCTACCCCCAATTTTTGAGCCAATGCATTTTTATGAATACATGAGTACCAGATAGAGAATGACATTTGTTCAAGAGGCCATATCAACTCAGATGGTAGAAAATTTTTATAAATATAATCCCAGGCTGATACATTTCTTAAATGCTTTTTGGGTTTAGTTTTATTTTCAGCATAAGCTTCGACAGGAGTTCTCACTGTGCTTCTTAAAGGTCACAGTAAAAACAAGTAAAACATAAGAAAAAATTTAGCATTATTAATTTTCTAAAATTCCTCTCCATTCTAAAACCAATGAAATAGAAAAATCTTGGGTCCTTGTTCTTTTTTTCTTAATATATATTTTTATTGTAAGAATACTGTACAGAGGGGTTACAGTTACATGAGCAAGGTAATGAGTCCATTTCCTATCGAGTGTTGTTACCCCCTCCTTTATTTTTCCCCTACCATCCCTTTCCTCCCCACCTCCCTAAGTGCTCTTCCCCCGCCCCCAAGTTGTAAAGTTCATTTTCAACATACTGTCTTGTACATTTCATTGTTACAATGGGTCATCCTGTATCCTTATTACAGCATTTTGTTATTTCTCTTCCCCTCCCTAAATTAGAAAAATGTATATACAAAATGCAGGACACCAGAATCAAATACAGTGACAACAGGGCTTGTACCATGGGGGAAGAACATACAAAGAAACAAAAAAATGACATAGTACATTATAAATACATTAAAAAGAACAACAGGAAAGATAAAATCTCTTGCGTCCCTATCTTGTGGTCCATTTAGCTTAGTATCATCTTATATGGTCATATGGACATAGCTTTTGGCCTCTTCTGCTCGTGCTAGACATATACTAGTTATTGCAGATAAGGGAAACAAACCACGGTCCCTTTTTTTTAACATTTATTTTTGTTGCAAAGGTGATGTACTCAAGATTAGTACTCTAATCACAGTACTCTAGGTCACTAGTACTCTACTCACAGCTTCACTTCTGACTTTTTGGTGGTTAACTGAAGATAAGAATCTCAGAGATTTTTCTACTAGTCTGGATTTGAACCACAATCTTCAGATCTCAGCCCACTGAGTGGCTAAGATTATATGTATAAGCCACCAGCAGCCAGTACTCTACTCTTGTTTTTTAATGTTGTAAACATTTTTGCCTAAAAAAATATAGTTACTCATAAACTAGAAAAATTGGACTCATTATATGTAAGGTAAATATTCTGGAAAGGCAAAAATGTATGGTATGTCTCAAGTGAAAAAAGTGTTTACCTGTTTACACAGAAAAATATTTGAATTTTAATAAAAGCTATCAACCAGCAACCTCAAAGAGAAATAGATGTTAAAAAAAAAAAGAAAACACTTTCAATGTATATCTGAGTAGGAAAAAGTCCATAGAGCAAAGAACATCTCAGAAGGAAAAATGAATAATGAAAGAGAAGGGAATTCTTTGCTCAAAACCTAGAAGTGAAACATACTTTAAATGGATGGTCTTATAATTAATTTGCCCTGCAGCAAGTATCAGAACTATGTGACAAGTCTTTAGAGACTAAATAAAACATGCTAGTAATTTATATGGAAAGCAATACCAGATATTGTGCTCCTTAAGATCAAGGCAAAGAACAAGCTATATATATATCTTCCCCTTTAAGTTGAGAGTTCAAATCCATCCTATGTGTCACCTTTAAGTTCATCTTTAAATTATATTCTAAAGTGTTGAAAATTAAGTTTCCATCTTTCTGTAATGAAAACGTTTTACATGATAGATATGCCTGAAATACCAAAGATCATTTAATTCTATTTTTGTCCTCTTAACTACTTAGCATTAAAGAGATATGTGTAAATAATAGTTTTGATTAGGTGACTTTCTACTCAAGCATCTCTTTCTGTCCCATTACAAAGCAAGCTTTTCAAAAGCACTGAAAGATTTCATTCACAAATCCCTTTTTAAAAAAAGTTAGAATCCCTCTAGTAAAAGGTTGGAACAGCACAAATAAGCTAGTCATATATGACCTTATTTCAAAAGTTCATGCTACAATTCTAAGCAAAGTATGCTTATTTATCATTACTGAATTGCTACAGTAAGCCAAGAAACAGGGAAATATGGCAATGCATATTACAAATATATAAAAATGAAAATTTGAGTTTAGTATCTTAACCTTATGATACTTAGTTATGGAAATGGAGGGACATCGTTACAAGTATATATGAAAATGCAAATTCAAATTTGTATTATAATCTTAAGATACTTATTTGTATCTTTACTACATTCAGGGAAAGTGTGTTTTCCTCATTAATCTATATAAACTTGTGAGAATTTCAATGTTTATGGATAATTTTCATACCTGTATTTTTGGTGTTTTATCTATCCCAATGCATCTGCCACACAATTAGCATGTGTTATGGCAGCTGTCCATTTGTCAGCACCATTTCCTCTTACTCAGTTCAGGTTACTGTAGCAAATCCCATAGACAGAGTAGAGTAAAAAACAGATATTTATCTGCCAGAATTCTAGAGGCTGGAAAGACTGTTATCAAAGTGCCAGCCAACTCAGTTCCATGTGAAGTCCCTCTTCGTACTCTTTACATGGATACCTTCTTGCTGCATTATCACTTGGCACAGGATCATCTCTCTGTGTTTTTTTCTTAAAGCACACTAGTTCCATCTATTTTTGAGTCTCTGTCCACCAAATATTTCCCAAAGACTCTATCTCCAAGCTGCATACCACTAGGGATTAGGGACAAAGCATATGATTTTGGAAAACACAAACAGATCTCAATCAAAACTTAATGAAGTTGATAAAATATCCAATGATCTACATATAGCATCTGATCATACAGTGTACTTTAAAGTTGTGTATTATAGAAATAATAGTTTAGTGTCTTTCCTTTTGATGCTTCATCAACAGTGGCTGAGGATGTGTGGTAGTACACAGCATGTAATCTCAACTATTTGAGAAGTCCCTACCTAGAAAATAACTAAAATAAAAAGAGCTTGGGGGTATGGTTCAAGTGGTAGAGGGTTTGCCTTGCAGGCATGAGGCTTGAGCTCAAACCCTAGTATTGTAAAAAAATAAATCACCAAAAAATTACTTATTTCATCTTTAACACCTATGTTTGTGCCATTGCTGGATTTCTTAGTTATGTAGTCCATTTGTACAGAATATAACACTTTCACTTCTAAGTTATTTGTGATACAAACTGTTTTGAATCCATGCATGTCATTTCCATGGGTTATTTAATTCAGACTTCCCAATTATGATGTTGATAATGGAATTATTCACTGTCTTTCTTTTTAAGTGGATCTTCAGCAAGGTTGTTTTCAGTAACATCAGATATTTCATATAGCCAGGAGCAATAAATAAATGTACATTGTTTGTTTTGTTTAAATCCCATTTCACCAAGTGGATGCCGTAATGATCCCAGATCAACACTAAGATTGTTATACAATGTGCTTCCCCCAATATAGCTTAATTCTTCTGACAATTAATAGAACTCACAGGAATTTAATAGCCATTCTAGGTATGCTCAGAAACTTAGACAATTTGGAAATTAAGGGTATTTTCAAAGCAAATTTCAATTTAAACCAGTCTCAATTATCTTTTCCACCTTTCTCCATCCTGTGCACAAGTAGAGATTTTCTCTTTCCTTTATTTTGCTTCTTTACTCAGCAAAACCAAACATGAGCAAAATACTACACTGAAATTAAAATGATTAGACTTAATGAAAAAGGATTTCAGAAAATAGAGAATTCTAGATTTGTAACCTAGAGATCTTAATTCAAACTCTATAGAAGACCTTTGCCAGTTATATGTCTGACAAAGGCCTAATGTATAGAATATACAAAGAGCTCAAGAAACTAAACCATCAAAGAAGCAATAACCCAATTAATAAATGGACAAATGACCTAGAGGCTTTTTAGAAGAAGTAAATATGGCTAATACACACAGGAAGAAATGTTTAATATTTCTGGCTATAAGGGAAATGCAAATCAATACAACTGAGATTCTATCTCCCTCCAGTAAGAATGATCATCATCAAGAATATGAACAACATGGCTAAAATCAAGAACTCTAATAACAACAGATCTGGAGGGGATGTGGACAGAAGGGAACCTTACTGCATTGTTGGTGGGAGTGTAAACTTGTTCAACCACTTTGGAAAGTAGTATGGAGGTTCCTCAAAAGACTCCACATAGAGCTCCCCTATGACCCAGCAATCCCTCTTTTGGGCATTTACCCAAATGTTTACAAACAAGACCACAATAAAGCTACCAGCACGACTATGTTTATTGCAGCATTATTTACTATAGGTAAGATATGGAACCAACCCACTTGCCCCTCAGTATATGAATGGATCAAGAAAATGTGGTATATATACACAATGGAATTCTATGCCTCCATCAGAAAGAATGACATTGCCCCATTTGTTAGGAAATGGAAAGACTTGGAAAAAATCATATTAAGTGAAGTAAGCCAGGCCCAAAGAAACATAGGTCCCATGATTTCCCTTATTTGCAATATCTAGTATATGTCTGAGTCAAGCAGAAAAGGTCAGATAAGGTGATGTTAGGGAAATGAACCCTAAGATATGTATTCAAATGTTTTCTTTTTCTTTCATGTGATTGTTTCTAACACATTTATAAGATGATTTCTTTGTTGCTTTGTATGTCCCTCCCCCACAGTATAACCCTTGCTTTCACTATATTTGATGTCGGTATAATATGTGGAGGGGAAGGGGAAAAACAAATCGTTTAAATAGGGATACAGGTGGACCCACTGCAACAATGAGATGTACAAGTCATTATGTCGAAAACGAACTTTACAACTTTCGTGCAGGGGGGGAAATGGAGGGGAAGGAGGGGTGGGGAGATTGGGTGGGGGGATGGGGGGAGGATGGGAAGGGATGGGAAGGGGAAACAAAGGAGGAGGCTACAATGCTTGATAAGAAATGTACTCATTATCTTGCCCATGTAATTGTAACTCCTCTGTACAGTATTTTCACAATAAAAAAATAAATTAATTTTTTAAAAAAGGATATGAACAACAGATATTGGCAGGGATGCAAGAAGGAGGAAGTCTATAACACCGTTAGTGGAACTGTAACTGGTATAACATTGTAGAAATCAGTTTGAAGAGTTCTCATTAAACTTAATATAGAACTACCACATGATCCAGCAATACAACTCTTAGGCATTTATCCAAAAGATTACAAATCAGGATACAGTAATGACACTTGTACATCCATGCTCATTCTGACCTATTCACTATACTCAAGTAATGGAAATAGCCCAGATGCCCTTCAATTGACAAAGGGATCAAGAAAATAAAATATAGATTATAGATATAGATATAAATATATCTTAATTATTTATCAGAAAGACAGATAGTATGTCATTTGCAGGGAAATAGATGTACCTAGAAAAATTATGTTTAGTGAAGTCAGTCTCGGAGAGAAAAAAAGATATATTTTTTGATATGTTGAAGTTACAGCTAAATTATGTGTGTGTGTGTGTGTGTGTGTGTGTGTGTGTGTGTGTGTGTGTGTGTGTAAAACATCCAGAGTAACACACATGTACACAAATATGTTAACTAAAGTATTGTATATACAGGGGAGGATTTCAATGGTATAACTACTTTAAACAGCTAACACATAATTTATCAAAATGAATACTAGGAAGCTGAAACACATGTTGGGGGGAGTGAAGTCAAGTGGAGAAAAGAGATGAATAGAGAGAGGGAAGGTGGGCAAAGGTAATCATAATATTCAATGTACATATACAAAAATGGAACTCAGTAAGTTGAGAGGATAGATAGTGTTGGGAGAGATGATGAGAGAAGTGAAATTGAACAAGATGCATTACACTTACAACCGACAAGTTGAACTGAAACTCCTTGGCACAACTACATAATAATAATAATCCACAACTTTGCTTATTGTGAAAATACCGTATAGAGGGGTTACAATTACATGGGTAAGATAATGAGTACATTTCTTATCAAGCATTGTTGCCTCCTCCTTTGTTTCCCCTTCCCATCCCTTCCCATCTCCCACCCACCATCCCCCCCACTCGGCCAAAGTTGTAAAGTTCCTTTTTTGACATAACGACTTGCACATCTCATTGTTGCAATGGGTCCACTTGTATCCCTATTTAAACGATTTGTTTTGCCCTTCCAAAAAAAGTCTCCAATCCTCTGTTCTCCATCCCAAAATGGAAGGCTAAATCAAGCAAACTGTAAGGTTCATTGCAAAATAAATAGTCATTATAAATCTTTTCCAACAAAATTATTAAATAATACTAACACTTGTAAATTCTATGGTTGGACATGCTAAATAATTATAAAGGTTTAGCAAATGCTTCCTACATATGCAGAGTTGGCTACATCGTCCATGTGCCAATATGTGAACAGTGGTATTTATCTGTAAATTTTAATTTTTCTAAAAATCAGCTGATTTGGACTGAAAAATAATGACTGCTCAAGTCCTTTGGCATGCTGGGATTCACAGCAACCAACACCAGAATTTTATTACCTATTTTTCATGCTAGGCTACGAAGAGTGAAATTTATTGCTGTTTGCCTAACCCTATCTTCCTACTGTGCAAAACGAATAGTTGAGCAGAACAGGAGCAGAACATTTTCATTTCTAAGTCTAGCAGTGACGATTCCTACCACTGTGACACAGAAGGATGCACACTTAAAGACAACACATTTATTTAGTGGATGTGAATATCTTTTGACTAGAAAAAGAAATAACAGTCATCTGCAGTACTTTAAATAGCAAACATCTGTTTTTTCCCTAACATACTTGAAGCACTTTGAATTTCCTGATTAGCTGTTATATGAGAACTATACTTCTGAAAGACATAATGAGCCAGTTTAAGGATGAGTAAATGATCTTCCAAGTAAAAAGAGAAATGTTCATGCTCTGGGTAAGGGTGGTTAAACCCAAATCACAAGTTCTATAACATGAACAAATAATAAGCCTTTCAACAATTTGCACTTCCATCAAAAGTTCTATTAAATACTGCAAGCACAGGAGAATGATATAAATAAACAGGGTATAGACAAATGAAAATATAGCATTGGAGTCTTATATCATGGCACCAAAATCCATGATGCTATCAAACAGTCTCTGCTTGGCTAAGCTAAAAACAAAAATATTCAAAGTAATGACATGAAGCATATTTGTGAGCATTATACAAATGCATGCATCATGCATACAGCATGAAGCAGCATTAAGAAGTAAAATGTGCAACCCATCAATGGGCAATTGCTTTGGTCTGGAAGTTGGAGCTTTATGTTGGGCTCTATTAGCCTTTCCTCAGTAATTTGCAACACAAAATAGAAACAATCATCTATTTTTCTCATAATACTTTATCAAAGGCACACTGTCTAAATATTTCCAAGTAACTTCATTGTTGCTTTTTCCTGTTCCATAGTTTAAAAACATTATCCTTGTGAAAATAAATATTTCAGTAGAAACAATCATCTATTTTTCTCATAATACTTTATCAAAGGCACACTGTCTAAATATTTCCAAATAACTTCATTGTTGCTTTTTCCTGTTCCATAGTTTAAAAACATTATCCTTGTGAAAATAAATATTTCATTTCAAATCCCAAAGAATAACAACCCGAAGAAAGGAAAATGTATATGTGAAGAGCAAAAGTTAGAAGTCTCTCATTTGTCTTATTCAAGTAAATGTTTATTGAGTACCTATGATATACGAGACGGCGCTGTAATAGGAGATAAGAATTCACAGATAGATACAAGGTTTCATAAGCTCAACCTATTCATGGATAAAAGCAAACAAATAAGCAAACAAAAAGAATATAACACAATCAGTATCTAAATGCAATTTGTATTGTGAGTAAAGTATTTACAGAATATAGAGAAGAGAATGACTGATTCCACAGTGGAGTGAATGAGGATAAGAGTTAGATGGAGTACATGTGGGCTTCACCTCTATATGTGAGTGAAAGATAGAAATGGGTATCTAGGACACTATTTCTTCAAATTGTGTGGACAAAAATAAAATTTTAAGAATCCAAAACATTTTTTGGCATTAATAATCTTGCTGAGGTGGGACTCTTAAGAAATCAGTAACTGCATACATTTTCTGTACTTTTTGAATCATTTTTCCTTATGCATTATCTGATTAATAATTGATAAATTATTGATGGATAATACATTGATAAATTCTTTATTGATAGATAATCGATCAACAGATTCTTTTTAATGTTTTTTGTTGTAAAAATAGTGTACAGAGGGGTTACAGTTACATGAGTAAAGTAATGAGTACATTTCCTATTGAACATTGTTACCTCCTCCTTTGTTTATCCCCTACCATCCCTTCCCTTTCCACCTCCCCAACTCCTCCCTTCAAAACACAGCACAATACAACACTATCTCTGGACGTTCTACTATTAAGCAGCATATTTTACTCTGAACATTCCCAGGCATATAAAAACATTTCCCCATTTGTTAGGAAATGGAAAGGTTTGGAAAAAATTATATTAAGTGAAGTAAGCCAGGCCCAAAGAAGCATAGGTCCCATGGTTTCCCTTATTTGCAATATCTAGTATAGGTATGAGTCAAGCGGAAAAGGTCAGATAATGTGATGTTAGGAAAATGAACCCTTAAATATGTATTTTAATGTTTTCGTTTCTTTCATGCATGTGTTTCTAACGCATTTATAAGATTATTTCTTTGTTGCTTTGTATGTCCCTCCCCCACAGTGTAACCCCCGCTTTCACTATATTTGATGTCAGTATAACATGTGGAGGAGATGGGGACAAACAAGTCGTTTAAGGATTCAGGTGGACCTGTTGCAACAATGAGAAGTACAAAATGTCATGTCAAAACCAGCTTTACAATGTCGGTGTTGGGGGGGGTATAATTGGGTGGGGGGAGGGGGGTAAAATTGGGTGGGGGGAGGGGGGAGGCGGGGAAGGGAAGTTAAGGGTAAACAAAGGAGGAGGCTGCAATGCTTGGTAAGAAATGTATGCATTATCCTGCCCATGTAATTGTAGCCCCTCTGTACAGTATGTTCTCAAATAAAATAAAATATAATTTAAAAAAAAACCCATTCCACATATAACATTTTCTCCTTCCTCTGTCTCTGTCTCTTTCTCTGTTTCTTTCCCTGTCTCTGTCTCTCTGTCTCTCTGTGTGTGTATGTGTTTGATTCTGAGGAACTTGGAATCCTCCTACCTCCAATTTCTGGGTGTTGGGATTATAGACACTCACCACAAGGCAAGGTCCTGACTTTACTTTAAAAAAAATCAACATTTACGTCTCAGACAATACTACTATTATAGCCAAAGGACTCTATTATAACACTCTTGGGTAATAAAAATTAATTAGGGATATTGACAAAAAACATTGCATATTGACACTTTGTCTACTCAATAACAAATTAGTCAATATGATGGACTGTGTAGAAAAACTGGACTATTTGTGCTCCAAAACAAATTGCACATGTTGCATTAAAACCCTTTTGCTTTATTCTTCACTTGGAATACTTCATATTTTCTTGCAAAATAGTCAGCTTAGGACGCCTTTCATGACTTATTTCTAACACTCTCTGCTATCGTGAACATTTTAATGCTTCACTGTGTCTCCTCTTCTATAGCTGGAAATCCTACAGTTCTTACAATCATTACCTCAGTTTAGTGTTTAATGACTAAAGTTTTAAGTGTGCTAGTTTTAACTCTCCAATTGAATTGTAAATGAGATATATGGCCTTGAAGGTAGTAGACATGGACTACAAACACAAAACAGATCAGGAAGCCAATAAATAATGCATCAACATTGCAGTAACCTAATTTAAGAAAATTTAAAATGTTAAATAAATTCATGAATTCAGTATCAATATTATGCACAAATATCCTACCTAGGGTTTAGGGAGGAAGATGATAGCTGTAGTTTAGGAAATTAGACTTTTTCCAGGAAGAAAGATAGTTTCATTCCCTTTTTTTATTGAGTGAGGTATGATTTGATTATGGCTAATGTACAGGAAGAATATAGTTGGTGTGGATGTAACTTCAGTTCTCAAATATGAAAAAGAAAGTACAAACTATGATACCAAATTGGCAAGTACGGGAAACCAACATATTCTCCATGTATTTCAGTGAACAAACACGTCCTTCCATGCAAAGGCAACCTGCAGAATGTGAATACACTGTACAGCAGAGTGTTTTCGGAAAGGAAGTATTAAGAAATAAGGATGGGTGAGAATGTTGAAAGGGGTGACATTGATCAAGATGCATTGTATTCATAAACCGCTTTCTTAAATGCCAACTCCTTTGTACAACTTCATAAATATAATAAACCTAATTAAAAGAAGATACTTGTAGGAAACCAACAGCATATATTTATTTTCCTACAATTTTACCATCTATCCTAGGCTTTATTGATTGATTCACTTTTGCATTTGACAGAAAGCATCCTATGAAGAAAAAATCCACAAATTACTGGAATCATAAATAACAACTCCTAAGGATATTATCTTTGCCCACATGAAAGAATTTGTTCTGAAATTTTTACCAAATAAATAGCAGCAGAT
Source organism: Dipodomys merriami (assembly GCF_024711535.1). NCBI lineage: Eukaryota > Metazoa > Chordata > Mammalia > Rodentia > Heteromyidae > Dipodomys > Dipodomys merriami. The sequence continues at coordinate 5,836,798 of NW_027206290.1, forward strand.
TTCTAGTTTGAACAGCTCCTAAAGATCTGAATTTAAAAGTCTGAGAGTATATGCATTGGTACCTATACTTGTAAATCACAAAATACAATGACATCAAGGGTAGCTGAGATCAAAGTGACAATATGATATGTGTTGGAAAGTTCTAGTCTAGTTTTACCATGTCCAGATCTGTTCTCATCTTATTCATTTGAGCTTATCAACCTAGAAATGAAAGCTGTCTCTTTTTCCTAGGCACCATACATGGAATTTAGGTGAGCTCATACCTAAGGAAAGGCCATGTCTGAGTGATGGATCCTGCCTGAAGTAGGAAAGCATCTCAGGTCATGCTTAACTGACAGCTGCATACTCTATTTAATAATTCCTTACTATCTAACCGACCAAGACAATCACTTAAAAACTATGCTCCATCATTTCTCTGCTGTTTGGCTAAAATCTTGTGTAAAAAAAAGAACTTCACTAATTCATGAGTTGGAAAGGATTTAAATTAACTGCCAATACCTAGATAAAACTTGATGTATTTCTCCACTGATTTTTTTCCTCACAAGTCTAACTAGAAAATAACCTTGATATTAAAACCCTGAAGTCATTAGATTAATAAGAAAGTGATTAAAGTCATCTGTTAGTAAGAGAAGAGAGTTCGTCCAGGCCTTGTCATCATCTACTTTGGGGCTCCCTGTGCTTCTACTTAGGCTTCATCACCTGGCTTCACACTGCTAGATGCTGCTACTATGATTGTCTCTAAAAGTCCTCATTTCCTACTCTACAACCCGGTCACAGAGAGCCATGTTCCATCACGCAAGCCTACTGCCTTTCATGTTACTGGCTTCATAAATAAAACCCCCATTGGACTCTTCTCCATCCAGATATAAACTGTCTTTCATCTTTAAATAGACACAAGAATACACACCTAATATATACAATGACTGGTTGAGAGCTATGTAAAAACATATGCAGTCCCCACTGGGTGCTACTCAGAAGGCTGAGATCTGAGGATCAAGTTGCAAAGCCAGCCTGGGCAGGAAAGTCTGTAAGACTCTTATCTCCAATTAACCACCAGAAACCTGAAAGCAGTGGTAGAGCACTAGCTTTAAGCTGAAGAGCTCAGGGACAGCTCCCAGGCCCAGAGTTCAAGGTTCATGACAGACAAAAATACAAAAACAAACAAACAAAAAACCTTATTCAGTCCCCAAACAGCCTGGCACAAGAATAAAAATTTAAAAATCTATGCTAATACACTCCTCAGATGCAGGCATGTTTTCTAACACAGGTATATGGAAATAAAGATACAATTATAGGTTTGAATCTGGATATTCCCCAAGGCTCATGTGTTGAAGGGTTGGTCCCCAACTGGTGGCACTATAGGCAGATGGTGGGAGTTAGAAGGTGGGAAGCTTTTGGAAGAAGTAGCTCATGAAGAGCATGCTTTTGAAGAGATAATTGAGAGCCTGGCCCCATCTGCTCTCTCGCTTGGTTTTCTGGCTGCCATGAGGTGAGCAAACCTCTTCTACTGTGCAATCCCCCCTCCGTAACATTTTGTCTTGCCACTCACCCGCAGGCAAGATTGTCAAGCAACTATGGACAGAAAGCTCTGAAAGTGTAAACCAAAATAGAAACTGTCTTCTTATAGTTCCTAATCTCAGGTATTGTGTCACAATAGAAAATTAACGCATATGGAGTAGTATGGGTCAATTACAAACATGTTAGTTGCAATCATAGTAAAAATAATGGATCAGATATTTTTGTGCTAAACGGACCATCAATACAAAGTCATCCAAGAATAAATAATAAGAAGGTAGACATAATTTACAGTTTATCTTTCTTACATCCCAAGTAACAAATAAATAGGAGGTGTTCTGTGCAATTATTACTGCTAAGAGATTCTGGTACTGGAACTAAGTCTACCTCCCCAAAGCAGAGCATTAGAAGATCCTATAGTCTTATTAAACTCCCTAACAGTTCTCCTCAAACGTACACAACATACACACACACACACACACACACACACACACACACACACACACACACATACACACACACCTCAAATCCAAATCCTCATAAGGCTTTTTTGTACCTAAGATCCTACTCAAATCCATTCAACTTCATTTTCTTTTTTTTTCTGTTTTAAAAAAATTGTGAAAATACCGTACAGAGGGGTTACAATTACATGAGTAAGGTAATGAGTACATTTCTTATCGAGCATGTTGCCTCCTCCTTTACTTCCCCTTACCATCCCTTCCTAGCTTCCCCCCTCCAGTGCCAAAGTTGTAAATTCGTTTTTTGACATAACGTCTTGTATATCTCATTGTTGCAATGGGTCCACCTGTATCCCTATTTAAACTATTTGTTTTTTCCCTTTCCCTCCACAAATTATACCAACATCAAATACAGTGAAAGCAGGGGTTATACTGTGGGGGAAAGACATACAAAGCAACTAAGAAATCATTTTATAAATATGTTAGAAACAATAGGGGTTCATTTCACCTAACATCAACATCTGAGTGTTTCTGCTTGTCTCAGACATATACTAGTTATTGCAGATAAGGGAAACCATGGGACCTATGTTTCTTGGGGCCTGGCTTACTTCATTTAATATAATTTTTTTCCAAGTCTTTCCATTTCCTAACAAAGTGCTTTTCTAAGTGAAAAAATAATAAAGTAGAAGATTTTTTAGATGAAACCTCATCTAGCTTTTATTATAGTCTGTCGCTCTAATTTGTTTTTTATTTTATTACTGGTAACTGTTTTTTAATCTTTTACTGTGTTTACTTTATAAATAAAACTTTATCAATTTTGTGAATTTTCAGGACAAATAATCCAGAGCATATATGGGATTTGGTAGTATCTGTTGTTTCAGAGATCCACTTGGGGGGTCTTAGAATATATGCACTGTGGATGATGGGGTAGCAGAGGGCTAATGTGTGTGTTGATAACTCTCCACTCTTAACTTCCAACTCTTCTTTATGACAGCCTCTAGTGTCCAGCCTCTTCAATGTCTCCCTCAGCCCCAGCAGTCACACTTTCCCAGGATGGCTGACAAACCAGGCACCAAGAAATGTATCTTATAGAGAAGGGGATATTTAAAGTTACTCCAGATCTCTGGAAGAAGTACTTGCTGGAAGTACTTGCTCCAACTCCCTGCTGGGTAATCTGAGGCTTTGTGGGGCTTGCAGAGCAGTTGGACACTTTGCTCTGTGCAGGTCTGCTCCCATCACCTTCTCACAGGAGTTGAGCACAAAAGAAGACTCTGAGCACCAAACTCCAACTTACCATCTGTTTCCAAGGAACTAACCACGTTCCTACCAAAATCATCTCCTCCATCAGGTTCAGCTCAGCTGATTCCTCCATAAAACATGCCTTCATCCTCTGAGTCAGGAATAATTATCCATTTTACTGATTTTACTCTGACCCTGAATTATGCTTGTATCTCATCTATCAAGTGATTCATTTTCTAACGTTAACATTGGTGGTTTCAATTTTAAGTTTATTGGAACTATAAACTGTGTCACATTCAATTCTGTCTTCTCCATACTACACAATGGACAAGACTAATGAATCAAACAATAACCTAATGCATAATTTGGAATTCACCCAAATCTTTTCTTGCCTTTTTTTCCCCTCTATTAACAATAAAATGAAATCTGGGAAATCATTTGTATACCGTGTTTCATATTCATATCCAGTCCTTTCCATTTGTTATCTATATGGTATATCTAGTCCCTACTTTCTGGTGTGAAACTGCTCAGAATGGTACCTACTCACCTCTATCTTGAAACCAATGCAGTCTCTAACTCTCCCCAGGTAGACTGGAGTACCTACTGCATCACTGACATTGCTCTCCATGCCATCATGAATGGCTTCCTGTTGCTAAATCCCTAAATCCCTTCTCAGCTCCTTTCTTGCTTCTTTCTTCCCAAAGCAGCCAGCATACTTTGCTACTATGAAAATCAATCAATTCCAAATTCTTTGTATAACCCTTGGTTTTTGCTTCTATAGCATCACATTCTCCTTGCTTTTCTTTCTACTAAGTCACTGAGTGCTCCTTTCATCTTTTGTTTTTTTGGCTGTTTTTTCTACCTCTGCTTAATATCCAAATGATGTCAAGTCCAAATTGCTGGACTTGGCCTTTCTCTGCACATTCCATTGTGAGTGTATATGGATATCTGATGTTAAGTATTACTATTGTCTAAAGTAGTTCCCCCTTATCCATTTTTTTTTATTTCCACAGTTTAAGTTACTTGTGGTAAATCAAAACTTGAAAATAGTAAGTAGAAATTACCAGAAATAATTTGTTTTAGGTTATATAGCCTAGTTGAAGAACACAATACATGCTGGTTCTGTCCTGTTACATCCTGTTCCCTCCAGGATGTGAATCGCCCTTCTGTCCATCACATTCATGCTGCATACACTACTCACACATTCATCACTTCTCAGTTATCATATCATGGTCACAAGCAAACTTTATGCTCCTTAACAGTGGCTCCAAAGGATAAGAGCAGAAATGTTGGCAAGCCAGGTATATAAAGGTAAACCACAGAGTGCTTTTCCAAGTGAAAAATAATAAAGTAGATTTTTTAAGATGAAACCTCATCTAGTCTGTTGCTATAACTTGTTTTTTATTTTATTAGTGGTAACTGTTTTTAATCTTTTACTGTGCTTACTTTATAAATAAAACTTTATCAATTTTGTCCATTTTCAGGACAAATAATCCAGAACATATATTGGATTTGGTAGTATCTGTTGTTTCAGGGATCCACGGGGGGGGGGGGGGGGGGTCGGTCTTAGAATATATGCACTGTGGATGATGGGGCAGCAGAGGACTAATGTGTTTGTTGTTAACTTTCCGCTCTTAACTTCCAACTCTTCTTCTCCACTGAGTTCTATATTTACACATAGTGAAGTCAGGAGGTCAAGTCTGGCTGGCTCCATGTTGGCCACATAGTAGATAGTAGAGTCTGGAATCTTGTCTTCATGCTGGGGGAAGGAACCACCCCTCTCTCCCAGGGGATGGGCGTGCCCAGATCCCTGGAATCAGGGTCAGATACTTGGCTGATAGGTTACTGAACCTGTCAGTCCAGTGCCTGAGAAGGAATTTCCTGTGGACCTGCCCCCTGCGCTGACCCCATTTAGGCCCAGACCAGCATAGGTGCCGTTATGCCATACCAAATGTGTCTCCGTGATCGTGTCCTGCATCCTGGCTCCTGGCTCCTCTCCGGTATTCATGGCATCCCAAATCAGCTCTCCATTGGAGCTGACTTGGTTTATTGGTATCGTTTTTGTTCTTTCTCTCTGGCCTGTTTCCTAGCTGTGTTATGTGTATTTGGGGGCTTACAGGCCCAAATTATCTGTAACCTGCTAACAGTATAATAAAGACCTCAATATTCTATTCTGTCTTCCAAAATATGGCTTCTGGGATAATTCACCTTAACAACAATAGCATCATTGTGAGGATATTTAAATGCCACATTTCTGCATAACAAAAGCAGAGTCTTATTTCTGCAATAACAAACATACTGCTCCTAATGATCTTTCCATGTGTAATATTTATCAGATAGTGGGATCACTATTTGCCACACTCTTCACAAATTCCATAGTCATTCTTAACACCTTTTCTCTAGCTTCTCACATCTAATCCCACCAGTAAGCCCTGCCTGCTTTGATGGTAGGGATCTACCATCAAAACAAATTTCACCAACCCCCTCTCCACTACCAATCTGTCCAAGTGACTTATTTCTCTCACGTAGCTATAAAAAGTTTCCTGTTAAATGGTAAGACTTGGAAAAAGTTATTAAGCAAAGTAAGCCAGACCCAAAGAAACACAGGTTGTACGATTTTCATTTTTTTAACTAGAATGTACATATAAATCTACAAGTTAACACAATGGATGGTAAAAGACAAAAAATAAAAAAATATGCTAGGAGATGATAAATTATGCAGGACTCTAGACATTCACACCGTGAGAACAAAGAAGGATATTCTTAGGAGAGGATCACAAAGGCTCAATAGCTATGTGCATATGATCATACAAAATGATGTGTGTTAAAATGAACTCCATAAAATGGAAACAAGAAGTATTTTGTTATCTTGCCTTTTGTTTGTTTGTTTGTTTCTCCTTTGTCACTGTTTTTATTTCTGTACCTTTTGTCTTGTATGTAAGTTTATCTGTTTGGGGGAAGGTTTAGTGATAACTACTAAACACTATGTTGGAAATGATCTACACAACTTGTGTGTGTGTGTGTTGAGGGGGAACTAAGAGAAAACAAGGAAAGAGGTGTCATTGTTCAAAAGGAAATGTACTCATTACCTGATTTATATAACTGTGACCCCTCTGTACATCACCTTGACAATAACAATAAAAAAAGAACTGAAATTTTCAAGTATATTTGAAAAAAAAACCTTACTGTTGATATTCCTGCTCCTGTATTTAGACTCTTAAAAACTATTCTCCACACCGTAGTCAGAATGAAGTTTACACGTATTAGATTGATTCATGCTCCTATTAACAGTTTTCCCATAGCACTCATAATCTCACAATATGCTTCACATTTGGAACAGCTCTACTCCCCACTCCCTCCAACTTCATCCACCATACTACACTCACACTGGCCTTCAGCATACTAAGTTTATCCCTATCTTACTGACTAGAGTTTGCTTTCTCCACCCAAACTACCATCATCTCAATCTCTGCATGGCTAGCTCCTCATCATCATTCAGGTCTCAGGTCTATCACTAGCTCCAGAAAACTGTCTTCCCTGACCATCACATGTAAATGAGTACCTTTCCTAATTAGGCACTATCACATTATGTTGTTTTAGTTTAATTCTCATACATCTAATTCTCAGATGTTATCTGCCCCGTGCCTTCTCTCTTCCAAAAGAATTGGCACCTTGTCTATCTTGCTCATTCTTCTAACATCTAGAAGAGCCTTGATATATAATAGATACTCAACAAATATTTATTAAAGGAGAATAAATGAAAACTAATTTTTGTAGTTGCATCTACATAAGATACCTTCCATTGAAGTTCAAGTCTTTTATTCACTTGGACAAAGCTACATTTCCCAAGTTATACTACAAACTCTTCACAGTTGTCTATCTTTCTCTTATTTGTTAATTCCTGGACAAGGACAATGTATGTTTGTATTATCACTAACTAATGTAATTCTTCTCCTAGAATAAAATATACTATAAATGCTAGTTTAGAAAATAAAGAAAGGAAAACAAGTACAGGGAAAAAGTAACAGGACATGGAACATGCAGATGAACACATGGCCTCTGTTGAAGCACTGTCACATTTACTTCACATGGAGTGAAGTAAAACCTCCCTACACGTTTGAAATCCAGGACTTTGAAGTCTTATTTAAAGCTTTTGCTAAGACACCATATCTAAATCTTTTTATCATTATTAGATGGCATTGAGGTGATATGGGAGTTCAAGTTCCAAAACACAAAGCTCAGCTAATGGTAAAATAGTAATAGTGTTCTCTAAGCTATTTGAGTTACTAGGGCTTCTCAAATACACTTTAATCTATTTTCAAATTCAATTAATTTCTATGAAGTGTCTAGAGGGGGCATGACACTGTGTATAGTGTGAATCTAAGCACTTTATATCAAGGCAGGTCAGAGATTTCCGGGTCCTGGTACAAACACTTTAGTTCATTCTGTTTACCTCATTCATTTCATGGCATGACAAAATCAAACACTGTGAACATTTGTTTGATCTATGATCCAAGTCTAGAAAAATAAAATTCAAATTGCTACAGTTGGCACCTTGTGATAAAAGCCATATATTATCTCAGAATATGGAGATAGTGTTTATTCTGGGGTTTTGTTTTGTTTTTATAGAAAAACTCTCTTGAACGAGAATGCAAATGAATAGAATCCTGACATTTTGAGAGGAAAGGAATATGAATATTTTTCAAAAGAGAAATACAAATAACCAAGAGATATATGAAAAAATGTTTCACATTGTGAATCATTGGGGAAATGCAAATTAAAATCACAGTGAGATACCATCTCACATTCTAGTGATGGCTATTATCAAAAAGACAAAAGAAAAGAAGAACTTGGAAGATTGGAGAAGAAAGGACCTCATGTCCTCTGTTGAGGGATATGTAAATTGGTACAGTTGTTATGGGAAATTAGGTGGAAATTCCTTGAAAAAATTAAAAGTAGAATTACTATGTTATCTACAAATCCCACTTTGGAGGATTTAACTAGAAATCAGTTTTGGCATAGATATTTGCATTTCCATGTTCATTCACAGCTGTCAAGTTAGGGAAGAAACTGAAGTGCCCACCAACAGATGAATGGAAAAAACAAAATGTAAAATACACACATGTCATGTTTGTGTTATATATGTATATGTATGTATATGTATATATATATATATATATGTCATTCAGCCTTGAATTAAAAAGGAAGCACATTCTGCTATTTACTACAACATAAATGGAATCAGATATTATACGAATTGAAATAAGCCAGGCACAAAAAGACCAATGGTACACATTCTTATTTTTATGTAGAATCGAAAACAAACATATAGAAGTACATAGCAGAATGAATAGTGGTCACTGGGGCCAGGCTGAGGAAAATGGGAAGATCATGTTTAAATGGGACACAGTCTCAGAGAGGAAGAACATGTATGTGGTTTTGGGAGGTATTCCAGATTGTAGTGAATATATTTAATAAAAGTGTATTGTATGTTTCAATATTAAAAGATATTCTTACCACAAAAATGTTCAGTATTTTTAGTGATAGATATGTGAAGTAGTTTGACTTAATTATTCCACCTTATATTAGTAAGTTATAATATCACATTGTGCTCATAAATAAATGCAATAATAAATTAACAATTCATAATCATAATAACAATAAAAATGAACCCTGATATTTTTAGGCATAGTTATACTAGAGATAATCCATCTTTTATAAATATAAGGCCTTCCATGAAGAGGTAATCTAACCACTAATATGTCAAGTAAAAACAAACAACAAAACACACACACACACACACACACACACACACACACACACACACAAACCAACCTTAGTAGGTCAAGTCTGTAATTTTTATTACTTGAGAGGTAGAGATTTGAGGTTTACAATTTGAGTCAGCCCAGGAATCAAATTTTGTGTGTCTCTATCTTATCAACAGCTGAGGATAACTGTATGAGACTATCATCCCAGTGACAAAGACAAGCACTAAATAGGATAAATGCACTTTAAGCCAACCCAAGTGAATGTCAAGATCCAATATTAAAAATAACCAACAAAACTAAAAAGAATTAGCATAGTGGATCAAGTGCTTGTACAAGTGGGAAACCTTGAGTTCAAGCCCCAATAACAACAAAAAAAAGTTTTTTGACACTATGTTGAAAAATGAACTTTACAATTTAGAGGGGGAGGGGGAAAAGGGAAGGGGAGTGTAGTTGTGGAGGTGGGAGGGAAGGGAGGGTAAGGGAAAAACAAAGGAGGAGGTAATAATGCTTGATAGGAAATGTACTCATTACCTTGCTCATGTAACTGTAACCCCTCTGAAAAGTATTTTTACAATAAAAAATGTATTTAAAAAAACACTTAGCCCTCATCACTGATTATATAACTATTTACTAAATGTACCTCTGATCTCCAAAGAAAATTCCCAACCCAATGTCAAGACAATATATATGTACCAAAAGCTAAAGAGCTGACACAAGTAACATGTGCTATGCACAAAATATGTGGACCACAGCATACTGTAGTGGATGGAAGGCACACTGAAACTGGGGTAGGAGGACTTGATCAAGTGCAGGGTCAGGAAGCAATGACTCCTTGATAGGAAGTTCATTTCTATTTCCCATAATGTGAGAAAATAAAAAAATAGCATTGTTTTTGAGAGCTAAATTATAAAATTAATACATAATTAAACCAATAATAAATATAGTTATCTCAACAAGACTATAAACGTCCATCTAGTGAACCTCTTACTGAGGTCATTAAGGCACATAAAGAAATGGACAGCTAGGTACCAGTGGCTCACATCTGTAATCCTAACCACTCAGGAGGCTGAGATCTGTGGATGACAGTTTACAGCCAGCTCAGGCAGAAAAGTTAACTAAGAAAGCTAAAGGACAGCAGTGAAGTCCTGAATTCAAGTCCAGTTTCCGAGGGGAAAAAAGGACTAATGGTCAAATAGCTCTGCCTACCTAATCACTCTCCAGTTAGGCCACCAAGTCAAACTGATATGGGAAATTCTGCTCTGTGGGCCATAGGCTAGAAAAGCCTGATGTCATTAGACATTCCACTCAAGCATTCATCAAGCAACCTTCTGATAATTAGGTTTCTCATGTAGTTTTTCCGAAAGGGAGCAATGTACTGCTTAGGCCAACATGAACATCAGGTCTTCTCTGTAATTAAATTTCTCAATGTAAATGATTGCATTGGCATTCTGATTTTATATATCAGTCTCTTGTGAGTTTTGTCAGTGCCAGTCATCATCCCTGAGTTGAAATAATTACAGGAACTGACAAAATTAATTTTCATACCCTATGGAAGTGTACATAACTGGGCTTGGCTCAACAGCAAATTATGTAAAGGTTTAAGAGAGACAGAGATGAGTCTAGAAAAAAACACATCTTGACAAAATCATGCAAAACTTTGAATATCATCACTTCTTAGGCTGGGAGAATGCATTGGTGAAATCTGAGTTGGGAAGGTGATGTGAGCAAAACCTCTATTCACAGACCTACTACATGTAGCTCTATTTAGTAGAATATATAATTCAAGAGTCAGCCAAGGAAAGAGCTAATTATGACATGGTAATACATATGCACAGATCATTCTGAGAACACCAAGGAAGGAACTTGCCCTTCACACACTCTGAAGAAAGTCAGGATAGAAAACTTATTTTCTCTTTTAGTGGAGTTTATATGTTCTTTCAAGAAGTTCTCTTTATTTAGATACTTAATTAAAATAAGTATTTCAAAAAAATTTCAAAAGTATACTTACTTTGTTTCTAACTTTCTCTATTTTTTCCTTCACTTTATGTTTTGTTTAGAACTGTACTTTTATATTGATAACTTTCTATGAGATACTTTTACCTGAATGTCGCCTAAGCATCCCAAACTCAACATTTCAAAAAACCCCAACTAATGCAATCCTCTGCTTTTGATACTTTGTCCAGATCTTCCTCATGGAATCCCTACTTGAACATAACCACAGTCCACCAAATTGAAAGGTCATTGGTAAAGATACAGCCTGTAGGGCTGGGAATGTGGCTTAGTGGTAGAGTGCTTTCCTAGCATGCATGAAGCCTTGGGTTCAATTCCTCAGTACCAACAAACAGAAAAAGCCAGAAGTGGTGATGTGACTCAAGTGCTAGCCTTGAGAAAAGAAGCTCAGGGACAGTGCCCAGGTCCTGAGTTCAAACCCAGGACTGGCAAAAAATAAATACAGCCTGTAAAGTTCTGAGGTTGATTATCTTTTTTAAATTTTTATTTATTTATTTATTTTAGGGCTTGAACTCAGGGCCTGGGTGATATCCCTGAGCTCTTTTGCTCATGCTACTACTTTGAGCAATAGTTACACTTACAGTTTTCTGGTGGTTAATTTGAGATGAATTTCACAGACTTTCCTGCATAGGCTGGCTTTGAACCATAATCCTCAGATCTCAACCTCCTATGTAGCTAGGATTATAAGCATAAGCCAACAGTGCCTACCTTAGGATGATTATCTTTATCAGGAATAATTTATAGGTAATGACATTTTAAGTTGCAAAAACAGAAAAAAAGAAATACTTTCTCATATGGAGACTTAAAAGGACAGACTAGGAATATTAAACAAATATGTTAGTCTGTACCTTTCTGTAGAAATGAATCACATGATAAATAATTTATTACATTAGGCCGTTTGCTCCACTCTGAAGGAAAAGCATAAATGCTGGCATTAAAGCACATCTTCAATTCATGTTTATATTCTAAGGAATTAGCCATTTGGGACATTTATCTATTTTTATTTCTCATCATCTTTGAGAATTTTAGGATAAGTTGCCAGAGTCTGTGCTATGGACAATAGGCTTTTATTTCAAATGATTTTCCAAATCAAAATATTGTATAACCTCTTTTCTGATGTTTTACAACATGGGATCTAAATTCTTGATTTTGTATGATTTTTGTAACATTTTCTTGTTATTTTTCTATAATGACCCCTCATCTTTAGATATTTAAGTCCCCTTACAGAGACAACCACAACAAATATTTCAACAAGAAGCCAATGTAGGAAAGAACTGCATAAGTTCAGGAAACAAAATTGAGTCCTCACAGTAACTTGAGCTGCCCACTTGACAGTGGTGCCTGGAATCCCAAGAATGTGAGATGAAAGCCAGTAGGTGCTTTGTGTGCTATCATTTAGCCTGGAGCTGACCTAGTCTCTGCACTTTGATACTGAGAGTTGAATCAGAGTTGTAGACTCTCACAACACAGAAGTAATTTATCCACATAATCCCTAGTAGTGACTCTTTATGCCCTCTTTGAACCTCTCCATAATAGTGAACCTCACTAATGCTTCAGCTAAAGATAAACACATCTCCTTGAATCTCAGTTTTTCAGACTTTAGTAACAGTAGCTCTTTTGTCTTAAAAATAAATATCAATCTGACAAGTGCCAACACTAGTGTTCTTCATCTATTTTGTGTATAGAAAAGAAGAGTCATTTGAGAAACACGTAGGCTTTTCCTTTCTGTTTACTTGTGTACTATATGTTACCTCTTTCTCAAAAAGATCTTAAATGAAATCATGTAAATCAGTTGGATACAATAGAACTATTGAAATAAAAATTTTAAATTCTGATAAATTTTGCTTCAAAGGTTAATATAATTGCTAACACTTAAATGTAGCAGTGGAATTACTACAAATCAATATCAAAAAATATATAATGAATTACACATCATTCTCCTTATCTAACAGGAGAAAGAACATTAATTCATTTATGGAAGATTTCTCTTAGTTCTAAATTATAAGAGGAATTGCTCATGTATTATTTTACAAAAGATTGTATTATAAGTTTGTTCAGTGTATTCATTTGTACCCTCTAATACCTGGCCAAGAATAGAGCAGACCTTCACTTTTGTTATACATCATTCCAATACAAACCAGCCTTTTTCTTGATTCTGTTGAATATAGAAGACAGAACATGAAGCCTAAAGGCCTACTGTTTCCAATGTTGCTGGGGGAAAAAAATCTACCATCATCATCTTTTTCTTGGCCAGTGCTATGGCAATAGTTGTTGCACACATCTAATATTAGTAGACAAGAACAAATGAGAACTGGTGACTAGTTAGGAACTATACCTGTGAAAGGGAGCAAGCATAGAGAAAGTCACACAGAGTACTGTCAGGAGAAAAGACTATTTTTTTTTTTCAGGAAAAGCAGTATGAAACAAGCACAAGGTGCTAGCTCTTAAAGCAAGGGCTAATGTGAAACAATGCAAGAAACTGGGAGTTTCTCTGCTTATTTGTTTGTTGTTCTTTTGAAATCAGGGTCTCTTGCATGTTAAGTACTCCATCACTAAGCAACATAAACATCCCATTTGTTCTTTACACCAATCATTTTCCCAGTATGGATAGTTTAGAGTGTTGCTGCCTGAAATATTACAAATGAGCTCACTGAGTCTTCCAGTAGTCATGCCCCTGTGATTTTACAAGACTCTCTTCAGTTCTTGGATGAAGGGTGGAGAATGGAAGCTATGTTCAGTATTTTATCTTTGAAGGTCTTCATGATGCCTGGGGCATCTTAAAATGCACCAGGTGAAAATAAACTGCATTCTAATACTATCACAGTTGTTTAGACTTGAACCTCTTGGTTTTATCTTGAAATTCTTAATTCATTCGTGTACAGCTTAATCAAGGGGATTTTCTGAGAAATATCCATTGGGCTATTTTAACAATGTGCAATGATCAGACTGTAGCTACATGATCCTGAAAGGTATAATTTACTATACATGTGGGGTAAGCGGTGTAAGTACGATATTAGATAGATAGATAGATAGATAGATAGATAGATAGATAGATAGATACATACATACATACATACATACATACATACATACATACATACATACATACATACATACATAACCATACAGGCTATAAATTTATACAGCATGTTACTATATTGAACGCTAATGGTCACTGTAACACAATGGTGAGTACCTTGCATGTAACCATATCTCAGCATATTTGTTCATACCAGCATCACGAACAACTGAGTAACGCATTGGAAAAGGATGTTGAAACAGCTACATCATGACAAGGTATAGGAATCTTTCAGCTACATTACATAAACTCCCATGGTCCACTGTCATATGTGCAATCCATGACTAAAATGTCATGTAGCATTTGACAACTGAAGCCAGAGAGAGTACACAATATTTTCTGCATAAAATGAGTCAAGCCTAACTGCTATCTTCTCTAAGACTATGGGAATCATGCCTGTAATCTGCATTCTTCTGTCTAAATGTGGCAGTTCATTTACTATGATTATTATTACTGTGGAATCTCAGTTATATTCTAAGCCATCCCTTGAGGACAATAAATTACGTTTAAACTGCACAAATTAGTTATTGTAAAATGAATGCCATTACAGTAACCACTACATTGAAGGAGGCTGTTTGTACACTGGACAACAGGTAGTCATGGTGTTACCAAGGAGAGAAGGATAGATGTTTCAGACCCATTCTGAAGAAGGGAACTTTGTAGTAGGTATACTTTGGAATGAATAACTGAAACAAGTGGCTGTATATTGCGCAGAATTAGCATAAGCCAAATATCTATGTGTTTAAAGCTGAGCTATTACAAGGACATAACAGTAAAGGCTCTCACGCATACCGATGACTGGCAAGTGCAAATGAGCATGCTGATCATTATTTCACATCAGAGTTTATTATGACATGCAACTGCCAAAAATCAAAGCCAAAGCTAAGAAAAAAACAGAGCTATCAACAGCATCATCTTCTCTACATATTTAGCTGTTCTGCCCCACAACCATCTTTCTGATTATCAAAAAGCCTGAGAATAGAGGGTAAAATGAATAAGAGGACTGCAAATTGTTGGCTAATTTTGAAACAATACACCACATTGGAGGAGGGGAAGCACCAGCTGAGAGATAAATAGATATTCCCTAGAGCATTTAAATTGTCCTAGAGTGCACTCGATACATTGGAGAATGATGGTCTCTAAGAAGCCACTCTGCTTCTGGAAGCTGAGTGGCACAAATACCTACCTTGGAAGAAGTTGGCATAGCAACTCTGCATTTTCATTGATGAGTCACATAGCAAACAGGTGCATGAAACAACTACTGAACATGCTTGCTTCTCCACAAAGTGGTTAAATCTCATAAAGCATTTGAGACTTCAGAAATAAAAATTCTCATTCTAATAACTTAAGGCAGTTTATTGGCTGAACAGAAGATATTCATGATTCACAGAAAGATTTATACAGCTGTAAGTAAGCTGTCATTTAGACAGAAATAAGTCTATTCTCCCTGAAAATAGAAGCAATTCTCTGTTGACTAGAAAATAGCAAGGTGATATACAGAGGGGTTACAGTTACATAAGGCAATAAGTACATTTCTTGTCAAACATTTCTTGTTACCCCTTCCCTCATTTTTCTCCTACTTTCCCTCCCTCACTCTGCTACTCCTGAGTTGTACAGATCATTTGTAACATGTTGTCTTGTGTATATCGCTGTTACATTGGTTCCCCCCTTGTCCTCTGTCCCACCATTCTGTTGTTCCCATTCCCTTTCCTAATTCAAATAAACATATATACAATACCAGGGTATCAAATTCAAACAGTGTCAACAGGGGATATACCACAGGGGAAAGAACATACAAAAGAAACAAAAAATCACACAATACATTAACCACCACAACAACAAAAAGAAAAACCTTTTGTGTCCATGTCTAGGAGTTCATTTCACTTAGCATCATCTTATATGGTCATATGTACTTAGCTATTGAGCTATTCTGATCACCTGCTAAGATTATCCGAGACATATACTAATTATTGCAAATAAGAGAAACCATGGGACCTATGTTTCTTTGGGACTGGCTTATGTCATTTAATATGATTTTTCCCAAGAAAGAATGGCACTGCATCATTTCTAAGGTATTGTGTTGCTTTTTAAAAATGTATTCACTATAAAAGATTTTTTACCTGTTGGCAGTAGGCCCTTGGAAATCTGGATCATATGTCCTTGGTTCACCTGCATTTAAAACAAAGATCTTTTTAAACATATAAGCCAGTAGAACAGCAAATAAATACACATAAACTATAAAGAAAGCTCACCATTGCTTGGTGCAATGTCAAATTCTTTCTTTGGTCTAGAGAAACATTGTATGTACCTAGGTTACAGCTGTTAATATCTTTCATTTTCTTTACCTAGAAGCAAGACTGGAAGAACTCAGTGGAGAACTATAACAGAGAACTGAGTTTTTCTCCTCCTACTGTACAAAGAAGCATCATTGGGAAATACATCCAGGGGAGGAAAACAAGAATCCCTTCTGATCTGCTACATCTGCCATTACCCAGGATTGCTTACTTATCCCAACTTTTCCTTTCCTCCCAGTCAAATAACAGTTCTGATTGGCCCTTATCATTTTGGTGGTAAGTTATATAAAACTACTATTATCTTATATAAATGTGACATTTATTGGCATTTTAAAAGATCTACCAGCATACTTTGTACCATTTGGGAAGACACCCTAGTCACTTATTGTTGCATTATAATTGTGATATATTACCTTCCTTTTTAATAATGACAGATGCATCAGAAGAGGTTTATTTTTCTCCCTGATATGTCTGTATTATGGAATAAGTAGCAGTAACCAGATCTATAAAATCATTCTTGGTCGAAGGTCTACCTTTGTAATTCACTACTCCTCAATCTGCCCCTGCAAGCACTTTTACCTCTTCTTTCAGGAATTTGTCCTTGTAAGAAACTCTGGTCCTGAACTAAAGACAGGAAATAGATTGGAAAAATACCTGCATGTATAAGCAACTGGACCCTGCCTGTACAAAGGGGAATGAAGCCAGGAAACTCAAGGGCCTCTTTACTGAAATCATGTTAAAGACAGGCAGCAATAAAGGAAGATAGATTTGCAATGGAAATCTAAACACTGATCAGTTAGTGAATATTCATAAAACACTGATATTCTGAGAGCACTAAAGAGATGCATAAGGCATGGTCCCTATTTCAGGGACCTTAAAATAAAAAAAGCAAGCTAAGATAATGATTCATTCACAAAATATTTTTTGAGAATATATGCCAGGCAATGCATAGCAATGTTTGAACAAATAATATTCCACATGTAACTATTAATAAAATATTAAATTATGCATTGGTATGGTTTGCATGCTTGTCTTCTTCCAAACTTTATGTTGGCAATCCATGGTGTAGTAGTTGTAAGAGATAGTCTATTGAGGAGTGACTGAGCCAGATGTGTTTCACTCCCATGAATTAGGAGTAATGCCTTCTGAAATAACGTTTCGGAGAGTTCTCTAGTCATTGGAAAGTCTTATGTTCTGCCATGCTACAAGGCAGGATTCCTCATTTTGGTACCTTCAGTCAAGTGAGGAAGACACATTATGGAAGCACAGATTAACCCCCTCCCAAGTGCAAAGGCTGCCAGTGCCTTGATCTTAAACTCATAAGCCTCTAACGCTGTGAAAAGCAAATTCTATTATCTAAGATACCCAGCCTTATACTAGCAGGGATAAACCAAGATGTGGTAACAATCTTAAGTGTATTTATTATAAGAGTTCTGAAAATGTAAGTTTCATCAAGGACTAGGATAAGTCCAGAGAGCTCCATTCCAGAAATGACATTTTTGTGGAAGACTGGAACAAAAGAGAAAGGACCGATATTCTTGTTAAGTGAGACTAGAATTGTTACAGTTCATAAATACTTATTTATTACCTTTTACGTGCTTTGAATAACTTCTGCCTTTAACATCAATTATATTACAAAGAAGAACATGAAAACAGTAAAGGGTACAAAACATATGCTATAAGAGTCCTAGGGAAATTCAGGTCCCATTCAATGGAAAACAGTAAGGAAGGACTCAGAGCTTCAGTATTTGTAGATGGATAGGTAAATTTTACATATAAAGAGTTGGGTTGAATAAAATACACAGATGTGGGAATAAATAGCATGTTGTAGCAGTGGTGAAAAGATCAGACTAATTGGAATGATGGATAATGGGGAAGGAGGAAGACAAAATAAGACTGAATATATAGTGAAGTACCACATTACATAAAGATAAAGAAAAAAAGCAGGATGGAATTCATTTTGTATAGTATAGGCCACAGGGATCCACAGGAGGATTTTGAACCAAGTAGAAGAACAGTAGAAGCAAGATTTAGAAAGAGCAATCTAAGCTGGCTACTGGTGGCTCATGTCTTTAATTCTAGCTACCTGGAAGATGGTTGTTCAAAAATCATTCTAGTCAGAAAAGTCCTTGAGACTCCATATCCAACTAACTATCAAAATGACAGCCTGGAAGTGTGGTTCAAAGGTAGAGTGCTAGCCATGATTAAAAAAAAAAAAAAAAAAAACAAAAAAAAAACGCCAAGTGAGAGAGAAAGGACCTGAGTTCAAGCCCTAGCATCAGTACAAGAAGGAGTTGAAAAAGAAGGAGAAAAGGAGGAAAATGAAGAGGAAGAAGAAAAAGAGGAGGAAGAGGAGGAGGAGGAGGTGGAGGAGGAGGAGGAGGAGGAGGAGGAAGAGGAGGAAGAGGAGGAGGAGGAGGAGGAGGAGGAGGAGGAGGAGGAGGAGGAGGAGGAGGAGGAGGAGGAGGAGGAGGAGGAGGAGGAGCAAAAGGAGAAGTTGAAAAGAAGGAAATGGAACAAGAGGAAGAGGAATATACATATTGTTCTACAATGAACAAAGCCAAAGAGACTAAAAAAAACCTACTGCAAAAACAAGTGTAGAGTAATGTGAACGATGGCAATAGTAAGATTTAAGATTCAACAAGAGAAATAGAGTGCCTACTCAATATTGCTTAATTGCAGGTGACACTAGACAGACACTAGACAGACATAGACTTTTGACTATTGACATTTTTATTTCCATACTTGTATATGTGAATAATAGAATCTATCCTATAAAGTTGTCATGGCAATTAAATTAATGAACAGTAAAAGTGTTTGGTGTCTGGTATTTAGTAAGCTTCCACCGATCTCTATTATTAGTCTTATTACTACATCAAAAAGGTTAGTAGAATTTGATAGATAATAAAACTTGTGAGGTAGGTGAGACAAGTCAAAGATAGCTCATTCAAGTGACTCCAATCTTCTGGAGGTGTCATAATAGAGTGATGTTATTATGACAATAACAATACTATTTTACGTGGTTTCGGCATCAAATGCTATATATTATAAGAAACTATTTGTGTGTATTATTTGTTTGGTCAGAATAATTTTATAATACAAGTAGTTGGAAATTATTTGTTTCACTTTTGAGATGAGAGAGCACATAGAGGCCAACAAATATGTCCACAGTTAGACAGTTGATCAATGATCTACCTAGGAGCTCCATACTGCTGTCCTGTTGTAAAAAAAACAAAACAAAACAAAACAAAACAAAACTGATCTCATGGTTGTACTATGCAATGTCAACTACAGAGGAAAATGTGTAAAATACTTCCTTGTTTTTTTAAAAAAAGAAATGCTTGTGTACTTCAGTGACAATTTCTCTGACATATTTTCAGCTCCTCTTATTCAGACCATGTCTCTAACCGCCTCACTGTAACAGATAGTTTTAGGAGTGGCTGTCTTCTTTTATATGGGACTAATTCATGTGTCCCCATTCCAAAAAGGTGATTCTTGAGCAGCTGAGCTTCTCTCCTATGTCTGTTCTGGCTTTAGATCACTGGATCTGGTTTGGACACTGGACCCAAACTGAGCCAAATTTTCTATCCCAGGAGTTCAGAGTAAAAGTAGGTACTGAGTTATAGTCATTAGAAGATGGGAACTCCAAGAACCCTGAAGAGATGAAGATGAAGAAAGATTCAAAAATTTTAGAAATTTCAGAGAGAAATTACCAACAGAAATGTACTAATCGAAGCAGAAATGGAAATGTTGGTGACCTGTACAGTCTTCATCTGGTCCTGCCATTACAAACATTATACTGAATTTCTTTTGCTTTGTGTGTTGTTGTTGTTGTTGTTTTCTGGCATACTCACCCAGATTTCAGTGCTAGAAATTGAGTGCATGGCCTCATGCATGCTAAGGAAGTGCTCTACCACTAAGCTGTATATATCACAAGCACTCCTTTTGTTTTTAACTAGTTCAAATTGGTAACATACAACTAAATATTCTACTACTAATTCACTCTTTTCTTTTTTATTATATTTACATAGCTATACAAAGGACTTGCTGCTTAACAAAGCAGTTTATTAATACGTGTCTTGATCAGTGACCCCTATCAACATTTTCATCTTTCCTTCTGCTACACACCCCTTCCCTCACTCTTAAGTTCATAGATTACACACTAACTTCTTGACTGCATTCTTCCCCTCTTCTCCTCTTCCTTTGTATACTCTTTTCCCTTTGCTGCCAACCAACCTCTTTCAAGTATCTGCTTCTTGGTGTGTGTGTGTGTGTGTGTGTGTGTGTGTCTGTCTGTCTGTCTGTCTGTCTGTCTGTCTGTCTGTCTGTCTGTGTCTGTGTGTGTCTGTGTGTCTGTGTGTCTGTATGTCTGTGTGTCTGTGTGTGGGTGTGGGTGTCTGTGTCTGTGTCTGTGTCTGTATAGGCATGCATGAGCACATGCCAGTTATAGGGCTTGAACTAATGGCATAGGTACGATTCCTAAGCTTTTGTGTTCAACGCTAGTGCTCTACTAGTTGAGCCACAGCTCCACCTCTGGCTTTTTGCTAGTTCATTAAAGATAAGAGTCTCACAGACTTTTCTTCAGATCTTAGCCTTCCAAGAAGCTAAGATTGCAGGCATGAGCCACCAGCACCTAGATACACTCTTTTTACTTGACTTACATTTCAACAATTTATTTGAACAACGTTTATTTTTATTTTTATTTTTATTTTTTTAGTTTCAGTCTTTTTTTTCTTTTTTTTAATTGTAAAAATACTGTACAGAGGGGTTACAATTACATGAGCAAGATAATGAGTACATTTCTTATCAAGCATTGCCGCCTCCTCCTTTGTTCCTCTTCCCATCCTTTCCTATCTCCTCCCTTCCCCACGTGCCAAAGTTGTAAAGTTCGTTTTTCCACAAAACGTCTTGTACATCTCATTATTGCAATGGGTCCACCTGTATCCCTATTTAAACAATTTGTTTTTTTTTCTTTCCCCTCCACAAATTATACCAACATCA
This sequence comes from Dipodomys merriami, assembly GCF_024711535.1. NCBI lineage: Eukaryota > Metazoa > Chordata > Mammalia > Rodentia > Heteromyidae > Dipodomys > Dipodomys merriami. Next base: position 5,858,162 of record NW_027206290.1, read on the forward strand.
AATACTGTGAAAACAGGGGTTATATCGTGGGGGAGGGACATACAAAGCAACTAAGAAATCATCTTATAAATACGTTAGAAACAATAGCAAGAAAGAAAAAATATTTGAGACCTTATCTTAGGGTTCACTTCACCTAACATCAACTTATCTGACCTTTTCTGCTTGTCTCAGACATATGCTAGTTATTGCAAATAAGGGAAACCATGGGACCTATGTTTCTTTGGGCTTGGCTTACTTTACTTAATATAATTTTTTCCAAGTCTTTCCATTTCCTAACAAATGGGGCAATGTCATTCTTTCTGATGGAGGCATAGAATTCCATTGTGTGTATATATCACATTTTCTTGATTCATTCATCTACTGAGGGGCATCTGGGTTGGTTCCATATCTTAGCTATGGTAAATAATGCTGCATAAACATAGTTGTGCTGGTAGCTTTAGTATGGTCTTGTTTGTGATCATTTGGGTAAATGCCCAAAAGTGGGATTGCTGGGTCATAGGGGAGCTTTATGTGGAGTCTTTTGAGGAACCTCCATACGGCTTTCCAAAGTGGTTGAACAAGTTTACACTCTCACCAACAATGCAGTAGTGTTCCCTTCTGTCCACATCCCCTCTAGCATCTGTTGTTATTACAGTTCTTGATTATAGCCATTCTAACTGGGGTGAGGTGGTATCTCAATGTTGTTTTGATTTGCATGTCTTTTATGGCTAGGGAGGTTGAGCATTTCTTCATGTGTCTATTGGCCATCCTTCTTTCCTCTTCAGAGAAGTTTCTCTGTAAGTCTTTAGCCCACATATTTATTGGGCAGTTGTTTCTTTGAGGATTTGTTGTTGGAGGATTTAATTTTTTGATGAATAACATTTATTATGTTAACATTTATTGCCATAAGCTGATGACAGGTATGTAAGGATGAAAATTTCAGACTATACATCTCTACATTTGTATAAGCAGTGTAAACTTGAGATGTAATTCCAACATTCTGGAGTAAGAACTGTGGTAGAGACATTGCAGAGGCCACCCATGGGGCACAGAGAGGTCATGAATGGACAGGCTTGCAAAGCTTCTGACAAACACCATTTCAGCCTCACTTTCTACCTGTTTTCTGGCCCCATGCTGTTTGATATGGCTCTTCCACTCTGATTTTGATTTTACATTATTCCTCATCCTAGATTGTAGTCCTAAATTCTGGCTGAGTTAACTATTATATTTCAAAACTATTTTGGGATATAATTTTTGTATACCCTACCTACTCCAAGTGCTCTAATTCTATAGATTTGGGGTAGACCTGGGAACTTGTATTTTTTTAAATGTCTCAGCAAATAATTCTGATGCACAGAAAGTTTTAGAGATTGTGAGGCTACTTGATTATACTCTAGTGGTCATGATTTCTATCTGTTTGTTCATAGCCCTTAATCTTAGCTCTTACAAAAGACAAAAGCTAATGGAATAAATGAAGAGAAAGACAGATCATCATGATATATATGAGGTTTGGGAAATACTACACTTAGGGATTAAAAGCAAAATAAAAAAGTTATTGGAAGAGACATAAAAATAATGTTCAAGAAGGTCAAGAAATGAATGTCAAGAAAGAGAAATAATAATGAATTCCACATAAAAATAATTATTAAATGAATAATAGCAAGGTCTCCTGTAAATGCTTGACACATGAGTGTACCATCCTGCCCAGTTCCAGGTAGAATGAAATGTGAAATTGACCCCTTAGAATGCACCATGCAATAACCCTTTTATATTTATTATTATTAATTATTTAATGCATCTAGTAGTTCTCTGAAATATTCTATTATACCATTTTACACATGGGGAAGCAAAAGCACAAAAGAGAAAGCTAGTTTGCTCTGGTCCATTAACCTAAAAAGAGGACAACGTGGTACTGGACACTACACAGTCTAACCCCAAACCCATTTGGACCACTTACCTGTGAGTTTTTCACTGATTATCTTAAAGTCATTCCACAGACAAATGCTGAGTGAAGGCAGACTGAAAGGATTAACAATTTATATTGATCCCACAATTACCTGCTTTTTTACATTAAAATGGACAGACTAGTTTAAAAGAATTTAGGCTAGCTTTCAGTGTTGTGATATGTACCTCACTAAGTGAAAAAGGAGATAACATTGTGAAAGAAATGCCACTGTTAAACTTGCCCGAAAAGCTGATACTTTCTTATTGGAAATTCTGATTACCTTATATTTTAGTTGAAAATATGGTAAAACCACAGTCAAATGATAAGATTTAGCTGACTCCAAGGAGTAATGACTGCTGGAAAGTGATGACTTCACCCTGCCCCATGTGCCAGCAGAATATGCATTGTGATGCAAATTTTTATTTCCTGCAAATCAATACAGGGTAATGCTTTCACAGAGGCCCCTCAGTGCTATAATTGCATCTCTGGAATAAAGAGACTGAGAGGCCAGCTAAGAACTACGGTGCTTCTCTGTTATATGGCTTGGCTAGCTGAATACAATTCATATTTCTCACTTAAAGAAAATGAAAAAAACTAAAATTAGGTGATATTTTATAAGCTTCTTAGTTTTATCTCTGAAAAGCATTTATTACTGGCAGCTACACATTTGTTATTGTAGTTACCAGTTTTGCAATGCACCCTTGCAAATACAATTTCCTTTCTAGAAATAATTCGTGAAGATTAAGGAAAATAGTCCAGGTCATTAATTCAGTTCTGGGAAGCAGGTTTCACATGATTCAATTGAAAGTAAATGGGCATGGTAAAATAGTCAGTGATGCTTTGAAAGACTGAATTCTTTCAAAGCAATATGCTTCTCAAAGAAAATGACAATATAGCTACCTACCACTGATACGCATAAAAAATAAGGAATCCAAAAACATTCACTTTATTCCTTCAGAAATATTTTCCTTTAGAGACAAGCTAATATGATTCAGAGTTCAGAGGGTTGACTCCAGTGAGATGATGAAAGGTCTGAGAACTTAAAATCTACCCACGGTGAACCATCAAGGCAAGAAACCTTCCAGCAAGAAGGGCAAAGTAGAGTTACATGAAATTAAAATTGGCATTAATAGCTGGGCACTGGTGGCTCACGCCTGTAATCCTAGCTACTCAGGAGGCTGACATCTGATGATCACGGTTCATAGTCAGCCTGGGCAGGAAAGTCCGTGAGACTCTTATCTCCAACAAACCACTAGAGAACTGGAAGTGGAACTGTGGCTCAAGCGATAGTGCACTTGCCTTGAGCTGAAGAGCACAGAGACAGCCCCCAAGCCCAGAGTTCAAGTCCCACGAACGACAAAAAATAGAAAAGAAAAGAAAAATTGGCATCAATAGCCAAAAATAACCAATTAAGAATTACAAATAATTAAATCTTTGCTTTATTTTTTAAGTATTTTTATTGTGCTATGTCTATAGAAGAGGGCTTACCATTTAATCTAACCAATTAAGAATTACAAATAATTAAATCTTTGCTTTATTTTTTAAGTATTTTTTATTGTGCTATGTCTATAGAAGAGGGCTTACCATTTAATCTAAGAAAGGGTTTCCTTTTCCTCCAAGTCTCAACAAAGGAGAAGGAACCACATAAGGCACCATTTCTTGGATGATGTGTTCTCTCAGCCCAACACAGATGGCCCTTTTTGTGATCTAGCACATGTCACAAATCTTACTTTTTACAGCTAACATAGAGTGTTAACTTCTGGCAATTCTATTTTATCAGTGTTTGTCCTCTCAAATCAAATGTCTTACCTACTCTTCCCTCTAATTCCCTCACAAAATTCTCCATTCACCTTCAAAGGAATGAGGGCTGACCTACTTGTTGCTGTGCCAGCAGGAAGAGCCCACTTAAGCTAGAAATTAGAGCTGAGATATATCATCTCATAACCCCATCCCAGAGCACCTATTTGTGTCCTCTGAGACACATATCTATTATTTGCATTGTTGAGCTTAATATACAGCATCACATTATATGATGTACTAATGAGAACAATGGTCCCCCCAAAAGGTCCATATCCTATCCCACAGATCCTGGAAATATGTCATTTGATGCACAAAAGGGAAAGCTGGTGATGTTATTTAACTAAAGTACATGAGACAGGAATCACTAAGGTCCTAAAATGAGAAGATGGAAACAAAAGAATCAAAGGATTAAATGGGACAAACAAACAAAGTTAAAGTAATACCATGTTGAGAAACTCAACTGGCCATTGCTGGCTTTGAAGATTGAAATCACAAGCGAGTACAGAAACTTCTAGAAGTTGGGAAATGGGGCAAAGAAAGAATGCTCCAGATAGAAGGCTCCTTGCCAATGCCTTGGTTTTAGATCACTAAAAACTATTGTGGGCCTTCTGAGTGCTAGAATTATAAGATAATAATTCATATTATTTTGAGGTAATTCATTATAGTAGCAATGGGAAGTAGTACATATAGCCATTTCTCCTAGAAACTGGGTTTCTGTCCTGAAACTAGTTAACAGGCTCTTAGTGTTACACTAATGTGAACATTCTTTTCCCTCATCATTAGCACCAATTGAGTAACCAATTTTTAACTTCAAGATCAGTTTAGAGGGCTAAGTGTGGTGGCTTATACCTGTACTCCAGTTACTTCAGAGGATAAATGGGAAAAACATAGTTTAAGGCCATTCCGGACCAGGCCAAAACAATCAGAATAACAACATCAAAACCATTAGCACCCTATCAAAAGAAAAACAAGCTAGACATGGCAGCACACATCTATATCACAGTCACTTAGGAAATGTATGTAGGAAAACTGAAAGTATGAGACTAAAAATAACTAAGCAAAAAGTACTGGAGACTTAGACTTGCCTAGCAAGTCTAAGACTTTGCGTTCAAGACCCCAGTATTATAAAAAGTGAAAAAAGAAACTAGTCAGAGCTCACAAAGTAAGTACAGGAAGAAGTAGCAAAAACTGGTAAATACAAACTGAGCAGTAAATTGCCTGGTACCAAATGTCATCTCTACCATTTACACATTATAAGATATTGAAAAAAATGATTTTTTCTGGTCTAAATTTCCATTTATATCTCTATAAAGTGATAGTAGAGACTGGGAGATGGTCAGACCTATAATCCTAGATAATCAAGAGGGTAAGACTGGATGGTCACAGTTAAAAGCCATATTGGACACAAAAGTCCATGAGACTCTTATTTCCAATTAATCACCCAAAAGCTGGAAGTAGAACTGTGGTTCAAGTGGTAGAGTGGCTTGCTCACTGCCTTGAGCACAGAAGCTCAGGAAGAGTGCCAAGAACCCTAGCTCAAGCCTCAGATCCAGAAAAAAAAAAAAAAAAAAAAAAGATTGTAGAGGGAGAAAATAAGTATGGCACAATGTCTGTCCTCAGAAAAGACCATCTAACATGAGAGTCATAAAATCTATGTAAGCTACCCTAATAATAAAAGTATATCACTGCAGAATCAATGCATTCCAATGTTGACTGAGGTGACAATTTGACTAGAAGTAACACCAATAATTCTAGAATATTTCTGGGTGTTTTTCCCCCTTTGGGGGGAAAGGAATTTTAAGCTTGCTTATGGGAAAGCTGGACTAAAGCATGTGGTCAATGTTACAACTTCACTGAGAGAAGGAAACACAGCAGCTTTTAGACAGGGAGCACATAATACAAGGAATTGAGGTTAGACTTAAAAGTCCCTGGCAATCTGAAACGGTAACACAGTTGTCTGAGTGGGGTTTTTTTTTGTTGTTTGTTTGTTTTCTTTCTTTCTTTTTATCGGTTGGTTGTGGGGCCTGAACTCTGGGCCTGGGCGCTGTCCCTCAGCTCTTCAGCTCAAGGCTAGTGCTCTACCACTTGAGCCACAGCGCCACTTCCGGATTTTTTCTGCGTATGTGGTGCTGAGGAATTGAACCCAGGGCCTCATGCATGCAAAGCAAGCATTCTACCATTGAGCCACCTTCCCACCCCCAGTGGTCTGGGAGTTTACATACCTGCACAACAAAGAGGCAACAAGAGGATTGCTGGCATATTCCAAGCACCCGTCCATACCCCATACCATTGACAATGATAGATGCCAACTAAGGCTACAGAAGTGAAGGGGGAAGGAGGAAGACAATTCGAGAACACTACAGAATCCATCTGGTGGGGGTGAAAAACAATTAATTCATCACCTAATAACCACAATATTTCAAGCAGAAAATTATGCTCATTCCAGAAACTTCTCTCAGGCAAAAGCATGGCCCCACATTAAACATGGTAAGATGAATAGAAATGCAAATGGGACTTCTTCAGCCCTGATTTCAAACAGAACAATTCAGTAGTATCATAACCTCATGAAGATTGTTCCTCTCCAGTCTGAGTAACTTCCTTAACATAGGGTATGGTGAATAATCTTTTATTACGTGTCAAATCTCCTGATTTAATAAAGATTATTGTCTAATCACAAGGATGGTTTTAAAATCATTTGAAATAGTTTGTCTTCTATGGCTACAAATGATGAACAACTCATTCATAACCTAAGAAGTAATACCTAAAAGAAGAACTCTACCTTCATGGAACAGCAAAAAGACAACATACATAAAGCACTCCAGTTCTTCATAGACTGACTACATCAGTGCTGGTAGAAGACATGGGAAATTAATCTTTGCAAAAATGACTCTTTTTTTTTTCTGTGGTGACAAAGCAGTGAATTAGTGCTATAGAACAGGCATGAATTATTGGATAATCACATATCTGCTTGGAATAAATAAAAATTTGAATCAATACTGATTTAAAAGTGAGTCTAGAAGCAAACAAGAACGTGAATTGAGTTTGAAGCTTAATAGATTTGGTGTTCTAATATTTCTTTCTAGCTATATTTGTAATATATTACTTATCACAAGGCGCTTGCGCACATGCGTGCGCGCGCGCACACACACACACACACACACACACACACACACACACACACATACAGGTCCATGACCAACTCTACACAGGAGCAACTCCTTATTTTCTTTTATTTGTTTACTTATTTATCTATTTTTATTTAAAGGTGATGTGCAGCGGGATTACAGTTACATAAATCAGGTAATGAGTACATTTCTTTTGAACAGTGTCACCTCTTTCCTCATTCCTCATTTTCTCCCAGTATTTTCCTTTCCAATCTCCCTCTTCCACAAGGTATATAGTTCATTTTTTCTCTTTTCTTTTCCAAATTTTTATTGTAAAGATAATGTTATATAAGTCAGTTATTGAGTGCATTTCATTTTGAACGGTATCACCCCCTCCCTCATTTTCCTCCCAGTTTTCCCCTCCTGACCTCTCCATGCCAAGTTGTATAGTTCATTTCCAGCATAGTGTCTAATGAGTATCACTGCTAAATTAGTCCTTTGAAGAAATATTTATCCAAGTCTTTATAGTTTGATTCTTTATCTCTTTTTTCTTGAGTTGTTAGGAGTCCTTTACTTATTTTACATTTTAAACCTTTACCAGATACTTAATTTGCAAGCATCTTCTGCATTTATGTGTTTTTAAATTTTTCTTGAAAGTGTCTCTTAATACACAATTTTTTTTCAATTTTGATGCAATCCAATTTACTCTATTTTCTCTCTCTTCCTTTTTCCTTTGTCTTTCCTTTTCTCTTTTTTATATACTTTTATTGTAAAGATATGTACATTTTACAGTTACATGAGTAAGGTAAATAGTACATTGCCTATCAAGCTATCAAGCATTGTTATTTCCTCCTTTGTTTTTCCCCTACCATCCCTATTCTCCCCACCCCTCCAACTCTTCCCTCTTCCCCCAAAGTTGTAAAGTTCGTTTTCAACATAATATCTTGTATATCTTGTTGTTACAATGGGTCAACCTGTATCCTTATTTCAGCATTTTATTATTTCCCTTCCATGCCCCAAATTAGAAAAATGTATATACAAGATGGTTATACAATGGGGGAAGAACATACAAAAGACACACACACACAAAATCACATAGTACATTAAAACCAACAGCAACAAAGAAAATACCTCTTGTGTCCATATCTTGGGGTTCATTTCACTTAGCATCATCTTATATGATCATATGTACATAGCTTTTGACCTTTTCTGCTTGTCTGGTAAGATTATCCTAGATGTATATGTATACCTAATACCTAGACGTATATCCAAAGGAATGTAAGTCTATGTATAAGAAAGATACCTGCACATCAACACTACTTACAGTAGTCAAACTATGGGCCTTGAACAGGTTTGTATCAACTATAATGGATAAAGAAAATGTGATACACACATGCATACACACAATGGATTATTATTATCCAGCTTCAAAGAATGAAATGTTATTTACAGGGAAAATGGGTAGAACTCGAGAGTGTTAAGTTAAATAAGCCAGACAAAGAAAGACAAATATTGCATGTTCTCTCTTACCATACACCGAATCTAGATATAGAAATAAATGAGTGACAAGAATGCAAAATGGAGTGACTAAAGAAACCAATAAGAAGGAGAGAAGAGAAGGTAAAGTGAATGAGCATCATAGGCATGTATGAAATAAAGAAACCAATTAAATTATTTTGTAAAAGAAATGTGGTCATCAGAGACTCACAACTGTAATCCTACCTACTCAGGAGGCTGAGATATGAGGATCTTGGTTTGAAGCCAGGCTGGGCAAAAAAATCTGAGAGACTCATCTCCAATTAACAAGCAAAACACTGAAACTCAAGTCATGACAAGTGGTAGAGCACCAACCACAAGCAAAAAAGACAAACTGAGTGTATAAGGCCCTGAGTTCAAGCTCTAGTACCAGTACAGACAAACACATACAAACACAGAAATAAAAAGCTCTTAACTGTAAAGATGTTAAAGTTAACCTATGAAACACTTATGAAACTGTATAATTGCACTTATAATAAATAATGTAGCAGGTGGCTCATGCCTATAATCCTAGCTACTCAGGAGACTGAGATCAGAGGATTGCAGTTTAAAGCCAGGAAAGTACATGAGACTCTTATCTCCAATAAACCACCAGAAAACCAGTGGTGCTGTGGCTCAAATGATAGAGTGCTAGCCTTGAGCTGAAGTGCTGAGGGACACTGCCCAGGCCCAGAGTTCAAGCCGCACAACCGACCCCCCCCAAAAAAAAGAGGTAGTAGAAAGAGCTAAACATGACCTAAAACTTCATATTTTAGTCCTATCTTTAAAATATGTAACTCAGAAAGTCATTTTGTCTTCTTCTATCTCAGTTTCAGTTGAAGGTTGGATATGGATATAATCCATAGTAATGTCCTCTCTGGAAAATCAAATGAGATCATGATGTGAAATTTATAAACATGAAACATTTCTGTGTATTTCAGCATATTATGATTACTATACTGCCAGGTATTGACAAACATACATGAAATACCTACAAATAGTAAATCAGTTTTAGCTTGAAGATTATTTTAGTATATGTTTTTAATTTCCATATTTTCCTAATCATATTTGTATTATCTATAAACAGTTCTACAAAGAGTTATCATTAAACAAATCAATTTGTGAATGCAATGTATCTTGGATGATGTTACCTCTTTCATCATTCTATTCTTCACTACCTACTCAATCTTCCCCTCGATTGTCTTAATTTTATGTATTTAATATTATGATTGCATTCTCCTCTCACCCTTCCTTCTTCTTTTCACTTGTCTATTTTTCCCTTTTCCTTCTCAAGATCAATTTTAATTCTTACCCTCAAACCATCCATTCTGTCTTGCTATCTGACTCATAAATCTTACAGAAAAAGGGAAGCATCTTCTTTGTGCCTTCCTTTTTAGTCTTACTCCTGAAGCTTTAGAACCTCTATAACAACATAACATGCTTCCCCAGATCTTATCTCCAAGAGCTCTTAAACTTGGAAGGTCAAGCAGCTTGCAGTATTCAACCATTACTTTCTTTAAAATGTTATTTATTATAAAAAATACTGTACAGAGGGAGCTAAAAAATAGATTGGAAGAAAGACAGCCTCTTCAGGAAATGGTGCAGGCAAAATTGTTTAATCACCTATAGAAAACTAAAGCTAGATCCTTATATATTACCCTGCACCAGAATCAACTCCAAATGGATCAACCATTATTGATAGAGATAGTGCTCTTAAGATATCAAAGTGTCCTGACAAAACCTTCCCTTTGAATGAATTTCAACCTATTAAAAGACACCTGAGTATTTGCAAAAATTTATTTCATTTTCACTAAGCACTGGGACAGTATCAGAGACATGAATATGTTTATGACACAACTCCTTGTGTGGAAAAATTGTGCAGTTTTAGGAGCCAGAACACACACATGTACAACTGTTGTTATAATTCCAGAAAAAACTGAGTGTTCAGAGTGGAGAATGAGAAAGGCCTTGGGGAAATGTGAGGGAAGGCCAGTTCACACACAGTTGTGAAATGAGGGAAATCTCTACAAGGGAGGTGGTGTGCAAATATATTGAAACTGAGTAGGAGGCTGGGCTCTTGGGTGGAGGAAGGACATCATGAAGTGGTGAAATTGACTGTGCAAAAAAACACTGTGCTGAGCGGCAGGAACTGGGAAATGCTGTCAGCTACTTTTTGCTGAAGGCCCATTCTGATTGGCTAGTTTTATTTCTCCTACTCATTAGACTTTTACTCTGCTCCCATATCTCAGAATAACAACTATAACTCAACAAGTTATATGCCATACATCAGTTCCTGAAAATATGTTCAAGAATTTAAAGACAGTTGGGAAAATAGCATGCTTACAAACTGCTTGTCAAAGCTGATTCAAAACTTTGGCAAAGTAGCAGGGTATAAAATTAACTCCCCAAAATCAATGTCTTTTCTGTATGCCAACAATGAGAAAAGTGTGGCTGAAATTAGGAAAGCAACTCCATTTGTAATAGCCCCCCCCAAAAAAATAGAACACCTAGGAATTAACTTAACCAAAGAAGCGAAGGACCTCTATGATGAAAACTTTAAAAACATGAAAAAGGAAATCAAAACAGAACTTAGAAAATGGCAAAAACTCCCATGCTCCTGGATTGGAAAGATTAACATCGTGAAAATGGCAATACTTCCCAAGGCTATCTACAAATTCAATGCGATACCTTTCAAAATTCCAACCTCATTCTTCAAGGAAATAGAAGAGGCAATCCAAAAATTCATATGGAACAATAAAAGACCCCAAATAGCAAAAACGCTCCTCAACAGAAAGAACACTGCTGGAGGAATATCAATACCAAATTTCAAACTCTACTATAAAGCCATAGTAATCAAAACAGCCTGGTACAGGCATAAGAACAGACCTCAGGACCAATGGAATAGAATTGAAAACCCAGAAATGAACCCACAGACCTATAGCCACCTATTCTTCAATAAGAAAGCTAAAAAAAAAAAAAAAAGAATGGAAGAAAGACAGCCTCTTCAGTAAATGGTGCTGGCAAAATTGGTTAACTACATGTAGAAAACTAAAGCTAGATCCTTATATATCACCCTGCACCAGAATCAACTCCAAATGGATCAAAGACCTTGAAGTCAAAGCAGACACTCTGAAAACATTACAGGATGGAATAGGAGAAACCCTAGGTCTCCTTGGCGCAGGCCAAAATTTTCTTAATAGAGACCCAGAAACACAACAAATCAAAGAAAGGTTGGACAAATGGGATTGCATGAAGTTGCAGAGCTTCTACATGGTAAAGGACATAGCTAGCAAGATCAATAGAAAGCCTACGCATAGGGAGAAGATCTTCACTAGCCATACAATGGACAGGGGTCTCATATCTAAAATATACTTGGGACTCAAAAAATTAAATCCCCCAACAACAAATCCTCAAAGAAACAACTGCCCAAAAAATAAGTGGGCTAAAGATTTAAAGAGAAACTAGAGAAACTTCTCTGAAGAAGAAAGAAGGATGGCCAATAGACACATGAAGAAATGCTCAACCTCCCTAGCCATAAAAGAAATGCAAATCAAAACAACATTGAGATACCACCTCACCCCAGTTAGAATGGCAAAAATCAAGAACTCTAATAACAACAGATGCTGGAGGGGATATGGACAGAAGGGAACACTACTGCATTGTTGGTGAGTGTGTAAACTTGTTCAACCACTTTGGAAAGCAGTATGGAGGTTCCTCAAAAGACTTCACATAGAGCTCCCATATGACCCAGCAATCCCACTTTTGGGCATTTACCCAAATGTTTACAAACAAGAGACCACACTAAAGCTACCAGCACAACTATGTTTATTGCAGCATTATTTACCATAGCTAAGATATGGAACCAACCCACTTGCCCCTCAGTATATGAATGGATCAAGAAAATGTGGTATATATACACAATGGAATTCTATGCCTCCATCAGAAAGAACGACATTGCCCCATTTGTTAGGAAATGGAAAGGCTTGGAAAAAATTATATTAAGTGAAGTAAGCCAAGCCCAAGGAAACATAGGTCCCATGGTTTCCCTTATTTGCAATATCTAGTATATGAATGAGTCATGCAGAAAAGGTCAGATAATGTGATGTTAGGAAAATGAACCCTTAGATATGTATTTAAATGTTTTTTTTTCCTTTTGTGCATTTGTTTCTAATGCAATTATAAGATGATTTCTTTGTTGCTTTGTATGTCCCTCCCCCGCAGTATAACCCCTGCTTTCACTATATTTGATGTCGGTATAATTTGTGGAGGGGAAGGGGAAAAACAAGTGGTTTAAATAAGGATACAGGTGGACCCGTTGCAACAATGAGAAGTACAAGTTGTCCTGTCGAAAACGAACTTTACAACTTTGGTTGTGGGGGGGGAGGATTGAGTGAGGGGTGGAGGGAGGCTGGGAAGGGATGTGAAGGGTAAACAAAGGAGGAGGCTGCAATGCTTGATAAGAAATGTACTCATTATCTTGCCCATGTAATTGTAACCCCTCTGTACAGTATGTTCACAATAAAAAATTAAAAAAAAAATAAAATGTATGTTTCAAAAAAAATAAACTGCTTGTCAAATGGCAACTTCTTTGTACAACTACTTAAAGATAATAATAGGACAGCAAGATAAATAAAATCACAGGAAAACTTAAAAAAAAAAACTCCAGCCTGTTAAAAGCAGTAATAGCTCAAGAAAAAAAAATAATATGGCCTTTACACTGATCTTTTTCTAGTCTATGCCTTCTTAGTATCATTTAAAAATACATATGTGACCCTACTGCATTGTTGGTAGGAGTGTAAACTTGTTCAACTACTTTGGAAAGTAGTATGGAGGTTCCTCCAAAGACTCCACATAGAGCTCCCCTATGATCCAGCAATCCCACTTTTGGGCATTTACTGAATGATCACAAAGAAGACCATACTAAAGCTACCAGCACAACTATTTTCATTGCAGCATTATTTACCATAACTAAGATATGAAACCAATCCAGATGGCCCTCAGTAAATGAATGGATCAAAAAAATGAGATATATATACACAATGGAATTCTATGCCTCCATCAGAAAGAATGATATTGCCTCATTTGTTAGGAAATGGAAAGACTTGGAAAAAATTATATCAAGTGAAGGAAGCCAAGCCCAAAGAAACATAGGTCCATGGTTTCCCTTATTTGCAATATCTAGTATATGTCTGAGACAAGCAAAAACGGTCAGATAAGTTGATGTTAGTCGAAATGAACCCCAAGACAACGACTCCAATGTTTTTTCTTTCTTGCTATTGTTTCTAACATATTTATAAAATGATTTCTTAGTTGCTTTGTATGTCCTGCCCCCCCCCCCAGGATAACTCCTGTTTTCACTTATTTGATGTTGGTGTAATTGGTGGAGGGGAAGGGAAAAAACAAATTGTTTAAATAGGGATACAGGTGGACCCATTGCCATAATGAGATGTACAAGATGCTATGTTGAAAAACGAACTTTACAACTTTGGCGCTGGGTGTGGGGGGAGACAGGGGATGGGGGAGCTGGGGGTATGGTAAGGGGAAACAAAGGAGGCAACAATGCTTGATAAGAAATGTACTCAGTACCTTGCTCATGTAATTGTAAACCCTCTGTAAGGTATTTTCACAATTAAAAAAAAATACTATCCTGGCAAATGAGGAAAAAAATACATATGTTAACACACACATACTCTACTATTGCTAAGCAGGCTTTTTATTTTATAAATTTCTTTGCTAGAAACTATCTGATTCATAGTTAACAAACTTAGTAGACACAGAACAGAAAATAGATGAGTTTAAACAAACATTTTCCCAGGAAGTGCTTTAGACAAAGGTGCTGAAATTAAATCAGGTGAAATGTGAAGAATGGGTGAAGTGTGGAGTTGTAGGTTTTGGTAAGTGTGTATGTATGCTATATTTGGCAGGTTCAATTTACCCTTAGCTATTGTTGCTCTAAGGCTATACTTTGCATATTTAAAACCAAGTTTAACATATTTATGCAATAAAAGTTTTATATTACATTTTAATTCCTCCAGCTTTATCCATGTATAATTAGCAAAACTTTCATAGGTTTATGATGTACAATGTGATGATATGCTATACATATCTATCATAAAATGATTGCCACAACCAAGCTAATGATCTATCAATTCATCTAGCTAGAATTTCTTTCATGTGGCTAATATCCCTAGAGGTTTACCCTCTAGGTAAGTTAGAAGTATGTAATCCAATTTATCAGTAAATGTAATTGGAATGTTGCAGTTTGTATCCTATAATTTATTCATTATTTTATGGAATTGAATTCACTTCAATTAATATTATTTTAATTGAGTAACCATATCTTTATAAACTTATGAGGTGCAATGTGGTGTTTTCATAAATGTATACAATGTGGAATGACTGAATCAAGCTAGTAATATATCCATTCTCTCAAAAATTCCTATGGTCTGACATTAGAAAATTACTGACTTAAAGCTATGTACATATGACCATAAAAGATGATGTTAAGTGAAATGAACCCCAAGACATGGACACAAGTGGTTTTTTTCTTTCTTGCTATGGTAGGGGATGGGATGGTGGGGAAAACAAAGGAAGGGTAATAATGCTCGATAGGAAATGTACTCAGTACCTCACTCATAACTGTAAGCCCTCTGTACAGTATCTTGACAATAAAAATATGTATTAAAATAAAGAAAATTACTGACTTAACTATATTTCACTTATGATACATTCTTATTGATCATAGTCATCCTACTGTACAGTTGATTTAAATCTTATTTTTTCTAAAATATTGAACTCTTCACCAACTACTCATCATTCGCTCTCCACTATCCCACCTCTGCCTTTCCTGACTACCATTCTACTCTCCACTTCCATGAGTTTGATTTTTTCTGATTGCATATATAAGTGGGATCATGTGGTATTTGTACTTCTCTGCTTAGCTTATTTCACTTAGCATAATGTCCTCCAGTGTTCATGCACACTGTGGCAATAGACAAAATTCCTTCTTTTCATAGGTAAATAGAATTCTATGGTGTATACTATATTTTCCTCATCCATTCATGTGCTGTTAGACATTTAGGGCAATTCTATATCATGTATGTTGTGAATGAAGATTATACTGAACATAGGAATGTAGATAACTCTCACATATACTCATTTCAGTTCTTTTGGATATATACCCAGACGTAGATGTGGGTTTGCTAACTCATATGGGAGTTGTATTTTTAGCTAGTTCAAGAATCTTCAGATTATTTTCCGTAGCAGCTATGTTAATTTACATACCCACAAACTTGCTATACATCCTTGAAACATTTATCTTATGAGATGATATCCCAGAGTACTGTTCATATACTTTGCAGCAATTTGTATGTCTCCATTTGAGAAATATTTGTACATCTCCTTTGTCCATTTTTAAGTCAGGGTAATTATGTTTTGTTGTTGAGATATTTTTTAGGAAGTTGGGCTGTGGCTCAAGTGGTAGAGTGCCAGCCTTGAGTGAAAATGTTAAGGAACAGTGCCAGGTCCTGAGTTCAAGGCTCTGTGCCAGCACACACACAAAAGAGATATTTGTTATTGAGATATTTATTTCCTTACTTATTTTTTACGCTAATCCCTTATTAGATGCATGGTTTGAAATATTTTCTCTTGCTATGTGTATTGTCTCTTCAATTCACTAATTGTGTACATAGAAGCCTTTTAGTTGGATATCAGGCCCATTTGCCTATTTTGTTTTTGTTGCATGTATCTCCGGGATTATATCTAAAACATCTTTGCTGAGACCAATGTTGTAAGATTTTCCTTTGATTTTTATAGGTTTTTTTTTATAGTTCATAAGTCTTTAGATCATTTTAGTTGATTTTTACACAGGCTATGATATGAGGAAATGATCTAATATTATTCATCTGTATTTGGATAGCTAGTTTTACCAACACCATTTACCAAAAAGGCTCTTCTTCCTCCACTGTGTGCTCTTGTCATCATGGTTGAGAATCGCTTCATTACAAATGCACAAGTGTTTTCCTGAGTTCTTGACTGTGTCTGTTAGTTGATGTGACTTTTTCTACATCAAGACCATGCTATTTTGCTCACACCAGCTTTATTACACATAGCCATGTATTGCATTACGAGAAAGAGATAAGGATATATTCCTGTAAATGACTTCTGTGTGGATAATATAAAGTATACTTCATGCAAATGTAAGTATCTTAGTCTATTATTTACCTAGTCTGCATGGTAGAGTCTGCTAGTCTTAGGCTACAAACCTGCACAACATGTTACTATACTGAGCAGCAAAGGCAATTAAACACAGTGGTAACTATGTATCTAATCATATCTAAACACAGAAAGGGAAGGAAAATATAAAATGGTCACCAGTGTAGGGCATTTACCATAAATGCACCTTGGAGGACTTGCTCTGGGCGAATCAGTGAGTAGTGAGGGAATGTGAGGATCTGAAGTACTATTTGTTCACCACTGTAAACTTTATAGTGTTCACAGGCTACACTAAAGTGGTAAAAACATGTTTCTTTCTATAATGATAAACTTAACATATTGTAACTTCTTTTTATCAACTTTTGAACTTTTTGACTCTTGTAAAAACACTTAGCTTTAAATACAAACATATCTAATACAAACATATTTAAAGCTATAAAAAATAGTTTCTTGTATTTAAAATGTACTATGTGATTTTTTTTTGTTTCTCTTGTATGTTTTCCCCCCACGGTATAACCCGTTTTCACTGTATTCGATGTCAGTGTCCTGCATCTTGTATATACATTTTTCTAAGTTGGGAGGGGAAGGGAAATAACAAAATGCTGTACAAGATGCTATTTTGAAAATTAACTTTACAACTTAGGGGAGGGGCGGTAGGGGAAAAACAAAGGAGAAGGTAACAGTGCTCAATAGGAAATGTACTCATTACCTTACTCATGTAACTCTAGCCCCTCTCTACAGTAATTTTACAATAAAAAATGTTAAAAAAAATACCTTACTGGGTACTGGTGGCTCATGACTTCAGTCCTAGTTTCTCAGGAGGCTGAGATCTGAGGATCACAGGTTGAAGCCAACCCAGGCAGGAAAGTCCATGAGACTCTTAACTCCAATTAACCACACAAGCGCCATAAGTGGAACTGTGATTCAAGAAGAGTGCTAGCCTTGGGTACAAAAGCTAAGGGACAGCAACCAGGTCCAGACTTCAAGCTCCAGGAACAGCGCAAGCACGCGCACGCGCGCGCGCGCGCACACACACGCACACACACACACACACAGTTTCTTGAAATCCTAATTCTGTCTGGACTTTTTCCCACTTAAATATGTTATTTCTTTGTATTCTTTACATTTTTATCACAAGTTCAGAAACACACACCAGGCTAGGCTTGCATCAGAAGCATCAGTATCACTGCCTTCCTGTCCAAATCCTGTCCTACTGGAAGCTCTTTGTGAGTGTGGGTGGAAAGCGTCCATCCCTGTGATAATGTATTCTTCTTCTACAAGTGGCACAGCACCTGGCCACAGGACCTGACTTCTAGTGGAAGTCATTCTTTTCATGATATGTTCATGGTTGCTTACGTGGTTCATTTCCCCTTTTTTCCCATATATATTTGCTTATAAGCAGCAAATGCTGCTTTATATTAATAGAATTCTTTTTTAATTTTAATTTTAATTTTTTGTGAATATACTGTACAGAGAGGTTACAATTACACGGGCAAGATAATGAGTACATTTCTTATCAAGCATTGTAGCCTCCTCCTTTGTTTACCCTTCACATCCCTTCCCAGCCTCCCCCCCCCACCCAATTCCCCCCCCCCACCAAAGTTGTAAAGTTTGTTTTCGACATGACAACTTGTACTTCTCATAGTTGCAACGGGTCCTCCTGTATCCTTAAACGACTTGTTTTTCCCCATCTCCTCCACAAATTATACCGACATCAAATATAGTGAAAGCAGGGGTTATACTGTGGGGGAGGGACATACAAAGCAACAAAGAAATAATCTTATAAATGAGTTAGAAACAAATGCATGAAAGAAAAAAACATTCATTTTCCTAACATCACATTATCTGACCTTTTCTGCTTGATTCATTCATATACTAGATATTGCAAATAAGGGAAACCATGGGACCTATGTTTCTTTGGAAAAAAATTATATTAATAGAATTCTTTGGAGCCCATGTTTTTAAACTTTTTAAAAAAACAATATTAAGGTATGTAAAAAGCTTCTGCTAAGCCCTTCACTGTAGGCATTCTGATCTTGCTACTGTATAATCACCTTCAACTGTATAGTCACTGGAAATATAAAGAAATTCCTAGTGATAGGAATGTTTTCAGCTCCACCACAAACTAACAGGACTCCCATCCTGTGGTCCACTATTAACCAAGATTTGACTACATGGGACATACTTACATGAAACCAGGGAGTCTGATACTTAAACTTTGTTCTTTTTACTCAAAATTGCTTTGACTATTCATAATCTTCTGAGATTCCTGCATATTTGAAGATTGTGGGAATTTTTTATTCTCTATTTTTGTGAAAAAAATGTTCTTGTAATGTTGATAGAGATTGCATTAAATCCCTAAGTCACACAGGGTCACACAAAAATTTTAACACTTTTAGTTCTCTCAGTCTATGACTGTAGGATCTCTTTTCATTTATTTTTATCCTTTTTATCCATTTTTTACAAATATTTACAGTTCTTAATAATGTAACTCTTTTACTTCTGAGACTCAGTTGAGGCTCAAGTGTTCAGTTTATGTGGTTGCTAAATTTTTATTCAGATTTATTCTTTTTTCCAGTCCTGTCATATTTTATTTTGTTTATTTATTTTCTAAATGCATCCTTTTCCTACTGAGTTTTATACCATGAATTTCAAATTCTCAAGACAAAATGGATTTTTACTTGATTTCAAATAAAATCTGCAACTGTATATTATTTTGCAGTGCAATATATTTCTTTAAAAAGTTAAATTTTGCTTATATGTTTTTAAATTTTATCTTATTGTAAAGATG
The DNA here is from genome assembly GCF_024711535.1 of Dipodomys merriami. Taxonomy (NCBI): domain Eukaryota; kingdom Metazoa; phylum Chordata; class Mammalia; order Rodentia; family Heteromyidae; genus Dipodomys; species Dipodomys merriami. Next base: position 5,877,510 of record NW_027206290.1, read on the forward strand.
CCATATAGAGGGGTTACAGTTACATGAGTAAGGTGATGAATACATTACTTGTCGATCATTATTACCCCTTCCTTTGTTGTTGTCCCACTATCCCTTCCCTCCCCCACCTTCCCTACTTCTCACCCCACCCCACCTGCCCAAAGTTGTAAAGTTCATTTCCAATATACTGTCCTGTGGGTATCATTGAGACAGTGGGTCATCCTGTGTCCTTAAATTTCAGTGTTTTGTTATTCCCCTTTCTCCTCCCCATATTAGACACATGTATATATACAAGATGTGGGATACCAAAATCAAGTACAGTGACAACAGGTGTTATGCCACAGGAAGAAGAACATACAAAGGAAACAAAAAAAATCACCTAGTACATTGGGGATCATTTCACTTAGCATCATCTTTTATGGACATATGTACATAGCTTTTGAGCTTTTCAGCTCATCTGATAAGATTATCATATATGTACACTAATTATTGCAAATTAAGAGAAACCATGGGACCTATATTTCTTTGGGACTGGCTTACTTCACTTAATATGATTTTTTTCCAAGTCTTTCCATTTCCTAACAAATGGGGTAATGTCATTCTTTCTGATGGAAGCATAGAATTCCATTATATATACATACACACACACACACACACACACACACACACACACACACACACACACACACACACATAGTTTTCTTGGTCCACTCATCAGATTTATTCTTAATGTGTAGAATGTTATTTAGTTCTGTATGTTGAATTTGTATTCTGCGATATTGCTGAATTTATTCACCACTATTAACAAAGAAAATTTCACTCCTTCCTTTTCTATTAAGGTACCTTTTCTTTCTTTGTTTTTTCTAATTGTTCTGGTGAGGGATCACAATATTATGTTAAAAATCAATGGTGAAAATTGACATCTTTTTCTTATACCTGGCAAGGGTGGGGGACATCCAGCAGACATGTATTTTCATTGGCCACCCACATTCATCTACCTGTATGGTCCATTATAAGTATCCAAATGGCATCTGGCAGAAAAAGATTATCTGCCTCTGTGAGGAAAGTCAGCTTTCATGGCTGACTCTGATGCTAACTATGGGCTTGTCATGTATGACTTTCACTGTGTTTGGTACACTTTCTCTACACTTGTTGAGGACTTTCATCGTCAAAGGGAGCTAAGCTATGTTGAATTCCTTTTCTGCATTTGTTGAGATGATCACATGGATTTTATCCTTCCCTGTGATTTTTTTTTAAGTGCTAAAGACTTTTGGTATTTGTTCTTTACATTTTTGGTAGAGGCTTGGAATGTTGCTTAGTGCTAGAGTGCTTGTCTAGCATGCATGAAGCCCTGGATTCAATTCCCTAGAACCACATAAACAGAATAAGCTGGAAGTGCTGTGCCTCAAGTGGCAAAAAGCAGCTCAAGGACAATGCCTAGGCCCTGAGTTCAAGCCCCAGGACTGGCAAAAATATAAAAAATAATAAAATAAAATAAAATTTTGGTCAAAATCATTGGTGAAGCAACTCAGCAGAGCTCTTCTGGGAGTTTTTTATTACTTATTTAATTAACTTTCAATCTGCTCAGATTTGCTATTTCTTTTTGACTTAACACATAGTATATGTTTAGGGATATATGTATTCCTTCTAGATTATCCAATTTTTTCATGTATAATTGTGTGATTCTTTGTATTTCTGTCCATTTTTAATTTTTTTTTGGGGGGGGCCCGTGTGGGGCCTGAACTCTGGGCCTGGGCGCTGTCCCTCAGCTCTTCAGCTCAAGGCTAGCACCCTACCACATAAGCCACAGCACCAGTTCCAGCTTTTTCTGCTGATATGGTGCTGAGGAATCAAACCCAGGGCCTCATGCATGCAAGGCAAACACTCTACCACTGAGCCACCTTCCCAGCCCCATTTTTAATTTTTCTGCATTCACACTGATTTTATTTAAGCTATCTCTTCCTTTGCTTTTTTTCTCCCGTTATCTAGTTGCTTATATACTTATTTCTGCTCTGCTTTTTAAGTTCCTGCTAAAATTGGGCTTATAGTCTCCTTTTTCTAGTCCTTGAATTCTTTTTCCCACTTAGAGAATTTGTTGTCATTGTTTATGGAAGTTTAATTTTGATGCGTCTTAATGAATTTCTCTAGGTTAAATGTTATTCGTAGCTTGCTATCTCTGGACATTGGCATCTTTACTCAGATTTGGGGAACTTCAGTTATTATTTCCTTACATACGCTTTCTGGGACTTTATTCTAATTCTTCTCTTGATGAACAACTACAACACAAAGTTTAATTCTTTTGGTGGTATGCTTTCATTCTTTGTTCTTTTTTCTTTACTCCTCTGATGGGATAATTTCAAGTTTCTCTTTCTTTGGTGCTCACCTATTTTCTGCTTGATCAAGTTGGCTATTGAAGCTTTGTATTGAAATGTTAATAACTTTAGTTTTATCTCTGGGATTTTAAACTTTGTCTCTATTTCTTTGTCATTTTGTTCAGAAATTGTCTTTCAATTTTTTAGTCTTCTGTTGTCTTGAAGCTCTCAATTCATCTTTAAGAAGATTACTTTTTGGCATTTTTAAAACTTAACTTTATTTCTTTTAAATCAATTTTTATTATCTTTAAATAGTTTTAGAAGAGGGCTTTAATTCAATATGCCAACTTATCTTTATCATCTTTATCATATCACCCATTCCATCATTTGCCCCTGATTTGTCACAATGCCACCATCCCCTCAGTTTCCTAGTTCCATTCACATGGAATATTATTACTGCATTCACCCTCCATTTTTCTTATATTCACTTGTCCCCTCTCCTAACCCTGATCTCCCTCTGACAAGACACGCTTCAGCTTCCTCTACTGCTTCTTTTTAATAATGAACATTATTATTTACTCACATATTCATGACATTTTTAATTCTAATTTTAGTCATGCTAATGGGTGTGCAGTAGAATCTCATGATAGTTTTTACTTTCACATTTTAATTGGCATTTATTACATTGTACATTATTTCATTAATTCTTGCATCCTCACACTGTGGTCTGTGCATTTGAGGAAATGGCACCTGTTTAACCTCTGCAGATATTTTTTGATGGTGACAAATTTTTACAAGTGTGGTATAAGACTCTGGACCCACCAGCTGGCAGCAACCACAGGCAGGCTGACCTTACCATTGGGCTCTCTACTTGGGCTAGCCCTTGCCTATGCTCTAGGTCAAATGTTCTTACATTTGTGGTGTGTGATCTGCTGACCACTGGCTGTACTCCATGGTCAGATGGACTGCGGCTGGGCTACAAAATGCTTCTGTTCAACAGGGCTCAACCTACATTCCCTGACCAAGCAGAATTGCTGTTTGGAATCTGACTAGGACAAACCTCAGGCTTGGCTCTGTCATTTGGGATAGGCAGATCAGAGACTATGATCCACTCTGCTCTTATAACCTTTTTAAATTCTGTAATATTAGCAATATTGTCTCCCCTGTTATTCATTATTTTGAAACCTCTCCTCCCCCCTTCTGTCTTTTAATTATTTAGAATAGAACCCATGGTGAGCCAGGTGCTGGTGGCTCATGCCTGTAATCCTAGCTACTCAGCAGACCAGGGGCTGAGGATCAACTTTTGAAGCCAGCCTTAAGACTGTTATCTCCAATTAACCACCAAAAAGCCAAAAAGCTGGATGTGGAACTATGGTTCAAGTAGTAGAGTGCTAGCCTTGAGTTATTCTGCTCTTTTGTATTTTTGTGCCACACTCTTTTTTTTCTGGTTATTTGCAGATGGAGTCTTACAGACTTTGTTACCCAAGCTGGCCTTAAACTCTGATCCATGTGATTACCACGAGGCTTTTATGTACATCTCATAGCTATCATGGGCTACTTCAAGCTTTAACAGCAACTTTAATCACATTCAAAACATACTGCTTTCACTCCTCACATTTACATTACTGATGTCACACTTTGTATCTTCCATGTTGTATAGCTGATATCGTTATTTCTAATATGTTTACCTTTCAGCTTTTAAACTATACTTTTAACAATAGATTTTTATCCATGTTTGTTTTAATAAACTTTCTTCAACATTCTCCTTTCTTCTTCTGAAGCACTTGTAATTCATTTGTTCCTGCAGGTCCTATAGGTCCTGCATGACCTTTTTCTTTCTATTCTTTTTCGTCTTTGTCCTCTTATTGGCTAATTTCAAATGATCCACCTTTTGAGTTTGATGCTTCTTGCTTTTAGTGATAAAGTCTCCCACTGAAGCTCTCTATTGACATTTTAAATTCTGTCATATTATTTCCCTCCAAGATTTCTATTGCATTTAAGCATCTATTTCTTCATTAGACTTCTGGTTTCATTCATGCATAATTTTTTCTTGCTCTATTGTTCTACTGCATCTCTTAGAGCTACTAGATAAATTGTATTGATTGTGTTACATTGGCTCAGTTTTTTATTAGATATCTTTGTATTGATTCCTATATAGTTCAAGGTTCAAATAGAGAAGGAGAGAAAGAAAAAAGAAAAAAGGAGAAAGAAGAAATTTGATTTATTCAGAATGATCAACCAAGAAAAAAGTCTGTTCCCAAATATCACATTGAACAGGAACGACTGCCCTATTAATCAGTTGGCAAAAGACTTAAAGGGAGACTTCTCAGAAGAGGAAATAAGAATGGCCAATAGACACATGAGGAAATGCTCAATATTTCTGACCATAAAAGAAATGCAAATTAAAACAACATTGAGATTCCACCTAACCCCAATTAGAATGGCTATAATCTAGAAATCTAATGACAACAAATTCTGGAGGGGATGTGGCCAAAAGGGAACACTACTGCACTGTTAGTGGGAGCATAAACTTGTTCAACTACTCTGGAAAGCAGTATGGAGGTTCCTTAGAACTTTCTTATGACCCAGTAATCCTACTTCTGTGCATTTATCCATATGACCACAAACAAGGCCACACTAAAGCTATCAGCACAACCATGTTTATCACAGCATTATTCACCATAGCTAAGATGTGGAACCAACTCAGATGCCCCTCATTAGATGAATGGATCAAAAAAATGTGAGATTTTATACATATATATAGATATATATATATAGATATATATATATATGAATACTATGCTTCCATCAGAAAGAATGACACTTCCCCCATTTGTAAGGAAATTAAAGGATTTGGAAAAAATCACCTTAAGTGAAGTAAGCCAGACCCAAAGAAACATAGGTCCCATACTTACCCTATTTGTAAAAATTAGTATACATCTTACGTAATCTTAGCATATGAGCAGAATAGCTCAATAGCTATGTACATATGACTGTATATAATGATGCTAAGTGAAATGACCTCCAAGACATGGACACCAGAGGCCTTTCTTTGTTGTTGTTTTTCTTTTTAAATTTTTTTATTTCATTTTAAAGATGCTGTACAGAGGAGTTACAGTTACATGAGTAAGGTAATGAGTACATTTGCCGAACATTGCTGTTCTTAATCTACTACGTGATTTCTTTTTTCTTTTGTGTTTCCCCGCTATGGTTTATGCCCTGTTGTCACTGTTTTTGATTTTGGTACCCTGGGTATTTTGTATACCTCTAACTGTACTAGGAAAGGGAAGGAGAAGAACAAAATGGTGAGACAAAGGACAAAGGGGAACCTATGCAATAGTGACACTCACAATACAGTATGTTGGAAATGAGCTGTGCTACTTGGAGTGGTGGGGGAGGGGAGTAGGGAAAGAGGCACTGTGTTCTGTGGAGAAGTGGCAGTGATGAAGGCCAGCATGAACTCTGTCCTTGCAAAGCTCAGAAGCTTGCGGACTGAAAGAACGATAAGACCTGATCCATCTATCAGTTGTAGGGCACCTGGGCTTTCTCCATAACCTGAGCAAGTAGATGCCACTATTGTATCCTGATTGATATTTCTTTGTGTAAATGCCCAAGAATGATATTGTTGGGTCTTGATGGTAGTTCTACCTTTAGTTTTTTAAGAACTTCAAAACTAATTTTCATAGTGGTTGCAGTTGGTTTACACTTCCACCATTGTGTTACAGAATTCTTTTTTCCCCATATCCTGCCTAGCATTTATGGTTATTTTCTTGATGATGGCCATTCCAATTGGAATTAGATGGGATCTCACTTGCATTTTGCCTTGTATTTCCTTTCAGGTTAGGGACGTTGAGTATTTCATCATGTATTTATTGTTCTTGGCCATTTGTTCTAGTACTTTGTACTGTTAATTGATACTAATAGTAGTAATACAGAATGAAATAATTCTTAACCTGACAGATTAAGAATAAGTGGGAGTTTTACATAAGAATAGGAAACAATGTTCAGCACCCAGAGTAGAATTTCCAAAGGAAGGAAAGAGAGAATCAAAATGTCAAGTAGTGAGTGTGATAGAAGATAAAGCTGGACAGACAAGATGGGGCCAGCTTAGAAAGTTTATTCCATACAATTTCATATGTATTCTATAAGAATGAAGGTAATGTCACTGAGGAAATTTTAGCAGCAACAACATTAAGGAAGGAAACAAAGTAGAATTGTTTTTGTTTCTGTAACTCTACATACATTTCTGATTCTAACACAGTAATGATGTCATTTCCTGAAAAAGTTCTGAGTCCAGTCTTCAGATGATCCACATATCAATATCCAATTCTTCTTACTTTCAGCTATTTGAAAGATTTATTCCTAATTTAAATGCAAAACAAATCATTGTTGTCCTCTAATTTTTCTGACTCAACAACTTTTTATATAATTGTTTTCAAAACAACTTATCAAAAATAACAATTAGAAATGTTTGTTACTTTGGAAGAATTTTTTCTTAATGCAATAATAAGCAGGTGGAAATATTTTTAAAAATACAGTATGTTCACAAAAATTAAAATTAAAATTAAAAAAATAATTGAAATAAAGGAGTATGTATTTTTATTCATAAAAATAACAATTAGATAGTACTAAAATGAATATATTTGTTAGATAAAATTCCACCCTCACATATTTTAGGTTCTTTATTTCCCCAGTCTCAGTACAGTTGATGGTCATCATTTTAAAAGTGGGAGAAAATTGAGGGAGATAACAATGTTCAACAAGAAATGTACTCATTACCTTACTTTTGTAATTCCTCTGTACATCACCTTTACAATAAAATTAAATTAAGTAAAAAATAAATTTGGCCTGTGCAAAGGAGCCCTAGAGTTTCTCCTATTCTTTCCTGTAATGTTTTCCTGTATCTGTTTTTACCTCGAGGCCTTTGATCCATTTGGAATTGGATTCTGTTTACCAGATGATATATAAGGATCTAACTTTAGTTTTCTACAAGTGTTTAACCAATTTTGCTACCATCATTTACTGAAAAGGCAGTCTTTCTTCCACCCTAATTTTTGGCTCCCTAATCGAAGATTAAGTCGCCATAAGTCTGCGGGTTCATTTCTGGGTCTTTTTAGGTCTATTCTTGTGCCAGGTCTGTTTTTGTGTACCAAGCTGTTTTGATTACTACACCTTTGTAATAGAAGTTGATGTTTGGTATTGATATTCCTCCAGCACAGTTCTTTCTGCTAAGGATTGTTTTTTGCTATTTGGGGTCATTTATTGTTCCATCTCAATTTTTGGATTGTTTCCCCTATTTCAATAGAGAATGAGGTTGAGATATTGATGGGTACTGTTGTAAATAGCCTTTGGCAGTATTGTCACTTTCACAATGTTAATCCTCCCAATCCAGGAGCATGGGAGGTTTCCCACTTCTTTAGTTTTGCTTTAATTTCCTTTTCCAGGTTTTTAAAGTTTTGTTCATAGAAGTCCTTCACCTCTTTGGTTAACTCCTAGGTATTTTTTTTTGGGGGGGGGGGTTATTACAAAAGAGTTGCTTTCCTGATCTCAGCCATGCTCTTCTCATTGATGGCATATAAAAAAAACATTGATTTTTGATGGTTGATTTTATACCCTGCTACTTTGCCAAAGTTTTGGATCAGCTAGAGTAACTTGGGAGTGGAGTCTATGGGATTCTTTAAATACAGGATCATGTCATCTGCAAAGAGGGACAGTTTTACTTCATCTTTCCCTATTTGGATCTGCTTTATGTTTGCATCTTGCCTTATTGCTCTATTTAGGTATTCTAATACTATATTGAAGGGGAGTGGAGAGAGCAGACCTCCTTGTTTCATTCCTGAATTTAGAGGAAATGGTTTTAGCTTTACACCAATAAGTATAATGCTGGCTGTAGGTTTGTCATACACAGCCTTTATTATATTGAGGAATGTCCATGGATTCCTAGTTCCTCCAGAGGAGGTGTTGAACCTTGTCAAATGCTGTTTCTGCAACTATTGAGATGATCATGAGATTCTTGTCTTTGCTCCTGTTGATATGATGAATTACATTAATTAACTTGCATATATTGAACCAGCTTTGATCTTTGGAATGAATCTTGTTTGATCAAGGTGTATGATTTTTTGATGAATTGTTGAAGTTGATTGGCCAGAATTTTGTTAAGCTTTGCATCAATGTTTATTTAAAAAATGGGTCTATAGTTCTATGTCTGTTTTGGGGATAAGGGTTATTCTGGTTTCATAGAATAAGTTTTGAAGAGAACTTTCACTTGCAATTTCATTGAAGAATTTGGAGGAGTGTTGGTATGTCTTCTGCTCTGTATTCTGTAGAATACAGCTGTGAATCATCTGGTCCTGGGCTTTTATTGGATGGGAGGTATCTTATTGCTGTTTCTATTTCAATGCTTGATGTTTAGTTTGGGCATATCAGTATTTGCTAGAAATTCTTTGATTTCTTCCAGATTCTCAAATTTGTTAGCATAAAGGTTTGAGAAGTATTCCCTTATAATGTTCTTAATCTTGATTGTTTCTGTGGTGATATTTCCATTCTCATCTCTAATTTTGTTTATTTGGGTGTGTTCTCTTTTTCTGGTAAGATTTGCCAAGGGTCTGTCAATTTTGTTAATTTTCTCTAAGAACCCACTCTTTTTTTATTCTTTCTATTTTTTGGCTCTCATTAGTTCGGATTTAATTTTAATTTTCTGTTTTGGTCTATTGTATTGGGGTTTGGCTTGTTGCACTTTTTCAAGGAGCTTCAGGTGCATCATTAAATCGTTGGTTTGAGTTCTCTCCATTCTGTTGATGTAGGAACACAAAGCTATAAATTTTCCTCTGAGAACTGCCTTTTCTGTGTCCCAGAGAAGCTGTCAATTTTGTTAAATATCATGAACATGTGAATTACCTTTCTAATCTCTTCCATGGGCCACTGGTGAATCTTGTGTTCTTCAGTGAATAATGTGTTCTTCAGTCTCCATGTGTTACAGAATTTTCTTTGGTGGCTTTTGGTGTTGAGCTCTAATTTTATTCCATTGTGTTCTGAGAGAATGCAAGGAATAATTTCAATGTTTCTGAATTTGGACAGATTTGCTTAGTGACTTAAAATGTGGTCTATTTTGGAGAATGTTCCATGATACCTTTAATAATATATAAAGTCCTTCTTTATGTCTTCTCACTAATTTTAATTTAAAGTCTATTTTGTCTGATATTAGGAATGTAACCCCACCCTGTTTATGGGTACCGTTATTTTGGTAGATTTTATTCCAGCCTTTCACTTCCAGAATATGTTTGTTTTTGTAGGCAAGGTATATCTCTTGAAGGCAATAGATAGAAGGATCTTGCTTTTTGATACAATTAGACAATCTATGTTGTTTAATTCTAGAGTTAAGTCGGTTAATATTGAAAGGATTGAGAGGTGTTTGGTAGTTCCTTCCATATTATCCACCTTCTTGGGGGCTGTGCCTCCTGGGTTCTTACTATTATGATCTGATTCTCTGTTTAGGAGTCACTTCTCTGCCTTTATTGTGTTCTTGTTGGTTTTCTATGTGTTGGACATCTTCAAGTATCTTTTGTAATGCTGGTTGGTGGAGATATATTGTTTCAATTTTTCTTTGCTATGAAAGGATTTTATTTTTCCCTTGGTTATGAAGGAGAGTTTAGCTGAGTACACTATTCTTGGTTGATAGTTGTTTGTCTTTAGGATGTGGCATACATTCTTCCAGGCTCTTCTTGCTTTCATGGTCTCTACTGAGAAATCTGTATTGTGATTGGTTTTCCTTATAGGTTATTGATCTTTTTTCCCTGGCAGTTTAAGGATCCTTTCCTTGGTTTCTATTGATCCTGTGATCAATAGAATGGTGAGATGTCCTGTTCTGGTCTGGTCTGTTTGGAGTTCTAAAGGATCTGAATGTATCTGAATGGGTGTATCTTTTTGGATGTTTGGAAAGTTCTATGCTAGGATTCTGTTAAATAAATTTCCCAGTCCTTTGGCTTCTGTCTGTAGGCCCTCCTCAATACCCATTAGCCTTAAATCAGGACTTCTGATGGTGTCGTCTGTTGAATGGATCTATCATATTTCTTGGATTTGTTTTGAATAATAGTCTGTTCTTTCTCTATATAGTCCAGGCTAGCTTCAGTTCCAGAGATTCCATCTTCTGCATCATCTAGCCTACTGTCCAGATTTCTACTTTGTTTTTTTATTTCCTTTCATTCTAATTGATCAGTTTTGATGGCTTCAGTTTCTTTGTTGAAGCTTTATCTTAGATCTTGTATGGACTTCTTTACCTGCTTGATTTTGTTTTCTCTCAAATCCCTTAGTTGAGTGGCTCTACTTTCAATGAATTGTCTTTCCTCCTGCTGGTTTTCTGTTTCTGGGTTCCATGAATTCATCTATTAATCTTTGGTTAGCCCCATCATGCTCATGAATAGCCTTATGCAGGCTTTCGATCTTTTCATTCAGCAAGTTTACCAATAGTGTTTGTAGAGCATTTTGAGAACTATCCTCTGGATTATTCATTAGCTTCTCTGTTGCCTGTTTATCTTGAATGGAAGTTAATGTTTCTTGACTTGCCATTTTTCTTTTCTATGGCTTGTTCTGCCCATTTGGGAATGAAAGCAAAACCAATTCCATGCTAGAACACTATTTTAGGGAAAGCAACCCAGAGCCCTGTAGTTGTAGACTTCAGAGGTATACAATCAATAATGGGTATTTTCTCTCTATCTCTCCTTTATTGGGGAGATGAGTCTATATGCAATTCCACACCAGAACACAATATTGAGGCAGGCACCAACCCAGAGCTCTGTAATTGCACTGATTTTGTAGGTTCATAATCGAAGGTAGGTATTTTTACTCTAGCTTTCCTTTTTTGGAAATGGAAGTACCTTCAATTTCACACCAGAACACTATTTTAAGACAAAAAACAGCACACACCCTGTAGTTGCACAGATTTTGAAGGTTCACAATCAAAGATAGATTATTTCACTATATCTCTCCTTTTTTTGGAAATGAAAGTATATCCACTTCCACACTAGAACACAATTTTAAGACAAGCACGAACCCAAAGCCCTAGAGTTGTGCAGTTTTTAGAGGTTCACAATCAAAGATAGGTTCTTTTTTTTGTTCTATCTATCCTTTTTGGATATGTAAGTAGGTCCAACACCATCTCAAAGAACAGTTTCAAGACAAAATCCAACCCTGGGCTGTGTATTTGCAGATTTTAGAGGTTCAAAATCATAGATAAGTATTCCCCCTATCTATCTCTGTTTTTCTTTGTTGGGAGGAAGGGGTAATTGTGATTGTGATCCAGGAATGGGGATTATATCCAGTTATAACCAGTAATCCAATCTGTCCTGAGGTTTGAATCAATCTGGACCAAAAGATAACTCATAAGCCACTTAGACAAGTCAAAATGAGTACAGATACAGTCCAGTTCAACAACAAACCACTAGGGATCAATGGACTAAGAAAATCAAAGAAGGAGCAGAAGATGAGAAATTAAAGGAAAATTATGAGGAGAAAATAAGATTCGGCAAATGCAGGGAAAGAAAAGAAGAGAGGGAAGATAACTAAGACATAAATTTAGGAAAAAGAAAAAAGAAAAAGAAGGGAAAAAACAAAAATGCATATAAAAGAGAAAAAAGAAAAATTTAAAAAATATATAATTATAAAGAAATAATACTACAATTAAAGCTACTAAAATTGAGAAATTGTGAATTGAGTAATCTACATCTGAAGTAAGTATGCACATAGTGAAGGAGAAGGCCTAATGTTCACTGTCAGCTATGTATCTGGGAATGAACAGAACAATTGAGTAGAAATAAAAAAGAAAAAAAGAACAAAAGTGAAAAAAACTGAAACATGTGGAAATTTTCAAAAACAGAATTATTTGATTTATTTGGGGGATCTTGTGTCTTCCCTATGTCTGTATCCAGTCTCTTGATGGTACCTCTGATTCCTTTGCAGTGTTCAGTTTACCTCCGGCTTTCTTAGTTTCTCAAATCAGTGTGCTTGAGTAAGCAGAAAGCTCTGCCTTACAGGCACAGGGTCTTTGTTATCCTCCCCCCAGACTAGTTTAGTGGGAGGGTGATTTGCTTTATGTGTCTCACAGGAGGGAGGTGGCTGTTTTCTCTAGCTTGGGGTCACTATGAGGGAGCTTGAGGTTAGGTGGGGTGGTGGCCTGTCAGTGGCTCTCCCCTGAGGGGCTAGCTCCTGAGATACTCTTGCTGCCCAGCCTGAAGCCACTCTCAAATTTTATGCAATATCCATTTTTTATTTTTTAATATATTTTTTGCCTTTTTTACTGTGAAAATACAGAGGGGTTACAATTACATGGGCAAGATAATGATTGTAAAGATACTGTACAGAGGGGTTACAGTTACATGAGTAAGATAATGAGTATATTTCCTAACCAACATTGTTACCTCCTCCATTTTTCTTCCCCAACCATCCCTTCCCTCTCCCCCACCAAGTTATAAAGTTCGTTTTCAACATAGTGTCTTGTACAATCAATGGGTCAAATAAGGATACAGGTTGACCCACTGAATTTGTTTGAGCTCCTGCAGCCAAGAAAGCTGCCTGCTACAGAGGGGCGGGTTGCCTCTGGCTCTTTTTACCTGGTAAAGAAAGTCACCTTGCTGGGCACCGATGGCTCACACCTGTAATCCTAGCTACTCAGGAGACTGAGATCTGAGGATCACGGTTCAAAGTCAGCCCGGGCAGGAAAGTCCATGAGACTCTTATCTCCAATAAACCACTAGAAAATCGGAAGTGGCGCTGTGGCTCAAGCAGTAGAGCACTCGCCTTGAGCTGAAGAGCTGAGGGATAGCGCCCAAGCCAAGTTCAAGCCCCATTACCAACAGAAAAAAAAAAAAAAAAGGAAAAGAAAAGAAAGTCACCCACCCTGGGCAGGGGTGTCTCTGCCTGGGAAGGGCAACTTTTCCCTGGGTAGAGTTGAATCCCACTGGTCAGATTCCTTTGCCCTGTTGAAAAATGGTGTCACAGTCACTGCTTTTTAGGTCTGAGTTATCTGCAAGCTGCTCTGGCCCAGTCTTTGCCTGTATCAAAGATGGTGTTCTTCTTGGATGGTGGGGGAAGGGCTACCTTTCAAATGGTGTTGTATGAGAAGGAATGGGAATGTCTTGTGGGGTACTCACACCTTTCCCTTGTTTTTTGGGCTGTCTGCCATCTATCTGTGACCAAAAGGATGAAAAATTTCCTCTCCTTGTCAGTTTGAGCTGGCAGTGAGAAGAAGCTGCTCTAGCTCTATCTCTGGCACCTTTGTCTCAGGCTTTGTCTGCTACTATGGTGGCAGCCACAGCTCCCACCTCTGCCACCACTGTGGTCACCAGGCGTGAGCTAAAATCTGTCTCCTTAAACAGTCTGCTTGAATTTTTCCTGTCTGGCCAAAGTCTCTGTACTATGATGGCTCAATTGGTGTGACTCTCTATCCTTGGATTGTTTTGTGGAACACTAAAACTGGTTTTGTGAGAGCCCAGTTAGCCCCCAATTGCTCTTCTGCCATCTTCCTCCAGATCCAAAAGTTTACTTTTTAATCAAGATAGAAAATCTTTTTAAAATCCTTTTTTTGCAGATTGTGTCAGATCATTACAGCATTTAATTGTTCACAGTATAATTTCAGTATGCTTCTGTTTTCTCATCTACAAAACTGAGAACATAGAATGGACCTCAGAAGGCCATTAGGGAGATGACATAGTTAACATAAAGAAAATAGTAAGAATACTGTCTGACACACAATACTAAGTGCTGTAACTATTCCATTACTGGTGGTGGTATCATATCAACACACCCAAACACCCAGGTAACTTGCAAATGAAGGAATTTTGAGAACAGAGGCAGAAAAGTAGATAACAATATTTTATAGATTTGCTCATAATTGACAACTACTAATTGTGTATATTTATAAGGTACAATGTGAAGTTTTGTTTTTTGTTTTTTGTCAGTCATGGGGCTTGAACTCTGGGCCTGGGTACTGTCCCTGAGCTCATCAGCTCAAGGCTAGCGCTCTACCACTTGAGGCACAGTGCCATTTCCAGTTTTTTCTGTTTATGTGGTGCTAACAAATCGAACCCAGGGCCTCATGCATGCAAAGCAAGCACTCTACCACTAAGCCACCTTCCCAGCCCCAATATGAAGTTTTTAATCTATATATATATTGGAAAAAAGATAATCAAGTTAATTAACATATCTATTACCTCACCCTGGTGACCATACTTAATAATAATGTATTATCTACTTGAAAATTGCTTTAAAATGTTTTAAATACTTTCATCACTTAATATAATCTTTTTGTTGAAGACATATGATCTAATTAAATACTGTGCACAAAAGCACATATCAGTGTATCTCAAAGCTCACAATGGATAAATAATCTCAAACTCAGAGCTTCTCACACTTTCATTTTCACATGAGTCACTGAGACTTTTGAAAAATATATAGGTTCTGATCAGTTAGACTGGGGTAGAGCTTGAGAGTGTGCATTTCTAAGTCCTATGGGTGCTGACCTACAGCACCCACATTGTGATTAACAAGACTCAACTGTTTGTGAGGGACTGGGGGACCCCATTAACAGGCAAAGAGGACTGAGTAAGACATTTAAGGTGTCTTGAAAGTCTAAGAAAAAAGACTTTTACTGGAAAACAGAATTTGAAGAGCATTCATTCCCATGGATTAAAGTCATAAGCTGAGATGGAAAGATAGGTGATATGCATTATGGGGTAAAGTGGGATGATAAAACATGAGTAACTGCATGGCACTCTTCCTGGGATTTCTTTCACAATTACTCCAAAGAACGGAAAACCCTTCAAGAAAGAGAAATCAATCACCTGAAAGAAGCATCCCACAAGTCTTCAGCCAGCAATTGTTCTTTATTACATAAATATTTGCAGATCCCTAGATGTTGAATTATATATTTTTAATAGGCTATCATGAAAGATTCTTAGACTATCTCATTGCTCAGACTATGACTTACCGTATTCCTGATCCTCAGAGGGAAGTTCTGATAGTTCTAGGAAAAAAACACAAAGTGCAAACAAATCTTTAGTCTTGAATTTAAGAAGATTACAACTCTATACTCCTCTCTTCCTGTCCTGAAAAGTCCCAATTCTTAGACTTGCACATACCGTAGGGTCAGTTGGACTGGCTGAAGTAACATAGTCATCTTTCAGCATCTACCAAGAACTGGCTCTAGGACATTCTCCACCCCCAAGTTTAGTCTCAAAAATGCTTAGAGGCTCATGTTCTTTATACAGAGTGGAATAATATTTCATATAAATTATGCACATCTTCCCCTATTTTTTAAATCTCTAGGCTACTTATAATACATAATGGAGTGAGATTCGCTATGTAAATAGTTGTTCTGCTATATAGTTAATGTGCACAACCAGCATAGGTTCAACACATCAACAACAATGAAGTGTTTTCAGATTCTGTTGTTTCACTTTGGAACCTGCAGATGGAAGGAAGAAGGGGAAGGCATGACCGTACCTAATACCCAAAGCCATAGCTAGTGAATGTTTAATTATAGGAAGTGACCAAAAGAGAGACCAAAACCAGGTCTTCTAATCTTATAACTTAAAAAAAAGAATATGGTAGGATAGAATCTTATTTGTTTTTTCAGGGTTTTTTTTTCCTGTAAACCAGCTTTCTGTATAAGCTAACTTCTCTTTCAAAAGCTGCCTGTGAGAACATTCATATCTTTTGTAGGCAGCCTGTGCAGACAGACACAAAGCCAAGTTATGTTGACTCTGACAACAGCTGTGAAGACACAAAACTGGATTGAAAGAAGTTCCTAGATGAGCACCCTGCTTATTCATATTTAGTGCAGTAAATTTAGAATGACGTTTCAGGCAGAAAGCAGTAGACTCCTACTTTTAAATCTTCTTACTGGGATTATCTCAGTACTTTCTATTTGTCTTTCTTACTTAGAAGGAACTTGGAGACTGACTAGAGATAGAAGTGACAGAAGAAGGAAAAATGTGTGGAAATTATGTGAGAGTCACGTTCTTGCTGTATCAGTCTGTGATCTTTATTTAAAAATACTTTTATTTTATTTAATTAATTTATTTATTTTGGATCTGGTTGTGGGGCCTGAACTCTGGGCCTGGGCACTGTCACTCAGCTCTTTAGCTCAAGGCTAGTGCTCTACCTCAGTCTGTGATCTTAACCAAACAGATTTCAGGCCCCTAAATCCTGTGTATTCATGCTCAGCACCAGCAATCACATATTATGTTTCTCCTGTTAAGTTGCAATAGAATCTCCAAAGTATGTTCAAGATGTGTTTGACTGCAAGTTTTTATTGAGAACTACTAATCACTTAGATTAAACTTGACCTATACTTTATAGAAAGTACAAAAGATTATCACAAAACTTATTAAATGACACTCTGTTCAAGGCACAAATGTACAAAATCAGCTCTACTCCTCAGGACAACAGGTAAGTGTCAGGGATAAAATCAAACTAGGAGACTGACACCAGTGGCTCATGCCAAAATCCTAGCTACTCAAGAGGCAAAGATCTGAGGATCTTGGCTTGAAGTCAGCACAGACAGGGAAGTTTTTAAGACTCTTATCTCCAATTAAATTGCAGAAAAAGCTGGAAGTGATGCTGTAGCTTCAGTGGTATCCAGGTAGGTAGCCTTAAAGCAAAAGAGCTCAGGGACAGCACAAAGGCCCAGAGTTCAAGCTTCAGGACCATTCTAAAATGATTAGGATGGAGCTAGGAAGTTGGCTCAGTGGTAGAGTGCTTGCCTTACATACCTGAGGCCCTGGGTTCAATTTCTCAGCACCACATAAGCAAAAAGAAAAAAGCTGGAAGTGGCACTGTGGCTCAAGTGGTAGAGCACTAGCCTTGAGCTGAAGAGCTGAGGGACAGCGCTCAGGCCCAGAGTTCAGGCCCCACAACCAGACCCCCCCCAAAAAATAAAATAAAATAAAATAAAATGATTAGGATAAATTAAAATAGACTTAGAGACATGGCCATCAGAAGAAAAGTTGGGCCTGGATTAGTCCCAGATTGGAATAGTACTGTAAAGAAATTTTGGGTGTTGTATAAAAGCAAAGGTTAGCACTCCCCTTTGACAAGGATAACAACAAGCATAACCCAGATGCCCCTCAGTAGATGAATGGGTCAAGAAAATGTGATAGATATATATTCTATTATATATATATATACATATACATATACATATATGTATATATATATGCCTCCATTAGAAAGAATGACATTTGTTAGGAAATGGAAAGATTGGGAAAAATTATATTAAGTGAAGTAAGCCAGGCCCAAAGAAAACCATATGGTTTCCCTAATTTGCAATAACTAGGATATGTACAGGACAAGCAGAAAAGGTCAAAAGCTATGTATATATAACCATATAAGATGATGTTAAGGGAAATGAATCCCAAGACAGGGACCTAAGTGGATTTTTTTTCTTGCTATTGTTTTTATCATAGTTAAAATGTACTATGTAATTTTTTTGTTTCTTTTGAATGTTCTTCCCCCATGGTATAACCCCTGTTTTCACTGTATTTGATTCCAGTGCCCTTCATCTTGTATATACACTTTTCTAATTTGGGGAGAGGAAGGGAAATAACAAAATGCTTAAATAGGGATACAGGTTGACCCATTGCAACGATGAGATGTACAAGACACTATGTTGAAAAACAAACTTTACTATTTAGGTGGGGGGAGAGGGGCGGGGGACAGGAAGTGTAGTTGTGGAGGTGGGAGAGAAGGAATGGTAGGGAAAAAACAAAGGAGGAGGTAACAATGCTCGATAGGAAATGTACTCATTATCTTACTCATGTAACTGTAACCCCTCTGTACAATATTTTTACAATAAATAATGTATTTTTAAAGAAATTTTGAAGGGCAATTGGTGAAATTTGAATATAGGATAAATATGTAAAATTAGCATTTGTTAAACTGGAAAGTGATTAATGTAAACAGGATGAGAAGGTAGCAAAAACCATGCAAAGCAAGATTTAATTCTTGTAAAAATTATAATTTAAAAAGAAATATAATAAAGCATATCTGTAGGTGATTTTGCAGGATACTTTTTAATTTAGTTGAATTTTGATTTGGGGTTTTTGTTAGCCTTCTACAATGCTCATAAAACTACATTTATAGTGATAAAGTTACTTCAATTAGAAAACATATGCTGGAAGTGTGAAGGCTCATGTCTGTAATCCCAGCACTTGGGAGGCAGAAGCAAGAGGATCATGAGTTACACACCAGTCTGGCATACATAGTGAGACCTCGGCGCAAAAGAACAACAAAAGATGCTATTGAACTGGAAGTACATGGACCTTCCCATAGCCTATCGGATTCTACAATACATAACTTGCATGTAGAGACTGAAGAACTAAACCCAAAGATGGCATTTCTTTCAGTAGAACCCTAATTTCTGTGTACCCCTATGAGTTCAGGTGACAGAGTTTCACACTCATTTCTTAAAATTTATTTCATTTTTGATCGTTGTCAGCTACTGCCTGTCACAATCAACTGCTTGCTGTCACTGGCTGTGATGACCTGTAAGAAGAGAATTCTGCCTTATTTCTAGTCTAGGACTCCATTTCCTATTCTCGAAGACATGTTACTTTTGCCTGCCCTGAAAACAAGAACTCCAAATCCTTGGCATGGATGTGTCAGTAAAATGACAGAATGCCCAGAACTATGATGCAGCATTTATCTGAATTCCCAGCATCATCTCATGGCAGAAACTGCTGCTGTTATACTCGGCCTGTCAAATTGGACCCTCACTGGTGGCTGTTATCTATTCAAATTGTCCCTATCTTGGCATGCACATTACACTGCAGGTGACCAGCCAGCTGCCCTCATCCAGTTAGCCTTGCTTCATTTCCTACTCTGTCCTAGCTTCACCTTCACCTACCAACTGATCCATGCTGCAGAGATCTAGAGCCTGCAAGTCCAAGACCATTACAAAGCTAAACCTCAGTCATCTGAGAAAGAGGCTCATTATAAACTCTTTACATACAGCAGGAGCTAGAACTCTAGTCTACAAGTGAAACCAATATCAGATGCTTTATTTTTCCTTTCTTAGTTTAGTCATTCACATAGTAAACATTTATTGACCCTCATATTGGGCATCAAATTCTACACTGGGTGCTGAGACTTTGTAAGTGAAAAAGAGAATACCTATTCTCAAGTTTAATGATTTTTAATACATCAGGATACTAGATTTTAAGCAAATAAGCACACCAATATTTACATGCAAATGTGATATGGTAGGGTCTATAAAGAGGAAGTACACAGTATGATAACAGCGTTAAAGCTGAAATGGAAAGGGTAAAAGGTGACATGGTCAGTAGTCTCATCAAAGGACAAGAATGAGCAGAGCGCTTTTATTAGGAAGGAACTTGGCATCTGTGAGGAGCTGAAACAAGGCCAGTAGAGCTAGAGAACGCTGGTCCAGGGCTCATTATGTGATTTGAGGCTGGAGAAGTGGGATGGATGGCAAATGGTCAAAATTCACTGCCATATAACAGGTCTCAGTTGTTCCCCATGTAGATGTCCTTGCAAAATATAAATTCTGGAGCACTAAGATCTAAGGTAAACCTGTGGGCTGTCTTCTCAGAAAAAGAAAAGTATGTTATACAAAAAATATGAAAGAATTGCTTCTGAGACCAAAAAGGTAACAGTATCTTGGCATAAAGGTGAGGTACTGAACACAACAAAATCATTAGCCCATTGCACTAGTAATCTTTTTTCATCATCCTGGTAGATGGAATTTACAGAAACAAAAAAAAAATGCAGTGGAGTTAGAGAAGGCTTGGGGACAGATAACAGAGAAAGATCCAGAAAACATAAAGCATTTCACTAAAGACAGGAAAAAGATGAGATTAAAGATGACCAACATCTATGAAGCGTAAGATATACAACAGTTCCAGGGAAGAGGAAACTAAACACTGCATGTTGTAACCAGAAATGATGTGTACTTTTACAAAATGTAAAAAGTTTAAAAACTTGTAGCCTGACTTAAAAAAATACATTTCAGACAGATGAGATTCCATTCTGCATTATGCCTCAACACAGCAGAGTCAGAAAGACATGGGCCAGCACTGCCTCTCAGTCTCTATGGAATGCCAAGCACAGATTGTAAGTCTTGCCTCATCTGTGAAATGTGATGCTCAGTCACAATATTGTGGGAAGAAGCAAATAAGATGATGTTTGAAATGCTTCCTACATGGACATTACTTAATAGGTACTTGGTAAACCTTAATGTCTTTGCTTATAGGACTCAGTGACGTCCAAACACGGAACCGTGCCAATATAAAATACATGCATGAGGAAAATAAGAGGTTGTTAATGCAAAAGCATTAGTCAGGGTCTTGATCCTGCTGATATTTCAGGAAACAGGCAGAACTATGAAGTAAGTCTCAAAAATACACTCAATGGTATCCCTCCAAATGCAAAATACTCCAATAGAAAGCCATTGCTAATTGAGAATGAACCCTTAGATGTGTATTTTAATGTTTTTTTTCTTTCATACATGTGTTTCTAACACATTTATAAGATTATTTCTTTGTTGCTTTGTAAGTCCCTCCCCCACAGTATAACCCCTGCTTTCACTATATTTGATGTCAGTATAACTTGTGGAGTAGATGGGGAAAAACAAGTCGTTTAAGTATACAGGTGGACCTGTTGCAACAATGAGAAGTACAAGTTGTCATGTCCAAATGAGCTTTACAACGTCGGTGGGGGGAGGTGGGGGGTGGGGGGGGAGGGGAAGGATTGGGATTGGGAAGGGGGAGGCTGGGAAGGGATGTGAAGGGTAAACAAAGGAGGAGGCTGCAATGCTTGGTAAGAAATGTATGCATTATCCTGCCCATGTAATTGTAACCCCTCTGTACAGTATGTTCACAATAAAAATAAAATTAAATTAAAAAAAAAGAAAGCCATTGCTAATTACATAGGCAGGCGCCTCCCCAGGCCATTTCACAGCTTATTCAGTTGGATGTCACAAGCTTTTGCCACCATGATTGACATCCTTTGCCACATTCATGCATGCACAGATGTTTTCCAGGATTCCTCAGCTCATATTTTTGTTTCTTCTCTTTAAATACTGTCCTCTATTAACTCATCCCCAAATTTTATTTGTCCTAGATAGCTTCAACAATATAGTGTAAGTCATTGTGTAAGCATATTAGGCTACAGATTTCAGAATGAAATTGGGTAATTTATCCATATTTATGTTAATTACATCTTAAAAGATATCTCAAAGGACAGAAATATAAACACAATTCTTTATAGAAACCATGGCCTCCAGCTGATGTGTGACAGACAAAATAATATATTTGGCAATAATTTTTCAGTCTTAGAATTCTTGCAATTAATTGCTGCTCTGCCTCTTTGTAAGGCAAAATATGTTTCCCAATGCATACTGTTGCCAATTTTCAATCAACAACAAAAAACAACTTTTTGGTACCCCCACTGAAAAGACAAAATGTTATTGAATGAAGACCAATGGATATTACCTCAAGTAATACCATCCTCAATAAATACATCCATATCTCTAAAAGTCATCTGCTTAATGTAGAATCAACACTAACCTTTGAATGTGGAAAGGTGTGACCTCATTCTACATCAGCTTCTGTAGTACACCACAATGATTAATGTGGCAAGAATGGTGCTGAAGGGACAGGTAGTCGGTAGGAAACAGAATCTAACTTTTACACACAAAATTTTTTTAATGCACTAACATTGCCATTTTGCTTTACTTGACTTCAAGATAATGTAAAGATCGAATTATTTTTATTACAACATAGGAACCTAAGAGATACAGGGAATTTTTTTCTGTATTTTCCAAATTCCACCATTAGAATTGTTTTAAAAAACCAAAAAGTGATAGCCATTTCTTTTTAATTGGAGAGGTAATAGATCTCTCGTGCTATGCTTCTTTAAATAGCAGCACAACTATTAGTGATAAGCACAGAAACTTCCAGAGGGTTATTAATTTCACCTTTATCTCACCTACTATAAATATATTTAGGGCCAGAAGCCATTGGCTCATCCCTATAATCCTTGCTAGTGAGGAGAATGAGATTTGAGGATTGAGGTTCAAGGCCAACCCTATAAGAAAGTCTTTGAGACTCATCTCCAAGTAACCACTACACACACACACACACACACACACACACACACACACACACACACACGCGCGCGCGCGCGCGCACGCGCGGGGGTGTGAGTGTGTATGCAATGGGAGATAACAGAGTAACACTGACCAAGATGCATTGTACGCTGGGCACCCGTGGCTCACAGCTGTAATCCTTAGCTACTCAGGAAACTGATCTAAGGGTCACTGTTCAAAGCCAGCTCAGGCCAGAAAGCCTGTAAAAGGCTAGAAGTGAAGCTCTGCCTCAAGAGGTAGAGGACTAGCCTTGAGCAAAATGCTTAGAAACAGTACCTCAGACTGAGTTCAAGCTTCAGGACCAGCACATATACACATAAAAAAGGATGCATTGGGCTGGGAAGCTGGCTCAGAGGTAGAGTGCTTGCCTTGCATGCATGAGACCCTGGGTTCAATTCTTCAGCACCACATAAGCAGAAAAAGCTGGAAGTGGAGCTATGGCTCGAGTGGTAGAGCGCTAGCCTTGAGCTGAAGAGCTGAGAGAGTGTTCAGGCCCCATGACCGGCAAAAAAAAAAAAAAAAAAAGGATGCATTGTACTTATATTTTGACAGTCAAATTGAAACTCCTTTGTGTATATATACATATATACTATATATGTATAAAATTATATATATCATATATGTGAGTATATATATAAATATATATAATATGAACTGTAGCACTCAGTTTTACTCTTGTAATTGAATAGTTTACTAATACTAATGGCTTAGTCCATAACACATTCCCTGGTGTGTACACATTTCAATCTTAACCATCCTAAACAATAATTATCAAATATTTGTTAAATATCTACTATCTTTCAAAGCCAGGGATATAAGAATATACAAAGAAGATATAATTTTTGCCTTCTTTGAAATTCTAGTCTACTAAGTAGATAGACAACTAAAAGGTAAGCATACAAAAACGCAATTACAAACAGTACTTAGTGCTTGTGAAGAAAACCTATAATTGCTATGACACAGTATAATAAAAAAAAAGTGTGGATGTGGGAAATATAAAGAGGACACTGACAAAGGACAAACAGAGCAAGACATTAAACAGCAGATTTCAGAGCACTGGACCATCAGCTCTAAAGGGAAACAACAGAGCCTTTTAATTGTTCCAGATTATGGTTTGGAACAATGCTGAAGTCACAGATCCAAAAATGGAAACCTCAAACATCCCAGTAATTACACTGTGCCTAAAACCTCTGGGAAATGTGTGTGTGTGTGTGTGTGTGTGTGTGTGTGTGTGTGTGTGTGTGTGTGTATTGATTTATTTATGTAAAGATATGTAAAAATTATCACTATATAGGCAGTTGCTGGTGACTCACATCTATAATCCTAGCTACTCTGGAAACTGAGATCTAAGGATTGTGGTTTGAAGCCAGCCTGGGCTGGTTATCAACAATAAACTATTCAGAAAAAGTAAGAAATGGCCTTGTGACTCAAATGATAGAGCACTAGCCTTGAGCCCAGGAAGCTTGGGGACAGCACCCAGGCCCAGAGGTGAAGCCCCAAGACCAGCAAAAAAAAGAAAGAAAATATCACAATATTAAATGGACTAATTCATACACTGATGAAAAAAGAGGGACAGAGAACCATATTTAACCTAATTTAAACACTAGAGAGTGTATTCATTTACCTAAACTTCACAAGATGCTGAAATAAATAACAATTTTGTGCTTTCATATATTACTTAAAATAATATATTTAATTTCAATTAAATGCAGTACTAAATTAAAATGTCCAAAACTATATGATGAAAAATGAGTGAGACTTTTCCCAATTTTAAAGAATTATAAAACTGCAAAGCCAAGAATCTCAACAGCCATGATCAGAATTAATATGAAAAAAGAAAACCACAATAGGAAACAGCATTAAACTGATAAAACACAGCAAAAGGAGAAAATAAACCCTTAATCGCAGCCAAAGAAGACAAATACACTACGGAATAAATGGCAGAAGCTTCTTCTCGGAGATCTAAGAAAAGGAATGACATCTTTGAAGCCTCGAAGGGGTATAGAAAGAAAATTCCACAGACAGAGGAAACCCTTTAAAAAATCAAAATGAAATAAAACCAGAAAAATGTGGAGAATTCTTTGGCAGAGATCTGTATGTTAATATTAACATAAGTTCTTCCAGTCAAATAGAAAGCTGGAGCTACACAAAGGAGTGAAAAAGCAATCAAAATGATAAAAAGAAAAATGTTGTCTCTTTTTTCTTAATCTCTCCTCTCTCTCTTTTCTCTCTCCCTCCTCCCTTTTACCCTGCCCCACCCCCTCTCTTTCAGCAATATCAAGCAAATACATTGCCTTTTCCTTCATGTCATACCCTCTTTCTTTCCTTCCTTCTTTCTTTCTTTCTTCATTTCTTTCTTTCTTTTTCTTTTTTCACCTTTGGTTTAGGTGTTTTTCAGATAGGATCTGAAACTTCAATCCTTTTATCTATACCTCCAGTGTACTGGGATGATAGGCATGCATCACCATGCTCAGGTTGTTTGCTGAGCATAGGGCCTTGCTACCTCTTTTCTCCAGGTGGCATTGAACCTGAATTCTCTGAAGCTACACCTCCTGAGTAACTGAGATTACAGGCATGAGCCACCAATTAAGTTATAATTGGCTATTAGAGCAAAATAATAGTAATGTATTGTGGAATAAAAAATGTGAAATTTGTGACAATAACTAGACCATAAACAGGTTAATTACCCATGTGTAGGTTATAAGAATCCTATACTAAACTTGGGTTTATACTAAACACAAAAATGATATACTATCATTTGATAGCAGACTATGACAGATTTAAGAAGTATGTAAGTTATTGCCTAGAGCAATTATTGCTTGGTTTGAGTGCTTAGATTTTCCCCAAATTTATATACTATAATCCTAACAACCAAGATACAGGAGTTCAGAGGTGGATATCAACTCCTATGGGAAGTGATTTAAGTCATAGCAAAACCTTTATGAATGAGATTAATGTCCTTACGAAAAAGACCCCATAAGACTGACCCTTGCCACTTCCATCCTGTATGTATAGACACAGTGAGAAAGAACTATGTCTGAATCAGAAACCATAAATCAGATCCTCATTAGACATGAACTCTACCAGAGATTTGCTCATGGACTTCTAGCTTCCACAAGGGTAAAAAAATAAATTTCAGTGTGTACTACCACCCAGTCTCTAGACCACCCAATATCTAGTAGTCATAGCAGCCTGAAAGGAATAAGACATCTACTAAAGACTAAAAGTATACTTACTAAGTCATTGGTATAGATAAAATGAAATCATAAAACTTATCCATGAAAAATAGAAAGCAAAGAAGGAATGAGTTATACAGAACAGAAAGAATGATTTTTTAAAAAGAGCAGCAAGATGCTGTTTATTAAATTCAACTCTACTGATAATCAGATTAAAAGTAAATTGCCCAAACACTCCACTTAAGAAGCAGAGCTTAAAGGTTATATAAAGCTATAAAACTCAAGACACAATACTTGCTGGTCATTATACATAAATCTTGATCTTGACTAATTTTTTAAATACAATTTCTTCAATTTCGTAGGCTTTAACTGTTTTGACTAACACTCCATTATAAGAGTACTTTGGCATAAACAGTTTCACTCTATGAAAGGAAATACTATTTGCTGATATACTGAAACCATTATTTTCTTAACAACCTTTTCTCAATAACTGTTGAGAGAGGTTTATAAGGAATTCTGCATACCAAGAGCCAGATATTTCTTTATTTGTTCTTTGGTTCACCAATCACTGTTAAGTGAGTTTATGACCCATAATTGAAGAATGTCTTTCAAAGTACTAGGGTCCTTAGAGGTTTCTCTCTTGTTACTTTCAGTGTAAGCCAAACTTAATATGGTTATAGAACAAGTCCAAAGATCTCAGAGAAATGAAAATAGCAAATATCTAGATATCTAAGAAATTCCTTCTAGTCAAGTAGTGACTCATGCCTGTAATCCTAGCTAAGGCTGAAATCTGAGGCTTGCAATTCAAAGCCATGAGACTTTTATTGCCGGGAAGAAAAGTCCACGAGATTCTTATTGCCAATAAACTACTCAGAAAAAAAGCCAGAAGTGGTGCTGTGGCTCAAAGTGGCTAGCTTTGAGCACATAGAGGCTTAGAGACAATGTCCAGACTCTGAGTTCAAGCCCCAGGACAGACAAAAAAAATTATTTAGAATCTAATAGAAGTTTATTGTTTGAAAAGGAGAAATCATTGTTATTTTTCTCACATGATTTTTTTGCTTATTATCATTTCTTAAACTTTTTTTTGCATCTAACAATAAACAACATATGCAAATGATAGATTAAGGAAATTTACCCTTTCTTCTTAAACAAGATAGCATAATCCATTTCAAATATTTCCCTCTCAAAACATGATTATTTAGCATGTCATAGCATGAAAATTTAACACAAATATATAATGATATGTCACAAATCACCTTAGATTATTTTGATTAGGTTAATAGGATGCAACATCTACAGCCAAACTAGGACTCATAAGGTACAGATGCTCAGAGAAGCCACCATCACCTCTAAGATGCTCTGTTTGGCCTGAAGACTAAGAACTTGAGGAAGCAAAGGAGTTGCTTCTTTCTCTAGCCAGAAAAGAGGCTGGCTAGTTAGAGATTTTAATGTAGGCAATAGGCCATATATGCAAAATCATGGATAGATGACAGCCTAGATCATCTTCTCCTGAAGGGATTGCTAGTGGCCCTCTGCACTGTGGTGGTGTTCATTTCACTGTGCTGTGTGCACAGGCATGCTACCTCACAATTGTACTTAGTAGAGCCTTTGTGGTCTGAGAAATTTACTGAGTCTTTCCTACTCTTTCATTAATATCACCATTTTGCATATAGTTTGGAAGGGCCAATTGCTGGCTAATCTCTTCCTGTGCATGCTTACCTCAAAGTAAGCAAGGGGGGTGGAGGTGGAATGCTATGCAGGTAGGCTAATGTTCTTCATATAAACATTGACTGCAATTCATCAAAAAGCCTGTGGGATACAAAGGTCAGAATTTTTAGTCCTCCAGCCAGGCACCGGTGGCTCTCACGCCTGTAATCTTAACTACTCAGGAAGCTGAGATTTGAGGACTGAGGTTCAAAGCTAGCCCGGGCAAGAAAGGCCGAGAGACTTTTTTTTTTTGGACTCATCTCCAATTAACCACTAGAAAACCTGAAGTGGCCCTGTGGCTCAAGTAGAGCGCTAGCCTTAAGCTGAAGAGCTAAGGAACAGCGCCAAGGCCCAGAGTTCAAGCCCTAGGACCGACCAAAAAAAAAAAAAATTAGTCCTCCAAAATCCACTTTAGAAGAATAATGCTGTTTAGTTACACAGAAGTTGCAGATATAGTCCACGATGAACTTGGAACTCCAAGAGAAGGAATCGAATAGAAATCTGTGATTGAAAACTGGGTCCATACCTA
Organism: Dipodomys merriami; assembly: GCF_024711535.1. NCBI lineage: Eukaryota > Metazoa > Chordata > Mammalia > Rodentia > Heteromyidae > Dipodomys > Dipodomys merriami. Next base: position 5,905,371 of record NW_027206290.1, read on the forward strand.
TGACCCTGCTGATACTTAGTAAGGTTACTAAACTCAAGAAATATTTGATGAATAAGAACTCGGAGTGTGCACACATGCATGCTCTGAATAATAGACTAGGCTTTTGATTCAGTTATGTGATATAAAATTGCAACAGCATTTGTATAAGAGTAAATATCTGTTTTGGAAGAAATACTGATGTGTGTTCATACTTCCTAGTTACAGCAGGCCAACAGTTTCAGTAAAACTTACAAAACAAACTAGTTTTGAGAATAATCAGTATCTCAAACCAATGGATCCCAAACACATCAACAGAGATTACAGATACTTTGATGAGGTAAAATGTTCATATTGCCAACAAATATAGGAAAAGTAAGAAATAAAGCTTTGATTTACCCAAATGATAACAAATAAGACCATACTAAAGCTACAAGCACAACTATGTTTATTGCAGCATTATTTACCATAGCTAAGATATGGAACCAACCCAGATGCCCCTCAGTAGATGAATGGATCAAGAAAATGTGGTATATATATACACAATGGGATTCTATGCCTCTATCAGAAAGAATGGCATTGTCCCATTTGTTAGGAAATGGAAAGAGTTGGAAAAAATTATATTAAGTGAAGTAAGCCAGGCCCAAAGAAACGTAGGTCCCATGGTTTCCCTTATTTGCAATAACTAGTATATGTCTGAGACAAGCAGAAAAGGTCAGATAAGTTGATGTTAGGTGAAATGAAGCCCAAGATAAGGATTCAAATGTTTCTTTTTTTCTTTCTTGCAATTGTTTCTAACATATTTATAAGATGATTTCTTTGTTGCTTTATATGTCCCTCCCCCACAGAATAACCCCTGTATTTGATGTTAGTATAATTTGTGGAGGGGAAGGGAAAAACAAATTGTTTAAATAGGGATACAGGTGGACCCATTGCAACAATGAGATGTACAAGATGCTATGTCAAAAAACAAACTTCATAACTTTGGGAGTGGGAGGGGGAAGATGGGAAGGGATGGGAAGGGGGAACAAAGGAGGAGGCAACAATGCTTGATAAGAAATGTACTCATTACCTTGCCCATGTAATTGTAACCCCTTTGTATGGTATTTTTATAATTAAAAAAAGAAATAAAGCTTTGTAGTGTGAAGGATATTTACATATCAAGAAACTATTAAAGGGCTAGACACGGTGTCCCATTCCTGTAATCTCAACTACTCGGGAGGTAGAGAGCTGAAGGATCAAGGTTTTAGCCCTGTCAGGACAAAGAGTTAGTCATCTCAGCTATATGCCAGGCATGGATTAGACCTGGGCAGAAAATACAAGACCCCATCAGAAAAAATATAACTAAAACAAAGAAGGGCTGGGGTATGACTCTTGCCTGCCTAGCAAGAATGAGCACTAAGTTCAGACACTACCACTGCAACACAGATAAGAAGAAATACAGGATGAGAATCAGTGAAACTGTTCAGCATTTTGTGGTGCCTTGATTGTATGCAGGAAGCCTGATTTGTTTTCCAGGTATGACCAAAGAAAAAGACAAGACTTGTGCGAATCCCACAAGACATGAAACTAGCCAAAGTAAAACTTGACCTACTGTGTTTACCAGAAACTAACAAAACAAAAAGACTCCCGCCTGTTTTTTTTTTTTTTTTTGTGCTCTAAAAATTCTCAAGACTTAAATGACTTCTACTCATTGACATTACAGCTCGATTCTTTCCTTAAATGCTTTCTCTATAAGGATTGGGAAAAAAGTATTCTCTAGGGTCAGCCGTACTATTCTGGTTTCCTAAAACAAATCAGAAAGCTACTGAACACCTACAACAATTTCTCACATACGCAGCAATCTTATGAGTACACTGTAAAACAATGCTTAGCAATCTGCTTTAGTAAGGTCAAACTTCCTCAGCAAATAATAAAATATAAACATCTCCCACTGCAGGTCCCTACAGCTGCTGTAATTAAATTAAATGGCTGTCTGCTTGTTATATGAATCTTCTACCAACTCAGCTGTAGCCAACAGAAATATTGATCTAACACAGAACAAGAAAGCCAATATCTTTGAACTATTGCTTAGTCCTTGGTTATTTCCCCTAACATGGCATAATTTTTATGAATCTATTTCTAATCTTGCATTCTTAACAAGCATCTATGTATTAAAGGTTTTAAGAAAGAAAGTTTTTGCAGCATGTTTTGCTAATTTGTCAGTATTTTATTAAAGACTGGAGAAGCAGAAAAGTTAAATGTTTGCTGTGTGAATATCTGCTTGGCTCTATTGGCTTTGCCTCTCTTGGAAATCGCTACCAGCTCCACACTTCCTGCTCTGGGGACACACTTATCTGTTTACTAGCTGTCAGAGTAAATTTATAGTATGAATGACACCATTAGAAAGCTTGGGACAGGCCTTGCTAAGCACACACAGAGATAGCTGTATACCCATTAAGATGAAATTCTGCCAAGAACCTATTAACCAATCCTAATGAACTGCTGTTTTCCATTTAAAACACCATTAGTTTCCTATGGTTTGTTGCTCAGGTTATAAGCAGCAAAGATACCATCAAGTAGTTGGAGATGGTGTTGCCTTGCTGGAAGCCTACATGTCCCCAGAGAATTTGAACATGGCACTGCTATGTGCTGAGTTTATTCCACTTCTAAAAGCATCCATGCATTCCCAACATGCAGACCCACCTTCCAAAACACAAAATACTTTGTAAACATCTCAGCATGTAAAGATTCTGGGTAATTTATTTGTGCTATGCTTGCAGAAGCCTTATTTCATTACTAATATTATCAATAAGCTTCAAAATAAAAACCGCTAACTCTCCATCTACAGCGATCCAATAATAGAGTTCTGTACACTCTCTGCCATGTTTCTGAAGTTGTTCCCTAGAAACATTTTAAAATTTGATGTATCATCATACTTTTTAATAGAAGAGTCCCTGGTAGTAAGTGTCTGTTTCTGGGTTTTGTGAGATTTGCCTTGTAATTGCAAATCTCAAAAGATAGAAGGAGAGAAGAAGGAGAAGGAGGAGAAGAAAGAGAAGGAGGAAAAAGAGATAGATGAGGAGGAAGAAGAGAAAGAAAAGAGGGACAAGGAGAAGATGATGAAGAAGAAGGAGGAGGAAAAGGAAGAGAAAAAGGAAGAGGAGGAGGAGAAGGAGTAAGAGGAAGAGGATGAGGGGGAGGAGGAAGTAGTGTAAGAGGAAGGATTAGAAAGAAGGAGGAGGAGGATAAACGGACAAGATTTTTTTTTTTATTGGCTTAAAATGGTTCATCCTCTAAATCAAGTTGCAGGGAACAGGGTATTAAGATCCAGTGTCTTAATATAGTTTCTTTCTTGTAAAGATCATAAGAAGGAAAAATCATAGTGACACAATTGCATCCTACAACTCAGCAGACAACAAAAATAAATCTAACTCAAAAGTTATAAATATGTACACTCCCAATAACAGGAACTGTCTATTGGCAGATAGCATTGCAAATAACAATATCATTCCTTCAATTTTATTTTAAAAATGTTAGTCCACTTTCTTTCCTGAGTTATTAAAATCTTCTCTTTATTTTTTGTAGCCCTTTAAACACAAATTGTTCAAAGTTGAGACTAATATTAATGTTATTCACTAACCAAATAGAGGAGGAGAACAAAATGCAGAGTGAAAAGTTGGCAAAGCATTGTGCAAGTACAGCCCAACCCAGGGTGGAATGAAGCCACTGAGTTTGCATGCCCCCTGCAAGAACCCAGCACTGCGTCAGACACACAACAACCTTCATGAAGCACTTGGTAGCTGATTATTTGCTTGAATAATAAAAGATTAATGAAAAGCAAAGAACTTTGTAAACTGGAACAATTAAAATCATAGGCCACATGGAGGGGGAGTAAACAAATTCTGTAAAAGTGGCATATGGTCAATAAAGCTGTGGAGTCCTGACATCTGTAAACTTGCAGAAACATTGCATCTTAAAGAAACATTGTCAGCAATCAAGGGACCGAGGCCTAATCAAAGAGGAAGAAAAAGTGTGAATAGACTGAAACGATGTCAAATAGTCTAACTTAATTAAGAAATGTGTTAGAGCTGCAGATTTTCCTAGTCACTACTAGAAAATGAAAACCATGTATAGCCTTTGAATTATCTAGAGAGCGAGTCTGGCTCCCTTGAGTCCTTGTTGTGGGCCCTTCTCAGTCTTGGACCCCAGAACTCACTGCACTCATTGAGAACATCCAAAGCCTTATAGATAGAAAATACCAGAAAAGAAACTTCTCCAGGTTGGGTTTCACTTTTAGACAACTCAATCCCTCCCTCCCTCTCTCCCTCCTTTCCTTCCTTCCTTCCCTTCCTTCCGTCCTTCCTTCCTTCCTTCCCTCTTTTCTTCCTACCTCCATCCACCCCTTCCTTCTTTCCTTCCTTTCTTCCACTGCCTCTTCTGCTTCCTTCATGTGAGTTTTCTCATACTTATACCTCTGTTTTATTGCACTGGCCTTGAGGGAAATGGTCCCTGACCATTCACAAGAAATGAAGGTGTCTGAGAGGTTTCTACTCATTCTCAGACCAAAGTGTATTGCGCCTAGAATCTCCAAAGTGCCTCAGCAGAAAAGAGAATTGCCCTAAGACAAACAATAAAAGACTGTGAAAATCTGTTGATTCTGTTGATACTGAGGAGAGGATTTCTTTTTTTTTTTAACTTGTATCTCATTATTTTTTTAAAATTTATTGTAAAGGTGATTACAGAGGGATTGGAGTTACATAAGTCAGATATTGAGTATATTTCTTTTTGAACAGTGTCATACAACTTGGGGGAGGAAACTCAGGAGGGAAAAATCTGGGAGAAAATGAGGGAAGAAGTAACACTGTTCAGAGGAGAGGATTTCAGTGGGTTCTCACAAGCTTCACTATCCAAGTGAAGAAGCAGCAAAATTTAATGTAGGGTGGAAAAATCTGGTCACAGAAGTTTGTCATGTGTAGAATTTGTTATTGTATTTTCTTATGCAATACTTACCCTGTTTTTATCTTATTTTGTTAAACTATGCCAAAAAGTATAAAATGTGGGAAGAATCACAAGTTATTGATTTAAAAACTAAAATTTACATATTAGCTCTTTCCCATGACTTTTCTAATCCCGGTGTCTTCATACACAGTGAGAGCAGAGCTTTCCTGTGCATATTATGATGAGGATCGGAACTGAGGGAGGCAAATTCCCCATTATCTGATATAGGCAGAGAATGAGTGGTAGTAATTACTATTATTACTTTGGCAAAAGTATCCTAATCTTACTTCAAAAGGAACTAAGAGAAAGGATGAATTTTAGGAGATGAGCCAGGATAGGAAGAAACATCATCTGAATCAAAAATGATGAAGATAGTATCCTAATGTGATGTTCAGGAAAGGTGAGGGTATCGTCCTAACATGACATTCAGAGAAGGGTGAGCCCAGCTCTATTCTCTCAAGGGCCACCTATAGTTAGCACTTTATCGGGTGTGGCTTCCTTATTATGATACTCTCGGTGATTCATTTTGCTTGCCAATTTGACTGGACTGGGAATTGCCTAGATCAGTAAGGCACACCTCTGAGCACATCTGTGAGAATTCTCCAGAGATGATTAGATCATAAGGGCTCTGATCTAATGAATGGTCTAATTCCTCAGCTTCATAACACTGTGGCTTTATTAGAAGGTGGTGAAAGGTCGAAGGTGAACCACAGTTGGAGGAAATACATCACTAGGTCATGTACTTGGGGCTATATCTTTTCCTAGACCCTTCCTGTATTGTTTTCTCTGCTTCCTGCTGTCATGATATACATTGATTCTCTGAAACTGTGGTCAAAACAAATCTTTCCTCCCAGAAGTTCCTTTGCTCAACATTTGGTCATCAAAGTGCAGAAGCCTAATATAAAGCATCCTTCCCCAAACTGAATATAGTGCCTTTTCCAAATCTACAGCTTGTCTTTATCTTTAATGCTCATTTTCAGTCAAAACTTGTATTAAGGTTCTAATAGCTTTGTCTTGGATTATATATCTCCTAAATATCTTCTTTGACTCTAGTTTATATTTGCTTTTCATTCTGTATATAACCTCTAGGTTGATTTTCCTTCGTCACAGTTGGATTTGGATGATTTCCCTTATTCAAACCTCCAAAGCCAGGCGCTGGTGGCTCACACCTGTAATCCTAGCTACTCAAGAGGCTGAAATCTGAGGAGCAGAGTTCAAAGTCAGCCCAGGCAGGAAAGTCCATGAGACTCTTATCTCCAATAAACCACTAGAAAACTGGAAGTGGTGCTGTGGCTCAAGCAGTAGAGCACTTGCCTTGAGCTGAAGAGTATAGAGTTTAAGCCCAGAGTTCAAGCCCCACGATAGACCAAATAAACACTAAAAAACAAACCTCCAACTGCTCAACCTCCAACTGATACAAGTTTCTTGTCATATCCCTATAGCTTATTTCAACTGCTATAAAGCTGTATTATCGCTTTTATCTTATTTGCCTGTATTTCTGGACATCTAATGACCATTTCTCCTTTAAGTCTTTCCTTGTCTGCTTCTACAAGAGCTTTCTGACCGCCCATCTGAGTTTACCTACCACTTTCTTATCCCTCCCAACTCAACCTGAGCACCTGGAGAAGGAGGACATCATTGTTTCTATCACTTGCAGCATCTAGAAAAATGCTAACTAAATAAATGAACAGCTAGACATCATTTGAGCATCAGTCTACATGATAGAAAAATAATAAAATAGACAAAGAATAAAAAGGTTTTATTATACAAAATAATATTGCAGGAAGTCACATTTAACCAGTCTTAATGTATACTTGCCTTTTTTATTACTGGCCAGGCATCATATAAACTCATAATATTTTGACAGTTCCTTACATTTGAAGAAGTAAGATACTGCCTCGTGCTATAAACTCTAAGGGTGATTCCCTTTCCCAGTCTCTCTAGTAACCAGAGTATGGGTGCCTGACTTAGGCCTAAAGCCACACAGGACTTTGTATGTGGTCCTGTATCACAAAGAGAAAAGCCCAGAGGAGAATCTGTTCTGGTATCATCCATGGCAGCAGAGACACTGAACTTCATAGTACAATAGAAGCATCTAATCACAGCAGGACAAGCTTCACCATCTTCACCTCAGTCCAGTTCCAATACATTCTGCCTCTTGTCTGTTTTTGGAGATTTTTTGGACAGTCCTGGGGCTTGAACTCAGGGCCTGGGCACTGTCCCTGAGCTTCTTTTTGCTCATGGTTAGCACTCTACCACTTGAGCCACAGCGCCACTTTCAGCTTTTTCTGCTTATGTGGTACTGAGGAATAGAGCCCAGGGCTTCATGCATGCTAGGCAAGCACCCTACCACTAAGCCACATTCCCAGCCCTATCTAGGGTTTTATTATCACACATTTCCATCAGCTGCATTAGCTACTAAGTGGCTGAATCACTCAGAGTCTGAACATACTGCTCATCTCCCTCACCCTCACTGATGCACCAGTTTGCAAACTTATTTGAAGGACCCTTTATTCCATAGCAAGATACTCCTTAGTGATATTTGCATCCTCATTATTTTTCATCATTAAAAGTTAATAGCCCTCCTTGCTACCTTCATTAATTTTTAAGCAAGCATGTTTTAGATTCAGATTGCATGTTGATCTCTATAAATAAGCTATCATTTATTTCACTTAAACAAATCAATCTAAATTAGAGCTTATCATAGAGATATTACTCGTGCGTTAAAATTCCGATACATACTGACATGGAAAAGTGCCTCTTATTTATTTTATTTTTTTTAATTTTATTTTATTTTATTTGAGAACATACTGTACAGAGGGGCTACAATTACATGGGAAGGATAATGCATACATTTCTTACCAAGCATTGCAGCCTCCTCCTTTGTTTACCCTTCACCTCCCTTCCCAGCCTCCCCCCTCCCCCCACCCAATTATACCCCCCTCCCCCCCCACACCGACATTGTAAAGTTGGTTTTGACATGACATTTTGTACTTCTCATTGTTGCAACAGGTCCATCTGAATCTTTAAACGACTTGTTTGTCCCCATCTCCTCCACATGTTATACTGACATCAAATATAGTGAAAGCGGGGGTTACACTGTGGGGGAGGGACATACAAAGCAACAAAGAAATAATCTTATAAATGCGTTAGAAACACATGCATGAAAGAAACGAAAACATTAAAATACATATTTAAGGGTTCATTTTCCTAACATCACATTATCTGACCTTTTCCGCTTGACTCATACCTATACTAGATATTGCAAATAAGGGAAACCATGGGACCTATGCTTCTTTGGGCCTGGCTTATTTCACTTAATATAAGTGCCTCCTATTTAAATGCTTACAGAATTAGGCCACTTTTGGTTTTGTAAACTTACAACAACTAGCAATAACTTATATTTTACAGCTCTAAATGACCTATAAACTCAGAATTTCTCTAGATATACCACTAGACAACCATAGCTGGAGAAAACCATATTATCCAAGTATAGCAACTTGGTCTAGTGGTTAAGAGCATGGATTCCTCAGCCAGAGTGTCTGAGGCAGTTAAAAGAACTTGGGAAAGTTATTTAACTTCTTGTGCCTCAGTTTTCCTATCTTTAAAATGGGGATAAAAGGGTTATTAGATTATAGACATAAAATGATTGAAAGAGGACCTGACCTTTTATTTAAAAGAATTGAAATGTCTACTTTTATTATATGTTTGGAGGATGCTTTAGTTTAAAGGAACTGAAGTATCTGCTTTTGTTATATTTGAGAGTTCTGCCTTCGCAGGAAAATCAGAATACATGATGTCATGTCATGTATGCTCTATTGATCAAGTAAAATTCTCTCTCCTAGCACATGGTATTTTCTACCTCTCATGGCTGGGTATGTTTCTAGCCATGTTTCTCCCTTCCATTCACATGAATTAGAATACCTGCATTAAATTGACAGTGTTAGATTGTCCAGAGTTCTCTCTCCCCTCCCTTACTCTCTTCCCTCTCCAGAATTCTCTTTCTACAGAGTTCTTTCTCTCTCTTTTTTCTCTTCCTCTCCTCTCCTCTCTCTCCTTCTTTCTCTTTTTCTCTCCCTCTCTTTCTCTCTTCCCTCCTCTCTCCTTTACCCACTCCTTTTTCTCCTTCTTCCCTCCTCTTACCCTCAGCCTTCTTGCCCTCTCTCTTTCTCTCCCTGTCCTGCTCCCTCCATCCCCTCTTTCTCCTGACAGGGGGAGAAGGAATTCTGCATAGGAAGGAGCCTGGAGGACAGAGCAGGGCTCCTCTGTTGCCTTGGGATGGATACAATACATGAACAGTGGTAACCCTTTGTGGTTTCAATCCACTGGCTTTTAGGGGAGTGTCTGTTACTGTAACATAACCTAGTCTAGCATAATATAAAAGCAAGGCCATTATGTAGGCATTTTAACTAACTAATATTTTCTAATCAAATGAATGACATCCTCATAAATACCTAGAGGTGAATAGTTTGAAGAATGCTAGTTCATGGTGCTTACAAATGTCTGCTTTGTACCAGGTTTCCCCTTGGTTTCAGAAAGTTCATATGTTAGTTTCTTTGGGAACCATTCTCAAGTTTTCCCTTTAAAGAAGGCATAAAAACCTAGAGAACACAACATATTAATCATCCAATCTGTACACATTCAAGGGAATAACTTTTTTTATTTTAAATTTTATTTTATTTTATTTGAGAACATACTGTACAGAGGGGTTACAATTACATGGGCAGGATAATGCATACATTTCTTACCAAGCATTGCAGCCTCCTCCTTTGTTTACCCTTCACCTCCCTTCCCAGCCTCCCCCCTCCCCCCCACCCAATCATACCCCCCCCACACCGACATTGTAAAGCTGGTTTTGACATGACATTTTGTACTTCTCATTGTTGCAACAGGTCAAGGGAATAACTTATGTAGCCCCCCCCCTTCCTGGAAAAATCAGGGCAGTATAAGAATTATGTTGGGAGATGAACTAGGAAGGTCACTTGATACATAATTCTGAGAAGAATTATGTGTAGGGGCATCTTGGAGGCTGTTTAACTGTGGAACTACTGGAATAGCTACCTGATCACTAGTATTTATCTCTATTTTGTATCAAAGCAGAGTTTATGGACAGCTCTGCAAGTTACAGCCTCGGTGACCTGCTCATGGTCACTTGATGAGTTGTTGCAAAGCTCATGCCTTTATCAGGCGTTAGCCACTACTTCCAGCTGTTAACTTTGAACGCTGGAAAGCAAAAGTCCAAGAAAAATGATACAACAGAACAGTAGAAAAGAATATCTTCCAGGAGTCCAATCTCATCTCCACTAATAGGTTACATCAGAGATCACTGGGACCTTTCTTTGGATTAAGTAGGCTAAGATTTCTTTTCTTTTCTTTACCATCAGAAGATCCTTACCAAACTTGTAGGCTTGATTCCTAGCTCTACTACTTACCAGTTCCTTAAATTTGAGCAATACACTCAACATTTTTGTGGCTTAGATTGTATCATTGTAAAGTTATAGTAATAGGAATTACTGTGAGAATTGTATAAGTTCTGTGTCTAGCATCCAATAGGCACAATACATGTTAATACTATCATACATCTCACTTGGTACTCTAATAAGGATTTCTTGAGAAAGCACTCCAAAAGTGTTTTGGACAACCCATTCACAAAAGATTTTCAAAAATAAGAAAACCAAATCTCCATACTTGCTTATAATTCTGTTGGAAATGCCAATGGAACATGTCAATTACTGATTTGAATGTCTTTCATTGAATCTCATAGTTTAAAGACTGGATTGAGTTGTGCCCAGGTCGGAGGAATACCTTGGCATTATTTCAGTGAGTCTTGGAAACATATTGTTTCCTAGTTATGGTGCTTTCATAGATTGCTACCACTTCCTGGATATCCCAAAGATGTCCAGAGTTCCTGTGTCTCTGTGATTTCCAATTGGAAGATACAATTAAATGCGTATTTTCCAATTCCTTCCTTTTGATTTTTTAATTCTAAAACCCACTTCTAAGCCAAGGCACTGAACAGTTTCTCAATGTCCAATTTTCCTTGAAAACACAAGTTGACCTATGTATTCTGTCCTTCTGACCCTAAATTAGGACAAGTTCTGGTTGTAGCTAGAAAACATGTAGAAAGAAATATAGTCCCCTCAGGTGAAAACTAGAAAATTTAATGTCTTTAGTTTTCCATTTGGAGCTGTCATCTTGGTTTCATTGCCCTGTGTGCCCACCTATTGTCCTTGTTAGCAACTCAAGGACAGAGAACTATGGCATTCTAATCTCATATCACAGAATTTAGCACAGTGCTTGATGTACCACTTTTAACTCAGGAGTTTTTTACAAATCCAAATTAAGTTTGAGAATGCAAAATGGGATCAGATCAGAAGTTATCCCTGTGAAAGTTGCTAATCTATGTGACTTTGGAAGTGAAATTCACTTCATCCAAGAGGATACAATTATCATAATAAACAAAGTTTGACAGGCCCCAGTGAAAGCACCAATTTAGAAAGATCTATTTAGGAGAAAATAAGTGACAGCTGCCACAGGGCACACGTGCCACCTGTGCAACTGTATCATTCCAGTATGTGGTTTACTTTGGCTTACAATCTTCAAAAGTATGAAAGAGCAAGCTTGTCAAGAATCTTAGTTAACATTTGCTCAGTACTTCTTCTTAAGTATAAAAATCTGATGGGGGAAATGATGGAAGGAAAATGGAAGGGGAAAATGGAAAAGGATGGAAGGGGTGACTTTGATCAAGATGCATTGTTCCTGTAACCTAACTTATGGTACTGTAACCTCCTTGTATATAATAATAAGATTTAAAAACAAAACTGATGCCCAGAACCAACAAATAACTGGCATCAGGCACAAGATTACTTAGTGCTAGAGGTAAAACTCAGGTTTCTGGTCTTTCCTCAATACAAAATAGTTAAAGGACACACTGAATATTCAATATGTAATATGAATATTCAATATTTTAAAAAATAACCATAGCCAGGCATGGTAATGTAGCGGTAGTGTTAGCTACTAGGAAGGACAGGTCCAGAGGATCTCCTGAGCCTACAAGTTTAGGACAAGATGAAACACAATAGCAAGATCTCATTACAAAAACACAGAAAATAATGAGATGTACAAGACACCATGTTGAAAACAAATTTTACAACTTTGCAAGGGGAAGGTGGTATGGAGGGAGGAGATGGGAAGGTGGGGAGGAAAGGGATGGTAGGGGAAAAACAAAGGAGGAGGTAATAATGCTCAATAGGAAATGGACTCATTACCTTGCTCATGTAACTGTAACCCCCTGTACAGTATCTTTACAATAAAAAATATATTTAAAAAATGCTAGAAAAGGGGGGGAGGAAGAGTAGGAGAAAAATGAGGGAGGGGGTAACAAGTTCGATAAGAAATGTACTCACTACCTTACTTATGTAACTGTAACCCCTTTATATATCACCTTAACAATAAAATTTTAAATTTTTTAAAAAAGAAAAAAAAAGACAAAACAAAATCTCTTTGTATTGGGAAGGGTCAGGAAAAGATCATCATCAATGAAAGCTAGTCCTCCATGCTTCAGTATCTCCCACTATGCACTGGTGGTACTGCACAAATGTATGCTAGACCACACTCTAAATTTTTAAACTTAGACTACAGTGGGTGGTTCTTATTACAGGAATGCATTCTAACAATGAAAGGATCAGTACATTTGGATCCTGAATGTTATAAGCTAGTTCCATTTTAAAACACATATCCAAAAGAAAGAGAAGAAAGTGATCTTTCTTGGGTGAATGAGAAGATCAAGGGCTTAGCTTGGCTCTTTTCAGGAAATAGTTAGGAGTTTGCATTCTTCTAGGCTCCAAGGAAACAACTGTAAAAGTAAACAAAATATTGCCCTCCATGGAGCTGTCTCTGATGTACAGAAAAATATAGGAATTATCCCCTGTGCAATGAAAGTCACTGTCTCGGGTCTAAACAATTCCTCCAAAATTCATGTGGTAGAAACTTAATTCCTAAGAGTGTTGAGAGGTAGATCACAAGGGCTCTGCTTTTAGTCCCTTTTCATTTCTTTCACGATATAAGGGCACAGCATTCCTCCCCTCCAGAGAAAAAACAACAAAGAAGTGGATACTGAGCTCTCGTCAGATACAGAACTTGTGCCTGGATCTTGGTCTCTCAACCTCCAGAACTATGAAAAATAAATGTCTGGGTTTTTAAAATAAGTTACCAAGTCATTTTCTTATAGCAGCACAGAAAAGCTAAAATGGTCATGGACAAGATAATTACTGACTAAAATGTTTCCCTATTGCTGTTAGTGGCAAGGAATGGTGAGAGTTGACAGAAAGCACTTTAATGGAGGTTGTCTTTGCTATGCCAACAAACCTAGACTATATCTAGGTCCTTAGACTTTGCTGTGAAATCCTGAATCTTGTTAAAAATGTACCATCCCCAAAGAATCCACTAGATTGGAATGGTGCCTCTTGGATTTGCCTTTTTCAGAGGCACATCAGGAAATCTCACACAGGGGGTGAGAAATTCTGCTGCAGACAGAGTAAAACTGTCTCAAGAGCAGCCGCACATTTCAGAACAATCATTTCTTGACCTCATGCCTCTGAGCTCCCACTACATTCAACATTCTATCTACTATTCCCACCACCTAACATCATAGGTGAATTTACAAAGAAAACAAAATTAGTCCCACCACCCCTGTTTAAAAAAATTGAATTGGAAAAGTCTACCCAATCTATCCAGCCAAAAGCATCAGTTCTGCAGCCTTTGGTAAATACTGCCTTGCAGAAGAAATAATTATAGTTGAATATATTAGTTTCTGAGCCTCAATATATTATCAAAGAAGAACCAAAGAAAATGTTAGGGAAAGTCAATAAAACTTTTAAAAAATTCTGGTCACTTCTGTAAAGCCTCAGCAAGTTTTTCCCTTCAGGCTATCATGATTACTATCCAGACCATTGAACTGTGTTTCTAACCATTAGAAAATCAGCAACTTACTGTGGCACAGTGTGTTGTGTGATTGATTAAGTTACAGTATTTTTAAAGAATGTGAGGCTTCAAACCATTATTTCAATACTGTTTAAAAATTAATTAGAACTTTTCAGAATTGTGTTAGAATGTCAAGGTTAAATTAACTTATTTATAAGACCCTTAATGTGACCCTTCTTGCAAAATGCCTGTGGATATTTCAGCATTTAATAGTCAGCTGGGGAGAAGGCAGAATGGATTTTTTTTTTATTGAAGAGCTGAAATACACTCGTCTTTTTTTTTATCACTTTAGTAGTTCTTTGTGTTGCAGGTAAGGCATTATTAATTCATGTCCAATGAGAAATAGGCAAGGTTTTTGACAACATAGCAAAAACTAAGCAATAAAAACCACTCTCTGAAAAGAAAGGAAGGAATAGGTCAGGGCTTTAGATGAAAACATGTAATTCAAGTAAATGTTCAAAAGTATAGCTTGTTTATTTCCTAGTGGAAAACAATGTCTTTGCTTTGAACTTCATTCCTTTGTGTGCACGAGAAATTATTTCACCATGTAGAATGTTTAGAACATTCTGAACTTCATTTTCTTCTACCTGTGTGCAGAAGTTCCCATTTAAAAGTACATGAATGTCAAGCCAGTTCGTGTCAATAACGAAAATAAAATTCCTTGCAGACCCCTTCCTCCTTCATTTTTCTGAGCAATTTGCATTAAATCAAGGTTAAGTTTTCTTGTCAAGTCTGATCTTATCTCAGTTTCTCTAAACCTTTTCAGAATTGTATTTCTTAGGCTGCCTGATGAACATTCCTAAATTGCATCTCTATTAAACACCACCTCCACATTCAAAGTAATTTTGATACAGATTGGACTGAAATAAGGATATTCTTCACAATAAACTCAGCTTCCCTTGCCCTCCAAAGACAACAACTCCATTTCTCCTGCAGTATCTTCAGTACCAAACACAGGGGAAATTGTCTTTGCTTTGAAATGAAGTAAGTAAAGAGGAACTTTCTCTAGGCTCCTGATGATAGATATATGCTGCAAATGAATGCATTTTCTTTTTAAAAATTCTATTTATTTTATTGTAAAGATGAGGTACAGAGGGGTTACAGTTCAAGTAAGATAATGGGCACATTCCTTGTGGAACATTGTTCCCCCCCCTCTCATTTTTCTCCCACTTTCCCTGCCTCCCTGGTTTCCCCCACACACACAAGTTGTAAAGTTCACTTCCAACATAGTATCTTGTGAATAATGTTCTGGCATTGGATTACCCTTTTTCCTTTGTCTCATCATTTTAAACACATACATTATCATGAATGATTATTTCATATGATAACAGTTGACCCTAATGGGAGTCATTTCCAGAAAAAGGCCCATTGTGATTTACACATCAATTGCTTATGGCTTAAAAGAACTTTTTCTTGTAACAACATTATAGGAAATTATACTCAGCTCCATTGTGGAATTTTGTAGATCTTAGCACTAAACCCCCAAAATTCACTATACTTGGAATCTAAAGAACTCTTTTTACCTGAAAAGAATTTTGTTGCAGGTAAAGCATTATTAATTCATGTCCAATGAGAAATACACAAGATTTTTGGCAACATAACAAAAACTAAGCAATAGTGAGGAAAGAAAAACAATATTAACATGCTATTTTTCAAACATTACAAACAATAGCAAGTGATTTTTAAAAAGTCAGTTGTTTGTGTAGATTAAAACAGAGTTAAAGTATGACAGGCAGTCACAGATCAAATGCACCCTTTGGTCTCTTAACTCCCTGCCTATGCTTGTGACTTCAGCCCTTCTAACCTGTTGGAAAACTTGGGTTTATTATGCTTTTATCATTTTCCAGTACATTCTCTCCCTCACATTGCTCTTTTCTGTCTATTGATGCTACTCATCAAAAAAATATATATTTCTTTGACCCTGATTTCCCCTTTGCATAACGATTTCATCTCTTCCCTGCTCCCACTTCACACCTGAGAGTTGAATACTCAATAAATATTTATAGGTAGAATGGGTGAACAAAAATCTATTTCCCTATTGCTCCATCTTGCTCACATGTACTCCACTTTGCTCTGCAATCTAGGGAAAATGCTGAGCGTACTCCTTTACAAAAGTTGTTCTCTGGAGAGGGCCAACAATTTTCTAATTTAAAAAAATCCATGAGTCCTTTTTATCCTTCATTCTAGTTGACCTCTACGTAGCATTTGACATTGCTTTCCAACACTTACTATTACAACTCTCCTTGTTTTTATTTCCTAATCCTAAATCTCCTCATAGTTTCACCATACATTCTCCCCAAATTCACAATAGACATTTTTCTCACCATCTCCACCTTTGACTGTACCTTAGCCCAACACAAGACCTCAATCACAGACACAATTTCAGCTTCCTTTTCTGACAGCAACTTCTAAACTTACAATTCCCATACTCCATTTCTGCCTCTCAGACTTGCCTTTCTAGAATTTTTTAACCTTTTCCTCATAGATACCACTTTGCTGATGCCTTGAGCACATCCTCCAATCCCTCAGCTGACCCTCTTCTGGGTCCACCTTAATAAAGAGCAGCAGTATCTTTCCGGTTATAGGAAAACTTTAAAATGAATTTTAGGGAGCCTCTTGTTTCTCACCTGCCACTTCCACTCAGCTTCAAGTGTTGGTAATTTTCTGGCATGTATCAATTCGGCCCAACAGTTTCCATTTCCTTTGCTACTGTCCTAGTTTTAGTGTTTATAATCACTCAGTGAGACCATTACAAATTCTATTAGCTGATCTCTCTAAAATTTTTTACATAAACTGACTAAAGTTTCTGAGAATAGAATTTTTTAGTTGTCCTTGTACTCCTCTCCATAAGTAGTCAAGACGTAGCCAGAGAAAGCAATTCCCTCTGCCAGTAATGGTCTTCCTAAAACACAGATCAGATCCTATAAATTTGCGGCTCCAAAACCTCCTCCCAAGACTCTTGCTACAGAATAAAGAAGAAAAACAATTTTAAACCTCCTCAGTGTGACATCTCCAGAACCCCTTATGTCTTGGTCCTAACAAGCTGTTTGGTCTGATCTCCTACCTCCCACTTGCCATCTGCCTGCCAATCCAGTCACATACACTGCCCTTCCTTTCTACTTAGTTCTATAATACACCTATAGAACCTATAGCTATTTTTTCAAATACTCATTTTCCACCTCTGCCTAATGCAATCCTACTCAACTTTATAGGTCAAATAAAAGTTCTACTCTTTCAATAACATTTTCTCTAGCTGTTCCTACAAGGAGCTGGTGCTTCCTGCTCTGTGCACCTTAGCACTTCGCATCCCAACAACACACATGACACTAGATGCTACATCACAGGTAGAAATGGACACAAGCATTGCCTCAGTAAGGCAGAAACAAACTACTCAAGGACACCTTGAATCCTCCAAATTGTCTAAACCAGTGTTCACACTGGAGCATTTAATAAAGGAGTTACTAAAGTGTCTCAGTAGTACTTCTTTCTATCATCTTATTTCATAAAGGTCTAGTTGAATAATTTTAGTAATGTCCTGTTACTAATGCATATATATATGCATTATATATATATATATAGCCCGAAATACTTAAATACATCCTGTGTATACATGTTTCCTCCATCCCATAAACTGATATCAGTAAGACATGTTGGATGAATTATGTATATTTATTAACTAAGATTTGAATGTATATTAATGAAAATATGTAAAATAAATGTATATATAATAACATGGAAAATATATCTATGGTTAGATGAAGGTCAAGAATCTTTTCCACAAATCTGCTTATGAAGCCTTAGTCTTTCACTGCCTTACTCGCTATTCTTGCAAAGACCTTCCTTTGTTGTCCCTTCCAAGACCTCTACCTCGTCCCTGATTCCAGCTTCTGACACAACCAAAGTATGTGTCACACTCAAAGAAGGCTTTTCTCCATACCTCACACAACAGCTTCACTTCTGCATATGCAACAAAAGGTGATCATTTACCAGTAAAACTGAGAGGACATGCTCTCTAGATCCTACTCCTTAATTTCTAATTATCTGTATGTCAGTATTTAACTACAAATCTATATTCTTACCTCAAGGAGTTCTGCATACAAGTGATATAGCCTATAACCAAAGATGAGTCAGGTACAGGAAGAGTGAAAATCAGAACTAACACAGTTTCCCCCACTGGGTAAGGCAGCTCATTACCACTGGAGTAAACTTGCAAACAATTATCAAGTCCTGGAATGGAATAATATGTTCTAGACTACTTAATAAGACAATTAGCAATGTTGTTTGGTATTCTTTCATAGAGATGTTTACATAGTAAGTCTGTGATTTCTCTCCCTTCTTTTATCACCTATGTTATCATTACACACACACACACACACACACACACACACACACACACACACAAATATGACCTAATGTAGCCTAACCTCAAAGAATTTCACTTTTCAGCTCCAAAAGATTAAATGAGAAACTGTCATTACAAGTGAGAGTCTTTAAAGTAAATTGACTATAGTAAGTTACCTAATACCTGTTTTCTGTGAGAAGGAAAAATTTGGCTGCCTAGATATGGTTGTTATTTTGTGTTGTAATTTCAAAATAATTCACTAACATATATGAAGGTACACTAGAGTTTACAAAGCTATATTTGAATATGACACTGCAGTGAGCAAATTTCTATATTCCTTTCTGACTAAAAATTTCTCGATAGCTAAGATGATGGCAGGTGCAATGGTGAAGTCCTGGATCACTGGTGTTAGAAAAAGCTCAGGATTGTGAGGTGTCACATAAGAATAAGGACACAAACTCAAAAGGAACTTGGCAAGCAAAGTTTATTTCTGCAGAAGGGTGCACCATTGGCAAAAACTGGCAAGCAAGCACACAGAGCAGGCAGGCTGCTCCCTTTCTATCCCTAATGCAGCAAGCCCTGCCCCTCTGTTCTCATTGGCTGAGAACAGATCTGCAAAAGGATGTGGCTTAATTAACAGGATGTGATTAAAATGTAAAGAGCTTCTAACAGGATGTCTGTTCAGACAAGGATATAATGAAAATGCAATTAACAATGGCCAAACCACCTGGCCAAAGCAGGAACCCTTTAGAAAAACCAGTCTCCTTTTTAATATATTTTTATTGTAAAAATACTGAACAGAGGGGTTACAGTTACACGAGTAAGGTAATGAGTACATTTTCTATAGAGCATTGTTACCTCCTCCTTTTGTTTTTTCCCTACCATCCCTTCCCTCCCACCTCCCCAAGTCCTCCGTCCCCCACCCCCTTAAAATTGTAAAGTTCGTTTTCAACATAGTGTCTTGTACATCTCATTGTTACAATGGGCCAAGCTGTATCCTTATTAAGCATTTTGTTATTTCCCTTCCCCTCCCCAAATTATAAAAATGTATATACAAGATGCAGGACATCAGAAGCAAATACAGTGAAAACGGGTTATACACCATGGAGGAAAAATATATGAAAGAAACAAAAAAAATCACATAGTACATTATAAGTACATTAAAAACAATGGCAAGAAAGAACAAACCACGTGTGTCCCTATCTTAGGGTTCATTTCATTTAACATCATCTAGAAAAACACCTTTTCTTTGACTGCAGTGCAATACAAAGCCCAGGATGTTGGCAAATGCAACAAGAAGCCCTGGTTGGAACCAGGAGATGATGGTCACAGTCACACATGCAATCCTAGCTACTCAGGAGGCTCAGATTTGAGGATCACAGGGTAGGAAGTTCATGAGACTCTTCAATAAACTACTCAAAAAACAACCAGACATGGTGTGGCTTAAGGGGTAGAGTGCTTGAGTCAAATGAAGCTCAGAAACAGCACCTAGTCCCTGAATTCAAGCCCCAGGAACTGCATGCACACACACACACACACACACACACACACACACACACACACACACACACACACAGAGCATAGCAGGTGTAATGGTTGGTGGACCAGACAGTAGGGCTGGTGTCGTCCAAGAAATGATACAATAACAGCCACCTGTGCCCATTGGAAGCCCCTAATGATTCATCTTTTTGCCCACATTCATGTTTTAGGGAATAGAGTGGGGAAACTATCTCTTTGAGCAGAATGACAGGTACTGTCTGTACTCATTCTGTGGTTTAGAGGAGGTGGGAGGGAAGTAATTACAAAAGTGTGTTCATACTTGGATATCCTCAGATGCCCTTTTTCTGTATTATGAGCTTTGTGGTGTGTGTGTGTGTGTGTGTGTGTGTGTGTGTGTGTGTGTGTGTGTGTGTGTGTGTGTGTGTGTGTGTGTGTGTAATGGACAGATAAATCCTAAATTTTGCAACATGAAAATTATCTATGATAAAATAGCAAATCGATTTGTAAGATGTACATTTATCTCTCTTTGCCATAAAGACTCAGCTATATTTTTGAGTGTAAAAAAACCTCACTGTTTCGTGAGTTCAAAGGCAGTGACAGTTGAGAAAGAAGAACTGGTGAAGGCACATTACATGGAACTTTCAGGTGATTGTAAGCATTTGAACTTTCACACTAAGTGAAGTAGAAAGCTATTAGAGGATGTTGGGCAGTGCCAGCTCGGGACTTAATCTACATTTCAAAAGGATGACTTGAATGAGAATGTAAGAGGAAAAGGGAAGAAGAACCCAGTTTAGGAAGCTAATGTAAAATCTACATAACAGTGAGTGTGGTGCTACCCTAAGCACGTGGCAAGGGTGATGCTGATAGTCACAAGTAGTCCTACCTGAAGCAGACAAAGGGTTTGGTAGTGTGAGAGTAGCTTATAGGAAAGAGCTTTCAAATGAATCACTGGAAAGATACAAGTGACTTTCACTCTGAAAGGAAAACTCTTCAGAAAAGAGCTTTTGAAGGGAAAGGGGCTCAGCTGGAACACGTTACGTTTGAAATGTGTATTACTTACATGGAAATGCCAGAATGGATCATTGGGAGGCTGGAGTTCATTGGTGAGGGCAGGACTGGAGACATAAATTTTAGAGTCAGTAGTAAATAGATAATGGAGAAAATTGCCAAGGTAGACACAATTCCAAGGACTGAACCCTAGGGCATGCCAACATTGAGAGGTTAGGGAAATATTAACAGATTAAGAGTTACTAAGAGATTGCAAAGATCAGGACGAACAGCCCTGGAGAGCAGCCAAGGAGGCAAAAGAAGTCGAGAGAATAGAATTTCTTTTAAGTAGAACTCTTTTTCATGAATAAGGGCAAAATGAAGACCTTTTCAGACAAATGATAACAGACTTTACAAGCATTATAATAGTTCTACATTAAATTTAAATGGACATTATTCTTTTTAATCTTGAAGTATTTGTGCAAAGGGGTTTCAGTTGAAAATGTTAATTTATTTGTGGAATGCATCTGAATCAACCTATGAGATTCACAAATAGTAGGCAACAATATTGGGAAATTATTCTAAAAATACAAATAATATTATATAAAATAAAATAAAATATTAATGATAATAACAATATGTAAATTCTAGTGTGCAAAATTTTAAAATGGTAGAACTGCCGGGCACTGGTGGCTCACGCCTGTAATCCTAGCTACTCAGGAGGCTAAGATCTGAGGATCGTGGTTCAAAGCCAGCTTAGGCAGGAAAGTCCATGAGACTCTTATCTCCACTAAACCACTAGAAAACCGGAAGTGGCACTGTGGCTCAAGCAGTAGAGTGCTCACCTTGAGCTGAAGAGCACAGGGACAGCACCCAAGCCTAGAGTTCAAGCCCCACAACCAACAACAACAACAAAAAAAATGGTAGAACTATAATGCTGGATAATAGAATATATAACACCAGAAAGCTAGAGCTCAAATGTTCTAGCAATCCTTTAGTTACTAACAGGACTAAGATACATGTCCATAGTAAGATTTTTAAGAGAAATCAGAAAAACAGACCTAGTGTGTTATTTGCAAGCCAACAGAGAAATATATTTTTTAATGAATGTCCCAGTGCCACTCTGTGTAGAGCAAACTGTTCATTGGCAAAAACTCTCCTTCCCATTGCAAAATATTCATCATCTCTGAACTCTGTCCTCTAATGCCCCTACCTACCCCAGTCACAATGACAAATAACTCAGCCCCAATATAGTTCCAAATGAAGGATGCTCCCTCACCCTTGCTTGAGACTCACTGAGTTTCCTGAATCAAACAAGCAATAACTTTAAAAGTGTACAGGAGAAAGAAAGAGAGGAAAACATATAAAATAATTGTAACTGTGATTAAACTAAAATTTGCTAGTTAGGATCATTAATTGTTATTAGTAACAATTCTAAAGAGATCAAGACCTCAAGGTAAGACTTGAAACCATGGAACTCCTAGGGGAAGGAGTATGAGAAACATTAGAACTTCTTGGCACAGGCAAGCAATTTCCGAGTAATATTCCAAGGGCTCAGCAAATCAAAGAGAGAGTTGACAAAGGGGATTGCATCACTAAGAAGTTTCTTTGTGGCAAATGAACATAGTTAATAAGCTAAAAGACAGTCTACAGCATGAAAGGTCTTTGCCCACTCTATATCAGACAGTGGCTTAATATCTAAAATACACAGAGTTCAAGAAACAAACTCCCAAAGAATCAACAACCCAATTAATAAATGCACAAATGAGCTAAATAGAAACTTCTCAAAAGAGGTAAAAATGGACTATTTTTGATGCAAATCAAAACAACACTGAGATTCCATCTCACTCTGGTTAAAATGGCCATCATCAAGAATACAAACAACAGATGCTGGCACAGATGTGGGGGGAAAGGAGCCCTAAAACACACTGTTGATGGAAATTTAAACTTGTTCAACCACTCTAAAAACAGTTTGGAAATTTCTCAAAAGATAAAACATAGTACTACCCTTAAATCCATCAATATCACTCTTGACATTTATCAAAAAGATTACGAGTCAGAATACAGTAAAGCCACTTGCACATCATGTTCATTGTTGTATTATTTACCATAGCCAAAGTATGGCAACAGCCCGATACCCTGCCTTGAATAAATTGATCAGGAAAATATGGTATATATACACAAGGGAATTGTACTCATTCATTAAAAAAGAATGGTATACCATTCGCAAAGAATTGGATGAACCTGGAAAAGTTATGTTAAATGAATTAAGTCAAGACTAGAGAGATAAAGGATGCATATTTTCTCTCATGTGGAAGCTAAATCTAATTTATAAACGTACAAGTAAACATATATAGGGTTGTATGCAAGTGTACACAATATACTAACTGAAGCATGGTATATCAGGGGAGAATTCAAATGGTAGAACAAATTCACAAATTAACTCACAGTCAAACAAAATGAATACTGTGAAACTGGTACCTAAGGTGGCGAGGTAGGTCAAAGGAAGGGGATAGATGCTGAAGAGTGGAAGTGGGGAGAGAATGCAGTCATAATAGTCAAAGCCAATCTTATGAAACTAGGAAAACTGAAGGGAGAAGCTGAGTTGGGATGGATGGGAAAAGGACGATATGACATTGATCAAGATGCATTGTACTTATAAACTGGCATGTTGAATGGTAACTCCGTTGTACAACTACTTAAAGATAAAAAGAGTACTGTTAGGATTTTAAAGTATTATTCACTTACACAATTATATTGTTTACAAGTGATACATCTAAACCTTAAGGCTCAGAAATATTTAAATATATTAATAGTAAACAAAGTTAAGTTATATTGTTAGATGTATTTCAAACTCCATACACATAATACATATTAGGAAACTTTAACATTTAAATTATTTCAATTCAAGAAGATAAGTAGATAAGTAAGAAATACAATTTAAACAAGTTAGCAGAATTCTGTATGTATACATATATTACTATATCGTTTAAAACATATATTCTTTCTATACTTATAGCTATCAATTACTTGGTTTCTTTTTGTATTGTGTGTCAAGGAGTATTAATGCACACTTGACCTATATTAACTGACTGAACTGATTGATTCATTTCTTTTGATGGACTGAAGTATAAAGGTGAAATGTAGCCCTTTGTAATCAGGCTCTAGTCGTTGCCCATGTTTTTAACTAATACAAAACATTTTCTAAATGAAAATTTTCAGAATACTGTCATGGAGCTCTTTCTATTGATTTAACAAATGAACAGCTTCTAAAGAAAAAGAAACATTTATGATGCATCTTAGAAATAAGAAACCATTGAAGCCATTTGCAATGGGCGTTATAATTGAGACTGTGCTCAACCCACTAACAGGCTCTCTCGGGCTCTCTGGGGGCTCTCTCTCTCTCTCTCTCTCTCTCTCTCTCTCTCTCTCTCTCTCTCTCTCTACTGAGTCAGGCTTCTCTTGAGACTCTTCTTGATTAGACTCTTGACCTTGGGCTCTGTCCTTGGTTCATTTATTTCAACTTTTAGTAAGAATTCTGCCAGGTCATCTTTGTGAGAATCTTCTACGCTCAATATCTGAACAAATTTATCACCCTAGATGACTCATCGCCTGGCCAGCTCTCAGGAAATTTCTTTTCTTTTCTTTTTTTTGGGTCCGGTCGTGGGGCCTGAACTCTGGGCCTGGGTGATGTCCCTCAACTCTTCAGCTCAAGGCTAACGCTCTACCACTTGAGCCACAGCGCGCCACTTCCGGCTTTTTTTTTTTTTTTTTTTTTTTTTTTTTGCTTATGTGGTGTTAAGGAATCAAACCTAGGGCCTCATGCATGCAAGGCAAGCGCTCTACCACTGAGCCACCTTCCCAGCTCCCTCTCAGGAAATTTCCTATGCATTTCTTCAGCCCAAATCTCTGTTACCCCCAAGTTTTC
This sequence comes from Dipodomys merriami, assembly GCF_024711535.1. Taxonomy (NCBI): domain Eukaryota; kingdom Metazoa; phylum Chordata; class Mammalia; order Rodentia; family Heteromyidae; genus Dipodomys; species Dipodomys merriami. The sequence continues at coordinate 5,930,066 of NW_027206290.1, forward strand.
ATCTCAGTGTTACCAAACCCTAACTCTTGACTATAAGCTCTCCCCACATCCTTAATTGTCCCTGTAGTATTTAAAGTGGGACCCATTCTCTGCCTTTTTCTTCAAGATCCCATTGCAATATTATCAATGCAGTATACCCTTTGTGAATAGTCTTCCTTTCCATCTTGACAAAGTGCCCCCACAATTTCTCTTTAATACAACCTACATGCAGTCTATTCAGTTACAATCCACTAACAAGAATAGCAGTAAAAGATAAGCTGAAATGTCTATACATGAGCACATACACTTCTAAATAACTTATGGGTCAAAGAAAAAACAATAATAAAAAAATACTCTAACACAGAACTATTAATAGGATGTTACCTACTGAAATCTGTGGGAGTTGTGAGACCAATATGTTGAGGAGAAAAGCAAATTAATCATAGAAACTGGATTTTTAAAAAATCAGCAGTAATAAAATATTAGGCATTTCCAATCATTTTACCTAATGATAGCCCCTTCACAGCTTACATTAGAAACGGATAAGAGTCAGAAAGATCATGGAAGCCACTTCTAACATACAGCAGAGTAATTTTTGAAGTATAACAAAGTAAACAAGGAAAAATGAAAAAGACTGGTTGATAAAGAAAAGAAATATAAATTAATGGATTCTGAGTATAAGGGAGTACAGAACTATATATACAAAATGGTAATAAGGTATCATGAACAGCTTCATGGATTGATTGCAGACTTACCTATAATGTGTAGATTTGTCAAAATTTTACACAAAACCCATTGTAATTACTAAGGGATTTAAGTGATTACTCAAAAGTCCAAACTTTTGAAAAACATATTCACATTATTGTACAAGCAAGTTCTACCAAAATTTTGTAAAACACCCAGACTATTCCCCCAAAATGAAAACAATCAAATACTTCTGAACACCAAGTTTTTAGAATAATCTTAAGTCAAAAAGTGTTCAAGAACAGTATAGAAAACTATAAACATAGACACATATTAAATATTTGTAGAACCAAAGCCAACAATAAATAATAATAGACTGTGTCTAGTAAAGGGGGGAAATGGCTTAAAATAGCAAAATTTATAAATATCACTTCCATAAGAAACAATAACAGGAGAAGGTCATATGACCACCTATAGAAGATTATGTAAAGAACAAAATTAACATAAACGTGAAGGAGGTGAAAATACCACTACAAACAGGAGAAAAAGAAGTTGGAGGTGGAATACCATGTAAACTTCATATAGGGAGGATTTTGTTTTGTGTTTTAAGGTGAAAGTTATCACAGCATGATTCAATGCTAATACAACCTGGAAATGATTGATGATGCAAGAGAACTCTGGATCCAGGAACTCTGGATCAGGAACTCTGATCCAGTGTGTAAGTGGCAGGGTCGATTGTACAGTAGAGCACAGATAGTTCACTTGTTTTAACAGATGGGAAGGCAGAGTAGATACAGATGATTTATTTATGGAAGGGAAGATAATGAAGCTTGCTTCAGAATAACTCTATTTTCTAATGAAATATGAAGCCATACCATAAGTTGCTAATGAGATTGGGTTAGTTACAAGGGAATGACTGCAGATTTAAGAGAGAAGAAAAGTAGGACATGATTAGCTTTAAGAGCAAGAGTAAATGGTACAAGAAAATGCAGTGGAAGACACTATGTTGAAATGAACTTTACAACTTTGGGTGGGGGGAGGGAGGAGTTGGGGAGGTGGGGAGAGAAGGGATGGTAGGGGAACAACAAAGGAGGGGGTAACCAAATGATCACAAACAAGACCATACTAAAGCTAACAGCACAACTATGTTTATTGCAGCATTATTTACCATAGCTAAGATATGGAACCAACCCAGACACCCCTCCAGTAGATGAATGGATCAAGAAAATGTGGATTATATACACAGTGGAATTCTATACTTCCATCAGAAAGAATGGCATTGCCACATTTGTTAGGAAATGGAAAGACTTGGAAGAAATTATATTAAGTGAAGTAAGCCAGGCCCCCAAAAACATAGGTCCCATTGTTTCCCTTACTTGCAATAACTAGTATATGTCTGAGACAAGCAGAAACAGATAAATTAATGTTAGGCAAAATGAACCTCGAAAAAAGGACTCAAATGTTTTTTTCTTTCTTGCTACTGCTTCTAACATACTTATAAAATATTTCTTTGTTGATTTGTATGTCCCTCCCCCATGGTATAACCCCTGTTTTCACTGTATTTGATTTGGTATAATTTGTGCAGGGGAAGGGAAAAAACAAATTGTTTAAATAGGGATACAGATAGACCCATTGCAACAACGAGATATACAAGATGTTATGTCAAAAAATGAACTTTACAACTTTGGCATGGGGGGGGAGGGAAGGGGAAAAGGAAGGGGAGTAGGGGAGGGTCGGAGACCCAGAGGGCAGGGAGGGGAGAGATGGGAAGGGATAGGGAGGGGAAACAAAGGAGGAGGCAAGAATGCTTGATAAGAAATGTACTCATTACCTTGCCCATGTAATTGTAACCCCTCTGTACAGTCTTTTCACAATTAAAAAAAAAAGAAAGGAGTGGGTAACAATGTACCCATTACCTTACTGGTGTAACTGTGACCCCTTTGTATAGTATCTTCAGTATTCTTACAATAAAAATATATATTAAAAAGAAATAAAACAGAAAGCACAGCAAAAAAAAAGAAAGAAAGAAAATGTAGTGGGAAACCCTTTAACTTCAACTATATTCACCCTATGTTTCCCTATCTCACTAGCCACCCTTTATCATTTGCCTTTTCTTTGCTTTTTCTTGGAGTTCCTGGTCTGTCTTCCAATCTATTCTCTACATTATGTGTGTGCAGAAGCTTGCCTAGTCTCATAGTTCATATGTCATAAGCCTATGGATTTCCAAATTGATTTATCCACACATTGTACCTCTGCCAGGTGCTCCAAATACACATCCACCTGCTCAGGTGAGTGTCCTCTTGGATATCTATAAGACAGAACTCAAATCTAATAAATTCCAAGCAAACAAAATTTTGGTGTTTAGCCTTCTCTCCAACTTCTTCAGCTCAGTAAATGGCAGCATGCATCCAGCTGTTCAGAGTAGAGATATAAGTTGTTCACCATTTTTTTCTCTCCTACCTCACACTCAGTCCATCAACTTGTACAAGCTCAAAACATACAATTGACTCTTTACCACACCTCCACCATTGCTGCCCTGCTCGCAGATCTTGTCTGCTGCCCTAGCTTCACTCCTGCCCTATTCTTTTCTACACATGCAGTAAGAAAGATCCTCCAAAAACATACAGCAGATTCCCATAATCTTATGCTCAAAACTTTCTGTATTTCAGCCATATCTGTACTCCTATTGGCTCTCTTTCTTTCTTTTCTTTTTATTATTTTTTTCTTGCAATACTGAGACTTAAACATAGAACCTAATGCTTGTAAAACTTTACTAGTTAAGCCCTACTCCTAGTCCTTTGCAACTTTACTTACTTTTCAAGTAAGATCTGTGCTTTTATTTTGCCCAGTCCAGCCTGAGCCACTGCTGTTCTATCATCTCCAGACTCTCACATATCTGGAATCACAGACATGAGTCACCATTCTTATTACTTCAGATGAATCCTACATCATGATCTGCGTGCAAGGTTTAAACGGTAGTCCAGCTGTTTTGAGGCTGCTCACTACCTTCACTGCAATCTGCTCCAATATGATCTCTGCAAACTGATATTTTTACTCTAAAGATCTCACCGTCTCCATCTCTTCCTTTTTATTCTACCTTCTATTCATTGGTTGCATGAGTATTACTTGGTCATATGCTTTCCCCCCTATTTATCTCATTACAAAGGAAGTTCTATATTGTTCAGCATTATGACTAAGAATAGTGCCTAGTAAAATATCATGAATCATTGAACAAATTCAATCCCATTTCAAATTGATTTGAAAATTACAACTAAATTCTCTCTTTCTAATTAGCAAGTCCATCTTGCTTGCATCAAGTTTATGGATTTATGGATCATTGTACACTACAAAGTCGACTTACTGGCAGAAGAGTAATCATTCTTTAGCCACCTTTCCAATGTTTAAAATAACACGGAAAGACTTAGAAATAGAGTAGCTACAGAAACCATCATTTAGATGCAATTATCTCATTTACCAGCATCCTTTCAAACAGTTTCAGCACTAGCTAGTTTGATGGTGAACTCCCATTAATCATAAGAAAGTACTAGAAAGCTTGTAGAAGATTCCTGGGGCTAAAGGGCAGGATCTTTGGAATAAATGCCTGATTTAGTCTAAACTTAGAATGTAAATTTTCTAATCCTATGCCTTCTGTTATATAGTAATTCTTCTGCTTTGTCTGTTCCTAATATTCTGTGTGTGTGTGTGTGTGTGTGTGTGTGTGTGTGTGTGTGTGTGTGTGTGTGTGTGTGTGTGTGTGGTGTGTGTGCCAGCACTGGGTCTTGAACTCAGGGCCTGAGCATTCACCCTAAGTTTTTGGACCTAAGGATAGCACTCTTCTACATGAGTCACAGCTCCACTTCCAGCTTTTTAATGGTTAATTGGAGGTAAGTGTTTCACAGAGTTTTCTGTCCAGGCTGGCTTCAAACCAAAATCCTCAGATCTCAGCCTCCTAAGTAGCTAGGTTTATGGGTGTGAGCCACTCGCACCCAACTCTTACTGATGGGAATCTGCATTGTTATCATAACCAAATGCTGCCTTCTTGGCCCATTGACTACATCCTCTCTTACTCCAAGCCCCTCCCCCATCCAACAGCTTTCCAAAAAAAACTTACCTCTGGCCCTTTCTAAAAGTGCACATTGGCCCTAGAGAGATGGTAGCTACTGGACTTCACAACCTAACAGCTTCTTCATTTTAATATACTTAGACCCTGGATCCTCTCCCTCCGCTCTCCTTCAGTCTCCCACTCTGTTGCTTGGCACCTTTTTCTAGCCATGATTAGATCCTGGTCCTATCTGTTGAAGTTTCTCTCCTTTCTCTCCTCCCTCTGCTTGATCTTTCTCAACAATATAATTATCTACAGATAACTGTAAAGAAGTTGAATTGATGAAATAAAATATACACAATACTTTTAAACTATGATCATTACAGGAATTGAGAGTTTTCTTTGATTTTAGTCATTGAACTTATAGGAAAAAGTTCATAAAATTCAAAGTGAGTTTAATATACATTATGAAAGGGAATGTTTTTTAAAAACAACTACCTGTTTTTCTCTAGCTCCCACTTCTCATACTTCTCCTATGTTGGTAATAATTTTTCTCTGGATATATACCATAGGATATAAATATTATAAATTTATATGCAAGGTACCAAAGGAAACAAGATATTTTGAAGTCTGCATTTAAGTGTCCTGTATTCGAAAAAATGAGGGGATGGATTCTGAATATTAAGTTTGACTTCTTTGATGAATATGTTTGTGTGGACATAAATCGATGGTGATAATTCTTAGAGCTTCTCAAATGAACTACAAAATGAACTCTAAGGCAATTCCATTTCTCTTTTCTTCTTTTCTTTTTCCTTATTAATGATTTCTCAACTTGTTTGTTTAGACTCAACTCTAAGCTATCAAAACAAATTTGTCTATGGTTTGGCAAGTCACTTTTGCTTTTTATTAAAAATAGTTTGACAAATGAGTTGGGTGATTGTACAATTAGATAAAATCATAACCGACAGTGTTTATTCCTCTAGAAAGAATGAGTGTGACACCCAGGGAAGGGTTTCTGGTTTTAAACATTTTTATAAATTACCCAAATTAATATGTAAAATAATTTTTATTAAACTTTTAAATGGCTAACAACTGCAAGAGGTGATGAATGTTTCCTCTGTCACTATTGACACCACCATTTATCCAGCTTCCTTCTCCCTACCACCTGGAATAATTAGGTTAAACTACAATAATAAAGAGATCCCAAAATACGGTGAGTCAACCAAGACAGCGAATGAGCTCTTACCAAATATTAAGAAAACAAAAGCACATAGAACCAAGACTGTGGGGAGGCTCTGCTCATGACATCATCAAGGAATGTAGGTTATTTCTGTTTCCTGGCAGCCCTAATGCTGATGTTCAAGCCTGTGTGGATGGTAAATGGATCTTCAAAACTATGTCCCTGTTCTGGCTCAGAAAAAGAGGCTGAGTCCAGTGAAAGAAGCCTTCTGTTTTAAGAGGAGAGCTAGATGTTGGACATACACAACTACTTGCTAGCTAGAAGGTCATGTGTGCAACCCAAACCTACAATAGGGTAAATAGTACTCTCTCTAAAAGGAAGAAATGGAAAACAGACCTGAGGAAATTAATGGTTTCTGCCACACATATCCACAAATCCAACAAATTGTTGAAGTAGATCTATTGTCTCCTATATATTTCACACAGCATCCATATTACATTATCTCTACCCTCCTTATCTCCACTGCCAAAAGCCTTGGTTTCAAGTGTCAGCACCTCTCACCTGTTTTCCTAAAAGCCTCTTTGCTAATCTCTAGAGAGAATAACACTACCTTCTACTCCCAGATCAACTGTTTTCAGAATAACCAAAGGCATTATTTTTAAAGACCCATCTAATTATGTCATAACTCTGGTCCAAATATTTCCATTACATTTTTAAGACTCTCAATTTCTTTCCATTGCTCTCAGGAATCCTTAATGTGAACTCTAGAGTCCCTCATATTTCACCCAGCCTCATCTCTCACTCTGTCCTGGCTCCAACCTTTCCAGTCTTTGTCTTCAGTCACAGGTGATTTCACTCTTTCTCAGTTTTCAACTCCAGTTGCTGAGAAAGACTTCTTGTTCCACAGGCAATATCAAATGCCCCATTACACACTGTCATAACACCCCAACACTTTCCCATTATTGCAATTATCTATCTATCTATCATCTAGCTATCTATCTAACTGTATGTATGTATGTATATATATATTGTTTTGATAGCTTAGAGTTGAGTCTAAACAAACAAGTTGAGAAATCATTAATAAGGAAAAAGAAAAGAAGAAAAGAGAAATGGAATTGCCTTAGAGTTCATTTTGTAGTTCAAGCAATGCTTTTAAAACCAACCAGTAAAAGTGGGAAACAACTATTGAGAGGGTTGATTTTCATTACTGAATTGTTAATGTAGCAGGTATTCCTGAGAGTAAGGACAAGTACATTAAAATTAACAGCTATATATTCATAGAACATAAACTACATGAATCAGCCCCACTCAATATACATTCTGTGCTGTTCTCTCCATACAAATGAGCATTGCTACAGGAACTCAGAACATTAGCTCTTGAACTCTGGACCTCAGGCTACAAATGGGATTTGTAATGTTATGATAATGAGAAGTCATATTTTCAAAAAAGATCATTATTAAAGTGTTCTGCTTTACGGTGTGTGGAAGTGCCTTCCTATTTCTGCTCCACTTTATTTGAAATGAGTTGCAATTTCTACCCACTACTAGTAACAAAAGTGTGATTAAAACAATAAATACATTCACAAAATGTAAACAGCTTTGGGGGCTTTAGACCTCGGCTCTAATGATAAAATGTGTGCAAGTATGTGGTCCTGAGCAATATTATACCTTTCCTTCAAGATTTTCTTAATGGAACCTAGAATTCTGAAGACAAATATTTCTAAAGACAAATAAACAGTCATTCCCAAAATTCATTCTTTAGTTTTAAACTAATACATATGAATTGTTGATCATTTAAATGAACCCACATATAGTTTTGAGCTATTCAAAGTCTTTTCAAAATAGGAAGGACTATGCTTTAGATAAACTTATTTAATGCATAATTTATGTTTTAGGTAATATTATTTAGTGAGACTCAAACTCTGTACTTAAGACTCTGGCAATAAAGTATTTGAGACATCAAAATTGAAATATTCACCAAATACCTTTTGGTTTCATTATTGAGGATATTGCCAATATGCTCATAATAAAAACAATTACATGTCAACATTTCATAACTCTTTTTCCCCATTTACCTTTTCAAGCATAGAAATGAGAAACAGATGGGAGAAGGGCTTATATCCAGCTCCTTTTCCTTTAATCACCATTCAGTTTTAGCCAGAAACCTGTTTTCCCATACTTACATAATTCATTATCTCCACTAAAATCAGTTTGACATCCTTGGAAAATTATCCAAAATGCAGGAAGGGTTTTACAAATGTTCACCATGACATTAAAAGTAGTGACAAAAAGAAGTAACCCAATAACCAAGAATAAGGAAGTCATTGCATAAGGGCTAGCATAACTGGTGCAACAAAATACCATGCATCATTTGTACAGAGTATTTAGTAGCTGCATGAAAAATGCTTTGTGTCACACCAGTAACCTTAGCTTCTCAGGAGTCTTATATCTATAGGGTCATATTTCAAAGCCACCCTGGCCAAAAAAGTTGGAGAGACACCATCTCCAAAACAGGCATCAAAACGAAGTTGAGCTGGGGGAGGCATGGCTCAAGTTGTAGAGCACCAGCCAATCAAGTAATCAAGCCAAATAAGTACAAGGCCCTGAATTCAAATCCTGATGCCATCTAATAGAACAAAAAGCTTTGGCTTAACAAGTCTTCACATAAGCCAAAAGGAGATCCCTTCTCTGATTTTCTACTTGAATCCATAGATAATTATGCAGATCACAACCAGACATCAGGCTTGAAAATATTTTTATTTTGAAAATATTTTCAAACCTGAACTTGAGAAGACTCAAGTTCTTGTTTACACTATTTTCTTTGTAAGACCATATCATTTAAAGTCACCTACCTCTACATATTATCTTGTCAACTCCTAAAAATCCCCAAGTGCAAAGAATATTATTACTTCACTAAAGTGTTTATTCTTATTAATCTTATTTTTGTATGTTTTTATTGTAAAAATACTGTACAGAGGGGTTACAGTTACATGAGCAATTCGTACATTTCCTATTGAGCATTGTTGCCTCCTCCTTTGCTTTCCCCCTACCATCCCTTCCCTTTCACCTCCACAAGTACATTCCACCACTCTTCCCCCCAAGTTGTAAAGTTCGTTTTCAACATAGTGTCTTGTACATCTCATTGTTACAATGGATCAACCTGTATCTGTATTTAAGCATTTTGGTTTTTTCCCTTCCTCTCCCAGAATTAGAGAAGTGTTTATACAAGATGAAGGGCATCGACATCAAATACAGTGAAAACAAGGGTTATACTGTGGGGGAGGAACATACAAAGAAACAAAAAATCACATGGTATATTATAAATATATTAGAAACAGTAGCAAGAAAGAAAAGAAATACTTGTGTCCCTATCTTTGGGTTCATTTCGCTTAACATCATCTTATATGGTCATATGTACATAGCTTTTGACCTTTTCTACTTGTTCTACACATGTACTAGTTATGGCAAATAAGGGAAACCATGGAACCTATGTTTCTTGGGTCTGGCTTACTTCACTTAATAAATTTTTTCTTAGTCATTCCATTTCCTAACAAATGGAGCAATGTCATTCTTTCTGTTGGAGGCATAGAATTCCATTGTGTGTGTGTGTGTGTGTGTGTGCGTGTGTGCGTGTGTGTGTGTGTGTGTGTGTGTGTGTGTGTGTGTGTGTGTGTCACATTTTCTTGATCCAGTCATCTACTGAGGGGCATCTGGGTTGGTTCCATATCTTAGCTATGGTAAATAATGCTGCAATTTATGAATCTTATTCTGAGTAGTTTATCCTAAGACAACTGATAGAGTCAATGGCCTTTTGGGATCCCATTTCTAAATGTCAGCCAGTTACCAAGTTTAACTGGCCATAGTGACTAAATAGTTCCATTCCTAGAAAATGGAGATTAAAAGTCATTATGTAGCTACTATCCAGACCTGCACCATGCAATAAAAAGATAGAGCAAGCCACTGCAAAATTTAAGTTTTTCTAGCTATATGGATGACATTGATAATAATATTTTAGTGTGATAAATTCAAATCATAATTACAACATGTAGGCAATGTAAATTGATCTATTTGAAATAACTTTAAAATATTCTCTTACTTTTTTTTACCTTAATTCTTTGAGATCTGGCCTGGTTTTTTTGTTTTCTGTTGTTTTAGATTATGTTTTTATTTTTATTTTTGCATTTACAGATCATCTAAATTAAGACTAACCACCTTTCAGCTGCTCAATAGCATGGGGGCAAGTGGCAACTGTCTTAACACAGTTCAAGACTGAGGTGATAGATAACTTGAACCTACTTATTAAAAGGAAACAATGGGGGCTGGGAAGGTGGCTCAGTGATAGAGCGCTTGGGTTCGATTCCTCAGCACCACATAAACAAAAAGAAAAAAGCAGAAAGTGACACTGTGGCTCAAGTGGTAGAATGCTAGCCTTGAGCTGAAGAGCTGAGGGACAGAGCCCAGTCCCAGAGTTCAGGCTCCACGACCAGACCCAAAAAATAAATTAATTAATTAAAATAAAAAATAAAAGGAAACAATGACAAGCCAGCACCACTGTATAACACCACATGACATTCAAGAAGCAGCAATACCATCCATGTGATTCACAAACAGATTTTTCTTCCATTATTGACGGAAAGTATAGAGAAATTCTACTTGGCACTCTAAAACCAGAATGAATGTAACTTAGTGAGAAACAATTAGCAATATGTGGCAGTGTATTTAAATGTATATCTATATTATCTTGGTAACATATTCTAGTTATAAGCAAAAAAAAAAATAGAGTCAATGTGTCCTGACTCATGATGAAAAATTACCCTTCAAAGGAAGAAGGTCTTCTAAGAGGTCTTACAAATTTCCTAAGCACTGGAAATGTTCCTTAGAGGCAAATATTTATCACCAAGTATTTCAGCTGACACTACCTTAAGGTACTCCTACAAAGTTGATGCTTCTATAAAAGCAACTAAGGAGTAACCTAGGAAGATAAAGGCTATTTACAGCAACCAAGCTTTTTTTTTTTTTAATTGTATTTTATTTTATTTGAGAACATACTGTACAGAGGGGCTACAATTACATGGGCAGGATAATGCATACATTTCTTACCAAGCATTGCAGCCTCCTCCTTTGTTTACCCTTCACTTAAATGGAAAGGTTTGGAAAAAATTATATTAAGTGAAGTAAGCCAGGCCCAAAGAAGCATAGGTCCCATGGTTTCCCTTATTTACAATATCTAGTATAGGTATGAGTCAAGCGGAAAAGGTCAGATAATGTGATGTTAGGAAAATGAACCCTTAAATATGTATTTTAATGTTTTCGTTTCTTTCATGCATGTGTTTCTAACGCATTTATAAGATTATTTCTTTGTTGCTTTGTATGTCCCTCCCCCACAGTGTAACCCCCGCTTTCACTATATTTGATGTCAGTATAACATGTGGAGGAGATGGGGACAAACAAGTCGTTTAAGGATTCAGGTGGACCTGTTGCAACAATGAGAAGTACAAAATGTCATGTCAAGCAACCAAGCTTTTAAATCAATCCTTAAGACACATTTGTTTCTTTAAACTGAATAACATCCACATCCCAGGGATATCATTTAAAACAGCAATAAAAAAAAGCATTCTAAAAGATGGAAGAGAATAAACACTCAAGAGAAAGAAAGCAAATTTATTGTTGCCCACCTCTTCCAAGTTCCTCACCTGCTGCCACAGCTAATTAGGCCCTCAAGTTTACAATAATGCTATATATGTTATACAAAAGAAAAAGCTGTTTTATGCTATACAGCTCTTCTGGAATGTATGATGGGATTTCTTGCCGACTTAAGATTACCAAAGCCTAAAAGTATTCTAACTTACTCTTAGAGTGTGATCTGCTAAGATGATGAAATTTTCAGGAATCACAAAGAAAGAACTATGACCTGGACTTAAAGGTATATGACAAGAGTCAGCATCCACTTTTAAATGTTATCTAAGTTAAGCCTACACCTAAGTAGGTATCCATACTACAACACAGTGATGAGTGGAGAAAGGAGAAGCGAGTTAAACAAGGGCAGGGGCTTATGCTCCCTTGTCAACTATTCTAAGGCATAGAGATTTGATCTTCAAAGTCATGGAGAACTACTAGAGGCTTTTGAGCGAATGCTTTGGCTTTGAACACCTTTTTTTATAACTCTAGCTCCACAGTTTCTTGAAAACTCTAATACCATTTGGTCAGCTACTCAGGGAAAAATTCAAAAACTAATTAAGCACAGTTAGATTCAAATATGATACAGAAAGAAAAAAATGAGGGCTGAGTCAAATTGATTCGCTGAGCTAGGAAAAATTAATATTATATTGGTAGTACCTAGAAGAACAATTTTTCCCTTTATATGGCTTGACTATGGTTTGTTTGGAGTTTCATAAAGTTAATGGCTTGTAACATCTCATTGCAGGGCAAGTCTAAGGGCACCTTTGTCATCATTGCCTGAAATGCTGTCTTACAGGGAATCACAAGGATCAGAATTTTCCTGAGTGATGAGCCAAGCCTGCCAAGTAAGGCCTGGCTTTCATCTAACGGGTTCAAATCCTCTCTTCAATGTACATTCAGACAATGCATACACACACACACACACACACACACACACACACACACACACACACACACACACACACACACACACACACACACCATGAACCCTGAACAAGAGCAAAAGGGAGGGAGGAGTGACATTGGCAGCCTGGAATCATTACACACACACACACACACACACACACACACACACACACACACACACACCATGAACCCTGAACAAGAGCAAAAGGGAGGGAGGAGTGACATTGGCAGCCTGGAATCATTGCCTGTCGCTGACCACAGCTTCTGCCCTGTCACTGCAGGGGGAAAACACAGGCTTCAACCAAGCAAAAGGTCTTGAGAGGCCAGCGACATAACTAGTGCTTCCCAAATAACATTTTTATGGTTTTTATCTCATTATTTCAAGGAGTCTTCCCTCTGTGACATTCCATTACCTTCTAATTCTTGTTCATTTTCTTTTGCTTTCTATCTTAGACTGGCAGCTTTTTTTCCTTCCCCCCCCCAAATCCTTTATGTTGTCGCTTACAACCATTACTTTTATTCTGTCCTTAGGAAAGATCAAATAAGCTAGTTAACATCTTTGGTCAAAACTTCTGCACATTCCTAATAAGCATAATAAAGGAACCACTGAGCATTTCTTCTCTGGTCTGTATTTGTAGTAACACTTCCTAGCCATTCTTATTTTCTATTCCCCAATTTGTTTTGTGCCCAGCACTGGCCTGGCCTCTCGGTTCATGTTCTCACTTGCAATATTAGGTACCATGTTTTACTAGAACATGGATAGTGTTCAGGATACTAGCATTTTTTTAAAGAGCTAAACCTGAGCCTTTGTTATTCCTCTTCTCATTCCTCAAGGAAAACAGCTTTTAAGCAAAACAACAAGAGGAGAGAAAAACAAGGAAGAAAGAAGGAAGTGGAGGCTGCTTCCTTCAGGAGAGTTACACACAGGAAATGTGCCCAGCACCAGTGATGGCACCTTCTCCATCATAATGTCAACTTAAGTCATTCTTTTGAAAAGAAGCCAAAGCATTTTGAAATGTGGAGCTGTCTAGATTTGGTACTCATTCTGCAAAGTTAATAATATTTTTTGAGGGCTCATTCATCTCAACAAGCCTGGAAAAAAAGCACATCTTCATGTTCTTTCTCTCCAGCTATCATTCTTAGAGTATATTTTTACATAAATAATTAGTTATGGTTCAAATTAAAATTACTGCAATTATCAAGCAGGCTAGGAGGTTTTGTACTTGTGTTAGGATGTGATATGAGCACCCCATGGATCCTCAACACCATGTGTTATCTTATGATAACATTCAACTCACTTCTTTCGAGGCTCATAAAATATGTTTTCTTTTTTCATCTAGCAGCTGAAGTGACTGTGTTGTTTAGATAATATTCTCTTACTGAAAGGTGAGACTTAATAGAATTTTTCTTATTAAAGTATAAATGGGGCATTTGTGAAGATAGGATTTGTGTCCCTGGTAACCAAGATATCCTGAAAAGCATTACAAATCCTGTCTTCACTACACAAGTTCAGAAATAGTCTGAAATCAGTATGTCCTCTTTACTCAACTGCTTTTCTTTGTATACTATAGTGGCAGGCTGCTCTTCCTATACATATTCTACGCTTTCTTAGTGTTATGCACTAAAGGCTTTCTTAGTGTTATGCACTAAAGACCTCAGTGTGATTAATTGTCATCTCCCCTAACCTCAAAGGTAACTGCCTATAAAATTGTTTTATGTTCCTGGTATTCCTAGTCCTCCTGTAAAAATACTAGCTGTAATTCAGAGTTGGCAATGTGGTGTTATTCATAAAGCATTCAAGCTGTACTTTACAATTTTAAAATGCCACCCAAACTTCTCAATTACATTACAGTCTAGCATTCAGTTGGGTGTCCTTTTCCTACATGAAAACTAAAAGCATCTCTCCATACCTCCAGGGCGCACGCCGAGGTTTCAAAGGGAGTGACACTTTGCATCAGCTTTCAAAAACGTTGTCAGGGATATTCAAGAGTCAAGAATTGTATAAAGCTTATACAATCAATTCTTTCTTTCTTTTTAGCTGTTTTCCAAAAAGCAAGCATCTGAAAAACATGACTTAGCTATGTTTGCTTGTTTCCAAAGCAAAATTCCTAAATTGATGGCATTGTTTTGGCCTTGTGTCAGTTTTGAGTGAGGTAGAAGGGCTTAGAGGCTTGGGTGTTTGTTTATTGGGGGATGTGTGGAAAGGGTTTTTGCTATAAACACTGACTTGTCTGTCTTAATCAAAATCAATTCACATGTAGATGTGCTCTCATATCTTTTCTTCCTTGGTATAGAAACATTACTTTGTTTACTCTGAGAGACAATTTTACAGATGACTTAACCTATTGTACCCTGCTGCTTTGATTTTAGCACCACAACCAGCATTCTATTTATAAGCTTTTTCTTGTCTCTAGCTTTATTTTATTCCTCATATAACTTCTGTAATTTTATAAATTATCTTTCCTTTTTACCTTTTACACATAAGAAGATAGCCTTTTCCTCTGTCATAGTCTTTTAGACTTTGTTTAATGACAAATTGTCCAATCCAGCTGTCAGTGAAATATTTAGTAGTAAGTAATATAACTAGTTCGCTCAATATAATCTCCTTGTTTCTGTCTGTAGTATGGCTTCATCATAGAAAATCAGAGGGGTCAGGTATTGAATATATAACAACACAGGATCATAGCCTTGTTTATACCTGCATCTCATCCTGGATATTTTTCCTTTAGACCTGCTTGTTTCTTCAAGACAATAAAAAATAGGCAAATTTGCAGTTTCATTGAATATTTATCACTCCTTCATTAAATCAGCTCATGGTCAATAAAAGATTTTATTCTAGGATTCAGAGCAGAAGTGAGCAATAGCAGCAATTTGACAAGTAGAAAAGATAAGAATTCCTAACAATATGTCTTTTTTATTTCATTTTCATATATCTGGTGCCTTCACCATTCAAGACAATGTTGGTATTAAATTTGTCCAATCTAAATTTAGCAGGTTCATTTTGTATTTTTATTATCAAATGAAGTTGTTGCTTGGGGAGGTTGATCTTTTTTTGACAATGGGGTTTAAATTCTGGGTTTTTACTTTTTCAACTTGCATGTTAAGCTAGTACTCTTTCACTTGAGTCATACCTCCAGCACAGTTTTTATGTTCTGTATTTTGGATGTGGATTCTGTAGGGATTTTCTGTATGAGATACACTTGAACTACTCTCCTACAAAAATCCACCTCCTTGCTGGCAAAATTGGTTAACTACTTGTAGAAAACTAAAGCTAGAACCTTATATATCACCCTGCACCAGAATCAACTCCAAATGGATCAAAGACCTCAAAGTCAAAGCAGACACTCTGAAAACATTACAGGATGGAATAGGAGAAACCCTAGGTCTCCTTGGCTCAGGCCAAAATTTTCTGAATAGAGACCCGGAAACACAACAAATCAAAGAAAGGTTGGACAAATGGGATTGCATGAAGTTGCAGAGCTTCTGCATGCAAAGGACATAGCTAGCAAGATCAATAGAAAGCCCATGGATTGGGAGAAGATCTTCACTAGCCATACAACAGATAAGGGTCTCTTATCTAAAATATACCTGGAACTCAAAAAATTAAATCCCCCAACAACAAATCTTCAAAGAAACAACTACCCAATAAGTAAGTGGGCTAAATACTTAAAGAGAAACTTCTCTGAAGAGGAAAGAAGGATGGCCAATAGACACATGAAGAAATGCTCAACCTCCCTAGCCATAAAAGAAATGCAAATCAAAACAACATTGAGATACCACCTCACCCCAGTTAGAATGGCAAAAATCAAGAACTCTAATAACAACAAATGCTGGAGGGGATGTGAACAGAAGGGAACCCTACTGCATTGTTGGTGGGAGGGTAAACTTGTTCAACCACTTTGGAAAGCAGTATGGAGGTTCCTCAAAAGACTTCACATAGAGCTCCCCTATGACCCAGCAATCCCACTTTTGGGCATTTACCCAAATGATCACAAAAAGAGCACACTAAAGCACCAGCACAACTATATTTATTGTAGCATTATTTTCCATAGCTAAGATATGGAACCAACCCAGATGCCCCTTGGTAGATGAATGGATCAAGAAAATGTGGTATATATACACAATGGAATTCTATGCCTCCGTCAGAAAGAATGACATTGCCCCATTTGTTAGGAAATGGAAAGACTTGGGAAAAATTATATTAAGTGAAGTAAGCCAGGCCCCAAGAACCCTAGGTCCCAGGGTTTCCTTTATTTGCAATAACTAGTATATGTCTGAGACAAGCAGAAAAGGTCAAATAAGTTGATGTTAGGGAAATGAACCCCAAGATAAGTATTCAAATTTTTTTTCTTCCATGCAATTGTTTCTATCATATTTATAAGATTATTTCTTTGTTACTTTGTATGTCCCTCCCCCACGATATAACCCCTGCTTTCACTATATTTGATATTGGTATAATTTGTGGAGGGGAAGGGCAAAAACAAAATCGTTTAACTAGGGATACAGTTGGACCCATTGCAACAATGAGATGTACAAGTTGTTATGTCAAAAAACGAACTTTAGGAAGTAGCACTTTAGGAAGTGGCTCAAGTGGTAGTGCGCTAGCCTTGAGCTGAAGAGCTGAGGGAGAAGCACTCAGGGCCAGAGTTCAAGCCCCACGACCGCCAAAAAAAAAAAAAAAAGAAAGAAAGAAAAAAGAAAAACAAACTTTACAACTTTGGTGGGGGGGGGGAGGATAGGGTGAGGGGGTGGGAGGATGGGAAGGGATGGGAAGGGGAAACAAAGGAGGAGGCAACAATGCTTGATAAGAAATGTACTCATTATCTTACCCATGTAATTGTAACCCCTCTGTACAGTATTTTCACACACACAAAAAAAATCCACCTCCTAACCAGACTTACAGGCATAAATCACCAGCACCTGACTAAATAAGGGTAGTTTATACTGCATAATATAGCCAAGTTAAATCAGTCACCTGGAACATTATCTTAAAAAAAGATGGGGGGGAGGGAGGAGTCACCCACTACCATACATTATACTTCTAAACTTAGAATATCTAGCCTTTCAAATACAAACCAAACTGTCAATATTCTCCAATTTTAATATTTTCTAGATTCATAACCAGTAACCAGTACCCTGGAGTTGACATTCATAAAAATTAAGATATAAGTCATTATCTAATCTTGATAGTCAGACATTTACATATTAACTTTATAGTAGGATGTTTTGCTTTGTTACTGTCAATTGTAAGGTCAAGTAACTTGCAATTTTAGTTTGTGGGAATAAAGCTATATGACACATTCACAGTGGCAACATGGTATATGATGCTCAGTGGGGTAATATACCAAGATTTCTTTTATTTAAATACACATCCAATTTATAATCTTGATGGATTTTGTTTTAAAAGTATATTTTTTAATTCTGCTTCACTGACCTCTAGGAAATGATAGAACTGTTCCTTTCCCATAATTCGACTCAGTGGTAAGTACAATTGTCAAGTAATTCTTAATTTCTCCTGGGTGCGACTTTGCTAAATGGTCCTACTAATGGTCCCATGAAGACCAGGTAGGCCTTATCAGACTGTATCCTGTGGCATTTCAACTAATTGTTGGTGATTAACTGACAACTCAAATAACTATCTAAGTAAATTGTAAATGGCATAAAGCAAAGCACTGAGTGTCATCCCTAGTTATTTACACACTAGCCAGAAGCTAAGTAAGGTGGCTGAGTTGTGTGTCCTCCTCCACTTGTCCTCTGTCATTCATGAAAGAACTCTCCTAAGTCAACACATCAATAATGATGATTTTCTCCCTCAGCTCTAAAATATTCACAGCTCAGCAAAAGCCAAATGAAGAGAGTGGCCTTATGTCCTCTGTCTAGGTATCCTTCCAAAATCTTTTTAGGAAAACTTTCAAAAGACAAACAACAATCATAATAGCAAGTTTATTTTAGAGGAAGAAAGGGAATGATGAGGAAGTAATCAAAAGAGATTATAGCAGATGAGCTCTGGTGTCAGCACTTGTTTTGCTACTCTACTAGGGAAGGTCCACCAACAGGATTAAAATCTGAACAAAACTCTACCATTTTTGGATACTCAGAAAGGCCTGTAGTCAGTCAAGTGTGGGTGTACATCCCTGTAATGCCAGCAAGCAGAAAGCTTTTCAGGAGGATTAAAAGTTTAAAACCAGCTTTGCTACATAATGAAATTTTGTCTCAAACAAACTAGAAAAAAAAACAGCATAAAGATCTATTTTTCCTTCAACATTTTGTGGTTAGTTTTTGATCTAGCATTTCATACCATCATACCATTTCCTAAGACATCTCTTATATCCTGTCCTTTTCCTGCAAGCTTCAACACCTTCCTACATTACCATCTCCACTCTTTCCACTAACAAAAAAAACAATAGCTGAACATGTAGATCAGTGGTAGAACACTTGCCAACATAGCCAATCCTAGCACTGCAAATAAATAAAAAACAAACAAGAATAAAACTAAAAGTGCTGGACAAAATTATCTGCAAGGAACCTTTTACTTCTAAAATTTATATAAATTAATGTAGTAATAAAATGCTAAAAGAGTAATAAGAAATAAGAAAATATTCTCATATAAGACATTTCCCTCACAAAGAAAACTTCAAAAGCCTTGCTCAAGCTAGCTAAGAAAATATCTGCTGCTAAATAAGCTGAGAATGTTGCTATCCATGTCTCAGAAAGAATAGACAAAAAAATTATTTTACATCTAAGTCAATCAAGAAAGTCTCAAGAGAATTTGTGCTTGAAAAGCATAGAATTTATATGTACATGTATGTGGACATGTGCATATGTGTATAAGTATATGTCTAGAAAGTATTACTGAATAGCCAGTATTTTTGTATTGTTTCATGAAAATGGAGATCAATGAGGTTGAATTGCACAAAATCAAACTTGATTTTTATATTTTTTCTATTAATTCACCAGAATTTAGAGGAAAACAAATATAAATAAAGGAAATTCAAATCAAACAACACTGACATTCTACCTCACCCCATTATCAAGAATATAAACAATAGATGCTGACTCATATGTGGGCAAAAAGGGATCCTAGTACACTGCTAGTGGGAATATAAACTTGTACAACTACTCTGGCAAGCACTACAGAAGTTCTTAAAAAGCTAATCATAGAACTACCCAATAATCCAGAAATCACACTCTTGAAAGCATTTATCCAAAAGATAACAAACTAGAATACAGTAAAGACATCTGTACAACCATGTTCATTGCAACACTATTCATCATAGTCAAACTATAGAATCAGCCCGAATTCCTCAATGGATGAATGACTCAAAACCATGTAGTATATACACAACGGAATTTTCTCATCCATTAGAAAAAATAGTATTTTGCATCATTTGCAAAGAAATGGAAGGAATTGGTGAAAAGAATCATGTTAAGTGAAGTAAATCAGTCCCAGAGGGACAAAAGCTTCATGTTTTCTCTCATATGTGAAACCTAGAATTAATTGATAAATGCATAAGTAAACACTTTGGTTAGTATGCAAGTGTACACAAATGTTTTAACCAATGTATGATATTTGCAGAGGAGAACTCAATGGTGTAGATCCTTGGAAAGGCTAACTCACAGATGAACAAAATAACCACCAAGACAGGTACACCAAAGAGGTGGGGAGTCAAAGGAAGGGAGGATGTGGTAAATGCAGTCATAAAATTCAATGCATGGGCTGGGAAGTTGGCTCAGTGGTAGAGCGCTTGCCTTGCATGCATCAGGCCCTGGATTCGATTCTTCAGCACCATATAAGCGGGGGGGGGGGGGGCCAAAAGTGGCGCTGTGGCTCAAGTGTTAGAGTGCTAGCCTTGAGCTGAAGAGCTGAGGGACAGCGCCCAGACCCAGAGTTCAGGCCCCACGACCAGACTGCCCCCCCCAAAAAAAATTCAATGCATACCCTAGAAACTATACAAGAAAATTCAGGAAAGGGATGGGTTTGGGAGGGATGGGTGAGAATGTTGAAAAGGGGTGACAAGGATTGAGACACATTATATTCGCAAACTGTTTTATTGAATGGCAACTCCTTTATACAATTACTTAAAAATAGTAAAAATATATTTTCAAAGAAGAATTTTTCTTAGAGAAAAAAACTAAATTTCCTACTTTAGGAAAAAAAGTCTTATTTATTTATAAAGGACATAACTTGATTTAGTCAACAGTCCTTTCAAAAAGCAGAGCTTTTCGAATGTCAAACTCATTTTCTGATGAAAATCCTGTCTCCATGTTGTGTCCCTTCAATAACATACTTAGGAAGGTCTTATTTATTTGCCCATTTTATACTTCCCAAATATGAAATAGAAATTAGAAAGTGGAATTAAGCCATAATGAAGTATATTTCCTACATGGGTACAAGATATGAAATATTTCAGCATATGTTGTTGATAGTATTCAGTAGCTAACATATAATAGAGGGCTCTGGAAGACCAAGAATTGTCTCTAGCAACAACACCAACATTATTGATCTGATCAACAACTACCATATGTTCTGGTCTGGTAGGCTTTTCAAGCTCTGAGAATTAGAAGGGAGAGAAAAATGAATGAAAATAAATAAACAAATAAATTTGCTACAAGTAAAATAAAATAAAAGAAACATCTCATAAGAAAGGAGACTTGGGTATTAGTTTAAAGGAATGGTTGTAGAAGTGAAGCTATCTGATTGAAAGCTGAAATATGAAAATAAAACTTAATATGCATGGGACAAGCAAATAGCTATTAGCAAAGACAATCGCCTCTAAACAAGATAAATATGAAACTTTCAAAGAAGTAGAAGTGTGAATCCCGCATAAAACACTGAAAATAGTCTTTATGCATAAGACTAATAAATTTTCCAAGGTCTAAAGAAATTGTATATGTGATCTACCTGTAGAGTTTATTAGATTCTTGATAGATAATGATCAATTCTACAAATTCAATGTGAGCAACATACCCTATATTCAGCTGAGTCTAAGTCAAATTAACAAAAGATTGAGTTATTTCTACCAGAATTAGGAACTACCCAAATAACTTGGATTTTTTAAACAAAATCACATTCATCCCTCACATTTAATTATCTAATTCATTTTACTTAATTATGCATTAAGATGTTGGCAATGTCCATAGTACTTTATCTTGAATCATTACTTTCTAAAATGAAATTACCTATTTCTCTATGACATTATTTTCCATGTGATAATAAGAAGCAAGTGATATTTTCTTATAATGATAACATTGTTACATGTTTTTGGTATAATGTACATATGTACACAATTTGCTAAAATGTACATAATTAAACTAAATGACTAGGATAACTGGCCAATATCAGCTTTAAAGATATGCTTTCTTATTTCCAATTCAAGATGAAAGCCTTTGGATAGTGAAATAAGCTCAAAGTTTAAAAAGCAATCATAGTTCATGCCTTTAATCCCAACTACTTGGGAGACATATACCTAGAAGGTCAAGGTTTGAGTAAAGTATTAGCAAGACTCAATCCCAACAAACAAATTACACATGGTGCCTACACCTGTAATCCTAGTTACATAAGCAGCAGAGATAGAAGGATTGCAGTTCAAAGCTATCCTGGGTAAAAAGCATACAGCCAAAGGCACAAAATCAGTAGATTTTAATATTAGTGGAAAACTATTTAGAGACCAAAAATAGGTCTCCAACTTTTTCAACGGATTTATTGAACTTAATAATAAACAAAAGAAACAATTGGTACCCACTAAAGTAGGATTATTTATTTTTTCTTAGCTTCAGAGTATATAACCCATGCAGAGTTAAGAACAAGGGGCCACATGCATTACTATGTTCTATATCCTCTTTATTGTAGGCAATCTCCCATAAGGATAGTAAAATTGACACTGATTGGACACTCAGCTCCACACAAAGGTATTTAATTGCCAACCATTAAAAAATAAAGTTAATAAAACATCAGGAAAAATAGCTGACAATGCCTGCTAATATCCATCTATTTTCTTAATGAGTATTCTTCCTATAAATCATTATATAAATCTTATAATAGCCCTGATTTTCTCATGCTTCAGCCTAAAGAGGAATGAATAATGCATTGGATATCTAGGAATATGAAAGATCATTATCACTTATAGCAATTACTGACTTAAATAAACTGAACGCCATATTTAACCACCGTTAAGATTTAAAATTGTTTTTGTTTTTCATGAAAATATCTGAGATATTTTTGTAAATTACATGGTTTCTTGTGCTATCTATAAGCTCTTTTTTCTGGGATTTTCACAATGGAAAAAAGGACATTTTAAATAATGGCTTGGGGGCTGGGAAGGTGGCTCAGTGGTAGAGTGCTTGCCTTGCATGCATGAGGCCCTGGATTCAATTCCTCAGCACTACATAAGCAGCAAAAGCTGGAAGTGATGCTGTGGCTCAAGTGGTAGAGTGCTAGCCTTGAGCTGAAGAGCTGAGGGACAGCACCCAAGCCCAGAGTTCAGGCCCCACAACCGACCAAATAATAATAATAATAATAATAATAATAATAATGGCTTGTTTAAATCAATAAACTGGCTCTTCTCTAGAAGAAATGTTTCCTGTTTGTGAGAAGAACAGCTTTGTCTAAACTATTTCAAGTTATAACACAGATCAACATCTCACAGATAATCTTCAAACATAGTCACTGAAAAATTGCTTCACTGTTAAACTGTCTTGATTCATCCCATACTGCCACTTTGTTGTTGTTTGGTCTTGGTTCTGTGTTTTGCCAATTCAGGAGCTGGAAAACTAAAGCTGACTAGCTCTCACTAAGCTTGCTTGTTTATGTCTGGCATTCTACCACTTGAGGCACATCTCTAGTCCATTATTTTGCTCATTAGTTGGAGCTGGAGCCTCATGAACAAAAGCAAGGTTTGGCTCCAAACTCAACCCAGGCCTCAGTCTCCTGAGCAGCTAGGATTACAGGTGTGAGCCACTGGTACCTAGCATGTCTTGCCACTGTTGCTTACTGAAGAAAGACCAATTAGTAAGAAATGCTTTAAAACAGAGCTTTGTCCTCTTTTCCCAAACTAAGATGTGAGTTCCACATTCCAGTGTCATTAAAGAGAGTGAGGGGTGAAAAGACAAATTCTGTCTGGAGTGGTCTAGGCAAGGCATGCTCTAGCTGAGTGCAATAAACATCACATGTAGCCAGCTAGTATCCATAGTCTTCCTTACTTCCTTTCTGAAACAGCATTCACTCTGAGCAGCATCCATTCCTTATTACTTAGAAGTAAATCCTGAGACTACCATGGCAACCCATCCCCCATTCCAGGAACTGCCAAGGCAAGTGACCTAATCTGGCAAAGCAAGTGTGAGGAGAATTCTGGGGGGAGCCTGTAGGTTTTTTCTACTCTGATAAAGGAGCATCCTCTTCAGAAGGATATTTTGGTGCTTGGTTGTGCTACTATCTTGCAACTATGTGATAAATAACTTAAGATCAAAATTGAAATGCTAAGGGTCAAAGATTTTGAGGGCATAACCCAGATTCAGGTCAGTGATTTCATTTAGAATTGAATTAAACCACCCTGGAAACATATTATTTGATTTGTGTGAGTTAAGGATTTCTTGACATGCAAAGTTGAAGGATGAATATCAGTTAAATAAAAGGAAAGGGTAGAGCAACATAGATATAAGAAATAAGATACCTAAAGTAAAAGAGGAGAAAAGTTGTGTCTGGTGGTGTATACCTGTAGTCCCAGTTATGTTAGACTGAGGCAGTTGGATTATGAATTCAAACCTGCATGGGCTACACAGAGAGATCTCAAAATAGAATAAATATGTATTTGCACAAATACAAATGAGGAGAAAAACATTTCTATGGAGAAAAAGTAAATGAATTAGTGTGTCTCACATTTTGGGGGGAGAGTTGTATTGCAGGATGTATTTGTTCTCATATATGGAATAGTACAGAATGAAAAAATATTAATTCACTTTCTTATTAATGGCCAATCACAACTACTATCTATTACAAGATTATGCAACAGCAATAAAAACTGGGATTACAAAACTGCTTAGATATTTTTGCTCTATGAGATGCAATGGTAATATTAAAATTCAGAAAAAATGTTCTTGTATTATTTCTCTCCTAGGCCTACACATAATTACACAAAAATAACACTGAAAAGTCAATAAACATGATAGAAAAAGGTAAAGAAATATAAAGAAAATAGAAGCTCACCACTCAGGAACTAGTCAAAGTATCTAATATTTTAAGGACTTTCTTGGATTTATTTTCTGATGAAGATGTGTAGGTTTAGGACAATGTCATTGACTTTAATAAAACAAATATATATACATACTACACATATACATACATACTTACTGATTTAATTAAGTGTATGTTAATATTATAAGATCTGAAGGAAAATACCACGCTATATGGAAACATCAATAGTTTATTGCTTATTTCAAAACAAAACTGTTGCATCTTAGAAAGCAGAATTCAACTCTACTACAATAATTACTACAGAAAGTGGTACTCAAAAGATAGAACAAAGAATTTTCATTTCTTTCATTTTTAATTTTTTTTGTTCTGGCTGATGCTACCCGGTGAAGCGATGGAATTTATTTTAGTGAGTTCCAGGTGTTCAGCTAACTGAACACAATGAATCTGTGATTTGTTTGAATGAAAAGTGAGCTGACCAGTTCTGATTCCTATCTCTCCATAGAGAGATTAGTCTGATTTTAGTCTGCTTTACTCTTTTGTCTGGTCCCTGAAACATTCATTTAAAAATATAGGGCAGAGGGTTTTTTTGCCAGTTCAAATTTTCCCTTGAAATGCACATCCAGTTAACATTTCAAAGGTCATTCATGCTTTTAGATTACAAAATAGGTGAAATGTGCAAGAAAGCATCTAACCTGTCAAAACATCAGTAATATAAAGAATATTTTTGAGACTGTATAAGAAGCTTTTATTGATTGTCATCTTATTTGCCTAGTAAAAATAGTATATATCAAAAATGAATCACTCAATAAATGTTAGCAAAACGAATCTTTGAGGGAAGGAGATGGGAGAAGAGAGAGGAAAAATATAAAGAATACATCTCTTTACTACAAATAGGCTATAGTCTAATAAGGGAGATGCACACTGATGTAATTATTAGGTAATGTATTCAATGTGACAGAGGAAATACAAAGTGCTAAGAAAGCATATAAAGCTATGAAAAAGCTCCATGAAAGCAATGATAAAATTGTAATGGGAGAATAAGATTAGAATTAAGGAAATACCATGTTCCTAATTCATTGGAAAGTAGAAAAATATATTGATTTTTTTAACTACTCAACATCTCTTGCTCCTTCTTTCAGTAACAAATCCTATCCCCACACAGCCCAGCCACAGGGTCAGCAGATGGCCTGTCAATCATGGCATCACATTCATTTAGGCACAATGGTTAGGATGAATCAAAACTTTTTTCCTAGAAATTTTCTACCTGAAACTGGGAAGGTAGAATTCTTTATTCTCTGGTTAAAACAAATACCATGGCCCTATTACTTGAAGAATTCTATCTATACTAAAAAGAAGAAACTAGAAAGTGCAGAAATAGAAAACTGTTATAGAAGCATTCAGATCTCAAATTTCAGGTATCCAGATTTTCAATTGCTGTTCACAATTAAGTAAGCTAATTAATTCCCCATTTGCTTAAGCTATTTAGCACTAATTGTCTAACCTATGAAATGGAAAAAATCATAACATGCAAAAAATACCAGAAGATCTCAAACCATTGTTTGTAGTCAATTTTTCTCCACAATTAACAGTGGATGCTACTTAGTCTTTACAAAGCAAAACCAGCTATCAAACAATATAAAAGTATAATAATTATATATCAGTCAATTCATATATAAATCATCAACATATATCCACCTAACAATCCAGTGTCAAACTATATTGAACAAGTCAGGAGCTGGTGGTTTATATTCTAATCTTAACTACTCAGGAGCCTGAGATCTGAGAATCAAATTTCATAGCCACTCCAAGCAAACAAAATCACATGACTCTTATCTCCATAGCAAAAATTAAGAAGTAGAGGTATGTCTTAGGCAGTAGGGCACCAGCTATGTGGAAAATAGCTGAGAACTTAGCCTAGAGTTCCTAAATTCAAGCCTCAGGACTGGCACATGAACCTCAGATTTTAGCCTCCTGAGTAGCTAGGATTACAGGTGTGTGCCACCAGCACCTGGCTTAAAAGAATATTCTTAAAATGTCTATCGTACTTAATGTATCTATACACTCAATGAAATTATCAAATTTTCAAGAAAATTAAATCCTAAAATTAATTGAGATAAAAGCCACAAAATACCCCAAATGGAAAAAGCAATTTGGAGAATGAACAAACTATAGGTATAACAGCTGCTAATTTCATATTATACTATCCAGATACACCTACCAAAACAATATGGCACTGGCATATGAACCAATGGAACTGAATAAAAAACACAAAAATAAACTCATACATATATTTTAAGTCATTTATAACAAGAGCATAAAAATACAACATGTCTATACATATGTATAGATACATTGATTGATTCCATTTGTTGACAATATGTTGAACTAAGCAACCTGAAATGTGCCACTCATCATATATTCAAAAAATATTACTTAAAATCTAGTCTTTCGGAAATTGGAGGTGGGGCTTAAGTAATAGATTGTGGGCCTTGAGTGAAAAAAAGTCAAGTACATGAGAGTCTGAGGCCCTGATTTCAATCCCAGTGCCAGCACAAGAAAACAAAATAATCAAGTGTTTGTTCTGTGGTTCCCAATAGAATCCAACAGGTCAGTTGTAATGAAACTGACTTGTACATTATACATGGTCAGTATGAATTCTCTCTTTTTTACACATCTAGTCCTAAAATACATCTAGTCTTAAAACATCCAAGTAAATGCAGCAACAACAAACTTGTATAGTAAGATTATTGAAATAGCAGTTCTATCATCGAAACTTTGATGTTATTTCAATTTAATCATATTTTCATTTATACAAATTTGAGACTTCTATGGAATTCTTAAATTATGCATAGGAAAATATAGCATACTGGCATATACAGTCTTAAATAATATCAATTTTCAAGTCTAATTTGCATACTAATATAGCTATGTTACTTTAGTCTTCAAAATATTTTCTATTTAGCAATAGAGCAAAAGCTATGCAATCAGCCTATTTTTATTCATGCAAAGGGATTAAAGTTACACATGCTTAGTGGAGGAAAGCAAGTAGTAACAAAATCATGTTCTTTAAATGAGCAAATATGTAAATTGTCCATGAAATGAATTTAATTTAGTTACAAGTATGAATCATTTTCAAGATGAGAGAACTCAGTTTTAGTTCTACAAATACATATCCTTTTGACAGAATTATATACAGTACATTGAAAGTCAAATTTTTACTCTCAGAAAATATATTCAAAACAGGTCTGCCTTTTTTGGGGGGTCTGGTCGTGGGGCCTGAACTCTGGGCCTGGGCGCTGTCCCTCAGCTCTTCAGCTCAAGGCTAGCGCTCTACCTCTTGAGCCACAGCACCACTTCTGGCTTCTTTTTTTTTTTTGCTTATGTGGTGCTGAGGAATCGAACCTAGGGCCTCATGCATGCAAGGCAAGCACTCTACCACTGAGCCACCTTCCCAGACCCCAAGTCTGCCTTTTGTTTCACAT
The DNA here is from genome assembly GCF_024711535.1 of Dipodomys merriami. Lineage (NCBI taxonomy): Eukaryota > Metazoa > Chordata > Mammalia > Rodentia > Heteromyidae > Dipodomys > Dipodomys merriami. The sequence continues at coordinate 5,958,208 of NW_027206290.1, forward strand.
ATTTGTAAACATTTTATATACTCTGTACATAGGCTCTTTAAGCTATTCTTTGGCTGTCCTATCCTTTTTTTCTGCTGAGAGGATAGGAGAAATATTTTTCTATACTCTTTCAGTTTACAAACATACCTAGCCCCTTATCAAATGTACAAATATGGCAATATAACTATGCTTTATAAGTGCGAATGACTATGTCAGACTAATTACTTGCCAACTCATTACTCACTTTTCCTAGTGACATCCCTAATTCACTTTCCAGTCTCCCTGGTAGTTAAATGTGTTTATATAATTGGTAATACGAGCAGTAATTATACACACCATTACTAGAACTTGCCCATAAAATTCTACCACTCAATACCTATTTGTCAATGCCCATGTGAGTTTTGGAAGCCACCTATTAAATAGGGCAGACCAATGAAGAATAAGAAGTTTGGACAACTATGTGAAGCACAGTATACACACAAAAACAGCATGTGCATCTGCATTGTCATTACTTTAGTCAGAAGTAAGCTTCCACAGTGTTCACCCATGGCAAGCTGAAAATTTATTTTACAAAAATTAATCTGTCGTAAATGCATAGTATTTGTGGCAAAGCAGTAAATAAAGAACTGTTTCAGGTACTAGCAGATTATAGTTATTACTCAGTGTTCAGTGTTAAAATATTTGGTAAAAGTTTTAGCTGTAAAAAGCCACGGGGTAGATCTTGTGCTTACTGAAACTACAGTGACAGCCAGAGATTTCACTTCCCAAAGCCCCTTAAAATTCAGTGGAGTCTATGCTGGTGATAACTCTTCTCAAAAAATCAGACATGATTTTTGCCATCACTTTCTCCCTTGGTCTACCTTCTTCCATCATGTTGTAAGACATGTTTTTAAAATAGAAGCTCTACAAAAGGGAAGAGACCTTCCAGGAGCCAAAGGATCATACCTATAATCCTAGCTGCTTCCAAGGCTGGGATCTGAGGATCACTATTCAAAGCCAACCCAGACAAGAAATTCTGAGACTCATATCTCCAATTAACCATCAAAAAGCCAGAAATGGAGCTGTGACTCCAAAAGTAGGGCACTAGCTTTCAACCCAAATGCTCAAGAGACAGTGCCCAAGCCCTGAGTTTAAGCCTGAGACCTTCCCAATGACCTCCGCCCACCACAAAAGAGAGAGAGAGAGAGAGAGAGAGAGAGAGAGAGAGAGAGAGAGAGAGAGAGAGAGAGAGAGAGAGAATCTAAATATCTGAATCACTGCTTGAAGGAGAGCTGATTCCACCAATTAGAAACAAGTTTTGTTGGGTTTTTATTTTGGTTTGTTTTAGTTTGTTCTTGTTTGTTTTAGCTAAAAGAGAAATAAACCACATTAAAACTACCTTTTTAGGCTTTGTGTGCTAGGAAATACCTTACCTGACATAAGCATTCTGAAGCACATTTGCAAAACTAAAGCAAATTGTTGTTCATCAACAGAATTGTGGGTAAAGTCAGAAAAAAATAACTTTGGTGAAAGAACCTTGAAAACATCAATTCAAGAAGTATTTTCCCTTCAAAGACCATCTGGTGATACAGGGTTAAAAGCATGTTGATGGGGTTCTGAGAAATCTAGGGTTGAATGTCAGCTCTCCATTAACTAGTGGAGGTAGATGGCCTTGAACAAAATTGATTTGTTTTCTTAAAGCTGCCTCTTCTCAGTAAACTGGGGAGAACCTGCCCCTACTTTGTCAGATTGTCACAGCAATATTATAATATATGCAATAAGCTTAAGACTAAGTCAATCATTTAGTAAATCCACAGCCAATTTTCTTTCCTCATGCTATCCTGAATTCAGAGTATTAAGTCTTAGAAAATTATGTACTTAATTTTAGCATGTAAAATGTTCTCTAAGAAGAGAGCATTTCATTTAATCAGCAATTCCAAACACTGACACCAGTGAACATTTAAAACCATAATACAAGCACAGATTCCTAGGGTCATGGTGAGGCAGACAAGTCTTCATGACATAGCTCAGTGAGCCTCCAGGGGCATTATGTCCCTCTTATCTCTTATTTTCTCTGCACTTCCTCAACCTCATCTCCTTTAGCCAAATGCTGCAAGCCTACATGGCAGTCACACAATAGATAATGGATCAGATATTTCTTTGTCAGCTGATGTTCTGTTACTGCATTTCCCAACTTGCATAAGACAGGAGATGTTATTTCCTTTTCAAGTTAATCTTGCTTTATTAAGATGAGCATTCTGGTAGGCATAACCGATAATGATAGCAATACTTTAATGTTTGCTAAACGTTCTAAAGTTTAAAGCACTCTCACATCTGTTTTCTCATTATATTGAAAGAACATGATCAAATAATTTCCACCAGTAGTAAAACCTAGAGGATTGTGCATTTCCCAGGCCAATGGGACATTAGGGTGGTTTTGTTAGGCACTAGTAAACTGTCACGTTACCCAAACAGATATCTGAAATAGTTTACACTCCAACTTCTTTCATAGACTTTTCTTCTTGAATAATTGTACTTCTATGATGAATTGTTATCTGAATCAAAAGCCTTGGGCATAAAGAAATGGCAGATGCCCATGAGCAATCCCAAAGCCCATTGCTTAATAAAACAGTATTACAAGCAAAATAATTAACTTCCACAGTTCTTTTAGAAATCTGCTTTCTCGCTGGGCACACATGTGCCAAAAATGGATCTAACAAGCATACGTTGTTCATACGAAGTTGATTATTCAGATACAATGAGAATCAAATGACTGAGCTTCTTTGTGATAAAACAATGCAGAAGGCAGATTCAAGCCTTAAAAGCAAGTGTGACAATCAGCTAGCTCATGGCACTCAGTGAAGTGCCAACAATACTTTTTGTTAGCAGAAGCAACAGAGAAAGCACAGCAATTTTGATCCATCAAGTAAATGGTCAAATTCTGTGACCTCCCTCTCAAAACCCCCATGGAATGCCTCTGAGAACAGGATACCATCATCCAAAATCAGTGGCCACTCTGCTTGCTGTCTTGCTGTCTGTAGAGAGAGGCAAAATTGGGCTGAATAAGACTAAACGCAGATCAAAAGACAATAAAGTATGTTTGCCTGTATTATATCAAAGAGTATGTTTTAGCCAGAAGCATTCTACTTTAACATGTCCTCATGGGAAGTCAGAACTCACAAGAAATCAGACATTTCTATGTCAGCTTCACTGGGAAGTGCAATAGATATTCATGAGGGAAGAGAATAGGACACATTTAAATTCTTTAGTGCCAATACATTGATTTAGAAAGAATTATTATTCCAAAAATAGAACACATGGTACTTTAAGCATATATTATGTGTGTCTGTGTGTATATTAAACAACAACAACAACAAGTCTAAGCCTGGCACTGGGAGACCAGGAAAAGGCTCTCCAGTCTCAGCTTGACCAACAATCTTCTCTGCTCATCTACAAACTGTATTCACTCCTGAGTCTTAATTTGCTTATCAAGTTAATTCACTTTTCCCTATGTCACAGAGTTGTTCTGGAAGTTAACGAGATTAAAAGAAAATATTACTTCACAGTTAAGTGTTCCATAAACAAAGGTATTATCATTACTCTGTTTTTTTTATCTAAAGCAACATTTACAGCCACAAGAATAGCTAAACCAGATGGGCATTCCCGAATAGTTTCACATTATCACAACTCTTCATGCCTCCTTTCTAAATAATGTCAATTAGTTATTTTCCTTAATGATGTTAAAACATGTCAAGAACTTATATGAGAAATCAATATTTCACTACACAAATCATATTCTCTTCAAAAATGCATTGACTACCCGAAATCTCTGGAGTGGATGTCCATTTGCAAAATACATTGTCACATGCTGTTGGAATTATTAGCCTTCCATAATATTTCAATTGCAAAGAAATTAAGAGAGATTGTTTATATGAATGTGCAGACAGGCTGACTCCCCATGGTCCAGTGCACAGTGGTCCTCTAAGTCACCAAAAGTGACAGCTGACAAAGGTCTGGATCATCCTGCCAGTACCTGTTAGCATGGTGATGTGAAGACTTTAAGAAATGTAAGGTGGTTAAAAACAAAAAACAGAATTCTTTTCAAATCCACATCATGTCCTCAACATACTTTACTTTTTCCTAAATAATACAGAGGGATTTTTTATTGTGAAAATAATGTACAGAGGGGTTACAATTACATGGGAAAACAGAGTTTTTTAAAATAATTTTTTATTGTGAAAATACTGTACAGAGGGGTTACAGTTACATGAGCAAGATAGTGAATACATTGCTTATCAAGCATTGTTGCCTCCTCCTTTGTTTTTCCCCTACCATCCCTTCCCTCCTACCTCCACAACTACACTCTCCGTCCTCCCCCACCCACCACCTGCCTAAATTGTAAAGTTCATTTTCAACATAGTGTCTTGTACATCTCATTGTTGCAATGGGTCCACTTGTATCCCTATTTAAACATTTTGTTTTTTCCTTTCCCCTCCTCAAATTATGCCAACATCAAATACAGTGAAAACAGGGGTTATACTGTGGGGGAGGGACATACAGGAATTTTTGTTCCCATCTATTTTTTTTTTCTGCTTCAAAAGATTTGGTTTCACAACTTTCATGAGACAACCAAGCTATGTAAGTATTTATATTATAACCTTAAACTGGCAACGTGATTTGATACATGCATGTGTATAATAAACTTGCACTAAAGCAATTAATATATGATATTTTCATTTCCCTCTAGGTTTTCCTTGTTTCACAAATAGGATATTCTCACTTTGCAATTTTAACTTTGGATCAGGAAAAAAATTTCTCTTCTGTGAAAAGTTAGAAAAATTAATTACCTTTAAGGAAACGAAAAGGGCATTAGGTCCTCAGGAACTGATCATTTATATTTTCTGATGTTGGTGGTAGTTTATTTTGCCATCATTCATAAATGTGTACACTCTCCTATATGTTTATAAATGTCAATAAAAATCTAAAAATAATTATGCAGAAAGTAGAAATACTGAAAGCTGTTACCTAATTACTAGTTGAAAGTCATATTTTACAGATAAAATGTAAAAAGTATTCGCAGTATGTATATTTTATTTTCCTTTTGTTTTCATCAGTAAAGAAATCACAAATCTTTTCAGTATAAAGTATGTCATACTGGAAACTACTCTGAAACCCGTTCCTATAAAAATCATTGTGTAACGCCTTGTATGGTATTTTCACAATAAAAAAAAATTCTAAATCAGTGCTAAAGCATTATGTTCTTTGTCTCCTACAGAATAAAAAAAAAAACTTTCTATGACTAGAGAGATACATCTATATGGATGAACTCAATAAAGAAAAAAAACACATCTTTATTTAAGAGATTAAAGAACTTGATATGATTTAATGTTTTAAGATTTTTAAATGACCAAATATGAGAACTGAAAAAATTAATCTGTTTGCTCAGAAACTTATAATTTGACCAGAAAAGCTTTAAACAGGAAATGAAAATGGTAAATTAAATATACAGCTAAAATGTTGAAAATAGGGTCATTCCATGAAAGAGATGCTCAGTAATTTATATTAAAAATCCACTTGAAAAAGAAAGGCAGAATAAGAGTGAACAGTCTGAGATGCCTATACATCAGAGTACAGCTAAGACACAAACACAAGAATGTAAAGAAAATTTTCTTTATTGAATCGGTATGTATTAAATGCTCACTATGTGCTAAGCCCTGAGTTTCAGAAATAACACAGTGCCTGAAATCCTGTTTCTTAAAGCCTAGTGTACTGGGGAGGCATATTACAGAACAGAAAATTATATAACATGAATTCATATGGATTGCTATATAAGCAGCAATGAGGGACAGCTCACTCAAATCAGAAATAGAGTATGTGGAAATAGATTATGTGACCTAGAGCAGAGTTTAAAGGGCAGAAAGGTCAAGGGTATCCTAGGAAAATATATTTCTCAAATTCGATAGGATAAATGTATTGCTAAATTCTAGAGATAAAGATAAATACCTCACCAGGGCTCTGGTTGCTCACGCCGGTAGTCCTAGCAACTCAAGAAAGGACATCTGAGGATTGTGGTTCAGGCAAACAAATACTACAGACTCATGTCTCCAATTAACCAACAAAATATTGGAACTTCTCAAGAGGTAAAGCACCAGCCATGAGCAAAACAAAAACCAAGTGAGAGCAAAAGACCCTGAGTTCAAGCCCTAGGATTAAGAACTAATATATATATTATATATATATATATATATATATATATATATAATATTTATATAATATTATATATATAATTTCAGAGAAAAGAAACTAAGATTGAAGGTTGAAAATAGAGTAGTAAGAACAGTGCTAAGAATAGAAAGCTTGGAAGGCGATAAAAGGATAAAAGAAAAAATATGAGACTATTCGGTGCATATATGCTAAACCATCTGGACAACATGGAGGATATAAATACCACATTCCCTATATATTTTATAGCAAAAAGAAAATAAGAATCTAGATTTACTGATGCACACTACATAGACACAAGACCATCCTACCCAATTCACCTGCACTATCTGAGGATGTGGTGATTACAGGAGACATTAGCCTGGCTAGTTGTTAAAATCTGATAAATTTTTGGTGTGCCTTGATTTTATAAAAAGCCCCTATTTGAGAAGTTAGATGGAAAAATGAATTAACTGCTCTCTGAACTCAGTTCTGACCCACAATAAAATAAAAATAAAAATAAGAATAACCAATGAAGCAAAATGGTAATAACATTGAAGAAAAATTATAAATGGTATCTTAGATCTTGAAGGAACAAGGACTTAAACATAGTCTAATTTGCATTCCATACATGATCAGACTTGGAAATGAACAATACTTTCTAAGCACTTCAAGCACAGAGACGTCTTTTTAACATATTTTTGGCGGACTTCTCTGGGTAGTTGTAGTAGATAATTTTTAAGAATACATAACCCCAAGATATGGACACAAGAGGTTTTTCTTTGTTGTTGTTTTTAATGTACTATGTGATTTTTGTTTGTTTGTTTCTTTAGTATGTCTTTCCTCCTATAGTATATCCCTGTTGTCACTGTTGAAAATGATCTTTACAACTTTGGCGGGTGTTTGGGGGACGGTAGGGAAAAAAAAGAAGAGGTTAACAATGTTCAAAAAGAAATGTACTCATTACATTATTCATGTAACTATAACCACTCTGTACAGCATCTTTACAATAAAATAAAAATTTAAAAAGGAATACATACAGGCTATAGGAAGACAAAAGTACTGATTGTGCAAAGATGAACACGATAAAAGCACTTATGCTGTTTAAAATATATTTGATAAATTTGTTCAATGGAATAACTAGGGTTGTAGAATAATATAAATATCACTCAAGTGGGTCTTTTATTTGAAAAACATTACATTTAAATTCAACTTAATATTTTATTTGGAGAATAATCTTACCATCATTATTTCTTCAGGTATTAATAACATTATGTAACTAATATGCACATTTATGAAGCCTCATTTTATAGGATAACATACAGATCATAAAATGACAGATTATAAAACATACATAAGATCAGACTAAATGTCTGCTCTTGCCAGCAAGAAAGGAACAACTTCTTAGTTTGGGAAAGTGTATTACAACATTGAGGCTAGATTGGGTCATTTAGTAATTTATCTTTATAAGCATTAAATAGCTGCTAGCTTCATAGAGTAAATGAACCCCTTAAAAAGCAAGTGATTTACTTCATTTTCACCATAGTGGCTAGCCAGTTTTTCATTAATCCTCTTACCATTCAAGTGAGACAAGGAAGAGGAACATATTATAATTCCAATTACATGAGTGGAACAACACCGTCCAGAGGGCTTACTGACTGGCATCAGGCCACGGAGACATTATGTGCAGATTTGTGATAGGAAATCCTAAACTCCTCAGTCCTGTGCTAAGTCCTCAGTACCACCTCAGTGATCTGCGCTCGGCTGACCTCAATAAATTTGGAAACCTGTTTTTGCAAATAAACACAATTCAAGTAAACAAGAAATGAAAGCCTCAAAAAAATAGATTTCTCTCTAGAAGTTTAATTCTACTTTGAGGAATTACTTCATAAGTGTATAATAAAAAATTGACTCAAAATTTACTAACAACCAGAACATTTTTAACATCTAAAATGACTGAAGGCAGTTCAATAAATATCAATAAACAGAAATTCTTGTCATGTAGTATTAGATGAATCAAATCTACTTTGAACCAAAGGCCCCAGAGATGCCAATATTTCTGGGTTTGGATCAATCTAAGTTCAAGTAGAGTGACTAATGACTCTATAAATTACTTTGTTGGGTTTTTGAATGGGCTAGAATCCAATATTTGGATAGTTACTCATGCATATTTAGATAAACATATTAACAGTTAAAACTTTTATTTGATACTCATTCAGTGATTTGTGCCACAGACTATGTGTTGGTAGTAGGGTGTAAACTAACAATGGAACAAGTTATTACCCTTATGGAGCTGATGGTCTTATATTTGGAACAACAAGTGTCCACACATAGTATACAAATTGCCCATGTGATAGGGTAGGGGTGGAGGGAGAAGGTAGCTAGGCAATTATCCCCTAATTATACGTCTTACACATATTTTAAGCCATTAATTTCACTTAGTATGATATAGTTGGTAACTGCCTACTTTTTAAAAATTAATTTGTACTGATTCTAGAAAAAATGGACAAAACCTCTCTCAGACATAAAAGCTTATTTAAAAAGTTGCATTTGTAGAATTTAACTAATACTAACTTTGAAGAATACTTAAGTAGCAAATGCAAACAGGAATGTACAGGCTTTGTTTTGTTACATTTAAAACAATTCTAGCTAGATTCAAATTCCTTACCAAAACTCGCCAATTACTCCCTTGGCAATGAATGCAATTTACCATTCCTGAGTAGAACATAAGTGGAAGCAGACGAAGAATTTCAACTCCACATACAAAAGAAAGCCTTAGAACAGAAAAATCATACTTCTCATTGGCGCTTCTCTTGATTGCCTGAGGAATATATTGAGTTTTATTCTAATGTTCAAACTGATATCTTATAAAATACCACCAACTCATCTCTGTACATTTAAATTATACCTTGTTATGACTAATTTGAAATTTTCCATTTATATTAGGTGATTCTTAGATTTATTTTCTTGAGTAAAACCAAAAATTACTAGCTAAGACCTGATAGCTCCCTGCTTCTTGGAATCTAACATCCAAGTCTCTTAAAACATGATATAAAAAAATCTTATTTTCTGACTTAGCTACACAGATAGGTTTGTGTGGCCAAGATTCTGAGGTACAAGCAATTTGTCAAACTGTTTTATATTTCCAGACTACTCAATCACCATCATGTAAAGTATTCAGATACCCAGCATGTGCTGAAGAAAATGTTAACATGGTGTCCACATCAAACAGGAGACTCATCAAACACTGGATACAAGAACTCATTTTCTTCTTAGTTTTCTTCCCCTCTAATCTGAAATAGTAAATGTAATCTCCCTTCTTTGCTAAAATATAATTTTTGGTATATAATTAGGTAATTAGTGCTTTCAAACACTATCATTGGATAACATACTGATTACACTAAGAAATTTATTTCATGCAAAGATGGCAGCAGACTTTTGATTTAAAAATTCAATTATGAATAAAGGTGACTTTTTTTTCTTTCAGTACTGGAGATTGAATCCATGGGTTTTACACATGGGTTCAGTAAGCACTCTGCCACTTGAGTTACTCCTCTGGCCTGTTGTTTCTTTCTTTCTTTCTTTGTTTCTGAAATACAGTCTCACCAACTTTGCCTGGGCTGGCCTCAAACTCACAATCCTACGGCTCCCATTACCCAAATTTTGGAATTCCAGGCATATACCACCATGCCCAGCCTAAGGTGACTCTTTTGGTCTAAAGTAAATCTGTAAGAACAAACCCAAATCATACATCCAAACTGATTAGATGTTCCTATTATGACTAAAAAGAAAATGCAATGCTTTGGTAACCAAATGTAATTTAACTTTCTCTGAGTCAAATAAATATCTCTCAGGTACAATAGTCTTACAGGTAAGAAGCAACTGATGAAATAGAGATGAATAATTTAAAAATAATTATCCTTGAGCTGGGCTCTGGTGGCTCACACCTGTAATCCTAGCTACTCAGGAGGCTAAGATCTGAGGATCGCCGTTCAAAGCCAACCCAGAGAACAAAGTCCATGAGACTCTTATCTCCAATTAACTACTAGAAAACTGGAAGTGGAGCTATGGCTCAAGTGGTAGAGCACGCGCCTTGAGCTGAATAGCTCAAGGACAGCACCCAGACCCAGAGTTCAAGCCCAACAACCAACGAAAAAATGAAAAAAAAAATTAGTCTTGAGCAGTGGTGTTGGTCTCAATCTCAGCTACTTGGGAGGCAGAGACAGAAAGATTATGGGTTGAAAGCCAGCCAGACAAACTTAGAGACCTTATCTGAAAACCACAATATAAACAGGACATGTCTAAAGTGGCAGAGCACTTGCATGAGGCTCTGTATTCAATCCTCAGTACCACAAAAACTATACTAACAATACTATAAAAGAGGCCTAAAGTCAATTTTCCAGTGTAGGTAATACCATTATAAAAAGCTCTGGTTAATTTAAAAAATTTTGTGTCAATCCAAAAATCATTTATCCCTTCGACAATATCATTCTTGTGATTTGTAAAGTATTCTCTAATTCATGAGTAAACCTGAGCTCCTCTTGGCAGTGAACTGCTAGAGTGATGTAAGACTATGAGCAGAGCAAGTGCTGTGTATGCTGATTTTCCTGTAAGTTTCCAATATCCAATGCAGATTGTAGCCTCACTATACCTCCTGTCAAATTGGCTCACTGACCATCTGTTCTTTGAAGCTAGGGAAGGATTCTTGAATGACAATTTTTGTCATATGGAGAATGTACATAAGAATTTTAAAAAATCTATTTCATATGGTTATTAGTTAGGTACATCTTAGAATATCTCCCCTATTACAATTCTCTAAAATACCAATTTGTTTTATGAAGAGAATTGGTTATTCTCTATAAATAATAATACTTAGAGAACCCATCTATTGTTAGAAGTCTATTAAAATAATGAAAAAATTCTGGGCATAACCAAGAAACTTTTTATGGTACTGGAATTTGAACTCATAACTTTGTGTTTAAGATAGATGGTGTACTATGTAAGTCATGCCACCAGCTCTTTTTTTTTTTTTTTTTTTTTTTGTCAGTTGTGGGGCTTTAACTCTGGGCCTGGGTGCTGTCCCTGAGCTCTTCAGCTCAAGGCAAGTGCTCTATCCCTTAAGCCACAGCGCCACTTCCAATTTTCTGGTGATTAATTGGATATAAGAGTCTCAAGGACTTTCCTGCCCCTGCTGGCTTTGAACCACGGTCCCCAGATCTCAGCCTCCTGAGTAGCTAGGATTACAGGCATGAGACACCAGTGCGAGGCTCCAGCTCTTTTTTTGCTCATTTTAGTCTCACTTTAGTCTAGGCTGTCCTGGACTACAATTCTATGTACATTTCCATCTATAGCTGGGACATGCCACCATGTCCCAGCTACACTATTGGTGTCTCAAAAACTTTTTCCCAGGGCTGGGAAGGTAGCTCAGTGGTAGAGTGCATGCCTTGCAAGCATGAGGCCCTGGGTTCGATTCCTCAGCACCACATAAGCAGAAAAAGCCGGAAGTGGCACTGTGGCTCCAGTGGTAGAGCGCTAGCCTTGAGCTGAAGAGCTGAGGGACAGCACCCAGGCCCAGAGTTCAGGCCTCATGACCAGCAAAAAGAAAAAAAAAACAACTTTTTCCCAGACTTCCAGGAAGATGGCAGAGTAGCAGCTGGAGGCTAAACAAGCTCTCGCATAGAAAGCAGTTTTAGTGTTCCAGTGAACAGTCCTAGGCAGAGAATTACACCAAGTGTGCCATCACAGGACAAAGATGTAGAGAGCTGCGTGCAGCCTCACCTGGAAGATGGCGCCGGCTTCCGCCCTCCGCCTTCCCGATGGCGAGTGCTCTCTGTGGTAAACAACTCCTTATATGGCTAAGGCAAAGAATCTGGCTTGCTTCTGTGCACCTGAACCTATTGGTGGTTCCCACGTGGCGTATCAGGGTTGGCTACCCAGCGGGTACTTAGGGCTGTGGAGAATTCTCCCCGGGGTTGGGGTCAGAAGATTACTCAAAGGTCCTGAATAAACTGCAGAGAGAAGAGTTCGGTGTCGCGTCTTCCTTGGTGGTCGAGGCAGTAGCAACACGTGGTGGCCCGTACGGGGACTCAGCCATAACCCCAACGAGGACTCAGAACTCTCTGCGGTCAGGGTGGTGCACCGGTAAGTCCCCGGGGGGGGGGGGTGTAAGTTCCCAGGTAAAAGTGGAATCCGTGACAAGAGTGGGGATAAGTCCCCAGGTAAAAGGGGGAATCCGCGACAAGAGGGGGGGGGTAAGTTCCCAGGTAAAAGTGGAATCCGAGACAAGAGCGGGGATAAGTCCCCAGGTAAAAGGGGAATCCGCGACAAGAGCGGGGAGTAAGTTCCCAGGTAAAAGGGGAATCCGCGACAAGAGCGGGGGAATTTTTGCTCTTCTCAGTAGATAAAGAGAGAGCGAGAACCCGGGGCTGGTCAGTAGAGTAGCCAAAAGTGAAAGTAAAAGTTTGTTTACCAGCTTTAAATGTTTAAAACATGGGTGCTTCTTCTTCGCACCCAATTTTTTTTGGCTCTCAATGAGCTACTGCACTCAAAAAAGTTAAAAATAAAAAAGAGTACTTTAGAGAGATTTTTGAATGAATGTGACATCGTTGCCCCATGGTTCGCTGTCTCCAGAAGCCTCACAGTGGCTTCTAGGGAGGGACCTAGATTTTGCCTCTGAACAAGGAACGCTTAAGAGTGGAGTGAGACCAATATGGAAACTGATAAGAGGCTGTCTCGAGGACCAGCGTTGCAGTGAGGCGGTAGAGAATGGTCAGGCCGCCTTAGAAATGCTGCTGGAAGTAAGCCAGGCCCAAAGAAACATAGGTCCCATGGTTTCCCTTATTTGCAATATCTAGTATAGGTATGAGTCAAGCGGAAAAGATCAGATAATGTGATGTTAGGAAAACGAACCCTTAAATATGTATTTTAATGTTTTCGTTTCTTTCATGCATGTGTTTCTAATGCATTTATAAGATTATTTCTTTGTTGCTTTGTATGTCCCTCCCCCACAGTGTAACCCCCGCTTTCACTTTATTTGATGTCAGTATAACATGTGGAGGAGATGGGGACAAACAAGTCGTTTAAGGATTCAGGTGGACCTGTTGTAACAAGGAGAATTACAAAATGTCATGTCAAAGCAAGCTTTACAATGTCGGTGTGGGGGGGGAGGGGGGAGGCTGGGAAGGGAGGTGAAGGGTAAACAAAGGAGGAGGCTGCAATGCTTGGTAAGAAATGTATGCATTATCCTGCCAATGTAATTGTAACCCCTCTGTACAGTATGTTCTCAAATAAAATAAAATTAAATTAAAAAAAAAAAGAAATGCTGCTGGAAGAAAGATCGGAAAGGGCAGACAGCGAAAAGGAGGAGAGCGGGGGGGGGGGGGGGGGGGGTTATACCCTGATCTTGCTGAACTAGAGACTGAGTCTACAGACTCAGAGGAACTACAATCACTCATAGAACAAATAGAAAAAGCAAAGATAAGAAAGAGGAGGAAAGGGAAGGAGAGAGAGGACCCAGATAAAGACGAATGCACGCCCTCCATGCACCGCCCCACACCTTCGGCCCCTCCGCTCTATGCGGAGGACCCCGGAAGTGGCAGCCCCGGCTGTTCTTTCAGCCCAGGTGTGTGGAAAGCGGTCAGAACCGAGTTACATCTAGCCTGTCCAATATTTCAGGATCCACAGGGACAGCGGTATCATGAACCCTTAGATTTTAAGGTGATAAAATCTTTAGCTGAGTCTGTGCAGACATACGGAATCACGGCGTCCTTTACTGTAGCCCAGGTGGAGGCCCTAAACAAACACTGCATGACACCTGGTGATTGGAGTGGGCTCGCACGAGCTTGTTTGAGCCCAAGTCAGTATTTAGATTGGAAGGCCTTTTTGATTGAATTTGCTAGTGAAGAGGCTGCAGCCAATCAGGCTGCGGGGAACCCAGCTTGGGACAGAGATATGCTGCTTGGACAGGGGAGATTCACCAATCAGCAGATAGGCTACCTGGTTCAAGTTTATGAACAAATCAATAAAATTGGCATAAAGGCATGGAAGGCCTTATCAAATAAAGGTGAGGTGAGTGGCAATCTCACCAAAATCCTGCAGGGGGAGCTGGGAAGTTGGCTCAGTGGCAGAGCGCTTGCCTTGCATGCCTGAGGCCCTGGGTTCGATTCCTCAGCACCACATAAGCAAAAGAAAAAGCCGGAAGTGGCGCTGTGGCTCAAGTGGTAGAGCACTAGCCTTGAGCTGAAGAGCTGAGGGACAGTGCCCAGACCCAGAGTTCAGGCCCAGGAAAAAACCTATTCAAAAAACGCTGCAAGTTTGTCTAAACAGTTGTCTAGTTATCTTTTAGGTAATTGAACTGGGGAGTTCGACAGCCTGATGGAACAGCTCAGGGTTGCCATCATCATGGGGAACTCGACCCGAGTGGATGCTGGATTGGCGGAGGGGTTATCTTCATGGATCTCCGCTGCTATGAATTATCTCAAGGAGGGGGCGGGTTTGGGAGCCCTGACAGGCCTCCTGGTGTTAGCCTCCTTGGTATGTCTGTGGTGCATTTGCCAAATTAGAGGTTCTCAGTGTCGCAGTGCAGCCATGATTATCCAAGCCTTTACAGCCATTGGAGCAGGACAGTCCCCCCAAGCGTGGCTTGCCACCCTAAAACAATGAACACAGATTGCAAAGCCAAAGTACTGCAGTCCAGAGGCATGAGTTTTGCCCTCGAGGAGAGCATGTTTGATTGCACACGGGTTCGATTTGCCTTTTCCCGTCCTTGTGAAAAACGAATCAATGGACAGGCTGAGTCATCCCTAGAGAAGGTGCCCTCTGGGAGAAGGCTTGTATGCAGTCCTTGCATTGCACAACAGGGATCAGACCTCTGTTCTCATCTGTGTTCTTTAAACAAAAAAGGGGGAACTGTAGAGAGCTGCGTGCAGCCTCACCTGGAAGATGGCGCCGGCTTCCGCCCTCCGCCTTCCCGATGGCGAGTGCTCTCTGTGGTAAACAACTCCTTATATGGCTAAGGCAAAGAATCTGGCTTGCTTCTGTGCACCTGAACCTATTGGTGGTTCCCACGTGGCGTATCAGGGTTGGCTACCCAGCGGGTACTTAGGGCTGTGGAGAATTCTCCCCGGGGTTGGGGTCAGAAGATTACTCAAAGGTCCTGAATAAACTGCAGAGAGAAGAGTTCGGTGTCGCGTCTTCCTTGGTGGTCGAGGCGGTAGCGACACAAAGAGTTTGGCCAGAGAGGGAAAAATCCAGGCAAGGAGGCAGATCTGAGCACTTGCCAGCAGTTGCAGCTGCAGCAGCAGCAGTGGCGGCGGTGGCCGTAACTGCCATATCTGCAACACAGAGAGTCCGGGACAAAGGTGCCAGTCCCCAGATACAGTCAGTGAGCGGATTCTACTCAACACCAGCAAGAACTGACAAGGAGCAGATATCTTCATCCTGCAGATCACAGACCAGAGATGACCCAGGAACCAAGACTCTGGCGGTGAGAAGAACCCTGACATCCTCACTCCTTCTCAGGGAGCAGAGGAGGGTAGGCCACCCCTCCCCCCCCCCCCACACACACACTACCTGAGATCTCCATCTTTGATATTGACAAAGGCCTGGCTGAGCAGCTAGCTCCAACTCAGGCCTTGGGAGAAAACAAGAGTCATTTAGCAGGTCACAGGAACCTGCCCTGACCTGCCAGGCTCAGCTCCCCCCAGGGGAAAGTCACCTAGCCCAGGCAGAGAAAGCTCCGCCCAAGGAGGAGTTGCTTTCTTCACTGAGTAAACAGAGACAGAGGCTGCCCCTCCCTACAGCAGCCTAGAAAATCAATCAAAATTCAGTAAACATAAACCCTGAGAATGGCTCCAGTCTGGCCTCTGTGAGTGTATCAGAAGCTAGTCCCTCAGGGAAAAGCTACAGTTTGCTGAAAGGCCTCAACTCTACCCAGAACCTAGCCTCATCACAGCATCTCCAAACTAGAGGAAACAGCTATCTCCCTCTTTTGTGATACTCAAAGCAGATCTCCCTCCCACTGAACTAGCCTGGGAGGAGGATCACAAAATCCTGGGTAAAGCACAGCATTTTTTTCTGCCTGCCCAAACAAACTCACTTAAGAAAAAAATCAAGCCACAGTAAAACCAAACACCACAAGCAGACCAGAGACTCCACCAAGAGAATGGTAACGGACACAAGAGAGATACAGGATCTTCCCATCCACCACCTCCTCCCACCAAAAAAAAAAAATTACTCTCTTTTTTTGCATCTTTTTTTTTATTTAAAATTTTTAATTTATTTTAAAAAATTGTTTTCTATTAATTTTTTTTCTTCCTCTCATTTTTATTTTAGGTGTATATGTGGGTGTGTCCCTTTTTTATCTCTACTGACCTTTTGGTCCTTTTTCTTTCTTTTTTTCTCTCATTCTTTTTACTTTTTCTTCTCTTTCGTTCTTTTTTGTGTGACTTAATTGCTGTTCTGTTCATCCTCAGATATACCCATTGTCGATTATTAGGCCTTATTCCCCCATTGTGTACACACTTAATACAGAAATTTATTACTCAATTCAAAACCTCTTAGGCTTAAATTACTTAATAGCAGTATTATTACTTTATACCTATACAATATTTTAAGTATTTTTATTTTTTAGTTTTTCATGTCTCCTTTCTATCCCTCCCCTCCTCTCATCCTATCCCCGTTCTTCTGTCAATATTACTTCTTTAAACTTGTATAATTTTTAAGTGTTTCATTTTTTAAATTTAAATTTTTGTTTTTCCATTTTTTTCTTGTCTCTTTCTTTTTTTTTTCTCTCTCCGATCATTCTGTCCAATCCATTTCCCTCTTTGAGATTAGGACTTGGTTAATTTCACTCTCCTTTTACCTTTCACATGCCTCTAACCCTGTTTTTCTCCACATTTCTCCCCCAACCTAATAATTTCTGGTTTGCCAAAATCTTCTTTGCTGTGCTTAGCCCATTAATACATAGTTGTTTGATGTTGAGTAGACTGTATTGATTGAACTAGATTGTATCTGCAGACTTTTGACTGTGCAATTACAGGACGTTGGTTGATGCTTGCCTTAAAATAGTGTTGTAGCACAAAACTGGTGTTACTTTTATACCAAAAGGGCAGAACAAGCCAGAAAAACATAAGAAAAATGGCAATTCTGGGTATCTAAACTCCCACTCATGATAATCAGGAGACCGAACAGATCATAAATAATCCAGAGGAGAATTCCCAAAAAGCTCTCTACAAACACTTCTGGTAAACATAGTGAATGAAAAAATTGAAAACCTGCGAAAGACTCAGTGTGAGCCTGATAGGGAGAGAGAGGAGCCAAACCACAGATCAATACAAGAAGCTCATGAGCGTGAGGAAGCTACTCAAAGACTGATACAGGAATTGCATGAGCAGGCTGAGAACAATCAAAGAGAAAGTCAGGAATGGTGTGAGCAGGCTGAGAACAGTCAAAGAGAATTACAG
Source organism: Dipodomys merriami (assembly GCF_024711535.1). Taxonomy (NCBI): domain Eukaryota; kingdom Metazoa; phylum Chordata; class Mammalia; order Rodentia; family Heteromyidae; genus Dipodomys; species Dipodomys merriami. Next base: position 5,975,829 of record NW_027206290.1, read on the forward strand.
GAGTTACATGAACGTGAGGAAGCTAATCCAAGAGTAATACAGGAATTGCAAGAGCGGGATGAGAATAGACAAAGATCAATAGAGGCATTCATGGAATCCATAAACAGACAGCTGAAAGAAGTCAGGGAGACCACAAAGGGAATGCTGAATGGAGCCCAACAGAAGGAATGGGAGTGCAAGGAAACCATAACCAATCAACTAAGTGATTTGAAAATAAACACTGAACACCAAATTAAGGAAGTAAAGTTCATACAAGATCTAAAACAAAGCTCCAAGAAAGAATTTGAAGCCATCAAAGCCGACCAATTAGAAGGAAAAGAAAAAAAAAAAAAAAAAAAGAAAGTCTTGACAGTAGGTTAGACCATGCAGAAGATCAAATCTCAGGGATTGAAGACAGCCAAGATATTATAGAGAAAGAACATACAACTATCTAAGATAAATCCAAGAAATATGATAGATTTATTCAGCATTTGGAAGACACTATCAGAAGGCCTAATCTGAGGTTAATGGGTGTAGAGGAGCACCTAGATACAGAAGTTAATGGTCTAGGAAATTTGTTTAACAGAATCCTAGCAGAGAACTTCCCAAACCTGCAAAAAGATAGGCCTATTCAGATACAAGAAGTGTTTAGAACCCCAAATAGACCAGACTAGAACAGGACCTCCCATCATCCATTATAATCCCCACAGGATCAATTCAGACCAAGGAAAAGATCCTTAAAGCTGTCAAGGAGAAAAGATCAATCACCTATAAAGGGAAACCATTTAGAATCACCTCAGATTTCTCAGCATAGACAATTAAAGCAAGAAGAGTCTGGAATGATGTATGCTATGCCGTAAAGACAAACAACTATCAACCAAGAATACTGTACCCAGCTAAACTCTCCTTCATAACTGAAGGTCAAATAAAAACCTTCCATAGCAAAGAAAAACTGAAACAATATATCTCCACCAAGCCAGTCCTACAAAAGATACTTAAAGATGCCCTACACACAGAAAACCAACAAGACCACAGTAAAGGCCAAGAAAATACACCCAAAATGAGAATCCAAGAACCATAGGAAGAACCCAGCTTGCTGCATCCACCAAGATGGATAACATGGCAGGAACTCCCAAACACCTCTCAGTCCTATCTGTCAACATTAACGGACTTAACTCTCCAATTAAGCAACATAGACTGTCTAGTTGGATTAAAAAGCAAGATCCTTCTATCTGCTGCCTTCAGAAGTCACACCTTGTCCATAAAAACAAACACATTTTGAAAGTGAAAGGCTGGAATACAATCTACCAAGCAAATGGCCCCCATAAATAGATAGGAGTTGCAATCCTAATATCAGATAAAATAGTCTTCAAATTAAAATTAGTGAGAAGAGATAAAGAAGGTTGCTACATACTAATTAAGGGATCTCTGTTTCAGGGGGATATTACAATTCTAAATATCTATTCACCAAACAACAGAGCACCCAAATTTATCCAAGAAACACTTTTTTCTCCCAAATGTCACATAGATGCAAAGATATTAATTGTTGAGGACTTTAAAACACCACTATCCCAACTAGATAGATGAACTCAGCAAAAACTCAATAGAGAAACCACACATCTGAACAACTGCATAGAACAACTAGATTTAACAGACATCTACTGAATATTTCACCCAGCAGCATCAGAATACACTTTTTTCTCAGCAGCACAAAGCAAACTTGTCCAAATTCAGAAACATTGAAGTTATACCTTGCATTCTCTCTGACCACAAGGGAATAAAATTACAACTCAACATCAAAAGCCACCAAAGAAAGTCCTGTAACACTTGGAGGCTGAACAACACACTGTTGAATCACCAGTGGGTCATGGAAGATATTAGAAAGGAAATTCAAACGTTCATGATATTCAACAAAAATGAGCACACAAATTACCAGCTCCTCTGGGACACAGCAAAGGCAGTACTCAGAGGCGTTTATAGCTCTGAGTTTCTACATCAACAAATTGGAGAGATCTGAAACCAACAATTTAATGAGACATCTGAACCTCCTTGAAAAAGAGCAGCAAGATAAACCCCAATCCAGTAGATGGAAAGAAATAATTAAAATTAAATCACAATTAAATGAATTAGAATCCAAAAAGAAAGAATCAACAAAACAAAGAGTTTGGTCTTCGAAAAAATTAACCCTTAGCAAATCTTATCAGAAAAAGAAGAGAACACACCCAAATAAATAAACTCAGAGATGAGAATGCAAACATCACTAAAGAAACAACCAAAATTCAGAACATTATAGGGGAATACTTCTCAAACCTTTATGCTAATAAGTTTGAGAACTTGGCAGAAATGGAACTTTTCCTAGCAAACATCAACATGCCAAAACTAAACCAAGATGAATTAAACCATCTTAACAGGCCCATATCAAGCATTGAAATAGAAACAGCAATAAGAACCTCCCATCTAAGAAAAGCCCAGGACCTGATGGTTTTACAGTGGAATTCTACAAGGCCTTCAAAGCAGAGCTCACACCAATACTCCTCCAACTCTTCAATGAAATTAAAAGAGAAAGTTCACTACTGAACTCTTTCTATGAAGCCATCCTAACCCTCATCTCAAAACCAGGTAGGGACTCATCAAAGAAAGAGAACTATAGACCTACTTCTTTGATGAACATCAATGCAAAACTTCTCAACAAAATTTTGGCCAATTTACTTCAATAATTCATGAAAAAAATCATACACCACGATCAAACAGGATTCATTTCAGGGATGCAAAACTGATTCAATATACGCTAATCAATATAATTCATCACATCAACAAGAGCAAGGATAAGAACCACATGGTTATCTCAATAGATGCAGAAAAAGCATTCGACAAGATCCAACACCCCTTTATGATGAAGGTTCTGGAAAAAATTAGGAATCCATGGAACATTCCTCAATACAATAAATGCTGTATATGACAAACTTACAGCCAGCCTTATACTTAATGGTGAAAAACTAAAACCATTTCCTCTTAACTCAGGAATGAGACAAGGATGTCCACTTTCTCCACTTCTCTTCAATCTACTATTAGAATGCCTAGCTACAGCAATAAGACAAGATCAAACATAAAGAGGATCCAAATAGTGAAAGATGAAGTAAAACTCTCCCTCTTTGCAGATGATATGATCTTGTATTTAAAGAATCCCATGGACTCCACTCCCTAATTACTCAAGCTGATTCAAAACTTTGGCAAAGTAGCAGTTTATAAATTAGCCCTCAAAAATCAATGGCTTTTCTGTATGCCAACAATGAGAAAAGCATGGCTAAAATTATTGAAATTAGAAAAGCAACTCCATTTGTAATAGCCCCACAAAAAATAAAGCACCTAGGAATTAACTTAACCAAAGACATGAAGCACCTCTATGATGAAAACTTTAAAAACCTAAAAAAGGAAACCAAAACAGAACTTAGAAAGTGGCAAAAACTCCCATGCTCCTGGATTGGAAGGATCAATATCGTGAAAATGGCAATACTTCCCAAGGCTATCTACAAATTGAATGTGATACCTATCAATATTCCAACCTCATTTTTCAAGGAAATAGAAGAGGCAATCCAAAAATTCATATGGAACAATAAAAGACCCTGAAAAGCAAAAACGATCCTTAACAGAAAGAACACTGCTGGAGGAATATCAATACCAAATTTCAAACTCTACTATAAAGCCATAGTAATCAAAACAGCTTGGTACTGGCACAAGAACCAACCTCAGGACCAATGGAATAGAATTGAAAACCCAGAAATGAACTTAAAGACCTATACCCATCTAATCTTCCATAAGGAAACTAAAAAAATAGAATGGAAGAAAGACAGCCTCTTCAGTAAATGGTGCTGGCAAAATTGGTTAACTACTTGTACAAAACTAAAGCTAGATCCTTATATATCACCCTGCACCAGAATCAACTCCAAATGGATCAAAGACCTCGGAGTCAAAGCAGACACTCTGAAAACATTACAGGATGGAATAGGAGAAACCCTAGGTCTCCTTGGCACAGGCCAAAATTTTCTTAATAGAGACCCAGAAACACAACAAATCAAAGAAAGGTTGGACAAATGGGATTGCATGAAATTGCAGAACTTCTGCATGTCAAAGGACATAGCTAGCAAGATCAATAGAAAGCCCACAGAGTGGGAGAATATCTTCACTAGCCATACAACAGACAAGGGTCTCATATCTAAAATATACCTGGAACTCAAAAAATTAAATCTCCCAACAACACATCTTCAAAGAAACAACTACCCAATAAATAAGTGGGCTAAAGACTTAAAGAGAAACTTCTCTGAAAAGGAAATAAGAATGGCCAATAGACACATGAAGAAATGCTCAACCTCCCTAGCCATAAAAGGAATGCAAATCAAAACAACATTGAGATACCACCTCACCCCAGTTAGAATGGCTATAATCAAGATCTCTAATAACAACAGATGCTGGAGGGGTTTTGGACAGAAGGGAACCCTACTGCATTGTTGGTTGGAATGTAAACTTCTTCAACCACTTTGGAAAGTAGTATGGAGGTTCCTCAAAAGACTCCACATAGAGCTCCCCTATGACCCAGTAATCCCACTTTGGGGCATTTACCCAAATGATCACAAACAAGACCACACTAAAGCTCCCAGCACAATTATGTTTATTGCAGCATTATTTACTATAGCTAAGATATGGAATCAACCCAGATGCCCCTTTCCAGATGAATGGATCAAGAAAATGTGGTATATATACACAATGGAACTCTATGCCTCCATCAGAAAGGATGACATTGCCCCATTTGTTAGGAAATGGAAAGGCTTGGAAAAAATTATATTAAGTGAAGTAAGCCAGACCCAAAGAAACATAGGCTTTCCCTTATTTGCAATAACTAGCATATGCCTGAGACAAGCAGAAAAGGTCAGATAAGTTGATGTTAGGCAGAATGAACCCCAAGATAAGTATTCAAATGTTTTTTCTTTCATGTGATTGTTTCTAACATATTCATAAGACAATTTCTTTGTTGCTTTCTGTGTCCCTCCCCCATGGTATAACCCCTGCTTTCACTGTATTTGATGTTGGTATAATTTGTGGAGGAGAATGGAAAAAACAACTTATTTAAATAGGAATACAGGTGGACCCATTGCAACAACGAGATGTACAAGTCATTATGTTGAAAAACGAACTTTACAACTTTGGCAGGGAGGGGAAGGAGGGTGGATAGGAAGGGATAGGAAGGGGAAACCAAGGAGGAGGCAACAATGCTTGATAAGAAATGTACTCATGATCTTGCCCATGTAATTGTAACTCCTCTGTACAGTATTTTCACAATAAAAAAAATCATTAAAAAAACAAACAAAATTAAAAAACAACAACAACTTTTTCCCCAGGCTGGCCTTGAATGAAGTCCTGGGATGACTTTAAACTGTGGTCATCTGAATCTCAGCCTCCTGAGTAGTTAAAATCATAGACATAAACTGCAAGCACTCAGCTAATAAACTTTTTAATAAGAATCACATATCAGGACATTCTTCTTCTTTAGATAGTCTCATTTTAGAATAGATCTATATTTACTGGGCTACTATTCTATAGATGACCAACAGTTGAATTTTTCTTACCCATTTTTATTTTTTATCAATTCCTCTGCCATCCATGAATCAACATAAGATGCATGGAAAGCCACTACAGAAATTCAAGAGAAAAGCGTATGGCAGAGAGGAGTATATCAAAGCACAATAGACTATATCATTGAATGAAAGAATAAAGACACATAATCCAAAAAGTCAGAAAAGGAGGAGAAAACATTGCTTCCTCCCCCCTAAAAGAAAACAAACCAAAGCAGGGGAATAAAATGGCAACCCACAAAGGACAAGAGAACAGAAAGAGGGCAACAAGAAGATTTAATGTTTGGATGAATTTGAGCAGAAGGAGAAGGCAAATAATAAGATCTGACATCCACACCAAAGAAATTATCTCAGGTAGAGACCAGGACTTACATAATAAAGAACACACAGAAGGAGAATGCAGGGAAGCAAAACAAGAAACTTAAAAAGGGGAAATTAAATGCAAATAAATTCATAGAGGAAAATCAAAGGATCATTTCCTAAATATCAATGATAGTTTAAATGTCAGTTTTAACAGTATATTTTCCTGTTCTAAAAAATTGTTCCAAATTTCCATGCACAGTTTAAAGAAAGCTCTCATTTTAGAATCCAGAGAGGCTAGTGGAGAAGGGAGGGATCATTTTACCATTGCATCATCTGGATTTGAGATTTCCCAAACATCTGAAAACATTGGCAGTGACAGGGTCATGAAAGCAAGTAGTAGTGGGCAACCTTTATCTTTTCTTTTCACCTTTAGGAGTCACTAATCTTGGATTCCAATTCAAGAGTAATCTTAATGTTGCATATATCTGAAAAAATATTTGTTGACACACCTGGCCATAAATTCATATAATTTCATAGCTAAGTTTTTCTGTGTTTTTTGTCACTTAAACCTTAAGATGAATGTCACTTGTGAGCAGTTTAAATTCTAATAAATGTTCAAATTTCCAATAAATTTGGTATATCCACTCAGCAGAAAATATTGGAGTCACTAAAAGTCTCATTCTAGGCCCACGTACCAGTGGCTCATGCCTGTAATCCTAGCTATTCAGCAGGCTGAAATCTGAGGATCATGGTTCGAAGCCAGCCCAAACAGAAAAGCCCATGAGAATCTTATCTTTACTTAGTCATCAAAAAGCCAGAACTGTGGAGCTGTGGCTCAGTAGTAGAGCACTAGTCTTTAACACAGAAGTTCACAGAGAACACCCAGGCCCTGATTCAAACCCCAAGACTGGCACATACACAAAAACAATTAAATTACACTCCTGTTATATGCTACAAGCCATCTGTACTTGTCATTTGTAGCACTCATTCTAATAGTTCTTATTTTTTTGAGCTTCTTTGTCTTTTGTAACTCTATATAACCAGTGTAAAATGCTCAGAATGACCTTTGCTTAGTTTTCAGAAAATTAATAAAATAATAACAAATAGTAAATGTCTGGAAAGAAATATAAAAGGCGTTGACTAAAGCTTTTTTTCAAGTGAATGCTTAGATGTGGTTTTAATTTTCTTCCTTAAAAAAGTAATTTATCTTTAAAATTGCAAAATAGGAGTGGCATATAATCATAAAAAGTTACTAGTAAGAAAAAATAGTCCTAAAGCACACGATTATGATTCCATTTATATGAGAGGTCCAGAACAGTCAAATCAATAGACAGACAGATTAGCAGTTATCTGGGACTGAGGGCCCTGGAGGCAGTCACAGGCTTACAGAGAGAATGCTAATGAGATTCATTGTGGTCTGATGAAAATGTTCTAAAATTAGACTTTGATAATGGTTTTACAGCTCTGCAAATATTCTAAAAGGCATTGAACTGTATACTTTAAATTGGAGAATTTTATGAAACAATTTATATCTCAATAAAACTGTTTAAATATTTCATGCTATTTATAAAAATTATTTTACTGTAAGCTCTTTAGTTCATTTGATTTCACAAACAAAGTGACAGGAGTACAGTTCTGAATATCTAGATCTAATTTATAAATATACAGGTAAACAAGTATGGGGTTGTATGCAATTATACATAAACATGTTAACTGAAGTGTGGTATTTGCAGGACTTCAAATGGTGTAATTCTTAGAAAAGCTAACAGTCCAACAAAATGAACAGCAGGAAATTGGCACCCAATAGGTGTGGGGGAGGTCAAGTGAAGGGAAGATAGAAGAATGAAGAGAGAAAGGAGAGAATGTGGTCACAATATTCAATGCATAACTAATAAAACTAGTCAAATTGAGGGGAGAGATTGAGCAGGGAGGGATAGGGAGAACCATCAAAAGTGTGTTATCAATCAAGATGCATATTACTTATAGACGTCCTTTGTACAGCTAAAGATAAAATGCAAAAAAAAGATAAAATGCAAGAAAATTTTTTCTCATAACATCTCAACAAAATACAATAGAGATAAGTTTCACCAAAGGATAAGCACGTATAGATATCTTTCTTAGTTAATAGGCTAGATTATCTTAAGTCATCTTAAGTAGAATCCCTTATGGATTTACTACATTATTATTTATACAACCCATGCACACATATACACACAATTCTCTATAATAAAACAAAGGAAACCCTAACATATTTGAAAAATATGCACAATTCCACAATGAATATGTTAACGGACATTGATGTTATTATTCTCTTTTCTTCATTTAGTCTATGCATACCATGTCCTAAGTAATAAACCCTTATCTTTCAATTAAAACTCTCTCAACACTTCACTCCATGATACCCTCAGGCCTTTCCTAAGATGGAAAAGGTAGAATTGTCCCTTAGGAAGAAAAACATCATTTTGGATTAATAAAGGAAAATTCTCTAGCCAACTGTCATTTTCCTTTAAAAATTGAGTGTGGAAGTGTCAGAAGTGTCTTGAGACAGTTAATGAGAATTGAGGGTTGCTGCATGCTAGTAACATTCATTCTACCATGGGGAAACATAGGCATTGGAGTGGTAGTCACTGAACTCATCAAGGTCCCTTTCTAAATAAGATATTCTTGGACACACACACACACACACACACACACACACACACACACACACACACACACACACACACACACACGCACGCACGCACGCACGAGGGTTTAAACTCAGCCCTCATTGCTAGACAGGTACACTATCATTTGAGCCACACCCCAGCCTCAAAAAGCGATTTCATCTAGGTTGAGCTGTCTTTAATTTTAACTTCGGAGTTGGGTGCTGGTGGCTCCATGCCTGGAATCTTAATTACTCAGGAGTCTGAGATCTGAGGATCCGCTAGCCTTGAGCCAAAGAAGCACAGGGACAGCACCCAGGCCCAGAGTTCAAGCCCCAGGACTGGCAAAAAATAAAATAAAATAAAAAATAAACTTCAGCTTTTGAAGAAAACAATTTTTAGATTTGGTATCACATAAAGTTCCATGTTATAAGCACCAGCTTAAATGTTTATACCTAAAGGATAATAGTACACTATTGGTATGATAGAACAGTCAAAAAGTTGGAATGAACAAATCATTTAAACTTGATCCATTAAAGAAAACTTTAAATTTTTGAAGTTCTTCTGCTTTTGCTACCCTAAATGCTGAAGATGGGCTTCCTTATTACTGAGACAGAGAAATCAATAAGTAGATAAGCAGATAAGAAACTAGGCAGATTGATAGACAGATGAATATATAGACAGAGGATAACAGAAAGACAATCTGAGAGAGGGAAAAAAGCAAGGGTGGACTACATATAGGGAGAAAAAGAATGAGAGAACTAATAAGAATTTCAACTGGAAGTCTATTTAGGACAGAAAAAAAGTTGGATCTCACAGACTCTAAAATGAAGGTGGATTAAAATGAATATGTTAAAATAGCACTAGGACAGCTAAAGAAAATCATTCCTCTCTCTTTATAGTATGCCTTAACAGATTGTAAGAAAATAGAGTACAGTAGAGTAGTGATTGTGTATGTGAGAGAGAGATGTGTTATTTTAACCATCACTATTTTTCAAATATCCATCATTTTCTGAAAAAGAAATCCCAACTCTGTACTACTTTAAAAAAATATTACTATCTGTTCAGGTTTACTTTGACAGGGAAAAGGGTCAAGGGTTTTTAAAATTATGACTTTGCAATATATCTCAGAGCTGAGTTATCCTGACACAAGGTTACAGAGGTTGAAGCACAATAATATCCAACCCATTAACAGAAAAGCTATCGTAAACTCAAAATGTGATATATGTACAGCAATAAACTCTTCTCAGCCTTTCACAAGGACACAAATGTAGAAATCATAAAAATTGAGACTAGAGGTAGCACCCTGATTCAAGATAGCATGGTGGGCACCCTTTGAATGGCAATCACACAACCACCCTCTTATATACTTTTTACAGATTGGACTAGTTGTAAATTCAGGCAAAAAAAAAATATCTAAGAGTAGAGAAATAGTGTGCAGTCTGGGACTACATGTGCATAGGAGTGGGGTGCAAACAGCCCTGAGGCAGGCTGTCAGTCCTAATTCTACAAACCTGGGAAAACCACAATTTTTCCATGTTTTATTTCCTCTTTCGAAATGTGAATATCTGCCTAGGTTACCTCCTTAAGATTTTTATTTTCTATTTTTAGAATGGTCAAAAGGCTAACATTTGTGAATATATTTATAAGACCACAGAGTACTAAAAAGAACACACAAACAAACATTTAAATGTAGGTTAAGACGATGGAGACTATATCAAGCCTCCACTGGCCAAAAAAATAAAAATACTGTCCTATATGAAATCACATAAGAATAAGAATCATCTGGAGCTGGGTGCCAGTGGCTCACGCCTGTAATCCTAGCTACTCAGGAGGCTGAGATCTGAGGATCATGATTCAAAGCCAACTCGGGCAGGAAAGACTGACTCTTATCTCCAATAAACCACTCAGAAAACTGGAAATGGCACTGTGGCTCAAGTGGTAAAGCACTAGCCTTGAGCTAAGGCGCCGAGGGACAGCACCCAGGCCCAGAGTTCAAACCCCAGGACCGACAAAAAAAATCATGAGGAAATTACTTTGCTTTTTCAAAAAAAAGAGGACTACATTAAAAATATGGAGGTTTGGTATAGTAAGTACTGCTAACTGCTGTAATAGGAGTGGATAGGAGCCTCCTTAGGCTATTATTACCATCTCCCCACATAATGAACTCCTTCTGCACATTGTGATAGAATATTGAATATTGAGGCAGATAGGAAACAAGACTTTGATCCAGAAATATTATTTTAGAAAAGAACTATGCAGACAGCACATAAGCCATGCAGGATCCTAGGATGACCAATAGCATCATTTTATGGTCCTTAGGTCTGACAATTAGAATAATAGAGGGAAGGGATGTACCTAAAGAATTACAAAAGCAGTAATTGTAACCCCTCTATACAGTATTTTCACAATTAAAAAAAAAAGAATTACAAAAGCATGAAGGAGAGGAGCAGGAAGACAGGAAGGACAAAGACACTATGACTGCAAAATTGTTGAAAAGTGAAGAAGGTAATAGAAGAGTTCAGACACAAGCCTGCAGAAGACACAGGAGGCCTGAAAAATAGGTGACCATCTGCAAGATCTGTCCCCTTGGTTGACATAACAGGAAAGGAGGATGAGGCTGGGACTTCGGAATAGACCATCTGCAACCGACCACCCTTCTAGAAAGTATTTTCTGAACATTTGAACTATTAGTTTATCTGTTCTGTGTAGATTTTTGAACCCGTTTGCTATGATGTGACTTAAGATGTGTAAGTTTTGTGACTATATGTTTCTGACTCTGTCTTTCAGGCTCTCCTGTCCCTGGGAAATCCTCTTGTCTCAAGACCCTCTTCAATCAGTCATGCTAATTTATGGTAAGAAACTAGTTCACATAGGTTAAAACTAACCAGCTTTAGTCAAGGCAGGATAGATGGATGAGAGCTAAGGATATTAAAAATTGTATGCATTAAAGGGGCCAGACTCACTGGGAGTCGCTAGCTCACGCCTGTAATCCTAGCTACTCAGGAAGCTGAGATCTGAGTATCACAGTTCAAAGCCAGCCCATGCAGGAAAGTCCGTCAGACTCTTATCTCTAATTAACCACTAGAAAACCAGAAGTGGCATTGTGGCTCAAGTGGTGAGGTGCTAGATTTGAGCTGAAGAGTACAGGGACAGAGCCCAGGCCCAGAGTTCAAGCCCCATGGCCAACAAAACTAATTAATTAACTAATTAATTAATTAAAAAATAAATAAAAGGGCCATATTCAGACATTAGAAAGTAAAATAAAACCAGATCAGCAAGCTCCTTTCCCATTCCTTTCCCCTTCTAGATGATAAGTTGTAGGAACAGGTAGACATACAGGGGCTGTCTGCACCTGCCTTCTTTCAGATGTTCAGAAGCTTCAGTGAACTCTTCACAGTGGGTAGAAAGACAGAAAGGATTTTCTGTGAATTTTTTTTTCAGTCATGGGGCTTGAACTCAAGCCTGGGCTCTGTCCCTGAGCTTTACCACTCAAGGCTAGCACCCTATGACTTTGAGCCACAGTACCACTTATAGATTTCTGGTGGTTAAGTGGAAACAGGAGTCTCACAGTTTCCTGCCCAGGCTGCCCACAATCCACAGATCTCAGCCTCTTGAGTAGTTAGGATTACAGGAATGAGTCGCCAGTGCCTAGCTCTATAAAACTTCTTTCAATTCTTTCCATTGTGGATCTCCAATTCCTGTGATTTTTTTCTGCATGAAAGCTGTGAAGCTGAGGAACACTTTTCATCCATCCTCCAGCAACACAGCCATGTCTCCTGAACTTACTGTGTTTAAGTTCTAAGTTGAGATGAACCAAAGCTCCCCCACCAGTGTAAGGAGAAAAGGGTGCCCTCCCAGATTCCCTGAGCCACCATCCCATCAACACTCAAGCCTTAACTGGCAGCACTAAGGAAAGGGTGAGAAATGTTCTCCACAGTTTGGTCCATTTCTCACCCCCTTCTATGCGATGCTTAGAACCCATCCCCAAACAACCTGAAACAACCCTACCAATAAAACATTCTACCTGCAGAGCTTGAACATGGCTTCCTTATTCTAACAATAACTTTTGAAATCAAAAGAAAAGGGAAGGTTCAATACTTCTCTCTGAGGCTTAAGTTGTGCTTCGCTTTGGGATGACTTGGTAACTGATTGCTTTCTGTTCCTTTCTTCAAAGTGAGGTCATCAATATAAGGAAAAATAGGGACAACATTTCTTTTTTTTTAATTTAATTTAATTTTATTTGTGAACATACTGTACAGAGGGGTTACAATTACATGGGCAGGATAATGCGTACATTTCTTACCAAGCATTGCAGCCTCCTCCTTTGTTTACCCTTCACATCCCTTCCCAACCTCCCCCCTCTCCCCCCCCCCCCCCCCGGGACAATAGTTCTTGAAGGTACAAACAGGGAAGGATAACCTGTCCCTTTAAACCCCACACAGATTCATTAGCATATGACTACTGATAACCCTAATGTACAAATAGGTAGAAATGAATATATGCTTCAGCACAGAGACCCCACACAGTACAGATGATAAAAAAAAATAGTAAGAGCTACTGTGTTAAGAGTCAAACAAGCTTCAAATGATTGCCAACACTTCACTGGAAACCAAGTGCCATTGTTTGCCAGTTTACCAACAGCTAATATTTAACAGCAGCTCTTAAGTGGGTCTTCAAGGAGCAAAGTATATGAATAAGACTTTGGGGATGAACCTGACCTAGGTTAAATTTCTGCTTCATGAGTTTTGGTTACTCTCAGTATTTGGATCAAAAACTCACTGCTTAAGACAAATCACTAGATTAGGAGTACATTGCTATTAGTTCTGCACATTTTTTAAATCAATGCTCCACAACTGAGAGCAATTTTTCCCCTATTAGGACATCTGGAAAGATGTGAACATGTTGTTGATTACTACAACTATAAGTTCAGGCTTTCTACTAGCATCCAAGAGTTGAGAGTCCTGAGACACTAATAAATCATACCACAATACACAAGGAAGTCCTGTGCAACAAAGGATCATCTGGACTGAGTATTTATTTCCTGAAAGGAATAAAACATTCCAAGGTGAAAGCAGTTATGTTTGTTGAGTCTAACTTAACAGCATAATATTTTAATTGTTTGACTGAAAATAAGCAATACAATATGTAGACAAAACCTTAAAAATGTTTAGTCTGTAACCTGATCACTTCATTTTTAGGAATTTAATGTCATTAATGTAATGTAAAAGAAAATAGGTTAGAAAATTAAAAACATCTCCTGAAAAAGTAAACCTTCACTCAGTCTCAGGCCAATGTTACAAGTTCCACTTCCATTAGACTCTTGGTTCTTATAGTATATGTCTGCTGTCATCCTCTCTATCCTGCTGCATCTTTTGGAGTTCTTCTTCCCACCATAAGAATTGGAATAAAGCCAGACAGAACATAGATTAATCAGCAACTAACTTTGCTAGTATAAATTAACGTTGCCAGTTCTGCTCTGTTAATCCCAAGTGCTTTGCTACTTTGTCTTGAGTGTCTTAGTTATTACACGGCCCTTAGAAAGGCATGCAACTGCTGAGGCCAGACAACTCAAAATCATAGCACCATTTCCATCCTCCACTTGCCATATCATAGCAACCTTGGGCTAAGTAAGTCCAATGTTTTGTTACAAAATGGAGGCTAATGCCCTTTTCACATTAGATTGTGATGCTAGCCAGGCATTTTCATTGTATTGAGCCACTAAGATCTCAGGATTTATGTGTTGTAGAAGCTAATCTTAATTATCCTAACATAATTAACATGCAAAGTCAACATTAAGAGCACTTTTTAAAGCATCTTATTTTGCTTCTATTTCTTTTCATTTTACTTCTAATACTAACACTTTCTACAGACAGTGTTTTGTAAATATTCTCTCATTTAATGTTTTTCACAGTGCAGTGAGGAAAATACTATTATCATTCCCATTTTGCACACAAGGGTAAATGGAGGCACAAAGATATTAAATAACTTATACACGAACACAGAAGACTCAAACCCAATGAATATCTAATTATAGATCCCAAACTGTAAATCTATGCAAACTCCCTGTTTTAATTATTCCCTATGAAAAAAATAGAGAATTGAGAAATCCCACATAATTCCTTTAGATTTAGTGTCTGGGTATCTTTTCAAAGGCCTATGCTTACCTTTCTTCTTTGTAGCTGGTCAAGAATCACTACCAATTTTTCCTTTTCCTCTTCTTCTCCGTCCTCCTTCCCCTTCTCTACCTTTTTCCTTCTCCTTTATGCCAACACTAAAATTCAAATACAGGGGCCTTGAACTTGCTTGGCTTTTCTAGTACTCTTCAACTCCACCCTGTCTTTTTATTAGTTAATTCAAGATGAAGTCTTGCTAACTTTTCTGCCCAAACTGTTTTTGAACATCAGTCCTCTAGATCTCAGTAGTCTCCTGAATTGCTATGGTTATAGGCATGAGCCATTCGCACCCAGCTGCCAACCTGACAGTGATTACTGTCTACAAACTTAATATTCCTAAAGGCTCTTTTATTAAGAGACAGTTTCTTTTCTTTTCTTCTATTTTTGTTTCTTTTCTATGAAAATATGCACAGGGGAAACTTCTTACTGTTGGTTTGGTTTTGGTTTTGGTTTACTTAGTTAATATACTGCAATAGGGAAATAGACCAGAGGAAACAGGAAAACAAAGGAAAAAAAACCATACAATCTTAATGTATCAGTCTCCCTTCTTATGCACACATTTGGTAAAACTACATGAAATTGCTAAAATTTCATTGCTTTTTACTTACAAAAAAGAGTAATTTCATTATTTTCATATCCATCATATCTTGTCTTTAACTTTCAGTTAAGAAAGAATAATTAAGCCAGGATCTTGTTGCTCACACCTTTTAAACTAGCTACTCAGAAGGCTGAGATTTGAGAATCGCATTTTGAGGCCAGCCCTGGGCAGGAAAGTGTGTGAGACACTTATCTCCAATAAACTACTCAGAAAAAGTTGGAAGTGGTGCTGTGCTCAAGTGGTAGAGTGCTAGCCTTGAGAAAAAAGAAGCTCAAGGATAGCACCTATGACCTGAGTTCAAGCCTCAAGACTAGCAAAAAAAAAAAAAAAAAAAAAAAGAGCAATTGATATGCTTAAAAGAAATACTTAAACTAGATTTTACTAACAAATATTGATCTTACTTGGGCCTATGGATTAACTAAGGACCAAGATAAAAGCTAAGCAACCAGATTTTATCCTGTTATTTAATCTGAGCCATTTTCTCTCATGGTTATTTTGCAGTCACTCTGGACCTTAGGAAGAACAAGTTTACCAGGTACTATAATTACCTTGTGGCATAAGATAAACTGCCTTTAAATCAAGCAATGACTGCTTATCATCTTGTGGCAAAAAAGCAAAACTTCCCCCAAAAGAAGGAATAGCAAAAATCTTAGGAAAGATCACATGTCAAGCAATGGTGACCAGGAAACAGTGATTGACTTGTTCCCACAAATGATGAAGCAATAACAACTTCTGCAGACTATCTTAGTGGCCAACCCAACCACATCAGTGACTAATAATGCTTAATCACTTGCATAGCTCTCTCCCTCCATCACAAGTTCTTTGTCTATAAAACTCAAAGCTCATGTCTGTGTCTCATAGATAGCTGAAAATACCATTCCTCCAGATTGCTACCTTATGCATCAACAGGTATGTTGGGTCATTTATGAAAATGTAGAAAGGAGAGTGAGAAAAAAAGAAATAGAGAGAGAGAGAGAGAGAGGAGAGAGAAAAAGAATGGTAGTGAAAGGTAGTGAGAAGATTTCTACCCTAGATATTTTCTCTTGCTTTACCTTATGTGTCACAGTGTAGCACACAGCAAGCAAGCATTAAAAAGGCCCACAGTGGGGTGACTCCAGAACAAAATACACAGAGCCAACATAATCCTTTTTAAAAAGAGTTTCTCAACCTAAGCATGGTTGATTGGCTTTGAATAGGACTAATCCCAGAAGTAAACATATCTGGCTCTATATTAGAATTCAGATTTCTCCATTTCTTTACCATCTATTGATTGGCAACTTCTGTAAGAAACGATGTTACTTCCTTCATTTTAATTGATTTGTCTCTATGAAAGCACTAAGGCAAAGTATTCATTTTTACTTTTACATCAGTGTCTACAAGACTCACTGAGTCAATAGAAGATCCTTTCTATCCATTAGCCACCTTTCTAGATTGTTCAATGACCTTTTGTGTCTTGTGTTATATTGCAGCACTTTTTGTTAGTCTTAAATGACATGTTTTTGTCCTTTTTCATCTCTGCTCTTTCCATCATTTTAAAACGCTGAACTTCACTCTAAACTCTCAGCCTCTGCATGTGAACTTGGTGTGCATTATGTGCTCTTTATGATTGTCATTAATCATTCATCTAGGTTTGTCTTTTCTAATCCTACTACACGGATTTCTGTAAAGCAGGCTTCCTCTCATCTGAGACCACTATTTGTCTTTTTCCCTACAATTCTGAAAATTTTTTATACTAATTCTTTCAACTCACAAGCTCTTCACCCTTGTAGTGGTCAAGATTTGTTCTCTAGAATTCTCATACTTCTCTCTCAATATGAGCTCTCTCTCTACTAGTTTGATCAAGAAACCAATGTGGTTCAATGCCAGATCAGGCAGGAAAGTCATTGAGACCCTGATCTACATTTAACTACCCCAAAAGCCAGAAGTAGAGCTGTGGCTCAAGTGGTAGAACACTAGCCTTAAGCAAAACAAATGTTTAGAGGTAGTGCCCAGGACCTGAGTTCAAGCCCCAGTACCATTCCAGTACTACAGTGATTGTATAGTAACTACAATGTCCTCAATTTACACCAAGTGTCACTACCCCAAAAACAGCATCATTTCTCTAATCTAGGCTATCATCTTGTCATGTCAATTTAATCAGCATCCTCTCCACTGGTCTCCTTCTCTCTGGTTTATCTCCCTCCAATTCTTCTCCATCATGCATCAGTATTTGACAGAAAATGCATCTTTACGTCTTTTCTCAGCTGGAAAACCAGAGTCTATATTTCTAACAAGCTTCCACCTGATGCCAAATCTTCTGGCTCCTACTATAGCTGGGCAGCAGACTCTATAGTAAAATACAATAGAAAGACCTCTCTGTGTTACCCTTCTTAATAATGACTCCTCCCCCAAACAGTGCTTTCATTATTGCCACTACTGACTTAAAACTCCTAATAGTTCCATTTTTCCTGCTACATCAATCATTCAATAATAGAGATATGTGGGGAAATTCTCAATGTGGTAAATAGATTAAGAGCTACTATATATATTCAAGAACTAAGTAAATGAGTATGAAAAGCTGTACAGAATAGTAGGAGTCAAAACAAGCCTCATTTCTTGAGACTTCCATTTTCTTACCTGTAAAATAAAGGTTCAAAATAAAGCAGTAGGATACTTATCCCTTCTTCACATCATGGATGTAGTCAGCCCATAGCAACGAAACACAGTCCTCTCCAGTAGGACAACTCACCAAGTCATTCCAATAGGTTACTACACTTGACCAAATGTATTCCCAAATACTTTGCTCAAAAGGTATTGGTCAAACCAACATAAAAAGTGTCACTGGAAAACTTGTTAGAATGCAAGCTCTTAGGGTTTACCTCTACCTATGTAATCCAAAATGTCAAGGCCAGAGTTCAGAAATCTGGGTTCAAACAAGCTCTCCATATGATTCTGATACATTCTCAAGATTGAAAGCCATGGGGCTAATCAGTACATTTCCTTCCAGCTCTCAAAAATTATCCATTTTTTACTTTAACTTTTTCCTTTTAATATTATTATTAAATTATTATTTATTATATAAATTATTATTATTATATAAATTATTATTATTATATAAAATTATTATTAAGTAGTTGTACTTAATTGCATTTAGTTGTACTTACAATTTGGTAAGTTGGGTAATGAGTACAATGCATCTTGATCAAAGTCACCCCTCCCATCATTCTTCCCCATTTCTCGCCATTTTCTCTTTCCATTCTTACCCTCAGTAGTTCAGTTTTTACATAATGTGCATCGGTTATAATGACTGCAATTGCTCACCCTTTATCCCTCCTGCAACACTTCCATACTCTCCCCCCAAAAAAACATATTTCCACTTCCTGGTATTCATTTTGATAAACAGTACATTAGTTATTCAGAGGAGTTACACCTTTGGATTTCTCCCCTAAGTTTACCAGCCTTTAGTCAATTTGTTTGTGTGTATATGCATAGAGTTTTGTATATATTATCATGTATGTTTGTACTTCAGATATATATTCCACACATGAGAGAAAACATGTGCTGTTGCTCCTAGCCTGTTTACTTCATGTAACAATTTTCTGTAGATTCATACATTTCCCTGCAAAGGACATGTTATTCTTTCCAGTGCATGAGTAAAATCCCATTGTATATATGTACCACATTTTCTTGATCCACTCATCCAATGTAGGGCATCTGGACCGTTTCCATAACTTAGCTTTTGCTTTCACTTTTGAAGGATTTTTTGTTATCCAGGCTTCTATAGACTATAAACATATGTTCTAGAATTAAACCTCCCAGAATTATATCCCAACTTTCACACCTAATTGTTACATATATTTCACAAGTTACTTCTGTTTTGTTTTGTTTTCTTTGTACTTCAAGTCTTCAAGAACATAAGATGACAAAAGAACCTATATTCATAGGGCTTTTGAGGAGTTTAAATGATCAGATACAGGCAGCTTGCTAAACTGTATGTGGCTAGAGCCATCACACCCTTACTAACGCCTTCCTTCACCACTCTGTCCAGAATTACTGCTTCCTCCATTTTGCCCTAAACTGTGCTTATGTCTACGCTTTACTCAGATTCTGTCCCATACCTACAAAGCCCTCTGTCTAAAATCAGTAATTCTCAAGTTTCACTTTTTTTTTAATATTTCCTATTTTGCCACTCAGCTCTCTCCCTTTCTGAATGTCTTCACTGTTTGTACCACACAACTTGGCATTTAGTTTTCTTGACTTATGATGAGTGGAATAAATAAAAGGAGTTTAACAAAGGAGCCTATGTCATTCCTTCACTAAGAATTACATGGGAAGGCTGGGAAGATGGCTCAGTGGTAGAGTGCCCTCAGCAGCACAGAAACAGAAAAAGCTGGGAGTGGCTCTGTGGCTCAAGTGGTAGAACACTAACCTTGAGCTGAAGAGCTGAGGGACAGAGCCCAGGCCAAGTTCAAGGCCCACAACCGACAAAAAAAAAAGAGAGAGAGAGAGAGAATTACATGGAAAAAAATGGCCCCAAAGGAAACAATAAAAAAACCAAGCCACTAATTACCCATAATATTTATTAGTCAAATAACAAACATGGCATTTAATATCTTACCAAGCACTTTTATCCACTTCTGCCTAGTTTTCACTTGATAAACTAAAAGGCTGTGTCTCCTAACTCTCAAGTTTCTAAAATTCCTTTTAGTTAACCATGGAGAGGACAATTATTGAGCTGAAAAATGAAGAATAAATCATGAAGATCATAAAAGAAGCAGATAGTCACCCCTGAAACTATGGAGTTCACAGGTGGCAAATAGTTGGCTCTCTTACCCTGTATCCTGCCAACTGGACTTTCAAAAGGCTTTCTCTTCATCCCTGCATAGCACTCCCAGCTGACAGTACCAGTGATCAGAGAAGGAGGGAACAGATAAGGGGACATCTGTTTTCCATGCTAACCTACTGTAACCCATCTTGCTTCTAAAGACAAAAGAAATCAATGCTAAAAAAGAAATGTAAAGTGATTTATCCTCAGAAACATACACCCAGACCAGAACTACTCTCCTGAGTCTTTTGCCAGGGCTCCCTGGCTCTCGTAGTTTATTTCTGAAATTCAGTATTCAAATTTCCATTTCAAGTCAATCAAAACATGAGAAGCATTCCTCTGACAGAGAGTTTTCATATTAATGCTGATGAATATAATGGTGAAATGAAAAATGACAGCTCAGAGTCAAGTGATAGGCAGGTGGTAAGCCTGTTATTTTTCAGTTCAGTTTATTTACCTAAACCTAGAATGTGTCATGACTGGAAATAGACAAAACAGATTAATTCCCTTGTTCTAAAAGAAAAGGAATGTAGTCTTCATTAAAAGGAACTGGGCTCACATCCAGTCCTGAAATAAATTATATTACTGAATCAAGTTTCTAAAGGTGACCTTTTCCTCAATAATTACAAGTGTAATTTTAAACATAGTTTCATTCCTAAATTTAAATTTCATGAAAACAGTCTGATTTAAAGAAATATGAGAAAGAGCTGAGAGAATCAAATGTCTTCTTCCTATAAATACTAACCATTTCTTCACCATGAAAATTATGCCTGCATCTTAGAATTACAGTCCTTCTAGAGCCTCTTTCTACAACATAGTTTCCAAATATTACAATAAGCTTCATAATGTAGTTAGAATGAAACTTGTCAAATTTTACCTAGCCAACTGATAATTCAGTCTTGATTAACTCTCACTTTTAGGCATACTATAATTGAAGCTGCTTTTTTGAGGGGAGGGAACCCTCTCATTTAACACAGGTAGAAATTGCCTCTGGCACTGTCTTCATTAACCAAGGAAACCAGAATAAAACTGACAGTTCTGTTACTTCCCAGAGTTAAACAGTTTTAGCAACTACATGACTACAAGACTACTCAGCCATGAGTCTTGTAGTCAGACCTTCTACCCTGAGAAGGTGAGCCTGAGTCATCTTTACAGGAAGGAGAAGAAACATCAATCTCACAGATGCTTCTTTTCAGCAAGCATCTGCCACCAGGCCAGGGAGGAATGGCAAATCCCTGTGTCTTGTATTTACATTTATATGGTTTGGGAGGAGAAGGGAGACAACAAAATGGTGACACAAAGGACAAACGGTGAGCCAATGTAACAGTGATACTAACAGGACAATATTTTGGAAATGAGCTTTGCACCGTGGGGGAAAAGGGGAGTTGGGAGAAGGGAAAGGGATAGAAAAATGAGGGAAGGGATAACAGTGCAACAAGAAAGGTACTCATTACCTCATGCATGTAACTGTAAACCCTCTGTCCATCACCTTGACAATAAAATTAAATTTAAAAAATATTGCTGAAGTTCGGGATCTAAGGAAATGTCTGTATACATAGAGGAACAATCAATCACAAGAATCCTAGGAAACAATGGCCCAAAACTCATACTCACTAAGAGAGTCCTAGAAGGCTAGAATGATTCTCACTTTATTCCCTTTCATCAACAATACCACCAGGATAACATGAATTGAAGTCAAAACAAGAATAAAGCCAGGTGTTATGGTTAGACCCACCCTGCTTAGCCTAGATATGAACCCTTTAGACAAACAGGGTGGTCATGACTTCTAGAAAGTGAGTCAGTATTTCCTGTAGAATATTTTGTGTAACAAAGCACTCTGCTTTCTGATGTAGTCATTCTAAAATTACAAAGCTCACATTCCCTGTCTTGCATTATGGAATCACTTTGTAGAGCATTTACTTACTCATCTGGAAAAGGGACCAAATCCAACTCACCAAGCAGAAATATTTTTAGTCAGCATCTGAGACACCTATTACAGTCTTTGAAAATCCTTTAAAACCATTTCTGTCCTAAAAACATAACTTCCTTTATACAAATGCTGACTAATTCAACAACGTAGGTCCAGAATAAGACAGAGAGTTGAAAGACTTCATTTAGAATCAGTTTTAGTCATTTTTCAGCTCTGTGTTATTATCAACAAGTTCACAGCAATGAGTTCACTTTTATAAAGTAAACATAATGAAACTGATTTCTTGTATTCTGTGAGCTACGGGGGGGGGGAGTCGGGGGGAACAGAGGGAAAATATCCCATAAAAATGCTCAGCCTATGATAAAAAGTAAATAAATACTAAGTTCCTTCCCTCATTATGGCTAAGAGGAAAAAAAATTATACCCCTCTTCAGTTTTATGGCTTTTTATTGCCAAATATACATTGTTTGTAATAGATAACATGCATCTTCCAAAATATTTCCCCTTGTCTGTGTTACAGAGCCTGATTATGGCCTCAAATATTGCAATGATAACATTCTATTCAATGTCAAAGCAAATATATAGAAACCTGCAAAAAGATGGGGGAAAAGCTTGTCCAATCTCCCTAAGAAAGTAGGTGGGGATAGTATTATGGCCAAGAACAACAGCAGGTTTGTCCCTCTGCATATTATCAAATGAGATGGTGCCCACCAATTATCAACACAGGGCAGCCATGTGGACATCATACTGGAATGGAATTTCTGCCATGCAAAGACAAAGCAAAGAGGAAAGAAGGTACGTAACTACTTCAGAATCAAGTTATAGGTTCGCATGATGTCTACAAATAAGTGTTACTTGTTAATATGGACAACAAATATTTTTATCCTTTTATCTATTCATGAAACATTGTAGGAATACTTTTTTAAAAATTAGGCACTATTTTAGCCACTGTGAACACTGTGAATTATTCTTGAAGAATTATGTTTCAGCAAGGTACAGGTGGCTCACACCTGTAATCCTACTGAGGAGGCTGAGATGTGAGGATGGCTGTCTAAAGCCAGTCCCCCAGGAAAGTCCACTAGACTCTTTTTGGAGGGGGGGGTCCAGTCCTGGGGCCTGAACTCTGGGCCTGGGCGCTGTCCCTCAGCTCTTCAGCTCAAGGCTAGCGCTCTACCACTTGAGCCACAGTGCCACTTCTGACTTTTTTTCTTTTTGCTTATGTAGTGCTGAGGAATCAAACGCAGGGCCTCAAGAATGCAAGGCAAGCGCTCTACCATTTAACCACTTTCCCAGCCCTACACAAGACTCTTATCTCCAATTAACCACCAGAAAACCAGAAGTGGTTCTGTGGCTCAAGTTGTAGAGCACTAGCCTTGAGCTGAAGAGCTCATGGATAGTGTTCACGCTCAGAGTTCAAGACCTACAACTGACAAAAAAAAAAAAGAATTATGCTTCATAGGATGGAAGCCCTTATCTTACTCTTATAATCCTAGCTACTCAAAAGACTGAGACTTGGTGGATTGCGGTTCAAAGCCAGCCTGAGCAGAAAACTCGTTGAGACTCAATCACCAATTAACAAGCAAAATGCTGGGTTTTGGGGCCTGGCTCAAGTGGTAAAGAGTCAATCATGAGCAAGTTAACAGAGCAAGCAAATTGAGGGAGCTCAGGGCCCTGAGTTTAAATCCAAGGTATTGGGGGTGGAAGAAAAATGAATTCTGTTTCATGAGGATAGGGAAATTTAAAAAATTATAATTCAGCAACATACAGCTACTGTACATACAATATGGTATAGGAACACAAAGAAAGAAATGATTGAGCAAACTTGGTAATTTTACAAATTGTAAGAGTCCAGTGATCATATAGCAAGAGGTCAGATGCAGAAGTAAAATAGATGTTAAGCAATAAACTGATGGGTTGTGATCATCCATATATGTCTTATGGTAGGAGAAAAAGCATTCTTGTCTTTATTTTTGCTTGTTTTAGGTGCTGGTACTGGGCCTTGAATTCAAGGCCTCACACTCTTACTTAAATTTTTCTCTCAGTGTTGGCATTCTATCCCTTAAGCCAAACCTCTACTTTCTTTACCTTCATTATTGCAGTTTTTGTGTGTGTGTGTGTGTGTGTATGTGTGTGTGTGCGTGTGTGTATGTGTGTGTGTGCGTGTGTGTGTGTGTGTGTGTGTGTGTGTGTGTGTGTGTGTGTGTGTTTAACCTTATTAAGTCCATGTTAAATGTCCCTTTCTGTAATCCCAGGGCATTTGGGAATGTGACCACTGGACAATGGAGACACATGTAGATATGAGTTAAGACAGAGACAGGTGCTCTATGGGGAGATAAATGTAGGAAAGATAAGGGATGTATTTCTGAAAATACTGTTTAGGATACAATCTGTTTTCTTTTCTTTCCTTTTTTTTTTTGGGGGGGGGGGTCAGTCGTCGGGCTTAAACTCTAGGCCTGGGCTCTGCTCAAGGCGACCGCTCTACCACTTGAGCCACAGCACCACTTTCAGTTTTCTGTTGGTTAATTGGATATAAGAGTCTCACGAACTTTCCTACCCAGGCTGGTTTTGAACCATGATCCTCACATCTCAGCCTCCTGAATAGCTAGGATTACAGGCATGAGCCACCGGCACCCAGTTTAGAATACAATTCTTAACTTTCATCATGAAACATCTTCTAGGCAATTTTCTAACAGAAAAGTGAAAGTCAGAAATAATACTTTATTGGCATTTAGCAAAGTTAAGCTGCTAAGACAAATAAATCCTCTGTGTGTTTTTAAGACATGCTATAAAGACTTGCTTTCAATTGAAGAAATTAATAAAGAATGATTTGAGGCATTCCCATGTAAGCTAAAGTAGAAAGTCTGGGAAAACTGTCAGCTTGAAGAGCTATTTAAATATCTGGGGCTTTGTTGCTAACATATAACCTTGGAAACATAAAATTCACATCAATTTTAGATGAAATTTGTTATTTCTCTTTGGAGCAGTTTTTAGGTGCTAATAATCTACCCATGTCTCTGCACCTTTAGAATTTCTCTTTGGTATCCTTAAAACCATGCATTGCCTTAGAGTTATATTCATAAAGTTATGGGTGTTCCTCTCCCTGACTCCTACACCTCAATCACAGGAGCAGCAACATATTCTGAAATGTAGCATGAGGTATTAGCTAGCACAAACACAGGCATCACACTCAACCAGAAGCTGTGTCTGTGGGAATCATCCACTCAGAATAAAAGCTACCACTTGCCCTGACTCTGCTCTGATACATGCCAGTACCTGCCAATATTGACATGCTCCACCCCCTGTCAAATTCAGAACACCATGCTGTCAACCTAAGAAAACAACAAGGTCCTAAACTGTCTCTCTGATCTCTACTTCAGTCACATAATTAACCTTTTCCACTTGCCAGCATTTCATTTATACCTTATCTCTATATAATGAAAACTACAGGCCTCACGGATAAAAATATCTGCTTAGTGTTTCTATTCTGCCCATCTGCCAATTCTGTATAAATCCCTGCTCACTGCTCTTACCTTGGTTTCACAGGTAATTTTATGCTTCTGAATGTTTGCCACTGAGCATACTGGCAATGATGGTACTGCCATTTTCCAAGCATGTGCTATGAACCTATAATTCTATTTTCTTATGGACAGAGAAGTTGCTGCCAAGATCTTTTATTTTCTATAGTTTTTGTTAGCTTCCCAATCAACACACTTTTTTCATTCACTGTCTACATAAAAAGTGACCCAAAATGGAATGAAAAAATAAAACATAAGCACTAATGATATGGTTCAATGGTAGGGAACTTGGCTATGACGTGCAAGGTCCTGGGTTCAATCCCCAGCGCTGGTAAAAAATTAAATTACAATAATAAGTAAGTGCCTTCATGGGAATAGTTTGTATAATGACTCAAGCCCAAGGAGTCTGACTCATAAATGCTAAGGAGAAAGTCATTCATTAAATTAAGGTCAAAAAGTCTACAAGCTACTTGACATTAAATAGAAGCTAGAGGAAGAAGTAATTAGTGAGAGTTAAGAGGAAGTGGGAAGTAGATGGATGCTTCTGTGAAAGAAACAGTTTATTTCCAATGGTGAAAGTTGTCATGTCCCTTGTACATTGTTTAATATTCAAAAGAGTGATAAATATCAAATGAGCAACATGGAAAGTGCCAGTTAGCACTCCATTTATGAGTGTGTTATGGTCCTAAACCTCCAAAAGCACACAGGTTTTATAGCTTTGAGGAAGTGTTTGTCCTTAAAGCATTGTTAGATGTAGTAATAATGCTTTGCTTTCAAGTCACATAAGCCAATCCAAGCTATAAAATGGCCCTCACAATTAACCTAATTCTCTTCTACACTCACACACACACACACACACACACACACACACACACACACATACACACACAATTTCACTGCAGTTATCTATTCTCTTTTGTGATTTCAAATTCACATAGCCTTTTGTAACACATTTCTGAATTTCTGTAGACAATTATGAAAAACACTATTTATTGAGCATATAGATACTACTCAGGCACTGTTCTGATTTAAGTGGGACCCTATACTGTGGGATACTATTGTTATTCTCTTTTATAGATGAGCAAATAGTCCTAAAATAGTAATCTGAGCAAAAAAAAAAATGAATGTGCTAATTCTACTACATAGAAGACACATAAAAGAAAATGCCTTTAAGTCAGTCATATCATCTGTTTTCATCTTTGAGAAACAAAGCAGTCTACAAAGCCTCTGGACACAAAGCCCTGTGACTTGTGCACAGGACTAAGTGGAAGCTGTCAAAGCCTGCCACCCAGCACAATGTATTCATATCCTTCATAAGCATGCAGACATTCAGACATTTTCCTAGGCTCTCATTTAAGAGTTTTCTTCGACCTTTAGATCCCATTTTTAATAACTATTTTAATCTTTTTAATGTAGTCAGCCAGAGATCAAAGCTGCTCTTAGCTTCAAGCTATACATTCTGTATTTTCCACTTTAATTTGGACTTAAGTCACATTTTTCTATTCCACAAATTCTATTGCTTCACAAAGCAATAGAATTTGCCCTTAAGGAAAATGGTATTCACTTCCAATAAGCAATTGCCAAGTAACTAAAGTCAAAGACTAAGTCTGAGGAGAGTAAAAGGCTAGACAAGACTTGGTTAATGCCTGCAAGGGGTTTAAAACCTAATCATGGGGACACAGATCATCTGAACTGGAGCAAAATTTGAAGGAAAGCCACAGGTTCCTTTCCAAAGAACAATAGTAAGTCATCATCATGTTGTTTGAGTCATTATGAGAAAAACTAAAACTAGAAGATTCTGGTTCTAGTAGTAATGCTTAGTCCACAGGAGATAGCACGGGAGAAGGAAACAGTTCAGAATGCAACTCCTGGCACAATTTCTGCCTAGCAACATGTCCAGAAGTTACTGCTATGGAAGTCTCCAGGAATGAAGGGGAAGGTTATCCTGCAATATTAGGGACCTAGGGAGAGCCATAATGTATAGTATGCTGCAGTTTCTCCCATGTAGTACTAATAACACCACAGGGCATAACTATGCTGCTTCCCCTTTCTCTATATGGAACAAAGATGAATATTTGACCAAAGAGTCTGGATCAAGAAGGCCTTAATCTTGGTGTGGTATTTCACACTGTAATCCCAGCACTCAGAAGGCCAGTACAGGAAGATCTTGAATTTGAAGCCAACCAAGGTTACAGGGCAAGTTCCAGAACTTCCAAGTTCCAGAGTGGTGACAGGGACTTAAAGGGACTTAACTTGAGTGGGTGATTACCTTCGTCATTCATTAAGATAAGACTCTGTCTCTTCAGAAGAAGGCCTGAATCACCACGAACTTGAGTTGCTTAGAAAGGAGTCTGTGATAAAAACAAGTATGAAAATGGTTATGAAATGATTTTAAGTCATTAAAAAAGCAATGTTTTGGGAACACACCCATAATCTACTATGATTATGCTGCCTTAAATCCCAGAGAATTATACCTTATTTTCTTCTATTAAAAAAAAAAAAAACACTGCAGGTATCTATTGTCCTTTCAGTAGCAGTTTCTGCTCTTTGTGGCTAAAATAAATAAACATTCCCTTCTCACAGCTTCCTAAGTCTTTGGTCTTTTGTCTGCTTTCACACCCCACATCTCACCTGAGATGCATACCTAACCAGCTGACATTTTAGCTTCTGCCCACACCAGTCCTGGTTCATCTCTTGTTTCAGTTCTGTTTTTCTGCCACACTAGTTAACCCCTTGACTGTAATAAATGGCACTTTGCTTTTGACTTTAACCTTTTGTTTTTCTACTCCAATGTTAAGGGAATGGTTTTTCTAATTTCCGATTAGCACATATTAGTTATATTAAATAATGAATTTTTCCAGGCACTTGTGGCTCATGCCTATAATATTAACTTCTTAGGAACCTGAGATCTGAGGATTGCTGGTTGAAGCCAGCCCAGGCAGGAAAGTCTATGAAACTCTTATCTCCAATTAACTACCAAAGAGCCAGAAGTGGAGGTGTGGCTTAAATTGGTAGAGTGCTGCCCTGAGCAAAAGACTCAGGCACATTCAGGCCCTGAGTTCAAGCACAAAGATAAAAGATAATAATGATGATAGATTTTATTATGACATGTTCATCATTATAAAATATGGGAAAGCCAGTCAATGTTACCACAAAGAAATCAATGCTAAAATTGTGTATTTTTTTCTTTATTTTTTGTCGATGTATATTTTTAAACTATTTTGACATAATTTCAGACTTACAGAACCACTGACAATATAACACCATTTCCATCCACTCTTCACCAGCTTCTACAATCTGGCATCTCCCAGAAGCAAAGCATTGTTATCTTTTGAGTATGCTCGACACTGCTTTCTACAGTTACTATGACTGCATATTCACTTGTATTATTTAAACTTCTCCAAAAGTCATTATACTGTCCAAGTAAAGTCAAATTGCATTAATAAATACTTCACTTAACTATTTACATGCTGTTGGATACTGAGGCTGTTTAAGGTTTTTCCTATTAATAAAAACCTTCAGGCTGCAGTTCTGGCTCAAGTGGTAGTACATCTGCCAAGCAAATCCCCAATACCACCAAAAGAAAAAGAAAAACAAAAGAAACCCTCCCTTATCTGCAGTTACTTTAAGTTTTTGAAAATCTACTAATTTTATAGGCCAAAAATGATCTATCAACTTAAATTACTGTTTCTGCTATTTCTTGAAAGTGAACTTTTTGTATGCTAAACAGTTATTGTTCATATGAGCCTTTTGCTTCAACATTTGTGCCTGAATGTGTTAGTTACAAATTTTTGTAAACTTACATATTAGGACAATCAAGATTTTGACTCAATAAAATCTATATTAATTCTTCTTAAATTGTTCTAATAATTTCCTGTATTAAAGTCTCGGTCTCATTTTGCCCAGTAATTGTAACTCCTCTGTACGGTATTTTCATAATAAAAATTAAAAAAAAAATAAAGTCCCTGTCTCTGTCTTCCTCTTTGTCTGTCATTGTTTCTGTCTCTCACTGTCTCTGTCTCTCTGTCTCTCTCTTCCTCCTCTCCCCCTCCATCCCTCCCTCCCAGATCCAAGCTTATGCATAACATACAGTTGGCATGTCCTCTTAAACTACCTTGTCTGGAAGAGTTTACATACTTTATTTTTCATGACACTGAAATTTTTCAGAAGTACCCAGGTAATGATCTTGAAGAACGCTTCTTTGGATCTGACATTTCCGCTTGATTGGATTCATATTATGCATTTTCAGCAAGAAGAGTGCATAAATAATGTTTTGCTTCTGTCAGCATAATATCAGAAATCATTCTATCACTGATGATGCTAACTGTGATAGCTCAATTATGTGATGTAAGTCAGCTTTATCTACTATAAAGCTACCATTTTTCTTTTTTAATGAAGAAGCAATATTTGAGGAGATACTTTGGTAACAAATAAATATTTTATTCCTTTTCAAACCTTTAGCATGCATTGATTATTCTTCTGAATCAACTATTTCTGTAAAGGTACAAAATGGTGACTGCCTACTGTCATTATTCCTTCTACATTGTTCCTTCTACAATCCTGGAAAATCTTATATTTGGTTTGGATTTTTATTCTTTGAATATCAAAATTCAAAGGTTAATTTTAAGAAGGTATCTTTAAATCCATTTTTATATTTAATCATATTTTATTTTATATTGCAACTATATGCATGTAAAGAAACCTAGACCTTATATTTCATCTTGCTCAATCTAACCAATTTTTAAATGTTCTCTAAAGGTTTACTGTGGGGACTGAAATATGTGATCAAGTCTGAACAATGATTTTTGGACCACTTGAAATTTAGCCATTTTCTATTTCATAAATAACTGTTCAGGGCTATAGGTATGGCTCCAGTAGCAGAGAGCCATGTGAACAAGCAAGCCAAGCAAGCACAAGCATTGACTTCAAATTCCAATGCCACAGAAGGAAGAAAAGAGGAGGAGGAGGAGGAGGAGGAGGAGGAGGAGGAGGAGGAGGAGGAGGAGGAGGAGGAGGAGGAGGAAGAAGAAGAGAAAGAAGAAGAAGAGATGAAGGTGATTAAAAATTATGGCTCATGCCATTGTTTGAGGCCAGTCTGAGTAATAATTATCCAAATAATCCAATTATCCATAATAATTATCCAAAAGCTAGGCTTCAGGCATGGTTCAAGTGGTAGAGTGCCACTGGAGTAATCAAGTTGAGCATGTGTAAGGCCCTAAGTTTAAACCTTGGTACTGGCAAAGCAAATAGATGAACAAAAAATTGTGTGCAGAGCTTCTTAGTCTTGTTTCCCACTCCTAACTGCAATCTGAGATCATATATCTCACTACAATGCTGCACAATCATTACAAGAAACTGTCTTAACTTCTTCCTAGGAATTCTCCCTCCTCTCCGCTGACACTCTACTACATGAGCAGCATAGCTATTTGCTGGTAATTTGGGAGATGAAATCTTTTGGACTTTCTTTCCCAGACCAGCTTAGAACTGTGATCCCAGCCTCCCGAGTAGGTAGGATTGTAGGCATGAGCTTACCCAGCTTCTACCTAGGACTCTCTATATCATCCCTCTAGTTTTAGCAAGCTAATCTTCCTTTTTGCCATGCTTCATTACACTGGAAACAAGGAGAGAAGTCTAAATCTATAGCGTAGGAACCAGATTCCTTCCACTCCTCTAGTTCAATTTTGCATTCTAACCAGAATCAAACTGAAATCTTTAGCAAATGATTGATTTTTATTTATTGTTTTTGTCATGAGGTTTAAACTCAGGGTCTGGGCCCTGTCCCTGAGGTTTTTCTTTTACTTACTTTTTTTCTGACTCAAAGCTGGTGCTATACATTTTGAGCCAGCTCCACTTCCAGTTTTCAGGTAGTTAATTGGAGATAAGAGTCTCATGAACTTTTCTGTCCAGGCTGGCTTTGAGCCATGATCCTCAGATCTCAGCCCCCTGAGTAGTTAGGATCATAGATGTGAGCCACCAGCACCGAACTAATCTAGTAATTTTAATGAAAAAAATACTTTGGATGATAACTTTCTGAAATGTAATTATTTTTAAAATATGTGTTTATTGTTAAGCAACTACTATCCCAAATAATAAGCTAGGCAATATTATTACCAAATATTGTCCAAATAATACTACCAAATACTGATTTCTGAAATTTTAGTCAGTTCAATTGAGAGCTACAGTATTCTTTCTGTCTAAAGAGGACTGACAAGGACTCAGACATTACAAATAGCACATCCAGTGCTATTGTTATCAGTGAGAAAATTGTGAAAATTGTTATCAGTGAGAAACAAGCCAATACTGATTATGTAGAGTAAAAAATAATTTGAAAACTGTAGTTAAGAGGATCATAGCTGGGTGCTGGTGGCTCATGCCTGTAATCCTAGCTACTCAGGAAGCTGAGATCTGAGGATCATGGTTCAAAGCCAGCCAGGACAAGAGAGTCCTTGAGACTCTTATCTCCAATAAACTACCAGCAAACTGGAAGTGCCATTGTGGCTCAAGTGGTAGAGCACTAGCCTTGAGGTGAAGAACTGAGGGATAGCACCCAGGCCCAGAGTTTAAGCCGCAGGACTGGCCAAAAAAAAAAAAGGATCACAGATTTCCAGAGCAGAAAAGACCTCAGTGATCAGTGCTCTCTGAGGAAATTGAAGCAAACAGATGGCCTGATTTGGCCATTGTCAACTCATGGCAAAGCAGGTAGCAATGACATGTCAGTTAAAAATGCAAACAAAATCTTTGACCTAAATGACATATATCCATTAGCATTTCTATAATACAATTATGCAAACTGTATTCTTCTAAAATAACTAAAAATTATATATTTTATGTTATGCAAAATTCACCTTAATTGCCCAGATGCTTGGGACTCAGGCACAAGATCTGAGATTTGAGAAATGCAGTTGAAAGCCAGCCAGGGTAGGAAAGTCCTTGAAATTCTTTTCTCCAATTAACCACCAGAAAATTGGAAGCAGTGTGTGGCTCAATGTGGTAGAAGGCTAGCTTTGAGTAAAAGAGCTCAGGGACAGCTCAGGCCTCAAATTCAAGCTCCATGACAAACAATTGGTTTTTTTACCTTAACTGAAGAAGAAATGTTCTTCATCTTTTACATGCTTTCTTTCCTCTTCCACCTGTCTTTGACCTCTGCCCAAGCCTGGTTTCTAGAAACAATCCTCATTTTAGACAGATAAGAAAAAATCTAACCTACTACTCTAGAATTGACATAAAATTAAGCTTATATTTTTTTCTTAAAATGTGGTTTTACATGCAGAAGTAATTCCCTTCTTGACCTAATTCCCTTCTTGAATACAGTTTATGTATCTAAACCCCAAATGGTAGCCTTTTCTGTGTTTCAAGTCCAGGCTTGCATACCTGCCCAATAAATTATTAAGACTGGAAGCTCCTATCTAGCAAGCATGAAGCTTTGAATTTCAATTCCAGTATCACCAAAACATAAGTAAGTGAAATATTAAAGTCAGAACTGTACATTGTTCTTACCAAGTTCTACTGGATGTTTAAATATAAACAAGGACACAAATGCTCATGGCATCACTATTTATAAAAACCAAAAAGTGAAGAGGAAAAAAAAGTAAATATCTATCAACTGATAAATGGATAAACACAATGTGGTATATTCACATAATGCAAAAAGGAAATCACGTATGTTTAAGTCCATTTACGTGAGAGGTCCAGAAGAGGTAAATGCTTAGACACAGAAAATTACTGATTTGCAGTGGGTGGCAGAGGAGAAGCTTATCTGGAGGAAGATTTCTTCTAGGATAATAAAACTGCCCTGCAGTATATAATATGGAATGTAAATGTATCAAAAAAACTTTTGTATACTTTTTAAATCATACAAATTCTAGTTTAATAAGAGAAATAACTCTCTGAACCAAAGAATCATCTATAGGATAGTGGCTGTAAGAAGTAATCCAAAAATGGGCTAACGTAGTGAGAGTAAAGATGGGGAAAAGGAAAAAAACCCACTGTGCATTTTAAAAGTAAAATATGCAGGATTTGTGGATGTCAAGAATTGAGGACAGTTGGAAGGGATAAACCTAGAATTACTCAGAGGCTTCTGGCTAAAGGAAGAACACATTTCAAAGAAAGTAAATGCTCAACTTTAAATACATGGACCCTGAGATGCCCACTAAGTCTAGACAACTCTATTAAGACACAATTTTCCATGCACATTACTTTGATCTGTTGTGTTAATTTTTTATTTACAAAATAAGAAAGTAATGTTACCTACCATTGTTTTTATGGAAATGAAATTCAGAAGCTAATATGAAGTTCTAAGCAGAGTTTCTCACACATCCATCAGCTAGAGATTATTGTGGCTAAAATCTTTTTCCTGGTTACCATACCTATTCCACATCTGGAGTCTCTAGCCCTCCTTCCAGCATCTGAAGAAGCTCAGCCCCTCAGAAGGTTGGTTTATAACAGTCTCAGAATCTCGAATTTTGCTCTGTCTTGCTCCAGCTAATGAGTACACAATACACCATAATCCTCTATTAACAGAGAGGAAACTGACTGACTGAAAACTAAGTTATAGATTCCTTTAGCAAGGCAAATATGTTCCTATATGAGAGAAGGCACATTGCACTTCAACACGGCATGACGATTTCCTTATTAAAACATCTAACTCACTCTCCTCTCATTTTCTACTTCCTTAGCATGCTCCAGTCCTTAATTTTATTTCCCCAAGCTTTCATTCCCAAAGGGAATAAAATGTGCTGACAAGCTGACAGAAGTATTCTAGTCTACTTGGCAGTTAATTTCCTCAGAGAGATTTGGAAAATGATGTTCTGGTTTATAATCAGACTCTTATAAGTTTAGTTAGAAAGAATCAAGTTTCCAAGGCCTATTAACCTCTGGGTGACCATGATAACTCAACTTCTGAAACTGAAAAATGTATAGCTGACACAAATAATGATGACTCACTAAGAACATCCAACAATCAGTCACTGAGAATGGATGACATAATATTTCCCTGAATTGTTTAAAAATTAAATTATATGTACAAAATATATTATTTGTATATTATTATATATTATCTGTGCAATATGTTTTATGATAAATTACATATTATATACATAGCTAAATTATAAACATATGTCATTTGTATGCCTGGAATATGAAAGACTCTCAAAACACTAATTTTATTCTTATTTTTTAAACCATGTGCCATGAGGAAAAGAATCAATTCCATCAAATCTACCCCCAGACTTCATCCTATACAAAGGGTTTTCTTGGTATATTGTCTCAATAATGTAACTACATTTTGCAATTAGTTGTCTCAGTAATGCTTAGAGAAAGTAATAATGCAAATAAAAATAATATGTAAGAATAGGTTTGCATATTCAGAGGGGTGATTTTGCTCACGAATTCTTTAATTTGGGCAAGTCATTTTTTCCACCTGCCAACAACTTATTAGTGTCCCTTTCATCTCTAATCTCTGTAATTCACATTTACTATGGGGTCAGCATTCAGTACTTAGTAGGTGCTATTGACATTTATGTTAAATGGCTGGAAATATAGATGTTAGGACTACCTTTCGATATTGATTATATTCACAAGATATGAGAGAAGACGTCATCTGCAGCTCTTAGATTTTGTAGTATCCATAGTTTTCTATTTACCTATTCCAATTTGTGGCTATATAATAATTATAAAAAATAATTTTCCCTCACTTGGTTAGTAGTTTTCAGAATAGAGTTTTTTTTATTATATTCAACTTGTCTCTGCAGTTGTATATTAGAAATCTGAATAATAATTTTGTTGTTGTTTTAAATAACATACCGAATCAAAACAAAAAAATTAGGGGGCTTGAATTCAGGACCTTGGGCTTTTTGTACTGGCACTGTACTATCAGAGCTAAGATGTCAGTCCTTTTTTCTATAATAAATCTCACATGTTTTCCAGAGGGTAAAGGAGATTGATTTCTGTTTATTTTGTTTTCTCTATTATCTATAATCACAGAAGCCTAAATGAAATTGTGTATGTTTTCTAGATGTCAGTTTGCTTCAGCTCAATTAGTTCATTTTAACAAGTATTAGGGACTACCTAGTGAGTCCCAGACTCTATGTGAGGTTCTAAGAAAACAAAGATTATTAAAACATATTTTCTTGCTCTTGTAAAGTTCACATCTTAATAACTATTTTTTAAATAAGTTTTTTATTGTGAAAATACTGTATAGAGGGGTTACAGTTACATGAGCAAGGTAATGAGTACATTCCTTATCCAGCCTTGTTGCCCCCTATTTTGTATTTAATTTCTTTTTCAAAGTCTATGCTCCCATGCTTATTTAAATCAGAATGACTTTACTATATAGCCAGTTTTATATTTGGAGATTTAATATCAGATATGATTTAAGATGTTTGAAAAATCGCTAGTCTATGGGAAGCTGGAAATATTTATGTGTGTGTGTGTGTGTGTGTGTGTGTGTGTGTGTGTGTGTGTGTACAGCTTCACACACATAATAATAGAAGATGTGTCTACACATAACTAACACAGAAGAGTGTGATTCAGGATGCAACACAGGGTAAGATAGAACAAAACAATAAATGAGCATCAAGAAAAGGTTCACTATTGAGTTACTAGCAATCCATCAAGTAGCTAATGAGGAATCTTACAGGACACCCTGATCATCTTTCAGGGAAAGAAAGCAAGAAGCAAGCCTGTCACTAATGGCTCATGCCTGTAGCCCTAGCTATTTGTATGGTGTATTCATTAGACCTCTATTTAACCCATGACTGAGCTCAGTGTTGTACACCTCTCGTCCAAGCTGGGTGGGATATGATTCTAGGCGAGCCTGTGAAGAAAAGTATGCAAGATTCATCTCAATGAAATAAAGCTTGGCATGTTGAGAAGGATGTGTCATAATAGCTACATCATGAAACCTAAAATAGGCACAGAAAAGTCCAGGTGTTTTACCAGGCAAGTCCCCGTCTCAAAAATAGCCAATACAAAAAAATAAAATCCTTGTAGAAACTGCTCAGCAATATTTGCATACTAAATGCAAGTCCCACCACAAATATATACTATATCTTTATAAATATGAAAATAAATAATGGATGCAAGAAGCATCCATTGATCAAAGAGGTTCCTCTTAAGCACTCAATTCCCACCCTCCTTAGGTTGCTCATGGATGAGAACTAAGCAAAACCCCACAGACTCCTATATTCCTTCACCATCTGTAAGCTATCTTCATGTATGGTATGGGAAAAGAGGGTTCAAGAAAGTAAACTGCAATGTCTTGAGGCAAGGCAGTGAAACTGGACAGTACCTCCTCAGAAATTATCACTATAGGACTGGAGGCATGGTTCAAATGGTAAAACATCAGCTATGAGCTAGCAAAGCTGCGTAAGAATGAGAAGCACTGAGTTTAAACCTCTGTATCAGCAAGAGAGAGAGAGAGAGAAAGAGAGAGAGAGAGAGTCCTCATAGCCTAAGTACAATGCATGTTTTCACTTCCTTAAGAATTCAGTAACTGCTGGTCACTGGTGGCTCATACCTGTAATCCTAGCTACTCAGGAGGCTGAGATCTGAGGATTGTGTTTAAAGCTGGCCTGAAACTCATAGCTCCAATTAACCACTCAAAAATCAGAAGTGGCACTGTGGCTCAAGTACTAAAATGCTAGCCTTGAACACAAAGAGGCTCAGCTACAGCTCCCAACTGAAAAATAAAAATGAAAAATAATTCAGTAACTATCAAGAGCATTTTGTCTAAAATATTATAAGTGTATTAACTGCAATTTTGACTGTTAATATAAAATTTGAATAAATAAATCAAATATTAAGAATTCTCTTTTTCAGCCTAAATTCTTAACTCTTTATTATGTATTGCCCACTTTAAAAACATGGACAAATCGACAGCTCTTTACTGAGCACTTATTATGAGTCATGCACTGCATAATGTTCAGAAACGGATGGAAGCCTGATAACTATTCTGAAAATCTCTAATGCAACCGTAT
This sequence comes from Dipodomys merriami, assembly GCF_024711535.1. Classification (NCBI taxonomy): domain Eukaryota; kingdom Metazoa; phylum Chordata; class Mammalia; order Rodentia; family Heteromyidae; genus Dipodomys; species Dipodomys merriami. The sequence goes on from NW_027206290.1 coordinate 6,013,380, forward strand.
GATTTGTTCTACATGAATGAACAATACATGTCCTTCCTTCCTTTCTTATTTTTCATTTTTATTTGTTTTTCATAAGTAATAATGAAATCGTTGGGGGAAATGATAATGAGTACTGTAGAGTTTTCACCCAAGAGATTTCAGACACTTAATAAATGAGACACTACCTAAACATGAATTTTTAAATTTCTTAGTAGAACAAGAGGTTGCCAAATATCAAATGTGTTGGTTATGAAAACATATTAGTTTCAGGTTTCAAATTGCTGCCTCAAAGCTCCAACTGTACTGACACTGACAGAGTAGGTATTCAAATACAGTTCATTTTTCTCTGCCATCCACAAGCAAAGCCTCAGAACTTAATTTGGCCATTGTTGATTTCCCAGTCCATTCAAAGCAAAGGAAAAGCACACTGAAATAATGTTTGCTGTTGGTTACCTGCTCCTTAAAAGAAAAAAATAATTTCAACACTGGTTTCAGATAATAACACAATATGAATTGTGTACAATTTTCTCCTATCACCACCAGCAATTTTTTGATATTTTGATGTTCTTGGGCCCTGATATCTTAGAATTGAGTCATTGTTATAAAACTGTCTCAGGATAAAGGAAAACTTGTATGAAATCAAACTCATTCAAAAACAGAGTACAGTGATACAAAAATAAAATGAATTATTATTATGAAATAAGACAGAAATTCATGAGCAAGATTTCCAAAAAAATCAGAGTAGCTAACATTGTCCCAGTTTAGTTCTAAATCCTGTGGAAGACATGCCCACAACTTCACATGATCCCCACTTTCTCCTGAGGGGAGAAAAAAAAAGTTCTATCAACAAGAAACCATAAGAGGAGTCCTTAGGAAGATGGCAGAGGAGAAGCTGGAGGTTAAACAAGCTCTCCCATAGAAAGCAGTTTTAGTGTTCCAGTGAACAGTCCTAGGCTAGAGAATCACACCAAGTGTGCCATCACAGTACAGAGAGTTTGGCCAGAGAAGAAAAATCCAGTCAGCTTGGTCAAAGAGACAGATCTGAACACTTGCCCATGTCTACGGTGGGCAACGGTGTCTGGGGCTGCCATATCAACAGAGAGATCCTGGGACAAAGGCACCAGAGTATACAAGTGGATTCTACTCACCACCAGCAAGAACTGACAAGGAGCAGAAATCTTCATCCTGCTAATCGCAGACTACAGACAGTCCAGAAACCAAGAGGCTGGCATGAGTACCCCAAAGACATTCTCACTTCTTCTCAATGGGAAGGTAGCCACTCCCCGCCCCCACCAGAGAAGAACTCCATCTTTGATTCTGACAAAGGCCCAGCCAGAGTAGCTAGCTCCAACTCAGGCCTTGGAAGAAAACAATAGTAGCCATTCAACAGGTCACAGGAACCTGATCTTACTTGCCAGGCTCAGCTCCACTCAGGGGAAAGTTGCCCTTCCTAGGCAGAGGAACCTCAACCCCTGGGAGAGTGACTTTCTTCACTGGGTAAACAGAGCTAGAGGATGCTCTTCCCCACTGCAGCCTAGGCAGCACACCCAGCAGCAGGAAGGGTAAAAGGCAAACAATTGAAACTCAGTAAACATAAATCCTGAAAATGGCTTCAGGCTGGGTTCTGTGAATGTCTAAGGAGCTAGCCCCTCAGGGAAAAGCTACTGATTGCTGACAGGCCTCAACCCTACCCAGAACCTAGCCTCATCACAGAAACTCCAACCTATAGGAAACAAACATCTCCTTCTATTGTGACACTCAAAGCAGATCTCCCTCCAACTGAACTAGCCTGGGAGGAGGATCACAAAGTCCTGGGTAAGGGAGAGCTTTTTTCTGCCTGCTCAAACTGACTTAAGAAACCAGTCAAACCACAGGAAAATCAAACACCACAAGCAAACCAGAGAATCCGCCAAGAGACTGGATACAGACACAGGGAAGACACAAGATCTTCTCCCCCCTCACTACCAAAAAAATCAAAGAAATCTTTTTTCTACATAATTTTACTCTTTAATTTTTTAAATTGTTTTCTATTTTTTCTTTCATAATTTTTATTTTAGGGGTGTGTGTGTGTGTGTGTGTGTGTGTGTGTGTGTGTGTGTGTGTATGCGTTTAAATCTCTTTTAACCTTTGGTCCTTTTTTTTTTGCATGACTTAATTGCTATTCTACTCATCCCCAGATATATACCCGTCATTGATTATTAGAACTTATCCTTCATTGTGTTCATAATTAATTAAAATTGATTACTCAATTCATAACCTCTTAGGCTTAACTGCTTTAATAGCAATATTATTTCATTATACCTATATAATTTTTAAGTATTCCATTTTTTAATTTTTAATTTTTTATATTTTCATTTTTCCTCTTTATCTCTCTCCTCCTCTCATTTTATCCTTTACTTCAACCTGTATTATCTCTTTATACTTACATAATTTTTATTATTCATTTATTAATTAATTAATTTATTTATTTATTTGGGGGAGTCTGGTCGTGGGGCCTGAACTCTGGGCCTGGGCACTGTCCCTCAGCTCTTCAGTTCAAGGCTAGCACTCTACCACTTGAGCCACACCACCACTTCTGGCTTTTTTTTCTGTTTATGTGGTGCTGAGGAATCGAACCCAGGGCCTCATACATGCAAGGCAAGCACTCTACCACTGAGCCACCTTCCCAGCCCTTACATAATTTTTAAGTGTTTGATTTTTAAAAATTAAATTTTTGTTTTTTCATTTTTTCTTGTTTCTTTATCTATCTCCTTTCATTCTGTTCTATCCATTTCCTCTCTGAGATTAGGACTTGGTTGAATTCATTCTTTCCTTTTACCTCTTTACATCCCTCTAATCCTATTTTTCCCCACAATCTCCTAAACCTATTAATTTCTGGTCGGCAGAATCCCTCTTTGATGTTCTTAGCCCATTAATCCATAGTTGTTTGATGTTGAATTAGATTGTATCTGTTGAAATAGGTTGTATCTGTGGCCATTTTGACTGTGCAACTATAGGATTCTGGTTGATGCTTGCCTTAAAATAGTGTTCTAGCACAAAATGGGTGTTACTTTCATACCAACTGGGCAGAAAAAGCTGGAGGAACAAAAGAAAAATGGCAAGTCTCAACTCCCACTCAGGTGACAGAACAGTTAATGAATAATCCAGAGGAGAGTTCCCAAAAAGCTCTACAAACACTACAGATAAACATAGTGAGTGAAAAGATTGAAAGCCTACAAAGGACTCAGTGTGAGTGTGATAGGGAGCTAGACCAGGCTAACCAAAGAGTAATACAGGAACTTCACAAGCATGATGAGGCTAACCAAAAATTAATACAAAAATCTCATGGGCCAGAGGAAGCTAATCAAAGATTAATACAGTAATTACATGAGTAGCCTGGGAACGGTCAAAGAGTAATACAGGATTTGTATGACCAGGCTGAGAACAGTCAAAGAGAAAGACAAGAATTGCATGAGCAGTCTGAGAACAGTCAAAGAGTGATACAGGAATTGTGTGAGCATGAGGAAACTAATCAAAGACTAATAAAGAATTTGCATGACCAACATGAGAATAGACAAAGATCAATAGAGGCATTCATGGAATCCATAAATAGACAGCTGAAGGAATCCAGGGAGACCACAAAGGGAATGCTGAATGGAGCCCATTAGAAGGAAAGGGAGTCCAAGGAAACCATAACCAATTAACTAAGGGATTAGAGAATAAACCAAATTAAGGAAGTAAAGAAGTCCACAAAAGATCTAAAACAAAGCTCCAACAAAGAATTTGAAGCCATCAAAGCCGACCAATTAGAAGGAAAATAAATAAAAAACAAAGTAGAAAGTCTTGAGTAGATTAGACCATGCAGAAGATCGAATCTCGGGATTGAAGACAGCCAAGATATTATAGAGAAAGAACATACAACTATCCAAGACAAATCCAAGAAATTTGATAGATCTATTCAACATTTGGAAGACACCATCAGAAAGCTTAATCTAAGGATAATTGGTGTAGAGAAGCACCTAGATACAGAAGTTAATTGTCTAGGAAGTTTATTTAACAGGATCCTAGAAGAAAACTTCTTAAACATGCAAAAAGATAGGCCTATTCAGATACAAGAAGTTTTTAGAACCCCAAATAAAACAGACCAAAACAAGACATCCCACCATTACATTATAATCCACACAGAATCAATTCAGACAAAGGAAAGGATCCTTAAAACTGTCAAGGAGAAAAGATCAATCACCTATAAAGGGAAACCAATTAGAGTTACCTCAGATTTCTCAGCAGAGAAAATTAAAGCAAGAAGAGCCTGGAATGATGTATGCCATGCCCTAAAGACAAACAACTATCAACAAGAATACTGTAGCCAGCAAAACTCTCCATAAAGGAATGCCAAATAAAAACCTTCCATAGCAAAGAAAAACTGAAACAATATATCTCCACCTACAAAAGATACTTAAAGATTTTGTACACATAGACAACCAACAAGAGCATAATAAAGGCCAAGAAACCGCACCCACACTGAGAATCCAAGAACCATAGGAAGAACCCAGTTGTTACCGCCCCCAAGAAGGTAGACAACATGGCAGGAACTACCAAATACCTCTCATCATATCTCTCAACACTAATGGACTAAAGTCTCCATTTTAGCGACATAGACTGTCTAATTGGATTAAAAAGCAAGATCCTTCTATCTGCTGCCTTCAAGAGTCACATCTTCCCTATAAAAACAAACATATTTTGAAAGTGAAAGGCTGGAATAAAATCTACTAAGCAAACAGCCCCCATAAACAGGCAGGAGTTACAATTCTAATATCAGATAAAATAGACTTCAAATTAAAATTAGTGAGAAAAGATAAAGAAGGTTGCCACATATTAATTAAGGGATCGCTCTTTCAGGAGGATATTGCAATTCTAAATATCTACTCACCAAAAAATGGAGCACCCAAATTTCTCCAAGAAACACTATTTTTCCTTAAATCTCACATAGATTCAAAGACACTAATTGTTAGGGACTTTAACACGCCACTTGCCACACTAGATAGATAACCCCGCAAAAACTCAACAGAGATAGAGCAGATCTAAACCATTGTATAGATCAACTAGATTTAACAGACATCTGCTGAATATTTCACCCAGAAGCATCAGAATACACTTTTTTCTCAGCAGCACATGGAACATTTTCCAAAATAGACCACATTTTAGCTCACAAAGCAAACTTGTCCAAATTCAGAAACATTGAAGTTATACCTTGCATTCTCTCAGACCACAAGGGAATAAAATTAGAACTCAACACCAAAAGCCACCAAAGAAAGTCCTGTAACATTTGGAGGCTGAACAACACACTGTTGAATCAACAGTGGGTCATGGAAGATATTAGAAAGGAAATTCAAATGTTCATGATGTTCAACAAAAATGAACATACAAATTACCAGCTCCTCTGGGACACAGCTAAGGCAGTACTCAGAGGCAGGTTTATAGCTCTGAGTTCCTACATCAACAAATTGGAGAGATCTGAAACCAACAATTTAATGAGACATTTGAACCTCCTTGAAAAAGAGCAGTGAGATAAACCCCAATCCAGTAGAAGGAAAGAAATAATTCAAATTAAATCAGAATTAAATGAATTAGAAACCAAAAAAAAAACCATAGAAAGAATTAACAAAACAAAGAGTTTGGTCTTCAAAAAACTTAACAAAATTGACAGACCCTTAGAAAATCTTGTCCGAAAAAGAAAAGAACACACCCAAATAAATAAACTCAGAGATGAGAATGGAAACATCACCACAAAAACAACCACGATTTAGAACATTATAAGGGATACTTCTCAAACATTTATGCTAATAACTTTGAGAATATGGAAGAAATGGAAAATATCCTAGAAAATATCAACATGTCAAAACTAAACCAAGATGAGTTAAACCAATTCAACAGGCCCAAATCAAGCATTGAAATAGAAACAGCAATAACAGGCCTCCCATCTAAGAAAAGCCCAGGACCGGATGGTTTTACACCAGAATTCTACAAGGTCTTCAAAGCAGAACACAAACCAATACTCCTTCAACTCTTCAATGAAATTGAAAGAGAAAGCTCACTACCAAATTTTTTCTATGAAGCCATCATAACCCTCACCCCAAAACCAGGCAGGACTCAGCAAAGAAAGAGAACTATAGACCCATTTCTTTGATGAACATTGATGCACATTTTCTCAACAAAATTTTGGTCAATCGACTTCAACAGTTCATCAAAAAAAATTATACACCACAATCAAACAGGATTTATTTCAGGAATGCAAAGCTGGTTCAATATACACAAATCAAAATTAACATAATTCATCACATCAAAAACAGCAAGGTTAAGAACCATATTATTGCCAAAATGGATTCAGAAAAAAAGGATTTAACAAGATCCAACACCCCTTTATGATGAAGGCTCTGGAAAAACTAGGAATCCATGGAACATTCTTCAATACAATAAAGGCAGTGTATGAAAAACCTACAGCCAGTATTATACTTAATGGTGAAATACTAAAGCCATTTCCTCTTAACTCAGGAACAAGACAAGGATGTCCACTCTCTCCACTTCTCTTCAATTTAGTATTAGAATGCTTAGCTACAGCAATAACACAAGATGCAAACATAAAAGGGATGCAAATAGGGAAAGATGAAGTAAAATTCTCCCTCTTTGCAGATGACATGATCTTGCATTTATAGAATCCCATAGATTCCACTCCCAAATTATTGGAGCTGATTCAAAATTTTGGCAAAGTAGCAGGGAATAAAATTAACCCTCAAAAATCAATGGCTTTTCTGTATGCCAACAAGAGAAGAGCCCAGCTAAAATCAGGAAAGCAATTCCTTTTCTAATAGCCCCACAAAAAATAAAATACCTAGGAATTAACTAAAGAAGTGAAGGACCTTTACAATGAAAACTTCAAAAGAACATCAAAGCAGAACTTAGACAGTGAAAAACCTCCCATGCTCCTGGATTGGAAGGATCAACATCGTAAAAATGGCAATACTTCCCAGGGCTATCTACAAATTCAATGTGATACTATCAATATTCCAACCTCATTCTTAAATGAAATAGAAGAAGCAATCCAAAAATTCATATGGAATAATAAAAGACCAGGAATAGCAAAAATAATACTTAACAGAAGAGTAGTGCTGGAAAAATATCAATACCAAATTTCAAACTGCTACAAAGCCCTACAGCCTGGTACTGGCACAAGAAGAGACCTGAGGACCAATGGAATAGAATTGAAAATTCAGAAATGAACCTACAGACCTATAGCACCTAATCTTCCTTAAGGGAGCTAAAAAATAGAATGGAAGAAAGATAGCCCCTTCAGTAAATGGTGCTGACAAAATTGGTTAATCACCTATAGAAAACTAAAGCTAATCCTTATATATCACCCTGCACCAGAATCAACTCCAAATGGATCAAAGACATCGGAGTCAAAGCAGACACCCTGAATACACTACAAGATGGAATAGGAGAAACCCTAGGTCTCCTTGGCACAGGCCAAAATTTTCTTAATAGAGACCCAGAAACACAATAAATCAAAGAAAGGTTGGACAAATGGGATTGCATGAAGCTGCAGAGCTACTGCTTGGCAAAGGACATAGCTAGCAAGATCAACAGAAAGCCAACAGATTGGGAGAAGATCTACACTAGCTATACAACAGATAAGGGTCTCATATGTAAAATATACTTGGAACTCAAAAAATTAAATCCCCCAAGAACAAATCCTCAAAGAAGGATAAATAAGTGGGCTAAATACTTAAAGAGAAACTTCTCTGAAGAGGAAAGAAGGATAGACACATGAAGAAATGCTTAACCTCTCTAGCCATAAAAGAAATGCAAATCAAAACAACATTGAGGGCTGGGAAGGTGGCTCAGTGGTAGAGCGCTTGCCTTGCATGCATGAGGCCCTGGGTTCGATTCCTCAGCACCACATAAGCAAAAAGAAAAAAAAAGCCCGAAGTGGCGCTGTGGCTCAAGTGGTAGAGCGCTAGCCTTGAGCTGAAGAACTGAGGGACAGCGTCCAGGCCCAGAGTTCAGGCCCCACAACTGGACCAAAAAAAAAAAAAAAACAACAGCATTGAGATTCTACCTAACCCCAGTTAGAATGGATATAATCAAGAACTCTAATAACAATAGATACTGGAGGGGATGTGGCCAGAAGGGAACCCTACTGAATTGTTGGTGGGAGTGTAAACTTGTTCAACCACTTTGGAAATCAATATGGAGGTTCCTCAAAAGACTCCACATAGAGCTCCCCTATGACCCAGCAATCCTACTTTTGGGCATTTACCCGAATGATTACAAACAACACCATACTAAAGCTCCCAGCACAATTATGTTTATTGCAGCCTTATTTACCATAGATAAGATATGGAACCAACCCAGATGCCCCTCAGTAGATGAATGGATCAAGAAAATGTGATATATATGTGTGTGTGTGTGTATATATATATATATATATATATATACATATACATATTTCAAAATGGGGCATATATATATACATATATATATATATATATATATATATATATATATATATATATATATTGGAATTCTATGCCTCCATCAGAAAGAATGACATTGCCCCATTTGTTAGGAAATGGAAAGACTTGGGAAAAATTATATTGAAGGAAGTAAGCTAGGCCCAAACAACCATAGGTCCCATGGTTTCGCTTATTTGCAATAACTAGTATATGTCTGGGACAAGCAGAAAAGGTCAAAAGGTATGTACATATGACCAGATAAGATGATGGTAAGTGAAATGAACCCAAAGATAGAGACACAAGTGGTTTTTTTCTGTCTTGCTATTGTTTCTAACTTATTTATAATGTACCATTTTTTTGTTTGTTTGTATGTTCTCCCCATGGTATAACCCCTCTTTTCACTGTATTTGATGTCGGTGACCTGCATCTTATATATACACTTCTCCTCTTTGGGGAGGGGAAGGGAAAAAACAAAATGCTTAAATAGGGATACAGGTTGACCCATTGTAACAATGAGATGTACAAAACGATGTTGAAAACAAACTTTACAATTTAGGTGGAGGGAGAGGGAGGGGAGAAGTGTAGTTGTGGAGGTGGGAGGGAAGAGATAGTAGGGGAAAAACAAAGGAGGAGGTAACAATGCTTGATAGGAAATGTACTCATTACCTTGCTCATAATCCCTACGTACAGTATTTTTACAATAAAAAAGTATAAAAACTAGAATTTCAGTAGAATGCTCCCAACAATTCTCCATTATATAACCCCAAGAAATGAAATATAACTTTCCCCAACCAACAAAAACATCATTTTTATTTTTTACCTATATTAATTATTTAATATATAATTATATATTATATGTTCTATATTATATATAATTAATATAATATATAATTATTATTATATTAAAATAAACCATAAGAAAAAAATAAAGTGTATATTCAATTAGCACCAAGCACTGGTCTGATGATACTGAACAAGGAACATGCGTACTATATTTCTAAGATTGACGAGCATACATTCAATAATAACTTTCATCCAGAATACAAAACAGGTTTATAACTTGATTAAAAGCTAGCCTAAAAAAACATAAGCAAAGGATTTGTGTGTATCTTCAAACATATACATGACCCAAGTACATGAAATGATATTGATCACATCATCAGAGTAATGCAAATCAAAACCACAATGACATACTACTTGATACCCAGTGGGACTGCTATCAACAACAACAACAAAATGAACAATGAGCATCAATGAGGAGGTAGAGAAGCTGAAACCTCAGACATTTCTGATGGAACTATAAAATCATACATTCATTCGGGAAAACAATTTGACAGTTTTTTCTCATATATAGAGTTAACATATGATCCAGTAATTAAACTTTAATGTATATACCAAAATGAAATGAAAACATGTCTTCAGAATAAATTGTACAAAGATGTGCAAATACTTGTATAAATATGCTTATCATTTTTTAGCCATAATAGTCAAACTATGGGAATAACTCAATGTCCATCAACTGATACATAAATAAACTGTGACATATTTCCATACAATAAAACATTATTTTGCTAAAAAAAAGTCTGAGTAAAAGCCAGGTGCCAGTGGCTCACGCCTGTAATCCTAATTACTTAGGAGGCTGAGATCTGAGGATTAGTTCAAAGCCAACTGGAGCAAGAAAATCCATGAAATTCTTAGCTCCAATTAACCAACAGAAAACCAGAAGTGGCACTGTGGCTCAAAGTCATAGAACCTTAGCCTTGAGTGAAAAATCTCAGGGGCAGCACCCTGAGTTCAAGGTCCACGACTGACAAAAGCAACAACAACAACAAATGTCTGAGTAAAATGTCCACACTATAGTAATCTGTAGACAGAAAATTGGTGAGTGGTTGCCTAAGATTTGGGAAGGATTGAAAGAGTAAGATAGGAAACAATTGCCAATGGGGTTTTCTTTTAGAGGAGGTAAAATGCTCTAAAAGGAGGTTGGCATAATAGTTTTAAAAAACCTATGAATATTCTAACAGAAAAAATTAAATTGAACACTGCATATAGGTGAATAGTGTCTTATATTTGTTATATATTTAAACATTTTTCCAAATATAAAATCCTAGACATTTTTGGCTGGTTTCCATTTGTGCCAACAGAAGTTGTGTCTGTTGTGGATTTGGTCTTCCACACTCTGTGTCTATTACTCAATAAATGTCACAAGATAGAGAAAAGCTTCACTTTCCACTCAGACAGGCCTGTCCCTTTGTGAAAAAAAATGTTTATTAATCACTATTTATATCTACAAATTGACTGTCATCTTTCTCTGGTTTCTAATTAAGTCGCATTTCAAATGTATGTTTTCAGTATAAATTAGGTTAATAACATGTTATGTGGCAAGTCCTAGTTATCTGCCTTTCAGGGAGAAAAATTCTTTTTTAATTTTTATCTTCTTGTAAAGATGCTGTACAGAGAGGTTACAGTTACATCAGTAAGGTAATGAGTACATTTCTTGTGGAACATTGTTACCCCTCCTTTGTCTTTTCTCGGGGGAACAAATTCTAGCATATCTAAAATTGCTTGATTAAAGCTATTCTCTCTAAGACTCCTGAATATGTGTCCATACTAACTCAACACTTTGTTAGTATTTAATTGCAGTCTCTGAAGGCACACAAGATGCCAGTCTCTATTTCCATGAATCACTTGTATATCGAAATCTTTTCTCTGCATGATCCAAACTTGCTGAATCATAATCTGTTCTTTGTAATATGTGAAGAAGAGGTGAAATCCACTATATATAATTAGACATGGAGTTCCACAGTATACTTTTAGAGTTTACTATTAGTAAATTTCTTAACCAATAAAAGACAAAGTCAGAAACACTTTTTATGATGAAGCTCTATTAAGGTAATAGTTGAAATTACTCTCACCGTTTTAAATAGTATTTAATGCCTATATGCATATCTTACATATTCAGTTATTATTTTATTTGTTTGCTGTCTTCTCTAAGGAAAATGTAAATGCTATAAGACTTGGGCATTTTATGTTAGAGGGGAAAAAAGTAAATATGACCCTTCTCTAAATAAGGAAACTTACTCAGAAAACATTCCGTAAAGAGGAGTGTTTTATTTTATTCAAGCTACTCTAAATACCAAAATGTTGAATAAAATTTGCTATTGTCATCCTAGTGCAGACAATATCTTTAATATTATCTAGAAAAATTACTTTTGCAAAATACAGTTAAGTGATGGATTGAGACAATTCGGTAAGCCGGGCACCTGTTGCTCACGCCTGTAATCCTAGCTACTAAGAAGACTGAGATCTGAGGATCCCGGTTCAAAGCCATCCCTGGCAGGAAAGTCCGTGAGACTCCTATCTCCAATAAACCACTAGAAAACCGGAAGTGGCACTGTGGCTCAAGTGATAGAGCGCTCACCTTGAGCTGAAGGGTGCAAGAACAGCACTCAGGCCCAGAGTTCAAACCCCACGACCGACCAAAAAGAAAGAAAGAAGGAAGGAAAGAAAGAAAGAAAGAAAGAAAGAAAGAAAGAAAGAAAGAAAGAAAGAAAGAAAGAAAGAAAGAAAGAAGGAAAGAAGGAAAGAAGGAAAGAAGGAAGGAAGGAAAGAAGGAAGGTAAAGAAAGAAGGAAAGAAAGAAAGAAGGAAGGTAAAGAAAGAAGGAAAGAAAGAAAGAAAGAAAGAAAGAAAGAAAGAAAGAAAGAAAGAAAGAAAGAAAGAAAGAAAGAAAGAAAGAAAGAAAGAAAGAAAGAGAAAATTCGTTAAGTATTATGGAAACAATACTTTAAAATAAAGTATATAGATGGCTAAATAATAACTTAGAGCATAGTTTTATATACTGCTCTAAATAAATTCAAAAGTCTCTTGTACCAGACAAGTCATCGAATGTAGAAGAAATGCTTATATTTACATTAACCCACCACCCTAAACTGGTAATAGCTAAATGTTGTTCCACCTCATTGGATATTGAGATATCTCATTGCTTCAGTTTTCATGTAATTGCATGAAAAAAAATCACACAAAAAGTTTATCTTTCTAACTCTGTTTTAAATTAAATCTTAAGATCTTTCTTCCAAAAGTTTGATTGGGCTGGTCACTGATGGCACACACCTTTAATCCTAGTTATTCAGAAGACTGAAATCTGAGGATGGAAGTTTGAAGCCAGCCTGAGTATACAAGTTCTTGAGTCTCTTATCTTCAAACAATAAAAAGAAAGTAAGTAGAGGTGTAACTCAAGTGGTAGAGCTCTAGCAGTGAGTAAAATAGCCCAATAAGAGCACAAAATCCTAAATTGAAGACCCCATACCAGCACAAAAATTAAAGATGAAAAACATCTTTAAAGTGTGCCAGATGCTCACACCTGTAATCCTAGCTACTAAGGAGGCTAAGATCTGAGGATCACTGTTCAAAGCCAGCCTGAGCAGAAAAATCCCCATGAAACTCTCATCTCCAATTAACTAATCAAAAACAAAGTGGCCTGTGGCTCAAAGTGGTAAGTCCTAGCCTTGAGCACAAAGAGGCTCAGGGATTAGTGCTTAGGCCCTGAGGTTGAGCCCCACAACTGGCAAAAAAAAAAAAAAATCCACCCTGGATTGAAATATGAGGTTAGCCACAGAGTAGATTGGTGACTTGAGCACCATAGTACTGGCATACATATGCAAAAGAAAAAAAAAGAGAGAGAAAAGTTAAAAGCTGTACTTTGTAGCTTGTAAGGAGTAAAAGGGGAAAAACAACCAGTTTCTTACCCAAGACTCTATTTATAGGGCCTTGCCATCCAAGATATAATAAACATATTTTCACATAATGCAACAGAGCACTGCAAACACATCCTGGCTTTGTTAGCAGTTCAGATATACTATGTATACTATGTATAAATAATTCCCTCTCTCTTTCTCCCCCCCCCCCGTCTCTCTCTCTCTCACACACACACACTGCAAACTACTAACACTGAAACCTTTTTTTCCAATTTGTATGGGAAAAATGGAAATGGAATTGTGTCTCCTTTGGGGAGAATTAGTTTCAGATTAAGCATTCTAAGCTAATGCTGAAATGATCCACTGGGGTGACAAATTTGATTGTCAAGCATCAACAGGCATTATCAAAAAAAAAAAAAAACTTCTCAATTTGACTGTGAAGATTTTGCAAATTACCTTCCTCTCATAAAACTCCCAGAAGGAATCTTAGTATCTGCAAATGACCTAGAATGCCTTATTTTGGGAATAAGAAAATAAATTGTCATCCAATATAAAAGTTAATTTCTCTTAAAGGTTACACCTTGAGAGGTTCACTATGTATTAGCATTAGTGCATTGACCCTCTTTTCAAACCATCATTGATGAGTCTTTTTTAATTTTTTTATTTTATGGTATAGTTGATGCACAGAATGGTTACAGTTACATTAGTAAGGTAATTGGTACATTTTTCAAACACTGTTAGCCTTTCCCTCATTTCTCCCACTTTGCCTCCTCCCCACTCACTTCCCACCCAGTTCACTTCCAACATAGTGTCTTGTGAGTGTCGCTGTTGCATTGGTTCACCCTCTATCCCACCATTTCTGTGATTCCCCTTTGCTTCCCCAAATCAGATAAAATTATATACAAAACAAAGGATATTGCAATTAGAGAAGATACTCTTTCTATCTGAATATACACACATTAAATTCCATTGAAAAAAATAAAGTGTTCACATTATTGAAAGCATGCAAAACACTGATTAGCTCATCTTCAAAATGTTTAACCAGATCTCAGCAGGAGATTGAAAGAAGTCTAGGGAGAACAATCAGGCTCTTGCTAAATAGGAAAATTCACCTTCCCTCACACAAAGCTGCCATTAATATACCACATTGCAAGGATGGCAGTAATTATGAGAAAATGCAGTATCATCCTGTACACCACACAGGGATAGATAATATCCAGCCCAGAGCAGCTAAGGTCCATACAATTATATAGTACATGATGGGACAGATGTTCATGCTTCTTTCATGAGTCTCTTCTACTGATCAGCCTTCTGCCTATATTGATCATTTTGTATAGCCTGAAAATGATGCAATAAATTTGGCCCTCAGCAGTAAAAAAAAATGTCCCCAGTGGGAAATAAAATAATTTAAATGAAAATAATAATAATTATAATTTAAATGTACCTTTATCATTATATTCTATAGTGTGGAATCATTCTGTAAAGGGGTTCAATTTGATGATATTTTCCATGACAAGGTTTATCACTTTTCTTGATAGAATTTGGCAGGACTCCCCTTCCAGATGGCCTCAGTCATTTCCATCCTTAGCACATACGTTTCTTTAGCTTTTACTTCAGGCCAAAGAGTATCAGGATTTTTGTATCAGATCTTGGTTCAAATCTCATTGCAGCTTTTCATTTACTACTTTTGCAAATCATTTTATCTCTTTGACTCCCTATTTTCTGAGAATCTATAAAATGAAAATAATTCATACCTGCAGGCACTATCATGAGAATTAAGCAGTCAGTTTATGCAAAATGCTTGGCACTGGAAATCTACTAAATAAACATGAAATCGTTTTCCTACAAGAATGGGTAGAGCTTTATAGGTAAAGTAACACTTGAGTCATAAACTGAAATTTAATTTGGCATCTACAACTTATTAATGTAGACAGTGCTGCTTTTCCACTAATGCATTATTCAAATGCAAAGAAGAAGAAAAACACCATCATCTTTAAATAGCATACATTCTACATCAGGTTATCTTTTCAGGACAATAAAACAGTAATGAGAGAGTTCTGAAATCAATGTGTTGGCCCTGGGAAAACTGGGAGAAAATAGAACATTAACTATCCTGAAGTTAGGGAGATTCTGCACCAACTCATGCAAAATGAAAAGAAACAGGAGACATACCAGTGTCCACATCAAATAGGACAATAATTAAAATTATTTGGTTCTAATAAATAATTATAATTATTTGATCCTATAAATAATTTCTGAATTTCATAGAATTCTAAAATCATTTTAGGACTGAATGATGCTAATTAAAATGACTTTAATTTTCAGTCTTAAGAGTGATCTGCAATAACTAGTATATTCTAGGACAAGCAGAAAAAGTCAAAAGCTACGTACATATGACCATAAAATCTGATGCTAAGCAAAATGAACCCCAAGATAGAGACGCGAGAGGTTTTATCTTTGTTCCTGTTGTTTTAAATGTACTTATAGTGTACTATGTGATTTTTTTGTTTATTTTGTATGTTCTTCCCCCATGGTATAACTCCTGTTTTCACTGTATTTGATTCCGGTACCCTGCATCTTGTATATACATTTTTCTAATTTGGGGAAGAGAAGGGAAATAACAAAAAGCTGAAATAAGGATACAGGTTGAGCCATTGTAGCAATGAGATGTACAAGACACTATGTTGAAAACAAATTTTACAACTTTGGGAGGAAGGGATGAAAAAAAAATTTTTGAATCTATGAACAAAAGATCAATTCTAACTACAGCTAAAGAAGAATTTTTTCTTTTTTTAACTTTTTTTCTTTTTTTATTGTGAAAATACTGTGTAAAGGGGTTACAATTACATGGGCAAGGTAGTGAGGGCATTTCTTATCAAGCATTGTTGCCTCCTCCTTTGTTTCCCCTTCTCATCCCATCCCATCTCTCCCCCACTTCCCTGCCTCCCCACCCAATCTTCCCCTTCACCTCCCACCCCCTGTAAAGTTCATTTTTCTTTCTTTCTTTTTGTGGGTTGTGGGGCTTGAACTTTGGGCCTGACCGCTTGTCCCTCAGCTCTTCAGCTCAAGGCAAGCACACTACCACTTGAGCCGCAGTGCCACTTCCTAAAGTTCATTTTTCAACATAACATCTTGTACATCTCATTGTTGCAATGGGTCCACCTGTATCCCTATTTAAACGATTTGTTTTTCCCTCCCCCTCCACAAATTATACCAACATCAAATACAGTGAAAGCAGGGGTTATACCGTGGGGGAGGGACATACAAAGCAACAAAGAAATATCTTATAACTATGTTAGAAGCAATAGCAAGAAAGAAAAAACATTTGAGTCCTTATCTTGGGGTTCATTTTGCCTAACATCAACTTTTCTGACTGTTTCTGCTTGTCTCAGACATATACTAGTTATTGCAAATAAAGGAAACCATGGAACCTGTGTTTCTTTGGGCCTGGCTTACTTCACTTAATATAATTTTCCAAGTCTTTCCATTTCCTAACAAATGGGGCAATGTCATTCTTTCTGTTAGAAGCACAGAATTCCATTGTGTATATACACCTGATTTTCTTGATCCATTCATCTACTGAGGGCCATCTGGGTTGGTTCCAAAATGTGGTATTTTTTTCTTATAGTAATTTTAAGCAGTCACACAAAAATCACTAGTCCATAAACTCTAATACTAACATGAAAATAAATTGTTCTTCCAAGCTGGGTGTCGGTGGCTCACACCTGTAATTCAGTTACTCAGGAGGCTGAGATATGAGGATCGTAGGTCAAAGCCAGCCTTGGCAGGAAAGTTGGTGAGACTCTTATCTCCAATAAACCACTCAGAAAACCAGAAGTGGTGCAGTGGCTCAAGTGGTAGAGCACTAGACTTGAGCTGAAGAGCTGAGGGACAGTGTTCAGGCCCAGAGTTCAAGCCCCGTGACCAACAAAAAAAAATTGTTCTGCCAAAAGTGTTTTTGTCATTTATTTATACTGTTCTATTTTTCAAAGCTCATAAAAATACAGCTAGATATTTTTTAAATCTCCCTCACACATGTGCATACATATTAATAATGTCAAATTATGTTGCAAATTACTTTGATACAATTCAGAGCACAGCAGAAAAGAAAAATATTTCACTCAAAAATATGGGCTGACAATGCATTTCTTTCACAATAGCCAGAAAAATATTTCAGTACAACCTTAAAGAAATGGTCTTTCCATGCTCCTAAATAATGAATGATAATAGCTTACCTTCATTTAGTATTTAAACTGTTCTATGCCTTCATTTCTAGTTTAGACATTGTTGGTTTTTCTTTTATTATTGAAAGGATATGGGGGCAATAATTAACCTATGTAAGATTATATTGCTGTAAGTGAAAAGCTTGATTCTGGAGTCTACCTTCTTGTCTTTGATTATATGTTACTCCATCTCACATTTTCATGTTCCAGTACTGAATGGGAGTGTTGACAAGCTTCAAGGATGGGTACTCAATTTATATAGCCTCTTTCAGGATCTATAGCCTGATAATTGTCATCTTAGAAAAGGAGTTCCATAGAACTTCTATATGTAGTAACTTTTTTAAGATAGAGGCTTAACAAGTGGGACTACATCAAAATAAAAAGTTTCTAAGTTAAGGATGTAGTTACTAAACTAGAAAGATAGCCAACAGACTGGGAGAAGATCTTCACCAGCAGTAAACAGACAGAGGCCTAATATCCAAAGTATACAAAGCTAGTAAGCTGATCAGTAAATGGGCAAAGGAGCAAGGAGAGATTTCTCAGAAGAGCTAAGAATGGCAAAGAAGCACATGAGGAAATGTTCAACATACTTGGCCATTAAGGAAATACAAATCAAAACTCTGAGATACTACCTCTCACCAATTTGAATGTCCAACATAGTAAATTTGAACAAATGTTGGCAGGGATGTGGGGGAAAAGGAACCCAACTGCACTGTTGGTGGGAATGTACAACCGCTCTGTACAGCAGTCTGCAGATTCCTCAAAAAACTAAACATAGATCTCTTCCCTATGACCCATTCATATCACTCCTGGGCAGCTACCCAGAACATCACAACCCGGCATACCATAAGGATATTTGCACATCCATGTTCACTGCCACACTATTCACGATAGCCAAGATATGGAAACAGCAAAGATGCTCTACAACAGATGAGTGGATCCAAAAAAATGTGGTACCTATACACAATGGAATTTTGCACAGTTATTAGGAAGAATAATATTATATCATTTGCAGGGAAATGGATGGACCTAGAACAAATAATATTAAGTGAGGCAAGCCAAGCTCAGAGAGACAAATGGCTCATGGTTTCTTTCATATGTGTTAGCTCTAAAACATACTGGGATATGATAAATCACTCAGGAACCTAGACACTCAGAAATGGTGAGACCAAAAGAGGATACTCTTAGGGGATAAACCCAAAGACACAATGCCTAGGTGCCTTTTTATAGCTATATAATATAATTTATATATTGAAACGAACTCCCAAGATGTGGAAATAAGAGGTCTCTTTTGTTGCTGTTGCTGTTTCTGTGTTTTTGTTTCTTTCTGCATGATTTACTCATGTGTCTGTCTTTGAGAGGGAGAAGCATAGAACTCAAGAGGAAAAGGGTGAAAAGGAGAAGCAGTGGCGCTCCCTGGACACTGTATTCAAAATGAACTATATAACTCATGGGTGGAGATGAGAGAGAGGGACTTGGGAGAGTGAGGGAGAGGATGGGAAGGATGATACTGTGTGAAAGGAAATGTACTTCACTTCTGTAACTGTAATTCCTCTGTACTTAACCTTTGTAATAAAAATAATTTGAATGGGAAAAAATAAATGAATGAGTTCATATAGTCATGCAACTTTTGTAGGTATTTTGGAACCCCTCTTTTTTTCCAATCCTGAAACTTGAACTCTGGACCTGGGTGCTTTCCCTTTGCTTCAAGCTAGCACTCTACCACTTGAGCCACAGTGCCACTTCCAGCTTTTTCTGTGATTAATTGGAGATAATAGTTTCACAAGCTTTCCTGCTCCTTCTGTCTTTGAACAGAAATTCTCAGGTCTCAGCTTCCTGAACAGCTAGGAGTTATAGGTATGAGCCACCGGTGCCCAGCTGGGAACACTTCTTTTGCTCAATGATCACTTGATTTTTTTCCCCAAAGCTTAATGTATAATGGGAAAAAGGGTTACTCTCTTTTTTAATATAGCATAGCTCTATCCTACACAGAACAACTTCAGTAGTCCCCAAGAAGTACCACCTCCTTCTCTGGCATTAGAAACTTCTGCAGAATTTGCTAAGCAGAAATACCTAACGGTGGTCAAGCAATAATAACCTAATTGTGTTAGTGTAGAATGGAAGCAATGACATATCTATTAAAAGAGAAAGTGGGGGCTGGGAAGGTGGCTCAGTAGTAGAGTGCTTGACTGGCATGAATGAGGGCCTAGGTTCGATTCCTCAGCACCACATAAGCAGAAAAAGCCAGAAGTGGCACTATGGCTCAAGTGGTAGAGCACTAGCCTTGAGCTGAAGAGCTAAGGGGCGGTGCCCAGGCCCGGAGTGCAGGCCCCACAACCGACAAAAAAATAAATAAATAAAAAGTGACATTAGTAGGAGAAGTGTGGGAATAGGGTATCCAGAAGCATTGGAATAATTCCCACTTCCAAAAATCCTAAGAAAGTAGAATTGCTATACAGCAAGCTGCTTCAATGTTATTGGATGACAAAAGGAAAGTCTCCTTGTCAATTACTTCTGCATAAAAATGAAGACAAGGACAAGAGTTAGAAGTGGGTGACACACTTATACCAGTTGCTGACAGAAATGCCAATAAATGACCTTGAAGGAATGTAAGGAAATAAAACAAATGCATAAGACTTAGGGAGTGATAGAACAACTAATATGCTTAAATAATTCTAAATGTTTTTTTTTGTTGGTCGTGGGTCTTGAACTCTGGGCCTGGGGGCCACTTCCCCTGAACTTTTCAGCTCAAGGCAAGCACTCTACCACTCGAACCAAGCACCACTTCTAGTGGTTTATTGGAGATCAGAGTCTCACAGTTTCAAAGCCAGCCCAGGCAAGAAAGTCCTTGAGACTCTTTTTTTTTGTACATTTTTTAATTGTAAAAATGTTGTACAGTGACCCGGAAACACAACAAATCAAAGAAAGGTTGGACAAATGGGATTGCATAAAGTTGCAGAGCTTCTGCAGGGCAAATGACATAGCTAGCAAGATCAATAGAAAGCCCCCGAATTGGGAGAAGATCTTTACTAGCCATACAACGGACAAGGGTCTCATATCTAAAATATACTTGGAACTCAAAAAATTAAACCCCCCAACAACAAATCCTCAAAGAAACAACTGCCCAATAAATAAGTGGGCTAAAGACTTAAAGAGAAACTTCTCTGAAGAAGAAAGAAGGATGGCCAATAGACACATGAAGAAATGTTCAACATCCCTAGCCATAAAAGAAATGCAAATCAAAACAACATTGAGATATCACCTCACCCCAGTTAGAACGGCAAAAATCAAGAACTCTAACAACAACAGATGCTGGAGGGCATGTGGACAGAAAGGAACCTTACTTCATTGTTGGTGGGAATGTAAACTTGTTCAACCACTTTGGAAAGCAGTATGGAGGTTCCTCAAAAGACTCCACATAGAACTCCCCTATGACCCAGCAATCCCACTTTTGGGCATTTACCCAAATGTTTACAAACAAGACCACACTAAAGCTACCAGCACAACAATGTTTATTGCAGCATTATTTACCATAGCTAAGATATGGAACCAACCCAGATGCCCCTCAGTAGATGAATGGATCAAGAAAATGTGGTATATATACACAATGGAATTCTATGCCTCCATCAGAAAGAATGACATTGCCCCATTTGTTAGGAAATGGAAAGGTTTGGAAAAAATTATATTAAGTGAAGTAAGCCAGGCCCAAAGAAACACAGGTCCCATGGTTTCCCTTATTTGCAATATCTAGTATATGTATGAGTCAAGCGGAAAAGGTCAGATAATGTGATGTCAGGAAAATGAACCCTTAGATATGTATTTTAATGTTTTTTTCTTTCATGCATGTGTTTCTAACGCATTTATAAGATTATTTCTTTGTTGCTTTGTATGTCCCTCCCCAACAGTATAACCCCTGCTTTCACTATATTTGATGTCAGTATAACTTGTGGAGGAGATGGGAAAAAACCAGTTGTTTAAGGATACAGGCGGACCTGTTGCAACAATGAGAAGTACAAGTTGTCATGTGCAAAATGAGCTTTACAACGTAGGTGCGGGGGAGAGGGGGAGGAGAAGGATTGGGATTGGGGGGGAGGGGGGAGGCCGGGAAGGGATGTGAAGGGTAAACCAAAGGAGGAGGCTGCAATGCTTGGTAAGAAATGTACACATTATCCTGCCCATGTAATTGTAACCCCTCTGTACAGTATGTTCACAAATAAAATAAAATTAAATTTAAAAAATGTTGTATAGAGGGTTTACAGTTACATGAGCAAGGTAATGAGTATATTTCCTATTGAGCATTGTTGCCTCCTCCTTTGTTTTCCCCCTACCATCCCTTCTCTCCCACCTCCACAACTACCCCCCCTTGAAGTTGTAAGTTCCTTTTCAACATAGTGTTTTGTACATCTCATTGTTACAAAGGGTCAACTTGTATCCTTATTTAAGCATTTTGGTTTTTTTCCCTGCCCCTCCCCAAATTAGAGAAGTGTATATACAAGACCTAGGGCACCAACATCAAATACAGTGAAAACTGGTTATACCGTGGGGGAGGAACATACAAAGTAACAAAAAAATCACATGGTACATTATAAATACGTTAGAAACAATAGCAAGAAAGAAAAAAGCTATTTTTGTCCCTATCTTAGGGTTCATTTCACTTAACAGCATCTTATCTGGTCATATGTATGTAGCCTTTGGCCTTTTCTGTTTGTCCTACACATGTACTAGTTATAAACTACCAGAAAACCAGAAGTGACACTGTGGCTCAAGTGGTAGAGCCCTTGAGTGAAGAGCGCAGGGGCAGTGCTCAGGCTCTGAATTCAAGCCCCAGAACTGACAGGGGAGAAAAAAGAATTTATTGCATTTTATTTCTTTGTTTCCATTGAAAACCCATGACAGAACTGGTATAATAAATAAATAAACCAACAAACCCAAACCTAACTTTCAATAGGTGTATTCCTATGACTGGCCAACTCTTCTAGAAAAGATGCATGATTAGAAATAGAGACACGATAAGGAGAAGAGAAGATATTCTTGTTCATGATCTTATAAGCTATTTAAACTCAATTCTACCTCGTTCTTCTCTCTAATATCCTTTGTACTTTGAGAGATTCCTAGGAGCTTGACCTCTTTGAATTTTCCTTGCTTTCCCATTCTCAGTACTTTTCTCAGTTTTTTTTCTTCCTTTGACAATTCAACTCTCTCTTCCCCATTTGTCAAAGTAGCCCTTTTATACCCAATTCCACACTAAAGCACAATGATATAGCCTAAAGATCACCACAGGTATGCAGTAGGCTCTTCCTCACTGCAGGTCAGTCTATTCCTCGCAAGAATGAAATGTCCCTGAAGCACAATATTCTCTCTTTAAAGGTCTTTTTAGTTCCCATTCACAGAGAATCTTAATGTGCTTCCCACATCAAATCCAAACTCCTAATTATATGAATCATTTATCACCAATCCTCATCAATATTTATAGGAACATCTCCCTACAATTTCCACTAATTCTGAGCATGTGTCTGCATTTTTATACACACTTATGCTTGTCTTACATGATTCTGTCCTTCTTCCTTAGGGGGGAAACTTCTCTAGAGTCAACTATTCCTTTAGTATGCCACTGGAAGGACTGTTCTCATTCCACTTTCTCTTTGAGGAAGTTTCAGCCTCGTTATTCTGTTTTCTAATCCACACTTCTTTTCATCCATCTTAACTGCTATCTTCTCCTGAAGTCACCCATCTGCAAATGACTTCTCATGCTTGATAAGCTGAGCTATTACACATCTGGCTCAGCCTCTTTTAATCATATGTAAAATATTCCACTGTGGGTATCATCTGCTCAGTAGAACACAAATGCCTTGCAAGCAGCATTCATATCTAATTCATTACTCTCTCCATCAGGAGTACCACCCAGCCCATGTAATGGCTCGATAGAATATTAGTTAATAATGTGTTCAGATTCAAATAATGAAGTAAGTTCTTAAAGTTTATGTTCATGTACACAAAATTTCATTAAAAATACAATAAAATTTTAACCCACAATATTTTCTCCATTTGGAGTGATTAGAAGCAGACTCTGAAATAAGGCATCTGGATTCAAGCAATTTATGTTATAGTAATCCTAGAAAATAATAATAGTCAGAAGGAAAGTGGGACATTAAATAGGGAGCTGTCACAAAAGGTACTGAGATAAGAGTATCATGGTTCAACACCAGCCAGAGTCAGCAGTTAGTGGGATCCTACATTCAAAGAATAAGCTGGGTTTAGTAATACAGTAATAGTAATATTATAGTAATCCTAGCTATTTGAGGAGGTGGAGGTAAGATGCTAGAAGTCCAAGGCAAACCAGCAGCTTTGAGAGCTAATCTAGAAAATAACTGAAATAAATGCAATTGAGGGCATAGCTCAAGTGACAGAACACTTGCTTAGTAGGTACAAGACCCTGAGTTCAACCCTCAGTACTTCCTGAAAAATAACAATAAAATAAAGGATTCCTTATCACACAACACTGATCAGGTACCTGCAGTTTAATCCCATTATGCAACCTTAGAGTCAGTATAGAATTGTACCTCAGAATGAAGCTGAG
Source organism: Dipodomys merriami (assembly GCF_024711535.1). Classification (NCBI taxonomy): domain Eukaryota; kingdom Metazoa; phylum Chordata; class Mammalia; order Rodentia; family Heteromyidae; genus Dipodomys; species Dipodomys merriami. The sequence goes on from NW_027206290.1 coordinate 6,037,347, forward strand.
TTATTTAGTCACCATTTCTTATAAGTTTTGGCTGCAGGATTGCAGGGGAAGATATTCTCTGGTTCTACCAACCTGACCCATGGAACCCAAATAGACAGTCTTCAGTCAGAGAGAATCTTCAGGTACTGAAATTCTTAGTCAATTGAGGATGGAATGGATGATAAGAAATCAAAAGAAATAAGAAATTACAGGTACCAGCATTATGTACTACACACAGGAACAAAAAGAACAGGAGGAGATCCATAAATTGACAAATTCTTGATAGATTTTTGGATAAGAGAGTGCAAATAAAAGACCACTGGTAGAAATCAAAGAGAGATGGCCAGAATATATGAAGAAAGAGGAGGAAGCACAACCCCGGAAAAGCACTAGGTAGGATGGAAAGGCTGAGTCTATTTTATAAGACCCCAATTCCAGATAGGACTGAGACTCAGATACTAAGAACGAACTATCATGCTAAAAGTGAAGGTGAGCTGAACATTTGCTTTACAAAGGTTGATGAACTACATCCACCATATTTGTGTTGCTTTTACAAAATTAGTTTAAGGGTCATTTTTTTGGTTTGGTTTGGTTTGGTTTTTAAGGCACTGAGGATTGAACCAAGAAACTAGCACATTCTGGACCTGCACTCTATTTGAGATATATCTCCAGTCCATTGTTTCATTTTTTATAAAACAAACAGTGACTCACAAAGCCTAAATTGTTTAACATTTGATTTTTACAGAAAACAATTGCTGACCCTTGGTTTATAGAACAGTAAACACACATACAAGCCCTGGACATAAGACCCACTGAAACCCATTACTTAACTCTGCACATAAACACACACACACACACACACACACACACACACACACACACACACACACACACACAACCTGCCCTCAGCTATCTTCTCTGTTTTAGGAAAAAGTATGACAGTATCACGGTCAATCAATTGAAGTCAAAGTTCTGAAAACAAATGATTTCCAACCAAGAATTGCATTTTCTGCCAAAATGATTTATTCAATCAGATATGAAAATAGAATGAAGCTTTGTTGGTTTGCAAGCCCTTATTCATGTTACATCCTATGTACCCTTCCTCAGAAGTTCACTTGAGCGGGACTGGGAATGTGGCTTAGTGGTAGAGTGCTTGCCTAGCATGGATGAAACCCTGGGTTTGATTTCTCAGTACCGCATAAACAGAAAAAGCCAGAAGTGACACTGTGGCTGAAGTGGTAGAGAACTAGCCTTGAGCACAAAGAGGCTCACTGACAGTGCCCAGACCCTGAGTTCAAGCTCCAGGACTGGCCAAAGAAAAAAAAAGAAGTTCATTTGAGGACATAAGCCACAAAGAATGCATAAAAGACATAAAGGAAGAGGGTGCTGTGCAGGAGAGCACAAAGGCAAGGCTAAGAGTACAGCTTTCAAAAGGCCCTTAGGAGGACCTAGTACAGACCTCATGCAGTAGACTACTGCTCCAGGAAGGAGCTGCATGGATTGAGAACTCTGAAAAGGTTAAGAATAAGATACGTTTATGAGTATAATTTTCCAAGAGATAATTCCTTTTGAGATTTGAATCTGAAAAAAAAGTTCACTGAATGCCAGAGAATTAAACCCAAAGTGAAGGAATTTTCATAAGAACTCTACATTAAGCCCATAGAGAGTAAATGAAAATTCCATAGACAAATAGCAATGAACTATAGTTTGCTCTGCATGTCAATTTATCTGGTCATACTAATGGGAATTTTTTATTGACATGGAAAATTGGAAAGTACTCAGGTGAAGGAAGTGGAAGAAAGACAGGTGCTTATTTACAAAGTAGGAACTAAGGGATGGCAGAGTGGCCCACGTGGTAGAGCACCTACCTACCTAGCCCATGAAAGACCCTGAGTTCAAACCTAGTTATTGCCCAAATTTAAAAAAATACTAGAGTTCGGATTTGGATTCAATGTCAATGATTAATGTAACAGGAAGTAAAGATATAGCTATATTTTTAAATACTAAAATTCATGAGTAAGAAAACAGACTATTGAATGGTTGTATGTAGGAAAAGGGGTAATGGAGAGATAAAGAGTAATAAAAGTTAGTTTGGTCCTAATATAATATATCAAGAAGTAAATAGTGTCCAAAGTAATAATCCAAGAAGCAGCAATGTATTTGTGTGTTTGTGTAATTTAGAAATACTTATTAGAAAACAATCTAAACAGGAATAGTTAAAAAATAGTCAATTCTGTAAGTAGGGAAGGGTATAGCAGAGGATTCTGCCTTTTTATTAGAAATTTTCCTGCAATGACTTCTTCAGAAGATAAATGTATTCTTTCAATAAAATTGACTACTTAGTAACATGATAAGTAAAAATATTCCTTAGAATGCCTCCCTCACAAACATGTAAAATGAATAGTTAGGTACTTACCTATAGGTGAATATGAACTTGACTACTAAAGGTGACAGTAAATAAGTTCTATTGCCATAAATTAAACTGATTCAATACATGTCATATAAATTGCCACAATATTTATTTCATTGGAATATAACTCAAGAAAAAAAGTCAGAAGAAAATCTCTTCCTATGACAGCTTTTGTTGCTTTGGAAAATATGTGCAATGTTTTGGCCATAGTGAGGTTCAGAAATAGTGTTTGCACCTTCTACCCAGATATAATATTTATAGTAAAAATAATTATGTACCTTATGTACCGGTAAACAGGATGTATCAGTAAGTGTGACAAATCTGAAGACTGTCAGCAAGTCTCAACTCATTTTAGTCTCAGCTGAATAAGCTTCATAAAGCAGCATTTGGGAAAAGATAAAAAGTGAGAAGGTGAAATAAATCAAAGTCAGCACCTTGAGTTACACTCAGAAGTAAGTTGTGATATTGGGAGATAAAACGATTTGTTCTTTTTGTGATTTCTCTTATTAAGAAAGTCAGGCCTTGCTCATTTTGAGTTGCATTTTCAATACTTTGTTCCAGGAAGAGTATTTTACTATTATCTAATCTTAGGGCAGTCCAGACAGAAAATACACACAGTATGTTTGGTCAGAGAAATGCCCTTTCAATTAAAAAAATCTGGTATATATACACAGTGGAATTTTACTCATCCATTAGAAAGAATAATATTATGCCATTTGCAGGGAAATCGATGGACCTAGAATATATCATGTTAAGTGAGGTAAGCCAAACTCAGAGAGACAAATGACACATTGTGGAAGCTAGATCTAAAATATAACTGGACATGACAGTGCATACAAATTTCCAGGAATTCACACACAATCCAAAGGAGAATAACCTAGGGGAAAAAACCCAAAGGTATACCTCCTGTGAACTTTTAAAATACTATTTATTGAAACCAATTTCAGGAAATGGAAACATGGGGAAGGGGAGCAGGGAGTTTGGTAGTGGTGTTTGTATTTGCTTTGGGGTTTTATTTTTGTCTTTTGGCGGGGAGGACAAAGAGGAAGGCACAGAAATGGAAGAAAGTGAACAAATGAAGTAGAAAACAAACTATGCATTCGTGGGCAGGCATGAAAGAGGGAAACGGGAAGAAAGTGAACGAAGGGGTGACATTGACCAAAAAACAAATGTTCCCATTACTTATAAAATGGTAACCCCATCTGTATAACACCTTAATAATAACAATAAAAACTTTTTAAAAGTGCCACTTGACATTGTTTACTTGGCTTAAGAATGCCTTAACTTACATTATCTGACACTAAACCTACGACATTTTCTTCTTATGTGTCACTTGATATTTATTCAGTTTTGCAGATCAGACACATCTTGATAAAATAATAAAAATACTTACTCCTATAATATGGATTTTTTAAAAAAACAAGCAACTTAATAAAATAAAAGCAAAAATGGATCTGGCTCTTGGACTGAGAAAATAAAATTGTTTTCTAAAGAAATCATGTAACACATTAAAATGCTTAAGTTCAAACAAGCTTAGAATAATAAAACTAATTTCTACAAGCTACTTCTTAACACTGAGTCACATATTACTTGAATGTAGCATTGTATTCACTCAACAAATTATATTATTTCATTAAGTGGTTCTGGCCACATGTATTATTATGTGTAAATATAAAATATAATGAGCTTATACTTTAAAGGTTTAATTTAATCATAGAGTATCACAAGGTACAATAGAAAAAAGGGAAAATTTAGATTTAGATTTTTTTTTATATTCACTCTGGTAGGACCAACTGCCAAGTGACAAATTAATTATATTATTGGCTATGCACTACATTTTTTTATTGTGAAAATACTGTACAGAGGGGTTACAATTACATGGGCAAGATAATGAGTACATTTCTTATCAAGCATTGTAGCCTCCTCCTTTGTTTACCCTTCCCATACCTTCCCATCCTCCCCCACCCAATCCTCCCAGCTTCTCCCCCCGGCCTCCCCCCCCCGACCCCCCCCACCAAAGTTGTAAAGTTCATTTTTCGACATAATGACTTGTACATCTCATTGTTGCAATGGGTTCACCTGTATCCCTATTTAAACGATTTGTTTTTCCCCTTCCCCTCCACAAGTTATATCGACATCAAATACAGTGAAAGCAGGGGTTATACTGTGGGGGAGGGACATACAAAGCAACAAAGAAATAATCTTATAAATGTGTTAGAAACAATCGCAAGAAAGAAAAAACATTTGAATACATATCTTAGGGTTCATTTTCCTAACATCACCTTATCTGACCTTTTCTGCTTGACTCAGACATATACCAGATATTGTAAATAAGGGAAACCATGGGACCTATGTTTCTTTGGGCCTGGTTTACTTCACTTAATATATTTTTTTTCCAAGTCTTTCCATTTCCTAACAAATGGGGCAATGTCATTCTTTCTGATGGAGGCATAGAATTCCATTGTGTATATATACCACCTTTTCTTGATCCATTCATCTACTGAGGGGCATCTGGGTTGGTTCCATATCTTAGCTATAGTAAATAATGCTGCAATAAACATAGTCGTAGCTTTAGTGTGGTCTTGTTTGTAAACATTTGGGTAAATGCCCAAAAGTGGGATTGCTGGATCATAGGGGAGCTCTATGTGAAGTCTTTTGAGGAACTTCCATACTGCTTTCCAAAGTGGTTGAACAAGTTTACACTCCCACCAACAATGCAGTAAGGTTCCCTTCTGTCCACATCCCCTCCAGGATCTGTTGTTATTAGAGTTCTTGATTTTAGCCATTCTAACTGGAGTGAGGTCATATCTCAATGTTGTTTTGATTTACATTTCTTTTATAGCTAGGGAGGTTGAGCATTTCTTCATGTGTCTATTGGCCATCCTTCTTTCCTCTTCAGAGAAGTTTCTCTTTAAGTCTTTAGCCCACTTATTTATTGGGCAGGTGTTTCTTTGAAGATTTATTGTTGGGGGATTTAATTTTTTGAGTTCCAGGTATATTTTAGATATGAGACCCTTGTCCATTGTATGGCTAGTGAAGATCTTCTCCCAATCCATGGGCTTTCTATTGATCTAGCTAGCTATGTCCTTTGCCATGCAGAAGCTCTGCAATTTCATGCAACCCATTTGTCCAACCTTTCTTTGATTTGTTGTGTTTCTGGGTCTCTATTAAGAAAAATTTGGCCTGTGCCAAGGAGACCTAGGGTTTCTCCTATTCCATCCTGTAATGTTTTCAGAGTGTCTGCTTTGACTCCGAGGTCTTTGATCCATTTGGAGTTGGTTCTGGTGCAAGGTGATATGTAAGGATCTAGCTTTATTTTTCTACAAGTAGTTAACCAATTTTGCCAGCATCATTTACTGAAGAGGCTGTCTTTCTTCCATTCTTTTTTTTTTTAGCTCTCTGATTGAAGAATAGGTGGCTATAGGTCTGTGGGTTCATTTCTGGGTTTTCAATTCTATTCCATTGGTCCTGAGGTCTGTTCTTGTGCCAGTACGAAGCTGTTTTGATTACTATGGCTTTGTAGTAGAGTTTGAAATTTGGTATTGATATTCCTCCAGCAGTATTCTTTCTGTTGAGGATCGTTTTTGCTATTCAGGGTCTTTTATTGTTCCATATGAATTTTGGGATTATGCACTACATTTTTATTGATTTGTGAAGGTATTGCTGAATAGTTAATAGCATGTCAGCCATTCATTCACAAATATTCCTAGGGATGGCATGTCAAGATATAAAGCATTTTATGAACCACTGGGAAAGTCCTATGCAATTCTTTGAAAGCTAAATCATTTTTCTTAAACAGTTATTTGAAAAACTCCTTATTAATGTTAGACTACTTAATAGAGAAAGCACATATTTAAATTGTAATAATTTGCTTTTCTCAGCTATGTAGTTTACAACACAACACAATTTGTTCAGACTAAAACTTGTATGGCTAGGTTAACTGACAAAGGAGTGCCTGAACAGTTGCCCTGTGATAAGTTAACTGCAAACACATTATGAAAAAGACAACATGAAAAAGGGAACCATGAATAATGCTATTAGCAATTGCCTCCCAGGAAACCAGAATACCGGGACAGACAACATTTAAGAAGTGCTCAGGAGCAGGGCGCTGGTGGCTCACGTCTGTAATCCTAGCTACTCAGGAGGCTGAGATCTGAGGATCACGGTTCAAAGCCAGGCCTGTGAGACTCTTACCTCCAATAAACCACTAGAAAACCGGAAGTGGTGCTGCGGCGCATGCGGTAGAGCACTAGCCTTGAGCCAAAAGAGCACTAGCCTTGAGCCGAAGAACGCAAGGACAGCACCCAAGCCCAGAGTTCAAGTCCTACAACCGACAAAAACAAACAACAACAACAACAAAAGAAGTGCTCAGGAGTGGTAGAAAGTTCTTGCAGGCTAAGATACTGGAGAGTTTGAAACTCAGAGACATACATACAGACAGTGTCAGAAGACTTGTGGAATTGTTGAAAGTGATGACATTTATTAAAATGTCATTCATAAACTTGTATTCATAAACTGTTAAATGTCAATGTCTCTGAATAACTATTTAAAGATAAGTTTTTAAATATTATATATGAGCTGATCTATGTAAATCTTGTAGAACAGCACTTTTTCAAATAAATTACTATATGAAGAAGGAAGGAAGGAAGGAAGGAAGGGAGGGAGGGAGGGAGGGAGGAAGGAAGGAAGGAAGGAAGGAAGGAAGGAAGGAAGGAAGGAAGGAAGGATTTTTTTATTTTTAATTTTGTGACATTCAATGTCACCCCACTAATTGCTGAGTTCTTTGGATATAGATAGACATCACGGCATTTTTTTCTATAGCAGGCACTGTTAGACTGCTTAGATTTGAATGTTGCCTCTATTGTCTGAATAAAGAAAAATTAACCTTTCTGTACTGTTACTTGGCATAGACATGACAATGCTAGTGACTGCCTCATAGAGTAAATTTGTTTCTATTTGAATGTCTAATGGATGTCTTAAATTCAAGTTCTCCAATATCGAATTCCCTGTCTTCTCTTTCTATGCTTGTTTTTCCAAAATTTCTCCTGCATTCTTCTTGTGTTACTGGCTTTTATCTTTCTGACACCATTCTGTTTTCCAAATGTACCCAGAATCCAACCTTTTCTCATCACACCTTACTACTACTAGCAAGAACCAAAATCTCTAGCTGGACTATTCCAACAGCTTCATCATTGACTTCAAAATTCCAAGTCTTATCCTCTATAGTCTTCTCTCAACACAGCAACTAAAAGAATGCTGGTAGAATGTAAATCAGATTTCACCAATTCTCTGTTCAAACCCTTCATTTAATTTTACGTCTCTCTCAGAACAAAATTCCACACCTACTTGAGCAGACCCTTCCTTGCCTTCCTGAGCTAATCTCCTATTACTTTTCTCCTGAACCTGGAAACTCCAAAAGTGCAAGGCATACTCCTGCATGGAGGCTCTTGCTCTTGTTCCCTACTTCTGGGTTTTACTTCTGCCAGTTGTCTTTGCCCTTATTTCAGATCTTTGGTCAAATGTCACTTTGTCAATGACGGCTTCACATGCTAAGTTTTCTAAAATTAAAGAACCCCTCATTTTAATCAGCATGGCAGTGCACATCTGCAATTCCAACACTCAGGAGACAGAGGCCAATCTGGGCTACATAGCAACGCGGATTTAAAAAAATAGAAGAAAAGAAAAGAAACCTCCTATTCAGGAATATCTCTTTTCTTCCTTTAAATTCTCCCTAAAAACTAAAACTATATACTGCACAATATTTTCTATTTATTCATTTTTAAATTATATATATCCTACCATTCAAACATAAGTTCCTTGAAAGCATAAATATTTTTCTGTTTTATGCTAGTGTACAACCCTAAACTAATATCCTAACAAAGTACATATCCAATATTTATTAAATAATTAAATTTAATAAATAATTAGCAAACATTTTTAAAAGACTGACACACAGTATGAATTCTTAATGCTGACAATTGTTCACTCTATACATTGGTTTATATAATTGCTCCCAGGTTTTCTAAGTCTTCACAATATGTACTTTAAAGATAAACTGTATCAACTTCCAAACAGTTTGTGAATATTTTATTTTTCTTTTGTCTTAAATTTGAAATTATTTCAACACTAAAAACTCATGACCATAAAGCTTCAAAGACACTTGACCCTTGTAGGATGATCTGTTAAAATTAGCTTTTAATTAACTTTCAAATACATTTTATACTATTTAAATATACCCTATGTACATTTTTCCTAAGTACATTTAAGAGATTTATAAACATATCTAGTTAAAGATAATTTCCATATTGTCTTCTATTCATTTCTTGTAATTTCTTTAAAAAATTTTGAGCTAAATAAGCATAATAAATTAAAAGAATTTCATTCAAGTTCTATAATAAATTTAAAGAAATCACCAAAACATCTATTATACCATTACCTATCTCTATCATCCTATTTACCATTCTATATTTTATACATAACTAGATTATAAGTCAAAGTATAAACAGTATTCAGGTTGTTTTGTTGGGTTGCAACATAGCTAGTGATCTTATGGTTGGTATCTCTAAGTATAATCTATCACATCAATGCAGTAATTATTATAGTAATTATTCTGAAATTCTATGAAAAAAGCCTTGATTGCATTGCATAGTTTAGTGGCATGGGGATTTTACTGTGTTACAAGTTTTGTTTAAGTCAGTTATAGAGAGTAATCTTCAATTAACTGTTTTTCCCTAAGAGCCTCATTCTCCAGCCTAATCAATAGCAGAGATATAGTGTACATGTTCATATAAGGTACTTTATATTTTCTGGAAAAATATCTATGATCTAAGAAATAAATTACAAGTACAACCCTAAAAATACAGACAGGAAAAGCAAAATTAGATAAATTAAATTGCGTCAAAGATAAGAGCTCTGTTCAGCCAAAGAAATAATCAATCCAGCGAAGAAACAGTGTATGAAATTAGGGGAAAGTCCTCAAAAGACACTGCTGATAAGACATCAATATACAAAACGTGAAAAAAAACCCTCCAATTATAAAATTGGACTTAAGTAGATATTTCACAAAAGGAGACACACAAATGGTTGGCAGAATATGAATAAAAATGTTTGAAAGTCAGATTGTATCAATTCTCTAAACTTTTCTCAACATTATTTTTGAGAACATCATTATTCATCAGAAAACAACTTAACTTAAAAACACAATATTTCATCACACACCTGTAAGAATGGCTATCCTCAAAAATGGAATGTGGAGAGAAGAATCTTTGAACACAGTTGGTACAGATGCTATTGGAAGTCAGTGTAGAGACATTTTCAAAAACTTTACAGTAGAACTGCCATATGATTCAGCAATCTTACTTGAAGAATATAGCCAAAGAAGGAAGCCAGTATTTCAAACAGATAATTTCACACTCACTGCCTTATTCACTTTGGCTAAGATATAGAATCCACTAATTGTCCACTGACAAAGGAATGAATTTTTTTATGTCCTTTATAAGTACAGGTACAAGAGCATCAATAACTATACAGCTTTTAAAAGAAAAAAATTCTGTCATTTGCCACATGGAAATAATAGAAAATAATAGACTAGTTGAAATAATACAAGTACTGCATAGTCTCATTTATATGTGGAACACATTAAAAAAATAAAATTCATAGAAGCAAGTAGACCTGGCAGTGGCTATTTGGATGGGGAGATTTTAGGCATAGGGTATGAAATTTGTTTAAATTACACAGAATAAGTTGTAGTGATCCCTTATGAAGCATGGGGACTGTAATCAATAATAATGTTGTTATTATTAATTACATTAATAATTGCCAATAATAATGTAATTAGTAACTATATTAATAATTGCCAAGAAAGTATACACTGAATGTTCTCATCACAAAATATGACATACCTATGACATGATAGATATGTTATATAGTTTTAATCATTTCACACTACATACATTTCTTAAACATCATGCTATATACCATACATATAGACATTTTCTTCATCAAATAAAAATTATCTATATTGCTAAATTTTAATATATCAAGTAAAAAATATTAGCATACAATTTACCATGTGTTAAGATGAAACATACTATTGAAATAGTCTAATCAGTATAGCACTAATGATTACAAATTAAGAACTTTGAGTTTTAAATGCTTATTATAAAGCAAAGAATTCAGAGCCTCAATTTAAATTCCTAAAGGTAAAAGTTTTCATCAAGAAAGAAGTAAACTCTGGATGATGACCATTTGCTTACTAAGGAAAAAGATTTGATGATGATAAGGAAAAGTGTTGTATTTTATTTTATTTTGGTCAGTTGTGGGTCTTGAACTCTGGGCCTGCGCACTGTCCTTGAGCAATTCAGCTCAAGGCTAGCACTCTACCACTTGAGCCACAGTGCCACTTCTGGCTTTTTCTGCTTATGTGGTGCTGAGAAATCAAATCCAGGGCCTCACGCATGCAAGGCAAGCAACTCTACCACTGAGCCACCTTCCCAGCCCAAAGTATTATATTTTAATGACTACAGAATGAAAGGAAATGCTTTGGCGAATCAGCTGGATTTGGCCAGATGATAAAAATGTACATCAGAGATGGTAGATTAAGAATAAGTTCTAGGGGCTGGGAAGGTGGTTCAGTGGTAGAGTGCTTGCCTTACATGCATGAGGCCATGGGTTCAATTCCTCAGCACCATGTAAACAGAAAAAGCCAGAAGTGGCGCTGTGGTTCAAGTGGTAGAGCGCTACCTTTGAGCTGAAGAGCTGAGGGACAGCACCCAGACCTGAAGTTCAAGCCCCACGACAGACCAAAAAAAAAAAAAAAGAGTAAGGTCTAGCCAGATGTCCCAATCTCTTGTTGGCCACACAAAAATAAAAGATTCCTTTTCCATGTCAATGACATTTAATTTGCTGATTAAGCACCTTTAGTTCAGTGAAAGAGTTTTGGTGAGTAATAAAGGATCAATAGATTGTTACAAAACAAAAACAAAAACAAAAAACTTCTAGGCACTGATGACTCATGCCTGCAATTCAGCAGGCTGAAATCTGAGGATGGTGGTTCAAAGCTAGCCCAGGCAGGAAAGTCTTTGAGACTGTTATCTCCAATTAACCACACTAAAAACAGAAATGGAGCTGTGACAAGTGGTAGAGCACTAGGCTTGAGTACAAAAGCTCAGGGACAATATCTAGACCCCAGAACAGGCACAGAAAAGGAAGAGGAAGAGGAGGAAGATGAGGAGGAGGCAGTAGTAAAGGAAGAGTAAGAGTAGGAAAAAATTCTAAAATTCTAAGGGCCTAAGAAAAGTCTTTCAAAGGGTTCTCCTGCATTCACTTCTCCACAGTAACATGTTACTCTGCATTGTGAATTTTAACTACATACACTTTTCCCATAGGCCTAATGCAATTAAGATATATATATATATATATATATATATATATATATATATATATACACATTTTTTTAACTAATTACACCCCTTCTGAAGAGTCACAGCAGTTGGTGTTACAACCCAGGAAAGCTCTTGAAATGACAGGTGACAAAAGTTTTCTCAACAAATAAGATTTAGAAGAGACAGAATAATTTTTTAAAAATCTGAAATGATTCTATAGACTTCACAAAGAAAAAGAAAATTTGAGAAACAAAATCCATCTGTTGCCACTTTTTTAATAGGAATTATGTTATCTCATCTGTGAACCAATATGGGAAATGGAGGTTTGGGTTGAGAGTAATTCAATAGATGGCATAAGTGACGAACTTTTTAAATATCAGGTAAATATTTAGATATTTTTAATATTTCAGCTTGTAAAGTGTACAGCATATTGCATGTATGTTTTTACAAGTTAAAATTTGGTAGCCACCTACTAGTAGACATATCTGTATGGTTGCATTCATATTGTGTAATTGTCCATTGAAAAACACTTCCAAGAAACAAACTAAGACTATGCATGTAGCATGAGAAAAAAAAAAAAAAACTTTACATATCTAGAGTCAAAAGATGCAACTGTAGGTCCTAACCACAATACTTTTATTGCCCAAAAGAAACAATGAAATGACAAAATGTAGAACAAAATGCTAAGTTACACTTTAAAGAGTACTTATGAACAAGTGAAGAATTAAAAAGCCAGAAATAGTATGCCTTAGGACAGACCAAAAAAATTCATCTTTTCTTATGTTGCTTTGATGACAAGATCCATAGGCCCTTGTTCATGTGTAGAAGGAAAATGAGCACCATATAGATGAATTGTTTTTATTAGTAGAAACCAGGATATTCCACGTTATTTCTGTGGATGGATATGTATAACTTCAAGAGAATAATGAGTTCTATAGAATCAGTAACTCATTTTAATTTTTAAAATCCAAACCCATAGGGTAAAGTTATATGATGTAAAGAGGAAAAATTACTTTCATAGATACCTACTGTCTGAAAATTGGCTATAAGCATCATGTGGGGGAAAATAACTATTCTAAGGCAGAACTTTTAAATAATAGCATTAATCAATTTTTCCCATTTAAAAGTAATATGAGTTCATTTCTGGGTTTTCAATTCTATTCCATTGGTCCTGAGGTCTGTTCTTGTGCCAGTACCAAGCTGTTTTGATTACTATGGCTTTGTAATAGAGTTTGAAATTTGGTACTGATATTCCTCCAGCACTGTTCTTTCTGTTAAGGATCGTTTTTGCTATTTGGGGTCTTTTATTGTTCCATATGAATTTTTCGATTGCCTCTTCTATTTCCTTGAAGAATGAGGTTGGAATATTGATCGGTATCGCACTGAATTTGTAGATAGCCTTGGGAAGTATTGCCATTTTCATGATGTTGATCCTTCCAATCCAGGAGCGTGGGAGGTTTTTCCACTTTCTAAGTTCTGTTTTGATTTCCTTTTTCAGGTTTTTAAAGTTTTCATCGTGGAGGTCCACTTCTTTAGTTAAGTTAATTCCTAGGTATTTTATTTTTGTGGGGCTATTACGAATAGAGTTGCTTTCCTAATTTCAGCCACATTTTTCTCGTTGTTGGCATAGAGAAAAGCCATTTATTTTTGAGGGTTAATTTTATTTTTTTATTTTTTTTGGGGGGGGGTCCGGTCATGGGGCCTGAACTCTGGGCCTGAGTGCTATCCCTCAGCTCTTCAGCTCAAGGCTAGCACTCTACCACTTGAGCCACAGCACCACTTCCAGTTTTTTTCTTTTTGCTTATGGGGTGCTGAGGAATCGAACCTAGGGCCTCATGCATGCAAGGCAAGCCCTCTACCACTGAGCCACCTTCCCAGCCCCTTTGAGGGTTAATTTTATACCCTGCTACTTTGCCAAAGTTATGAGTCAGATTGGGGGGAAAGATGGGAAGGAATGAAAAGGGGAAACAAAGGAGGAGGCAACAATGCTTGATAAGAAATGTACTCATTACCTTGCTCATGTAATTGTAACCCCTCTGTACAGTATTTTCACAATAATTTTTTTTAAAAAATAATATGGGTCAGCCCCCGAAGGCTGAGGAAAACAGCCTCATTCAACATCTAATCCTCACATTACCAAAAGGGAATCAAGAAACATTAGCATTAGTAAAGAAAAGCTTTAAAAAGAAGAAATATAGGTCCCATGGTTTCCCTTATTTGCAATAACTAGTATATGTCTAGGACAAGCAGAAAAGGCCAAAAGCTATGTACATATAAGATGATGTTAAGCTAAATGAATCCCAAGATAGGAGCATAAGTGTTTTTTACTTTCTCACTATTGTTTTTATCATATTTATAATGTTCTATGTGATTTTGTTTTGTTTCTTTTGTATGTTTTTCCCCCATGGTATAACCCCTGTTTCACTGTATTGGATTCCGGTGTCCTGCATCTTGTATATACATTATTTTAGTTTGGGGAGGGGAAGGGAAATAACAAAATACTGAAATAAGGATACAGGTTGACCCATTGTAACAATGAGATGTACAAGACACTATGTTGATAAGGAACTTTACAACTTTGTGGGGGGGGCGGGGGAGGAGCTGGGGAGGTGGGGAGGGAAGGGATGGTAGGGGAAAAACAAAGGAGGTAACAATGCTCTATAGGAAATGTACTCATTATTTTACTCATGTAACTGTAACCCCTCTGGTACAGTATTTTTACAATAAAAAAATATAAAAAAGAAATAGGAGAAAAGGAGTCAGACTATACTGTATGACCAAGGTTTTCTAAAAGCTAGGCTTAAATTTTTTACATATAGGGCTGGGAAGGTGGCTCAGTGGTAGAGTGCTTGCCTTGCATGCATGAGGCCCTGGGTTCAATTCCTCAGCACCACATAAGCAGAAAAAGCCAGAAGTGGTCCTGTGGCTCAAATGGTAGAGCGCTCTCCTTGAGCCCAGGCCCAGAAGTCAGGCCCCATGACCAGAAAAAAAAATTACATATAGTGTTTCACTTGTTGAATAAAATGACTAAGCTAGCTGAATGGTTTATGTGCAGAAGGTTTAAGTCATTCTGGTCCACTGGCACAAAATAATAAAAATGCCTAGTACTGAATGCTACTATTAGGACCCACAATTTAAAAGTTGCATTGTCAGCAGTAGAAAGTGTAATTTCAAAACCATAATGAAAATTCTCCTAGACTAGCTCATTAAAAGTGTTGTACATAGGATACAGTGTAGGAAAGATAGATATTATTCCAAAAGAAAATATTTGGTCCCAATTTCACAAAGTATTAAAAAGTTACCTTCAACTGGACATGTTAGGTTGAAACTTCCTTGTATAGCTTCTTGAAAATTAAAAAATAAAGGTTTAAAGAAATTACTTTCCTCGGGCTGGGAAGGTGGATCAGTGGTAGAGCACTTGCCTTGCACGCATGAGGCCCTGGGTTCAATTCCTCAGCACCACATAAGCAAAAAGAAAAAAGCCAGAAGTAGTGCTGTGGCTCAAGTGGTAGAGTGCTAGCCTTGAGCTGAAGAGCTGATGGACAGTGCCCAGGCCCAGATTCAGGCCCCATGACCGGACCCAAAAAAAAAAAAATTACTTTCTTCGTCCAAAATGTATAAGGTTTTGAATTCCAAAGGTTTCATAGAAACTAATCTAGTCTCACCTAAATAAGCTTCCCTTTTCCAGTAATTCTACAAATGGGTGTAGTATATAGGATTTTTCACTTTTTTTCCTTTTCCTACAGTGTATTTGTAAAAAGCAATTGGACCTTTCACTATTCATTATTGCACTAGGTAGGCCCACTAGGTAGGCTCAGTAGCAATCAGGAAACAACTTCATTTTTCTCCCATCACTGTCTTCATTCTGTCAGATCTCCCCTACTCTATTCTTGACAGCCTCTCTTTCAGATGTCTTTCCATGATAACAATTTTTCCATCAAGCACCAAGATGTTCTGTCTTGTCTAACTCAAAACATTAATCTAATATTCAGTTTGGATCTTCTCACCTTTTGCCAGCTCAGAACTGATTTCTGGTGTGGGGGAGAGAAGAAGCAAATGGAAGGATACAGTAAAAAAAAAAAAAAAAAAAAAAAAAAAGCTGGGTTGTGTTCCTTTGTGCTCCTTTCCTCCCTCCCTCCCCACCCCTACCATTTCCCTTCCCATAGCTAAATCATAGGAGATGGAAAAGATCAAAACAGGAGGTTTTGTTTGTTGTGTTCAGGGAATTATCAGAGGTCTTCTGTCACCATAGGCTTCCAAATACTAGGACTCAGAAAGCACTTTTGTGAATTCTTTTGTATACTCGTCTTGGGGCTTGAACTTCAGGACCTAGGTGCTGCCTTTGAGCTTCTTTGCTCAACTTCAGGCTTTTTGGTGGTTAATTGGAGGTAATAGTCTCATAGACTTTCCTGCCCAGACTGGCTTCAAATCTCCATTATCAGATCTCACTACCCTGAGCAGTTTAGGATTAGGTGGCATGAGCCACCAGCCCTGAGCTACATTTGTGGATTCTTGAGAGAACTCAGCAACTTCCTGTGTTCTGTGTGTTTCCTGCAAATGTCAGTGAGCCTATCACATAATCTCTTAAATCACTCTGCCCTCATTTTTTTCGCCTCAGTGGGCAGCACTCCTAAATGGGTACATTTGGCGCAAAAATTTCAATGGATTCACAACATGACAAACTATTGAGCTGTTTGTTCCTGCCCTGAAGTCAAAGGCCGTTCTAAATGATGGGTGGTCCATATGCAAGCTTCTCTTTCAACAACAACAAACCCTCTGCTCAAATATGGGGTGGGGGGAGTCTTCTAGTTTCGACAATGTGTCATACTACATTCTATCCAAGCCATTTTACCATTTTATCAAAAATCTTAATCTCTTTAATCAGTACTCTTGAAGTTTCCTAATGAGCCACCTTGGAGATAGAAAAATTGCCCTTCTGTTCTCTCTAAAGAAAGGGAAAAGGAAGTCTGAATTTCTCTCTACTCCTATGAATTCCTTTCCAAGAATTTCTAATGGCTCTCCTCTCAAGAAAACAGAGGCAGGTTGATAAGACAGTTTGGTGGTCTAGTCAACTTGTAGTGATTCCCTTGGGCTTCTACCATCTGTCTACGGAGTATGAGGGAATCCGTCACCCAATATCCTAAATTTTGTGATCTCAAATTCTATGAGATCAGGCATCCCCTATATTGCACTTGTTGTCACAGATTTGTAGCTTTTAAATGAAGCTCTTCAAATGAGAATTTACCTTTCTGAATGTCTGCCCATTACCAGGAGAGAAGATATCCAAAATCAAGTGATCAAGGCCCTCATTTCAAATGATTCTGTCCTTACATTGAAACAAAAAGTCTAACAAGGGTTTATGATGTAAAACAGGATAAAGTAGGGAGAAGTGGGGGAACAGTTTTTTCTTCTCCCCATGCAAGAAATACTCAGAATGGAAGTTGCCCTTTGTAGTATAATAAACTTTTTGAGTTGGAGGAATACACATGACTAGAGAGTGTAGAGTAAAACTAGACAATGGCTCTGAGTGGCCAAGATGTTGCTTATTAAAGATGGAGATAAATCTGACACTAGCTAAAACATAGGTGGATTTTAGATAGACAGACTTTCCCCCTGAGATATGCTTCACATATTTTCTGTTTCTTTACCTGGTACAAAAAGCTTACAGCATTTTTATCATCTCAAAGGAGAAGGTAAATGCAAATAGACTCTTTATAACTCCTATTACTGTAACTTAACACCTAAAAGTAGATGTGCCAGGAGGGAAATTTAAGTAGTTTTTTCAGTTTACTTCTCAATTTTAGTATCTGAGTCTGAACCCTTTGATAAAGTTCCCTGTCTTCTCATTTGTCTATCTTGGCTCATTATTCCATGTCTTTGATTCATTATAGCCCTATAAGGGATAAACAGAGTCAAAGGTCTATCCTCAGTAGCTGAAACTAGGCTGTTAGGCCAAAGCCAGAAAAAAAAGAAACAAAAAGGCATTTTTCCTATATGATTTAGGAGATAACATGGGAAAGAGAAATTAACAGAAGATAAATTAATAGAAGTCAAAGAGAAATGAATACAAATGAATCTTTAAAAGTAAGAGTTTCATATATGTTGATGAAATACATAGGATTTTGAAAAAAGAATCATAGAATTCCACATCTAAAATTAAATATTTTTAAAAATTGTTTTTAAAAATAATCATAAAATTCCAATGCAAAACTCCACAAAGGAGGTAATGGAAATTCCACAGCTTACAGCTTATTTTACAAAACCATTAAATGTCACTGTGGGTTTTGCATTTCAAAGAATTAAAATTTACTTCTTTTAACTTTTTATAACAGAAGCAGAAGCAGTCAGATTCATCAACAACTGGAGAATTTTATTCCAGGATAGGTTGCAACTAGCTGTATGGAAGTACAGAGAAAAATTTAAATGGAGGATGAGATCACAAGGTCTCTGAAAAAAGAACATTTGAATTAAACTTTCCAGCCAGTAGAAGTGGTCTACTAAGGTGATGGAATGTTTCTAGATGGTTTGTTTTGTTTTGTTTTCAGTTGTCCACCCACCTAAGGCCTACTAATAAGTTTTATTCTGATCTAATGAGAATCAATGAATACTTCCTAAAGCAATATTATCTTTAATTTACATTCTCTAAACAGTCAATAATGCCCTAGGGGTCAAATTTAATTTAGTGAACCTCCCCTGACACTAGAATAGTGATCTGACCCAAGCACTGTTCTAATTATTTAAGTTATCTCTAGGGAAGAATTTAATACCCCAAGCCTCTTTATACTTCAAGGGAAACTTGTGACAGGGTAAAACAAACAAAACAAAAGAATTGTCATTCTCCTCTTAGAGATGATCAATTTTCAATCTATTGAAAGTGTTTGCTTTTTCTAATTAACTTTCCTATCAGTTTCCCTGGTTGCTCAAAGTGTTTCCTAAACTCTTTAGTACTAAGGCAGATAACACTGAGCTGGCTTTCCTGTAACTATTTTAAAAGTGTCAAATCAAGCTCATCTTTCCAGGAGGTATGGGTAGCATTGTCCATAGAGGGGTAGCTGTGACTTCACTGCTACTATCAAAAACAGGCAACAGATGGGTTCAGGCTGCCATTTTTACTATAGCTATCAATCTAATAGGCTCTGTTCTTGTAGAATAAACTATCCATTTCTGCTTCTCAGATCTAGCCACTGTGTAAAAGGCATCAGGCAAAGGTACTTTAAAAGGCTGTAGCAACAAGCACAGCTAAGCATTAGCCTGATGGCATTCTTTTCCTGGTATGAATAAATTAATCTGCTTCAATCACCATGCTGGCAACCTAGTCTAGGTATCATTATCACTCTAGAATATAAAAATCCTTTCTTGTAAATTGCAAATGTATTCTGAATTGCCAAAGACTTAGGACACTCTTGGTATATTATGAGCTAATTAGAAAACTGAGGGTCCTCATATTTGGAAGATGGCTTTATGATTCATAGACTACTTCCTTAAAAATGAAACTAAAATCCAACCATAAATACTATGCTTGAGGCTCTTTTTTGTTGTTGTTAAGACAATGTTGTTCTTGTTGTTGATGGGGGATTTTTGTTCATTTGCATTTTTTACAATTCCTAAGTCAATTCAATGAGCAGGAAGGTAATTAATCTTGAAAATGTCACATAATTTAGCTCCTTTATTCTAATTTTATACATAAATATGCAATTAAGTAGTTTGTGGGGGGGAAATGTTAAATTCTACTCAGCGTAGTTTCCCACCCATAGACTTGCTATTCTGAGAAAATTAATCTCTTTTACTCTTTTTTTCCTAGTTTTAAAAATAACAATAATTTTGTAAAGTTGTTATATTTCATAAAGGAACTGTGAATCACTTAACAAATATTAGATTTATTTTGCCTGTTTGTTCTGGTAGATCACATAAATTTACTTTAAGTATTAGAATAACAGTCTTTGGTATCATATAGACTCGGTAACCATTCATCATCAATAACTATTTGTTGACTACATGAATTAATGAAATATTTATTCAGCCACATACTATATCAGAACTCCAGTCAAATTATATAGTCTAAGGGGCTCGGAAGGTGGTTCAGTGGTAGAGTGCTTGCCTTGAATGCATGAGGCCCTGGGTTCAATTCCTCAGCACCACATAAGCAGAAAAAGCTGGAAGTGGAGCTGAGGCTCAAGTGATAGAGCACTAGTCTACAGCTGAAGAGCTGAGGGACAGCACCCGGGCCCAGAGTTCAGGCCCCACGACCAACCCCAGTGTTCATATATCCACAATATACAATTAAGAATACATTCTTCAGTGATTCTTGATCCTAGGATATAAGATGATATGCAAACTCTAAGAAAATCAGAGTCAGGTGTGGTTTCTCTCACCTATAATCTGAACTGCTCAAGAGGAAAAGGTAAGGAGAATCACAGTTCAAAGTCAGGGAAAATCTTAGGGAAAATCTTACCAAGATGGGCATGGTGGCACAAACTTGTAATTCTAGCTAGATGGGAAGCATAAGTAGGAGGTTCCCAGTCCAAGGCCAGTCTTGAGAAAAACCATGAGATCCTAAATGAAATATAACCTGAGGCAAAAATGTCCGGAAAGATAGTTCAAGTAATAGAACACTTAAACCATAGTACTGATACGTGTGTGTGCATACATAATAAAAACATAAAGTAATGTGAATTAATCAGTAGCAGGAAAAAGTCTATGCTTTTGTATCTTTAGGAATGTATCTTCATGCCAGGCATGATGGCTTAAGCCTATAATCCTAGCTGCTTCAGATCATGGCTCTGGTCATGGTTCAAGGACTGCACAGGAAGAAAAGATCACAAGATTTCATCACAACCAATAGCTGGGAATAGTGGGGTGCATTTGTCATCCCCTGCAACATGAGGAAGTACAACAAGTAGGAGACTAAAAGCAAGGTCATCCTAGGCATAATAAGCTTTATTCAAACTCAAATCAACAAATACTTTACCACAAACAATGCAATAAGGATGAACTAGAGGTGTAATTCAAGTGTAGGGCTGCCTCCCTAGCAAAAAGAAGGCCTAGAGTTCAATTCCTATCCCACCAAATAGAAAAAAAGAAAAATGAAGCTGGGTATCAGTGGCACACGCCTGTAATCCTAGCTATTCAGGAGGCTGAGATCTGAGGATTGCCGCTCAAAGCCATCCCAGGCAGGAAAGACTGTGCAACTCTTATCTCCACTAAACCACCAGAAAACCAGAAGTGATGCTATGACTCAAGTGGTGGAGAGCTAGCCTTGAGCTGAAGAGTTGAGGGACCTTGCCCAGGCCTAGAGTTCAAGCCCCATGACCAATAAAAAACAAAAGAAAGGAAAATAAAAACAATAATAACACTTGTAAATAGCCTCTGAATATTTTAATAAATAAATTAACATAATATTTTGTTGAATAAATTAACAAATATTTTGTACCTGGAAAGAAAACTAACAATACATCACAAAATAACAGAGGAAAAACAGCACTACTTTTTTCATCATGTTATAGAAGGAGCTGCTAACCTAATAACATTAAATTACATGAAACTGAAAACAAAGTTAATTTTTCAAGGAATAACCTTCAGTACCATGATTTTAAAGAAAGATATAGAGATTAATGTATAAATTTATCTTCAAAATTATACTTGGTATTACAGCTTTACAGTGTTTACTTAATGTTAGCATTTTCAATAAATTACCTTTTTGCTGACCCAGACTAAACCAACTCAGAAAATTATGACAATGAAAGAAGAAGGGAAGGGGAGGACAAAGAGAAAGGAGGAGAGAAGGCAAGTATCTCTCTGGGTATTTCTGAAGAAATTCCAGAGAAATGAGATTTAAAGATTCCAAGTGTGGAAGAGCATTCACTAGGAACTAACTACAATGATTCCAGATTTGCATGATGTATTGGTGAAAATACATTGTCAAAGGGTACCCTTGGTCCTTTATTCACCTCCCCAGCGCATTGTCTACATCTTCAAGTTAGAGATTTTTCTCATTCAACATATATGGGATTTCAGTGTTCCAAAAGCATCTCATAGGCCATAATCCACAAGTTATTTTTTCACTGTTTAACCAACTTTTACTATATTTACTAAAAAATAAAAACAGAATTGTGAAAGGCTTCGATGAGGTATTTAACAATCCTCCCTTAAAAAGCTTGGAGAAATAAAAACAGTAATAGTACATTTATTTATCCAACAATAAATTCATGTGAAATATTCAGGCATGGTCTGGAAATCTTCCTATTACAGGATGAAGCAACATTGACTCCTAGTTGTATCTACAAATTTCAACTCACTGGCTAACATCAGTATTCTGTTCCCTATTTTTGCACAAGTTTAAAGAACACTGTCTTACAATTCATTCATGATAGTCATTCAGCAAATTATTGGATTAGGCACCATGAAAAAGACTTAGTAGTCCCTAATTCAAGAAATTTGCAGGTTAGTTTCATATATAGGTGTCAATGTGCCATCAATAAAAGAAGGAAAAATGAATAACGCTTAAACAGAAGCCATAGAAGTTCCTGTTAAAAGAAGCTAAATTAACACTTCTTTCTTTTGTGCCTTTATTTAGACTCAATACTTTCTTAGAATTTGTATCATTCTGAGACAATTCTATGAAGTTTTGAAACTAATATTAAACCTTCGGATAGCAAATTGATACATATGTCTGAATATAATAGCAACTTCACTTCTTTCATTTTACTTCTAGACTAAGATGCTACTACGTCAGCACAATAAACACACACACACACACACACACACACACACACACACACACACACACACACAAAATTAGGTTCATTAGGCTGTTACATTGGTACAGATAATTCCTAATTGTTACATCTGCCAGTAGTAGGTTCCATGATTCACACTATTCATTGTTAGCTGCATTCATATGGATATTCACATGGTCCATTCTTGGCTACATTTTACAGTAACATTTCTGTCAAGTCCTTGGAATGCATTTTCAATATAATAATAGTGATTAGGGCAACTAATAATATCTTTGAACTTGAAACAATGTCAAAAGTTTCTCAAGGCCAGTCAGTGTTATAATACCTAATTAATACAAGCTGGGTAAAGACCACTCTCAGGATCTAGCTGAGGCTATTCTAAAATTTTTAGCATACTTAAACAATGAAATGATTGAATATTCATTTGAATACCACTGTAAATAGAAGTCTCATAAGCATTGTTCAAGGATAGCATCTAACCACCATCTACTCACAACATTCTTCTTGAGAATTTCTGACCCACTGGTCTAGCAGTAGCAGTTCTCAAGAGTCATTGCCTCAATATACACAAAATCCAACATTCAGAAACACAAGAATCAGCATAAAACCTCACTAAATCAAGTCAACTATAGGCAGTAAGAGCTCAGGAAAATTCTAACTATCCAAGAGATATTCTAAAATCTAATCAATTACGCATCACCCTTTCTCAGAACATGGGTTTCATGAATAATGGTTTCTAATTGCTTCACTCCTTACTATTAGCACTGCCTAAAATGTGAACACAGTTTTATTTTCCCAAATAGGTTAAACAAATTAAATGGCTCTCTTGATCCACACAAAGATAATCTATCAATTAGCCTGCTCTTCATCATGCCTCAAGTATTAATTCAGAAATTACAGAAATTAAAATGTATGGAATCTTGACCTCAGTCAAGTGAAGCTGAGATCCTTCCTTTGTCTTTGTCATCACAAAGACAAATCTGTCTTAAGTAAAGTATGTGTGGATAAAGTATAATAATTATTCAATGTCATTTCCATAAAGTTGGGAAAAGTATAACATTTTAATGTAAATCTTTCTTACTTAAAAAAAATTGAGAAAGGGGTAGTTTCCAAAGCTATTGTTTTCAATTATGTTTATCATAGTGTATACACTGAAGTTATCCTGGACTCATTAATTTATTATCAGTTCTTTTTCTTGTTCTTTTCTTTTTTCTTTCTTTTCCATGTGGGTGCACATGTGCATGTGCATGTGCAAGTGCGAGTGTGTGTGTGTGTGTGTGTGTGTGTGAGTGTGTACCTGTCCTGAGTCTTGAACTTAGGGGCTGTGTGATGTCCCTGAGGTTTTTTGCTCAAAGCTAGTGCTATACAACTTGAGCCACAGCTCCACTTTTGGCTTATTGGTGGTTAATTGGAGATTAGAGCCTCAGGGACTTTCCTGCCTGAGTTGTCTTCAAACTGTGATCCTCAGATCTCAGCCTCTGGAGTAGCTAAGATTACAAGCATGAGACGTCAGTGCCCAGCAGGATTTTTTTCTTAACATAATGGTCCTCCTTTACTCACCAAAATTTTCACTGAAACAAAGATATTAAATCAGTAGATTCAAT
This sequence comes from Dipodomys merriami, assembly GCF_024711535.1. Classification (NCBI taxonomy): domain Eukaryota; kingdom Metazoa; phylum Chordata; class Mammalia; order Rodentia; family Heteromyidae; genus Dipodomys; species Dipodomys merriami. The sequence goes on from NW_027206290.1 coordinate 6,061,459, forward strand.
GCCTTTGCCATGGAAAAAGAATGTAATAATATTTTGGGGTAACCAAACAAAAGATTGCTTACTGAACACAGTAGGCAAGAAAAAAAAGAGCTTAATGATACAGTTACAAAGAGTACTGCTCATCTCCAAAATCTTTTTTAATTAGCATACATAGATTGTAAAAAGGGGAGGATTTCATTGTGACATTTCCATACATGAGTAAAATGGATCCTAGTCAACCTTCAACCTTTCTTTCACTCATTCTAAAACCTTATTGACCAAAAGGATATCTGCAGAAGGATGTCTGCTTTTCACATTAAGGAACAGTGGGATCCTGGCTTAACAAATCATCCTAATCCTTTTCACAGTTGTCAAGACAGATACAGAATCAGAACTAGCCAATATGAAATTGTGGCTCAAGTGAACAAGTGACTTTTCACTCTTCTTTAAATCTTCCTATAATATTATATGTCCTGAAGGGACACTACAGAAGGTTGTAAAACTGTAATATTCCCTCTGCATGCACAGAAGGAAAAAGAGAGGAAAGTCCCTATATAAGGTATTTTAAATTCTTTCTTTGGCCCTCTAGCTTTCCAGCTGACAGAAGGATAACTAGGAGGAGATTAGGAAATTTTAAGTAACTTTCTCTACTCTCTTTGCAGCAAAGCCCTTCAGAAGGGCTTTGTGTTCTCTATCATTCTTCTCCTCCTCAATCCACAACACCACGTGCAGTATATCTGTACTAAACTATTTATGCACTTTACCTAAACTGTCTTTGCTGGGGTCTTCAGCGAGCTTCATATTGATAAATCCAGGGGCCATCTCTCAGCTTTCATTTTATATAAACTATCAGTATTTGACACAATAATTATTCTCCTCCTAACAGACTTCTTTGACTCCAGGCCAGTTTCTCTTAATTTCTTCTTTTCTTGCCAGCTGCTCTTTTTCCTTCCTAATGATGGAGTCACCCTCGATTTGGATTATTTCTCTTGAGTTCAGACTCAATCCCAGTGAGTTTTCTAGTCTCTAATCCTACATGTATCCATCTATGTACCAATGGGTCTCAAATTCATATCATTCTGCTCCAAGATTCTAGACTCCTACTTGTCATTTCCATGTGGATTTTAAATAGGTATCTCCAACCCAAATGTATCTAAACCTGATGTTTTGATCCATCCACAATCTTATATTCATTAATTGAGAGTCCTTCTTAAGTAACAAAGCTACCCCCACCTACAGAGACTTCAAGATGCCTTTCTTTCTCATATAGTCCACATTCTATTCATTTGGGAAATCATATCATCCTGCCTTGAAAACATATTCTAGTATCTTGCCATTTCTCATGGCTACTGCTTTCACTAATTCTCTGGAGAATTAGTTCTATGAATAATTATTTTTATTTGACAAATATTTAGCAACAAATATGTATGACATGACATGATTATGTAGTGGATATCACAATCAAATTAACCATATTCTGTCTCTTTTCCATTTCTTACACATGCCAGCAATAGTCTAAACTTGAGGTCTTTGTCTTAACCTTTCACAGTCAGTCATGGGGCTTGAATTCAGTACCTAGATGCTATCTTTGAGTTTTTATTTTTTTGCTAAAGGCTAGCATTCTACCACTTTGAGCCACAGCTCCTCTTCCAGATTTTGAGTGGTTAATTGGAGATAAGACTTTCACGAGGACTTTTTTACCCAGGCTGGCTTTGAACTGCGATCCTCAGATGTAAGCCACCTGAGTACCTAGGATCACAGGCATGAACCACTAGCACCCGAATTCCTATCTATATTTTCAATTTTAGGGACTATGATGTTTTGAGCTGTTTGGGGATTTTAGTCTTTGTATGTTCATTTCATCGTTGATATTTAGTTGGTGGTACCTGTATTTGAAAGGTATCTTCTAAACCAAGTGAAGCAGAGGACCCAACCACTGAGCATCCAGAAAATCCAAGGAGGAAATAAACTGCTAAAGGGAACTCAAGAGAAAGAAGAAAAGAGAATCTGTTTGTAAGCCTAATTTACTAATTAGAAAAAAGGGCTATGATTCAATGCCAGTGCTAAGATTTCTAATGAAAATTATAAAAACAGACTATTTCTCCCCTGTCCCCCACCCCAGGAGCCCAGAAGCAGCAGATGGAGTACAGGGGAAAGTTAAAGTGTAAATTAATACAATTATAGTGTAGGGTATTTTTTATTAATATTCTTTCATATAGACAAAAACTTCCCCCACCCCATTAGTTATATACTAATGAGGGCATCCCTATCTCCCAAGGTAGAAATGCAAAAACAATAAACCACAAGCATACTCATTATCTAATGTGTTGCAACAAATTGTCACCAAAAGTTAGTGGCTTAAAACTAAATGAAGGCATTTTCACAATAAAAAAAAAACTAAATGAAGAATATCTTAATCTCTCAGAGTTTCTATGATCAAGGAATGCATAAGCATGATGGTTAGGATGTCCTTACTCAAAAGTAACCATGAAATTCAGTGTGAGGTTGGTGGAGGATATATACATCTGAAAGCTCGACTGGTTGGGAAGACTCATTTCCAAGATACTTCACTCATAGAACTGGCAAGCTGCCATCGGCCGTTAAGAGGAAGCCTCAATTCCCCACAGTTCCCCACAGAGGCCATTCCATGAGAAGTTTGTTTTTATAGTGAAGCAGCTGGTTTTTCCTCCAATGAGCAATACCTTTCTAGTGAGGCCTAGCCTTCCCCTGTACTCTACTGGTCACACAAGTCAGCCCTGATTCAGTAGGGGCGGCTTACCATATAAAATTGCAAAGTAATGTCAGTCCACCTCAGAGATGATTCTGCTGTATCTTTTCCCTGCTTATACTTTTCAAAAAGTGATAGTATTTGTCTATCTTCTCTGCTTTTCACCTCTTGAGAGCCCTATTTGATATCACCTTTTCATCTTTGAGAATTTAGCCTATTTTTGCTAGCAATACATTTCTCATTTTAATGGTAGATCACAAATGATAAAATTGTGGCCCTTTGGGGGATAATATAAGAAGGTATAACATCTTGGGGAAAAAGATGATTATCTACCTTCCTATGTTAGACCCAATAGATCTTGAGAAAAGGGGACATATATCAAAACATTGAATGTAGATGAGGAAAATGGGGTCACAGAGCTTTTATGCCCCCGTCTACAGTACATGACTTAAGCCATGTATTTCAGCTTTCTTGTATATGAAATGTAGATACTATCACTGAAAAGTCTATCAAAAGTGGGAACAATTTTCTACTAGCCATGTATGTACAGATACATACTGAGAATTCAAGTCATATTCAAATTTCACCATGTATATACACACATAGTAAAGTATTTCTGAATATGAACCATATACACACGTATGCATACACACATCTATGCATAAAAATACATATATATTTCTTGAATTGTATAGAAAATATTTTTCAAATAATAAATTCTAAATTTCTTATATAGAGTACTCATCATTGGCAGAAGCACTCACCTCTCACTGTATCATTCCTTCAATAACGCTACAAATACTGAGCCATTCTTCTACAGCTAAGGTGCTATGGTTCCTAGTACTGTGAAAATAGAGCTGATGTCATAAACCCATTGTGTTACAGTGTTGCTAAGGGCCATACCCCACTCATATTTACTTAATTCCTGAGGCTACTAGTCTTCCTAATCTCCAAAATCCTGCTTGTATTACAAAGCCAAAACTGGGAAGTTTTCTGAAGGACTAATTTGCTTTTAGAGACTTGCTAGGTGGATGACCAATTAAAAAATCATCTCAGCTAAAAGAACCCCTGAAGTTACAAAGATTCTTTACTTTTCATCATTAATCATTGGCAGAGAAGCAGAATAGTTGAAGTAGGCAATAGCATTAAAATAATCAATAACTATATATATATGTATATATGTATATATATATGTTCCCTAAATATTACAGCATCTTTACATCACCAATGAACCTGTTTTCCCTCTTTTTTTTTTTTTTGGTCCAGTTATGGGGCCTGAACTCTGGGCCTGGGTGCTGTCCCTCAGCTCTTCAGCTCAAGGCTAGCGCTCTACCACTTGATCCACAGCACCACTTCTGGCTTTTTTCTTTTTGCTTATGTGGTGCTGAGGAATCGAACCCAGTGCCTCAGGCATGCAAGTCAAATGCTCTACCACTGAGCCACCTTCCCAGCCCCCTGTTTTCCCTCTTGTGAACATTTCTTCAGGAAAATCTGAACCCCCAAGTCATAATGTCCCTGATAACTAGTTGACAAGTAATTCCTTCCGATATAGGGAAGTAATCATTAATATTTTCATTTATTCTGTAAGAACAACCTAATAACAATTGAATGAAACTCAGAGCTCTTGTAAAAGTCTGTACATTTTTATTACCATAAATGTTTCAAGTAAAAGCTCAGTAAAAAGCATAAGGTAGCCTAATTTGAACTTCCTTTGTGCTTGAATTGGAATGATTCTCTTAAAACACTCATACCCAGCTTCCACTTCCTGGCAAAATCATGAATTGGCTAATGTTATTTTAGAGGCTTTCTCATTCCTCTTTCCCAACATCACTCTTTTTCTATTGGGCTTCTTTTGTTACCTAGGAACTCTCCTACTCCCCCTTCCCACCATAATGTCTTCCACATTCCACCTACTATTTGCTCATATTCCAGACTCTTCATAATTCCCCCTTCTACCATTATGATACATTTTTCCTAAGACTAACTTGCTTTTAGAGGCTTACTAAGTAGGTAATAATTAAATCATCTCTACTAAAATGAATTAATCCACATTCTTTCTGGAATTGGTTTTAAAGCAGAGATACATAGAGACACTCTCAATATCTCCACCTAGAATGTGGTGGGTATTTTTGATTAATGGTAAGATGGGATAATGGGTACAATGGACCTTTTAGAAAGGTCCATCTCATTTGGTCTAGAAAGCTGACACTGGAAAGCTACCCTCCCTGAAATCATTCTTGAAAGTAGGAATGTAGTCCCAAACATCAAATAAATATCCAATGGATTCTCACTTCAGTTAAAACCTGCATTCCTTTTTATGGCAAAAGAGATCTGGCCTTTTTTTAACCTGTCTACCTCACACAGAACACAAGTCTTCCTTCTGTCCTTAAACCCCCTGAGCTGCAACTCTACTCCTACTTGAAGCTCTTACAGTGCTATGTTCCAGTTTTTAGCATGCAAATTACTCATAATTTATTTTCCAATGCAAATGCCATCTCCTGGTACAATCTAAAGTAACCTCATGATCACTTTCTAGTATATCATCTATTTTATTTCTTTGTGGTGCTAATCATTATGTGAAATTCTCTGGTTCACATATTTGTTTAGCTGTCCTTCTTAGATTCTTCAGGGTCTATCATCTATCTTTACTGCTTTGTACAGAGTATGGAACTCTGCAAAGCTCAACACATATGTGTTCATGGTGACTCCAAACATCACCTTTATACCCAAGTAATTTTGTAAGGAGTCCTTGTTGTACTAGTATGGGGAGGGATGGGTTTTAATACTAATATAACCAATATAATTAATTTGTATTTATAAGACTTCTATTCATCGTGGACAATAGTATTTCTACTGAAAAAAACTGTAGATATTGGATTCATAAAGATTTCCTTTGACTTTTGGCAAAGCTATTCTTTTGATGAGATCAAATGTGAACACCAGTATTCCCTTGAGAAATCCAGTTAACAGATCTCATTTTGTCAATGCTAAGAAATTACAGTTCCCTTTGGACAATTTCTATCTCTGAAATCTCCAAGGCCTGTCAGAAGATTCAGCGAATAATCTCTCCCATATGCAGTGTAGCTAAGCAGAGAAGCAGGTCTCCTGTGGGGAAAATCAATACAGTATGGCAAATATCTTGCGCCCTCAAAAAAATAAAAAAGTCTGGACATTTTTTTTTCTTCCTACCAGGACGATCCAGTGTAGTTGATGGTAGCTTAGAAAAAAAGACATCTGAGAGCATTTCAACTAGCTTGCAAGAGATTTTGCAAGACCCTCGCAACAGAAAAAAACTGAGTTGACTGAATTGCTATTTCTTAGGTGTGCTTCTATCACACATGAAATATCAAAATGAATTTTACTAACATGAGAGTCAAAGAGATGTTTTTTTGGTGGGTCATGGGTCTTGAACTCAGGGCTGGGTACTGACCCTGAGCTTTTCAGCCCAAGGTGAGCACTCTACCACCTGAGCCACAGTACAACTTCTGGTTTTCTAGTGGTTAATTGGAGATAAGAGTTTCACAGACTTTCCTTCCCAGGCTGTCTTTGAACCATGATCCTTAGATCTCAGCCTCCTGAGTAGCTAGGATTACAGGCATGAGTCACCGGCCCCTGGCTAAACAAAGAATTTTTTAACCTATTCTTTGTTCTAAGAAGTATAATTTCTTGCTTTTTTTTTTTTTTTTTGGTTGGTCGAGGGGTTTCAACTCTGGGCCTGGGGGCTGTCCCTGAGCTCTTTAGCTCAAGACCAGAGTTCTACCACTTGAGCCACAGCACCACTTCTGGTTTTCTGGTGGTTAATTGGAGATAAGACTCTCACAAAGTTCCTGCCTGGGCTGGCTTTGAATCAGGATCCTAAGATCTCAGCTCCTGAGTAGCTAGGATTACAGGCATGAGCTACCAGCACCCAGCTAAACTCAAAGAATTTTTAAACCTATCCCTTGTTGTAAGAAATACGAAATTGATTTTAAAGGCATACAGAAACCTCAACCTTAACAGAGAAACACAAGTCAGAAGATGTAAAACAAACAAGAGGAAAAATGACTTTCCCTTTAAGACAAACATGTAGCCATGTTAAAAAAAAATTACAGTAAAATGTTTGAAACCACATGTCCTAGGAAAGCTTGACAAAACTATTCAACTATTTCACTAACTGATTATATTTATTTAGAAAATGCACAGAATTTCATCTTAACAGATAAAACAAAAACTTCTTGGTGTTTCAACGGAGGAGGGAACTGAAGGTGAAAAAAAATGCTTTTTTTCCCACCAAACCTCTTACACTAGCTCTTATCTCAGCTCACTTCTCATTAATTAGCTCTCCTCTGCATCTGTTTGTACTTACTGATTTCAGGAGTAAGGTTTTTGTTCAGCTACCACGCTCTGCAAAATTACAAAATTTGCCTTTTTATGAACTACTTACAATCTGCTAGATTTGGAGTATGACTCATAGGCCTGCCAATGGACAGCCACATCGGCGGTGCTGAAAACCAATCCTTCGGTTTTATTCATGGTGCTATATGGTTCCATAAAAAAAGAGAAAACCAAAAGTGTAGCTAATGCACTTGTCAGTTGGGGTTTAAACAAAGTCTTTGATATGATGGTAAGAAGAACACCTCTTTGTTGTGGTCTACCTCAATCCACATGTACTAATTAATAAGTCATAGAAGTCAGAGGTTTAACACCTTTGCTACATTTTACAGGTACTATATTATGTTTTAAGATAATACATTGAAATAAAGTTTTTTGTAAATCGTAGGCTGAAATTTCAACAACAAATCGCAGGAGTATATCTTCTAAAAAGTAGTCATATCTTCTAAAGAACCAAGGGTCGCCCGTTTTTAAGGCTTCCAAATAAGAAATCGGGGTAATTACAACACCAGCTGGAGCACTCAGATAAAGTTGTGTCCCCTGGTGACCTCTAGAGTAGAACCTAGCTCCCACAAGCAAGACTGGGGCTGCGGGCGGGGGGGGGGGGGGGGGGCGGGACAAGAAGCCAGGCAAATCCCAATACATTTGATCGCATCCCGTAGCTCCCATTTCAGAGTCAACGGTCCTATTTTATACAACCCTAAGGCATAAGAAATCTGCTCCTTCCAAGCCGTGAGACCCACTGGGTTGAAATCCAACTTCAAACACCGCTGCTTCCTCACCACCACCCCCGGGTCTGCTCCCCAGCGCCCAGCTTTCCTCACCACGCATGGTGTCGAGCTGACTTCCACCCCTCTGCAATCTTGCAGACAACCTCTTCAGCACTGCTCGTTCCCCCAGCGAGAGAAAGGGGCCGGAGGGGCGAGAGAGTAGCGTCCTCCACGAGTCCCTGTCGAGTGCGCCAGCCCAGCCGCGGAGCACCCGCCTTCCGCACGCGCAGCTCTCTCCAGGTCCCCAGGACGCCTCCAGGCTGGAGGCTGCCCAGGAGTCTTGCTCGGGACTGTGTGGCAAGTCACCCCAACAACCAGGTGTTCCACCTCCTCACCGCCACCCCTCCTATCCTTCAACTTTGCAAGTTTGGAACCCCAATTCCAAAGCAGCAACAGGGGGACAACTCAGCTGGAGTCCCCGCCCGCCCTCACAGGCGGGGCAATAGCCCGCCAGGGGCGGGGGCGCTTGACAAATCCCCTGGACCCGGGCGAAGGGAGCCAGACGCCTTCCAGTCTCCACTTAATAAGGATGAAGGTTGAGAAAATGGATGCAGAACTTGTCACCCTAGGGATGGAGGGAGAGAGACAGAGAGACAGAGAGACAGAGATGGATAGACTGCTTCAGAAAAGGCGATGTGAGGAGCTACTCCCCAGTGCGCTGAGGATAGAGAAGGTGCAACAGATAGACGCCCCAGCTCGCGGAGTAGGCAAAAGGGATGGGGTTGCAGAAGAGTCTCCAGGTTTCCCCAGGTTACCAAAGGGACAAACTCCTGATAGAGTGTCCCTGGAGGCGAGGAGAGGCGAAGCACTGCCCGGGTTCCTCCAGCACCAGGCAAACTCTTCCCAGGCAAGGCAAGCCTTCCACTTGGCCGAGCCTGGATGTAAACAGGCCGGACCGCTGGCGGGGAGAGGCGCGGTGCGGTGCGATGGGGATGGAGAGGGACTCACCCTTGATGCCGGGGGGCTTTCTCTTCCTGGCCATCCTGGGCCCCCTTCCCTCCCCCCGGACCCCTCCACGCGCTTCCAGGGGCTGCGGCGCGGCTCCGGGAGCTGGCGCCCCGGGCTTCCAGGCGAGCTCTGGCCGCCGCGCTCAGCTCAGCGAGCTCTTTGTTGCGGCGATGGCATCTGCGCGGCAGCGGCGGCAGCCGGGCTGCGCGCTCGCTCGCTCGGCTCGGCTCGGCTCGGCTGCGGCGGGCGGGCGCCGCCGCCCCTCCGCTCTCGGCCACGCGGAACTGCCCGCCCTGGTTCGCGCTCCAGCCGCAGCGGCGGCGGTGGCTGCGGCTGTGCAGCTCCCGCTGCTGGCGGGGGGCAGCGCCGTGGCCCCGGAACGCCCGCCCAGCGCTGACCTCCCCCCCCTTTCCTACAACTCTCTCCCTCCTCCCTGCTTCCCCAGCCTGGGTCCCGCCGGAGCCAACGGGTGACGGCGCCCTTACCCAGCTGTCGCTACTGAAGAAGGCCACAGGGGTGATGAGGGAGGGAGAGATGCTGGGGAAAGAAGGGAGATCGCAGACGCAGGGCTAGAGGGAGAGAAAGCAGCGTGCAGCCGGAGTCTGATGGAGCCTGAATGTGCCCTTCCTGCTTCTGGGGCCTCCTAAGCTTCCTCTCGGAGACACAACCAAGAATCCCAGGCAGTCTGCGACCACCACTCACAAACCAGCCCCAGAGCGTTCCTCCTCTTCGGCTTCCTCTGGGATCCAGAGCCCGAAGTCCAAGGGGTCCATGAACTCCAGGGCGCACTTGCCTCTGCCCGCCTCTTGAGTAATTCGGAAGAGGAGGTAGGGATGCTAGAGGCCTAGGAAGGAGAGAGTTTAAACTCCCGGGTGGCTACCAGAAGAACCTGCAAACAATGACCTTGGCCGGGGCCTCAAAGCTCTTCACGGCTAGGGCTTGGGACAGCTCCCTTGGGGACTTCTAAAAGAGGAAAGAAAGTTCACACAGTCAGGTGTTCGGGGGGTTGGGAGGGGGAGGAGGGGAGGACTGTTTCTTTGCCCACCAGCGGGAACTTGTGGCCGTGTACTCTCACGATGTGAAGAGAGGTTTGCCAATGAAAAGTTGTTATTGTTTTTTTCTTCTTTTTCCTTGAGGAGCTGTCCAACTCTTGTGTGCTGATCAGAAATAAGAAGGAACCCTGCTATTATCCGGAGACGTAAGGGCAGGCAAAAGTTTAAGAACGATCTAAGGACTACAAGAGCAGGTTTTAAAGTATGGTAGGAAGGGTAGAGTAGGGTTGGGTAGGGTTGGGTAGGGTAGGGTAGTGTGTGCCGCTGTGGGAATAGAAAGCGAATTCATTTATTGCTGTAGCTGACTATTATGTCCTAAAGTACTTTGCAATTCATCTGTATTTTAAACACCCGCCCTTTCCTCCTTCTAGATAAGCACAGTTCTCCATCCAATCTCATTATCTAAACATGTACTTCCTCTGGCCAAAACTTGTCTTGGCACCAGTGTGGTACAACAGACAGAACCCTGGACTCAAAGCCTTCAGTTAAGAGTTCTGGCCTTGTCGTGTCATTGCTCTGTTAATTTTGACTCGTTATTTAATCCCGCTGTGTCTCTGTTTTCTGGTCTGTAAAATGTCATCTCAAGAAATCGCTGAGGGGAAGGGAAATAGCAAAATGCTGAGATAAGGATGACCCATTGTAACAACGAGATGTACAAGACACTATGTTGAAACGAACTTTACAGCTTTGCGGGGGGGGGGGGGGGGGGAGGGAGTAGTTGGGGAGGAAAGAGTTGGTAGGGGAAAAAACAAAAGAAGGGTAACAATGTTCGATAGGAAATGGACTCATTACCTTGCTTATGTAACTGTAACCCCTCTATACAGTATCTTTACAATAAAAATATATATTAAAAAAAGAAATCGCTGAAATACTTGGCCAGATAAGTTATCATGTTATTTTTGCCATCTTTCTAAATTTAACTTTAACCTTAGATAAGGTAATTTTTTTAATTAATTACATTTTTTGTCGGTCATGGGGCTGGAACTCAAGGCTTTGTTGTTGTCCCTGAGCTAGTGCTCTACCACTTTGCGCCACAGTTCTACTTCTGATTTTCTGATGTTTAATTGGAGATAAAGAATCTCACTGACTTTCCTGCCCAGGCTGGCTTTGAATTGCAATCCTCAGATCTCAGCCAACTGAGTAGCTAGGATTACAGGTGTCAAGCACAGGCTGGCTTAAGGTAATCTATTGAAGTAAAGTGAAAACATGGAAGCATTGAATGCAATGTGAAATAGCCATTTTTTCTTAATCAAAGTGTGCATCAGAAATAAAACCTGAATAGCAATATTGTGTGTGTGTGTGTGTGTGTGTGTGTGTGTTGTGGTGGTGAGAATCCAAGACATCACAGGTGCTACGTTTATGTCCTACCACAGAGCCAACACTGAGCCCGTAAGTTTATCTTAATAAGCAAAATAGTTCCATTCTCAGACTTGTGCCAGAAATGAGACTCATCAGATATCCCTTCCCAAAAGCTGCTGCCTCATATTTCATTAAGAGCTACCCCCACTGACTGTGGTGGCACACACCTATAATCCCAGCACTGTGAAGATTGAGGTAAGAGAATTTTAAATTTGGGGCCACCCTGGACTACTTAGTAAACTTTGGGCCAGCATAATTTACATCAAGAGATTCTGTCTCAAAACAAAAACAAATAAAAACCAAAATGACATTATTTCAAATCAAGGTCATAGCAATCACAGAATACCTTCAAAAGAAGTTTATTTGTCATCACTGAGAAGATGAGGAACTGGGCTCTGTCCCTCAGCTCTTCAGCTCAAGGCGAGCACTCTACCACTTGAGTCACAGCGCCACTTCTGGTTTTCTAGTGGTTTATTGGAGATAAGAGTTTCACAGACTTTCCTGCCCGGCTGGCTTTGAACTGCGATCCTCAGATCTCAGCCTCCTGAGGAGCTAGGATTACAGGCGTGAGCCACTGGCGCCTGGCTTCCTTCTTTTTCTTATGTACTTGGGTTTTGACTCAAGGACTCTTGCCCACTAACTCTAAAAATTCTCAAAATACAAAGTTGAAGAAAACTTAGACGAAAAGTAAAAGCCTTAGGCTTTTGCAATTAAAGACAAAGCAGTTTATGTAGAATAAGCTTGGTTGCTTAAGAGCTATGTTCCTCCTTTCAAGATTTCTTGTCTCCTATAGATAATGATTGCTCCCATGAAATTCAGCCATTGTCTCCTGCTTAACAAGTTGCTTACATTGATTTCCACAGATGCTATGGATCTTTTTAGTCTTAGTAATGCTTGACACTGGGCCACAATTTTGAGTTGTTCACTCATACCCACAATTATCCTGTCTCCTTAAACAAACTCTCTCTGTGGAGAGTTTTGTTTCTATCAAATATAGTGCTATTTTCCAGTTACCTTTTATATTGTCGCAGCACCACTCAGCAACTTTTAGAACATTTCTGCCTGAACCAGCCATGGGAAACCATTTACTCTTCTGAACATCATCATTTTTATGATATTATGGCTAGCTCGTGTTAGGATAGGATTTCTCTCAGGGCTTTCCAATCTCTCAGCTTGTGTTATTCCCAATTTCTACTAAAATAATGGACCCACTGAGTTACCTAGTGAGTGTCACTCATCTCCAACACATATCCATGACTCCTTTCCTAGCACTTACTACTTTTCACATGTCAAGATTTCTTTTGAAGTTCTTCCCTGTCTTTTCATTAAGCTCATTGCAAAAACAAACAACAGCAACCAAAAAAAACCCCACTATTTTTCAAAGAATTAAACTTCCATCTTGCTTTATGAAGGGCTGCTGTTGGACTTTAGCAGCCAGAAACCTCTTGGCCATTTCAATCATCCTAGATTTCAAGACCACTTTCATAAGAGATTCAAGTAAGTTGGCTTTGAGATTAAAAATTGAGAAAACATTGCTTTTCTCTAGGTACATTGAGTCTTCCCAGAAGAAATGGATGCCACTGATTCAATGTGGGAAGAGTTGCTGGTCAAAAAATTTATGAGGATACAAGCATTCATTGGTTCACATACCATGTTTGCCAAAACATATTCAATCAAGAAATATGGTCTAATCACAGTGTGCATACTTTGTAACTTTGGAAAACTTTTACATCAAACAAAAATTGCAGCAACAATTTTGAAGCTTATTTTTGGTGGGCCAGGAAAGTTATACTAGCTGTTTGTTGGATCTTTTATTTTAATTTGAGGGACTTGTCCCATTCCTTCTCTATTACCCTTTAGACTTTTACCCTAATCCTCTTATATGAGGATTCAAAGTGTTGTTGTGCATTCTAACATTTATATTCCCTTTCCTACATAATACAGGTGAGTATGGGTCCAAGCAATTTTACCAACAGAGCAAGGAAAGTTGAAAAAGCTTCTAATGGCTTTTACTTTCCTACTTTTACTAGTAGGGGATGAAGCCATGTCCTAAGTTAGGGGAAATGGATTGTGGGGTAGAATGTCTGAGAAGAGCAGAAATGCTAATACCACTCTGCTGTGGAAAACAGGAGAAAAAAGCAACTAAGAAGACACAGAGAATCCTTGCCACTAGGGAGGTCAAGAGATCAAGGACAATGCGTTGTTTTTTAATTGAAACAGACTATTCTATTTTACTCAGTTGATGCACATGACTAGAAAAGATAGGTGACTGGATTGGCTGGTCTGGGTGTGTAGTTTGCAGAGAGCAGAAGAGATGAACAAGAAACAAGTAGAATCTAGCTAGAATTAGGAAAGGTATGAAGAAGAAGGAAGGCTGGCTCTCCTGCCAATATCCACATACTGGGTTGCCACTGTTTATTGAAAAACTTTCCAAATCAACGTGAGTATGTAGGAATGACCTGACCCAGGGCTACTTTCAGCCTCTCTTGTGTCAATCTTCCCCATCTTTTCTTCACTCAAGCCATGCATGAAGGGAGCCAGAAGAAAATAAACTAAATATAGTTTCTATCTCATTTTGCCCAAATTATCCTATCTAGCTTCTTCAGTCCAATCTTTTTTTGATAGACTCAGTTTGTAGCACTCTAGTTTCTTTTCTCTGTTAATTAGCAATCTGAGAGCTAATATTTCTTCCCATGTCCTCTCTTTGAAGCCCCATGGTCTCCATTCTCTCACCTCTGTAATTCATCTTTTTTCTTTTGTCAGTCTTGGGGCTTGAACTCTGGGCCTGGGCGCTGTCCCTCAGCTCTTCAGCTCAAGGCTAGCGCTCTGCCTCTTGAGCCACAGCACCATGTCCTCTGTAATTCATTGCTGTCTTTGTTATCTTTCTGTTATATAAAGCAAGACATATTCTTTCTTCTTCTCTGAAAGGATTAGATTTTACTTTGGTTCATTGTTTCTTTGCTTCTCATTTCCAACTCTGAAAGTCTTAGTCATCCCTCAAGTCATAAATGGTCTCATTGTGATCTCTTTTTTATTGTAAAGGTGATATACAGAGGGGTTACAGTTACATAAACAAGAAAACGAGCACAATTCTTGTTGAACATTGTTACCCTCTTCCATGTGTTCTCCCACTTGCTTTCCCCAGGTTGTAAAGTTCATTCCCAGCACCGTGTCTTCTGAGTATCACTCTTGCAGTGCTTCACCCTTTGTCCTTTGTCTCACCATTTCTGTAATTCCCCTTCCTATCCTCAAATCAGATAAAGTTATATACAAGACAAAATCAAAAACAGTGACAACAGGGAGTAAACCAAAGGAAGAAAAAAAATGAAAGAGAAAAGAAATAACTGCATACAGTGCACACACAAACACACACATACACACATACACACATACACACATACACACAAACCCCTTGTTTCCATATTTTGTAGTTCATTTCAATTAGCATCATTTTATATGGTCATATGTACATAGCTATTGAATATCTACACATATACTAATTATTACAAGTGAGGGAAACCATCTAGTCATTGTAATCTCTTGATAGAGGTGATTCTTTCATCCAGTACCCCAGTAGGTTGCCTGACCTTTATCAATAAGTTGTTGTTGTTGTTGTTGTTTTGTGCCAGTTCTAGGATTGAACTCAGGGCCTGGATCCTGTCTCTGAGCTTTTATTTCAAGCCTAGCACTCTACCACTTGAGCCACAGGTCCATTTCTGGCATTTTAGTAGTTAATTGGAGATCAGAATCTCATGGACTTTATCCTGCATGATCCTCAGATCTCAGCCTCCTGAATAGCTAGGATTACAGGCATAAGGCACTAGGGCCCCAATAATTTAATATTTTTAATATATATTTTTATCTTGGTAAAATGTGTGGATGTCTTTATTCCCATTACACTAGAAGGTCCACCCGGGGTGAACGCTTCATATAGTCATAATATCTCTTAGTGGGGTCCTTTGTGGATGAGGTTAGGGAGCCCCTGCCTGTCAAATTATAATTAAAATGTAAATGAGCATTTACTAGGCATTTAAATATTAAAAATTAGTATTTCTTTTTTGGCTTAAGAAATTGAGCCCAGGCATTAAACATCACTCTAGGCAAATGATCTTCCATTTGAGCTATACCTTTAGTCCTTTCATTTTATTTTGTCTTTAAGTCGGAGCCTTGCCACACCACTACCTTTGCCCAGGATAATCCAAAATTATAATACTCCTACTTCTGCCTCCTAAGTAGCTGAGATGACAGGTGTGCACCAGCACACTGAACTCTCTCTTCATGTAACTGATTTTTAACATATCTTTCCATTTGCACAGGCAGGAAACGTTTCCTTTAGTCTTTGAACATCATTGATTTACTCATTCAACTCTTACTAAGCACTGATTAGGAGCTGGAAGGGAACTGATAGACTAATTCAACTTTGTCAGTTTAAACATAGGGAAAATGAGACCTGGTGAATTCAAATGATTTATTGAGGGGTTTATGCCAATACATAGTTTAAAAAAAAGACTACAAACTTGAGTTTGTTTTGCTTCCTAACCCAAAGCTTCTCAATTTAATACAAAACTCTTACAAATTTGAGTGTGTGATAGAAAGATTGATAACATTCTAGCAACCCATGAGAAAAAAAAAGAACTTGATTACCAACTTTAAAAGTTTAATATTCAACAGATGTTTCCCTTTAACTCAAGGCTTCATTCCTTTATATCTGATTTCATTTTTTTTTAAAACCTTCCTACCTTATTTCATTGCTTCAATGAAATTTGCTTTTTTGCAAATTCACTTCACACATCTTTATCAGTCCACATGCCAGTTCCAAACCTAAAATGAATGTTTCATTTCATCAGTCACCTATTTAAAAATTCTGACTATGTCTATTGATTGCAGAATAGAATATTGAATACAGGATAAAAGACAGGTCTCGATTCAAGTCATGGCTCTGCCCTGTCACCTTCTTCTGGAAGCTGTGTTTCAAGCAAATCTCTTAAACATTGTGACCTTTAATTTTACCTAACAGGTAGGAATAAGAGAGTTCAAGTTTTAAACACTGACATTCAGCCAAATTCAAAAACAAATCTCCCTTCCACATATCTTAATTATATAACTGTCCAAAGAGAAAAAAAATAAAGCTAGCAAAAAATATCAATAGCACTCAAACAAAGGAAAGGGTCATATCATAACCTTCAGAAGGAATCAGAACTTTCCCAGAACAAAGGTCAGAGCAGTGTGACAAGCCCTAAATATCACCCTCCATAGAAAGGCAAAGTCAGAAATGTGAACAAAATCCTGGAAAGGGAAGGGAAGGGAAGAGAAGGGAAAGGGCCTTGATGAGGCTGGGAGAGGCATTCTTCAGCATAACAGATAGGAAATCAGGACAGGAAGATGATCCATTAGTGGATTAGCAAAACAAGGGAAAACAGTACCCTATAATGCACTAATGGAGTATCTTGCTTTCTGAGCTTTCCTTGGACATATGTTATACCAACACACTAACAAATCCCTCCCCCAGGCTCATCAAGGCCCTTTCCTTGCTCTGGAGCAGACCTACCACTTCCCACTCTGAAATATGGAAAAGATAGACTCCAGGACATGTGACAAGTCCTTAATGGAGACTGACTTCTGCAAAGGAAGAAATGTCTATGTATGCTTTACCAGAAATGAGAACAATTGTGCCTCCATTCTGTCATCTTTTTGCTGGGAGAAAGTGGAAAGGTCATAAGAACAATCATAAACACTAGTGAATTAGCTCCAACAATAAATAGTAGATTAGCAGAAAGGAAGGAAAAAAGAAAATAATTAGGACTAGAGACTCTGAGGGAGGAAAAGCTTAGTGCCTGTAGTCTACATATATATGATTGGTTCAAGGACAAAAGTTTCCATTTATTATCTTTGCCCCCAGGGAGGAATAGGTGAGGGTTAGGACAGAGAGAAATTGCTCTTGGGATAAATGGGCAAAGGTGGGAAAACGAACATTTAAAAATGTGAGACAGTGAAGTAGAGAATCTAATAAACAAAATTACACATTCCAGATAATGATCTAAAGAAACCAAAAAGGTCAAGTTTCATCATGACTAGAAGAAATAATTTAAAGCCCATTGATATTTCCCAATGTGATGATCAGAAATCCCAATTGATAGGACAGAATTTAACAGTGACAACATATACTAAAATCCAGGAGATGGTAAAGGACAGGTCTTTCTTTCAAGGCAGAACACAGGTGCAATTGAGCTCTCCCACTCTCTTTGACACTAAGATACAGAAAAGCAAATCAAGTAATTCAGCACTAAGGCACAGCAAGAAGAAGGTCTAGATGAAGCTGTCATGTAAAATATAAATATGGCCCGCCTATCCTAAAGTAGGCGAAAGGTCGGCAGTGCCAGAGGTGCTGCTGGGCACTAGAACAAGACCGCCAGGGAACTGATAGGTCGACTGTCAGGACGACAGACCATGGCAAAGGGGCTGAAACCATCAGCCTGCTCAAGAACCTGTTGGCTGGCGGCTTTGGCAGCATGTGCCTGGTGTTCGTGGGGCACCCTCTGTCTGGGACACAGTCAAGGTCCGAATGCAGACACAACGACCAAGTTTACCTGGACAGCCTCCCATGTACTCTGGCACGTTTGACTATTTGGGAAAGACTCTTATAAAAGAGAGCATCTCAAGACTCTACCGTGGTATGACTGCACCCATCATTGGGGTCACCCCCATGTTTGCTGTGCGCTTTTGGGGGAAGAGACTACAGCAGAAATCCCCAGAAGATGTGCTCAACTATCCCCAGCTGTTTGCAGCTGGAATGTTATCTGGTGTGTTCACCACAGGAATCATGACCCCTGGAGAATGAATCAAGTGCTTGTTACAGATTCAGGCCTCTTCAGGGGAAAACAAGTATACTGGCATTATGGACTGTGCAAAGAAACTGTATCAGGAGTTTGGAATCCGAGGCTTTTACAAAGGAACTGTGCTCACTCTAATGAGAGATGTTCCAGCCAGTGGGATGTATTTCATGACCTATGAATGGCTGAAAAATATCTTCACCCCAGAAGGGAAGAATGTCAGTGAGCTCAGTGTACCTCGGATCCTGGTGGCTGGAGGTGTTGCTAGAATCTTCACCTGGGTTGTGGCAATTCCCCCAGATGTACTCAAGTCTCACTTCCAGATGGCACCTCCTGCAAAATATCCTAATGGTTTCCGAGATGTGTTCAGAGAGTTGATCTGGGATGAAGGAATCACATCCTTGTAAAAAGGGTTCAATGCAGTGATGATCTGAGCCTTCCCAGCCAATGCAGCCTACTTCCTTGGCTTTGAGGTTGCCATGAAGTTCCTAATTGGATCACCCCCAACTTGTGAGGTTGAAGATTACTTGAGGCTTCTGGATGCTGTATGCTGGACACTGTCATGGAGGAGAAGCAGTGGGCAGGACTGGCAGTTCTGAAGGGGTGAGGGAGGGAGAATGGTGGGAATCGGGGCTCTATGCATGGACATGGTGAGCCTATTGTCTTAAAGACACCCTTTTCCTTGTATGAACACCTGGTAATGCCATTTGGAAACTTGAATTCACTCTTGTCACTCTAAGGGATCTCAAGATGGAATATGTAGCTTCTAGACCAGCTAACCACCTGTGATCAGATGGCTAACCTACTGGTTGACTACTTGGGTCTCGACTCTACCCAAAATACTCCTCACCTAAAGAGGTGATTATCAGCCTGTCACTGAAGACGCCTTACATATTAGTTTTCAGCCAGCTTATCAGATGCTGAAATCTTGTTAAAATCTGAATCAGGAACACTCAATTGATTTACAAGGTGTCATCTAATCCTGGGGTATACATAAAAAATATGGACTTGTGGACTTAAGGCCCACATCTTAGTCACCCAAGAGGTCTTGGCAGATATGTCTTGGAAGAGATAACCTGTTTAACTATTGGATTTTGATTATGTTTATGGCAAGAAAACAATCATACATAAAATTAGAGTAGCCTAATTTCCCAGGAGAAGATGGGAGAATTTGTTTTTCTTCCCACACAATGAGGACATTCTTAGGCTGCTAGGGTAAGTGTGAAAGCTGGAGGGTGTAGGAAGGCTTTTTGCACACTCTTTCCTCATGAGAGCACCCAGACTTAACAGGGTACAATAAATACTGTTTCTAATTAAAAATATACATATATATATATATAATCTAAAGGTATACTTTAAGTGGTAGAGTACCGGCTTTAAGCACAAAAACAGAACAGAAGCCCGAAACCCTGAATTTCAGCCTGACTGGATAGATAGATCAATTAAGTGATCAAAAGATAGATAGATAGGGCTGGGAAGGTGGCTCAGTGGTAGAGCGCTTGTCTTGCATGCCTGAGGCCCTGGGTTCCATTCCTCAGCACCACATAATCAAAAAGAAAAAAGCCAGAAGTGGCGCTGTGGCTCAAGTGGTAGAGCGCTAGCCTTGAGCTGAAGAGCTGAAGGACAGCGCCCAGGCCCAGCATTCAGGCCCCACGTCCGGACCCCCCCCCCCAAAAAAGATAGATAGATAGATAGATAAGTGTTTACTTACTTACATACACCTACATACATGTGTACATACTTACATAAATAAAAATAGCTACACTGAAAACACATTCTCAGCAAAAATTAACAAATTATGAGAAAGAAGAATACAATGGCACAATGCCACATAAAGAATATCCAGAATCCCACATAAAAATACTTTCTTCAAGTGGCTCATGATAGTGAAGTTAGTGAAAACATAAAATAAAATAAATTTCTGAAATGAAGTGTAAAGAACAATTAAAGATGAAAAGGTAGAATTCCAGGTGAAGAGACTTGAGAACCATATAGTACCATTATAGAACTAAAAACAAATTACAAAGCAGAAGAGCCAGCACTGTTGCAATTTAAACCCCAAAGCCATTAAACTGTACATTTCTTCTGTCTCCAAGTTCAAATAGAATTTCAGGTAAAGTTAGCTAGGGTTCCCATCCCCCTAATTTGGTAGTCACTGCATCCAATATTTGAGAGTAGAAGAATAGATGGAGAGACAGGACCATTTCCTAACAGGCACAACCTGTAATTCACTTGCAAGCCCTTTGGTGGCAGTAGTACAACTACTGATCTCCAAGTACCTCATCTGCCTTTCTGTTTGATCCTCTGCTTTGTGTATGACCTTCGAGTACAATTTATTAGGAACATTTAGGGTCCTTACAATGTGTCAAAAACATGCACCAGCCATGAGAGGAAGTACAGCCTTAGTCCTAAAGCAGCCACTTATGCATTCTGCTCTCAGTCAGCAGCAATTGTGGCCATAGTACTTTATTTACTTTTAGAACATTTACTGGCAGAATGTTCAAGATCCAGGACACATCTATAAAATTCTTCAAGAGGGGCTGGGAAGGTGTCTCAGTGGTAGAGCGCTTGCCTTGCATGCATGAGGCCCTGGGTTCAATTCCTCAGCACCACATAAGCAGAAAAAGACCGAAGTGGCGCTGTGGCTCAAGTGGTAGAGCACTAGCCTTGAGCTGAAGAGCTGAGAGACAGCACCCAGGCCCAGAGTTCAGGTCCCACCACCAGAGGTGGGCAGCGGGGGGGGGGGGGGGAATTCTTCAAGAGGCCCCTGGCCTGTTAAGAAGGGGAAGCTGTGTATCTACCACATTCTAATTTATAAACTAGTATTACTGGGCTTTGTTTTGTGCATATTTGAGGATATGTGAAATACGTTTGCCTCTATACACTGGGTGAGTTCACTTTTGCTTATACTTAAAGAAGTAAAAAATTGATAAAATAAGTCAGTGGATGCCACTTTCCATGCAGTGGAATTGGCAGCCTGACAATTTTCCAAGAAACAGAAAGATGTGGACTCATTGTTATCATGGCTCTGGCAATATCAATAGCCAGAAGTAACCTACAATACCAATAGAAGGTAATAAATCCACTATTCAGAGAACCATATTCCCATATTCTAGGGAATATGTGCCAGCAATGAGGTTGTCCCCTCTTCTCAGAGTTTATTACTACTTAGAGATTTCTACTACCCTTTCTCTATCCAAGATAGGAAATAAGATAGACAAAATGCAAATCACTTTCTTTCCAAACAAATCTTTTCAAAGCCATTACAGCTAGCAGTAGAAGGCGTTTGGGATTGTGATCTTTGAAGTTTCAATGTGAATAGTCTGGGCTTTAGAATGGCCAAACACATACTGTTTTGTTGTTAACTTTTTTAAACTTTTGATAGAGCATCCTCTTATCATGCCTTAAATTATTACCTCTGAGCATCTGTGACTTCTTTCCTTAAGGCAAAGAACTATCACTCATCCTTCTCTGCAGAGCCTGGACTGACCTAAAAACACAGAAGACACCTCACAAATTTCTCCTCGCCTTCTCTACCATTTTGCTTATCTGAACCACCCCCTCCCTCCCAGGGCTTGAACTCAGAGCCTGGACCCTGTCCCTGAGCTTCTTTGGCTCAAGGCTAGCATTGTATCACTTGAGTTACAGCATCACTTCAGGCTTTTTCTGAGTAGTTTATATGAGATAACAGTCTCAGAGACTTTCCTGCCCTGGTTGGCTTCAAACTGTGATCTTCAGATTTTAGTCGTCTGAGTAGCTAGGATTACAGGCATGAGCCACCAGTGCCTGGCTTCATCTGAGGTTTTTAAGAATATAGTTTACTTTACTTCTTTAGAGATGGTCTTAACCAATATTCAATAAATGTTCAAATAAGTATTATGTCAAATCAGAGATTTTTCAATCTTTCTTATATATGTTTGAGAAGGGATTAATTCCTTCACCGTCCTCATGTGTTGTATTGTAACAAACTAATGAAATTTAGAAAAAGCCATACATTAGTGGTTCATGCCTATAATCTGAGCAACTCAGGAAGTTGAGATCCAGACAATCGAGATTTGAAGCAATGCTTGTCAGAAAAGTCCAAGAGACTTCATGAAAGGTTATTACTAATACTTCATCTGTAAAATAAGCCTGGCTGAAGTCATGGTTCAAATTTTAAAGCACAAGCCAATTAAACAAACCAGTAAGCTCCAAGCCCTAAATTCAAATACTGGGAGAGGGTAAATTCTTCACAAATAAAGTAAAAACTTTAAAGAGACCATATTCATGAATTTTATCCCCTTGTAAAATGTAGTAACACATTACAAATGCTGCCTCCCTTCACCCTCTGCTGTCCATTTTTGTAACTGCACCATCTTTAACCTCGTTTCAGAATGATTTATCATTTCTGTTTAATCTGAGCTAACAAAATTGGCAGTTTTGAAATGTGCTACACATAATAAAATTCATGTTTCAAAAAAAGTAAGATTCTATTCCCTTGAGGAATCTGTTTAAGCACTTAGGATCTAGAGCCAGATTGCCTCATTTTGCAAACTTGTTCATTCTACTTGGTAGTTTGGACAAGTTACTTAACGTCCTAACACCTCTGCCTCTATAGTATTAGGCTAAACAAATTAATCAGTACAAAACACTTAGAACAATCTATGGAAATCAGTTCATTGTTCTTATTTGGTATGTTGTAGTCACGATTCCTAACTTTCATAGCAATGACAATTCTCATTTGCTTATTTTAGCGGACTAACTTCCTAGAAAAGACACATTGCATGCTTTAGACATCTTTACATTCCTAGCTCTGGACATGATATTTGGCACATTGTAATTACCCAACAAGCATTTATTGAATGTCTATAAATAATGTCTCTGACCACATTTTCCTTTCCATACATGAGAAATGATGGTGATGACAGCTTTTATTTTATGAGGTTGTGTTAAGAATTATTGCAAACAAGAAAAGCCTTTACAATAGGATCTGGATTATGGTAAATAATAAATGTTAAGTAACATTATTGGTAAAGATATCCCACAGTAATACTTATAAAGTATAAGTGAACTTCTAAGAGCAGCTGACATACCTGAATTTTTTTCTTCCTTTTATTCTGGAGTTTTGACTGTACCAGGCCCACAACCCTTTATGCTATAATTGTTTTTCAAGTAGGTTATCATGTTTGGGCCAGGGGGCATAAAACTAAATAGTCTCTAAGATTTTATCAGATAATATACAGACCAGATATTCTCCTTTTGTGGATCCCATTGTTTCTTCTTCCTTCTTCTTCTTCCTTCCACCTTCCTCCACCCTCCTCTTTCTCCCTTCCCCCTTCCATTCCCTCCTCCTCCTCCTTCTTCTTGCTGGAAATCAAACACAGCTTTAGACATGCTAGATAAGAACTCTACCACCAAGCAAAAAACCCCACAAAGAGGTCTAAAATGAAAAACTCACTAAGGATTAGTTTCTAGTATCTAAGTCAAATAGGTAAATCTGGTGATTAAAGAAGCCAGAAATTTTAATATGACTTTTGCTCCACAAATAGAAGCATTGCAGAATGTGCATCTGGGTTTTCACTATTAAGTCTGATAGCCTGAAGCACCAGCAGAGGCTTGCTCAAGTATAATCACCAATTCCTTTTTCATGAAATGATTTTCACAAAAACATAATGTAGTATGCCAAGATCTATTACTAATGTTTATTTATTCCACAGTCTAAGGGAAGGTCTTAAGGAAGGAAGGAACATTGGAGGGTAATAAATTATTTCATCTAAAAATGTAGTGAACATGTGTGAAACAGTGCCCTGTTAATAGTATTTACTGAGAAATGTTGCTACTTCTACCACTGGGCAAAAATTAGGTGAAAGATTGTTTGGCCTGATGCCAACTTTCACTGTGTATGTCTGTTCTTAGTGGTGGAAACAAAAATAAACCCTTATTATGGAAAGAACTGTTTGGTAGGTGTAGTGGCTGGCCTTTAGAAGCTGTAATTCTTTAAGAGTTAGTTTTCATTCCATTCAAAGCCAGCCCAGGTAGGAAAGTCTGAGAGACCCTTAGCCAGCAAGAAAATGCTGGAAGTAGAGCTGTGGCTCAAGTAGTAGAGTGCTAGCTTTAAGTGAAAAAAACTGAGGGAAAGAACCCATGGTACAGGTGTGGCAAGTCTAGGATCCTATTGAGTTTGAGCGCCAATAGCCACATTAAAAAAAAAAAAACCTACATTATAATGTCAGTAATGAGAGTGAGAAGTCTTAAACCCGTGCCAGTGGCTCACGACTGTAATCCTAGCTACTCAGGAGACTGAAATCTGAGGATCTCTGTTCCAAGCTAGCCCGGCAGAAAAGACCCAGTGAGACTCTTATTCCCAACTAATCACTCAAAAACTGGAAGTGGCCCTACGGCTCAAGAGTTAGAGCACTAGCCTTGAGCACAAAGAGGCTCAGGGACAGAGCCCAGTCCCTGAGTTCAAGCCCCACAACCGACTTCCTCCTCCCCCCCCCCCAAAAAAAAGTGAGAAGTCCTGAGAAAAGGAAACTATGTACAGTCCAGGCTCGCCCTTGGCCTTTGCTAGGAAGTACCCAGCCTCCCCCTGCCCCTCTCCAGCTTTTCATCCCATTGGATCTAACTGGAAGACAAAATGACTTTAAGTAGCTTTTTCGGAGAAATCTTTTCTCCCAACATTCACTGAAAGCTAGGAGCTTTTCACAGGGTTGATCTCAAAGTGCACCCTCTCCATATTCACACCCGTGATTAACACCCATGCACAAGGTTAATACGCTGTCTTTGCAGAACTCAGAAAGTACGGATTTGTGGGAACGAATGAAATCCCTTAATTGGTTCACAAGGCCGACGTCCTGGCATCTTTCCGCTGTATTCCGACCTGTGTTACGGGCGCCGTCACAAACCGACCTCTGCCGGTAAAGGTCGGCGCTCACCACGAGGGCTGGATCCTCCTCCGCGCCCCGCGGTGGCCTTTCATCTAGATCCGTGTCCAGTCCCTGCCTCTCCGTGTCCCCTGGGCGCTGGGCACCTGCCAGCCCTCCTCGCTTCCAAGCCCTGCACCCCAGTCCGCCCCCAGGACTCCCGGGGCGATGTTGGCAAGCACCGAGCACCACGGTGTCTGAGCGTTTCCGGATCCTGCGGCGGAGCGACCGCGGGCGGCTCTTCCGAAGGCCAAGGTCGCTGGGTCGGCGCAAGCCAGACCCTCCCCGCCGGAGGCCGCGCCGGGGACACACCCACTGCGGGGCGGGGTCGCGTGGCCACGCCCACCGGCGGAGTCCTGCGGGCGGTGGGCGCCCTCTGACAGTCTGTGACCTGGTTGGCGAGATCCGGAATCAACATGGCAGCGGCGTTTAGGAGAAGCTGCCGGGTGAGAGGGAGACCAGGGCCAGCGGTGGGGCTGGGCTGGATGTAGGGGTGGAGGCCAGGAACCGTCTAGAAGTGCAGCCCCGACGAGTAAGAGCGGTGATGGGGCAGGGGCCTGCTCGGGGCGCCGTGTCCCCACTCTCTACCCCCCTTACCAGGCTCCGGGACCCCGTCGGGCTTTGCCTCCTCGCTGCGTCCGCGGCCTGGCGCTGCTCCCCTCGCCGGACAAAATGCATCCCCGGCTGCACGGGTCCGAATCCCCGCGGCCCCCGCCCCGCCGGCGGCGCCCTCCTGGCCGGACTTTCTTCTCCGATCCGGCCAGGTAGTCTACAAGGAATTCCACCCCTCGCCCGAGCGAGCCGGGTCTCAGCGTTAGGATCCCCAGCTTGCAGAACTAGCACGCTACCTCCCGACTAGCATTTCCCTCGCGATCTCCAGGCCAGGCCCGAACAGTAAGATAGCTTGTCGATTAGGTTGGCTGAAAAGGTGTTGGAATCCGAAACAGGCTCAACTTGGGTGCTGGCACATCGCGTAGAGGAAAACAGAGGGCTTGCTCCTTTGGAGAGTGAATATATTGAATACGAAAGGCTTTGGTGTTGTAACATGGAGGAGCGCCCTCACATGCTGAAACAACAACAACAACAACAAACTACTGCTGGACTTTGCATATAAGATATGCTATATATATATATATATATATATATATCGAGTATGTGACTTACACATGCTGATATATTCACACAAGCTTAACATTTAAAATTGACCTTTGGTTGTCTTGAACCAAAAGTATCCCTAAAGTTTTAATTTATAGTAATTATATTGTATTATTGCCCAACTTTTGCTGTTGCTTTACAAGTTAATGAGCTCTGAGGGCAGAAATTGGGTGTTTTTAAAAATTACTAACTCTGACATCAGAAAAAAAATATTTCTTGACCTCTCCAAGGAATGATCTAGAGAAACCTAATTGGAGATATATTCTATTCCTCCCCCCTTGACAGTCTTATAAAACTGAGTATTCAGTTTCTAAGAAGGAATTGTAGGAAAGTTTATATAATTTGTGAAAGGATTTAATTGTAATGGCATTATTGTTGCTGAATTAATAATTCATTAAAGTTGCTATCTTTTTTTTCATATTTGGAATTCCATTGTTTTCTGGGCAGAGTGCCTGAAGCAATGAAACATATATATATATATATATATATATATATATATATATATATTTTTTTTTTTTTTACCACATCAAAACACCTTATTTGTATCACATCATCCAGTATGAGATTAAGTCCAGTGTTTTCCTCATATAATATAAACTGTAAGACATAAAAAATTTACAACCTGTCCACTGTAAAAAAGATGACAGGAAACTAGACATAGATTCAGCAATTCTGTGTTATTTTCCTCCAAGTCAACTCTTTGAATGACTAACATAGTTAAGTAGTGAGTAAGGCAAATGGACACTTTTCCCTGAGGGTCATGTCTAACACACTTTGTTTGATGTACCAAGTTTTCTGAAAATATGTGTAAACTGACTGATTGTAAATTAAATCCATTAGGAAATTGCCTATTTAAATTATCTCAGCAGACCATTTTGCTTATTTTGTGAGGAAAGTTTTATATTCAACAATTTATGTTCTTAACACATTTACAGTAGAGTCAGGGTGTTTTATTTGATTTTTGTGAATTGTTCTTGTTCCTAATAGAACCTAATGATCAGCTAGGAGAATAAGAGCAATATAGCCAGTGGTTGCAGCTTGAAGTCTTAACAGGAAATGTGAAGGGTAGAATCCTTATTCCTCTATCTAAGAATAGGAGTGACCTTGTCTACTTTTAGCCAAGTTTCTTCCTATACAAACTAAGAATAAAAATCTCAAACATGACTTAGGAATCACTGAATTAATACTTGTAATTGACTGTAATGAAGAATAGATGTATATCTATAAAGACTAGATGTAAAATCTATAAAGACAGGACAATTCAAACTAGAGACTTCCAAAAAAACAGCTAATGCAAGTTGCAAAGAAAATGACTTTTCATACAGTGTAATTTTTTTTCAGGGTTGTAGTGTAAGGAATGTTATTTTGAAAGGGTTAGTGAGGTTACATTTTTGATCATCTAAATGATTTTGTCACTTTAAATGTAATTATCAGGTGAAATGCCATGTACAAAATGAGCAATCTATAAAAGATTGGCTGTTGCAACTTATTTATATTGTTCAACTTCTATTTTTTTTTCTCTTTCTACCTACCTTGTGAAAAATTGCCTAAGGAAGTAACCTTTCAAAACCCTTTATAAAGTATAACTTGGGTAATTTTGGTTGCCCTTGGTTGATTACTCAGAAGTACTGGGAGTGTTTTTCAGCTTGCTGACTTTAATAAGTGCTATTGGCTACTTCTGTGACCATTAAATTGTCAGGAATATAAAAATGGGTTGCAAAGGAATAGTATATGTGTATCTTACTATTTTTTTCTTTTTTCTTTCTTTCTTTCTTTTTTTTTTTTTTTTTTTTTTTTTTTGTTGCTCCTGGGCTTGAACTCTGGGCTTGGGTGCTGTCCCTGTAGGCTCTTCAGTTCAAGGCAAGTGCTCTACTGCTTGAGCCACAGCACCACTTCTGGTTTTCTAGAGGTTTATTGGAAATAAAAGTCTCATGGAATTTCCTGCCTGGGCTGGCTTTGAACCGTGATCCTCAGATCTCAGCCACTTGAGTAGCTAGGATTACAGGCCTGAGCCACTGGTGCCCAGCTTCTTACCATGTTTTTATATGTTCTTTTGAAGAAATATGAGTGAATTTCATCTGCTAAAATTTAGTATATTACTAAAACATCGACTTTTCTTTTAAGGGATAGATAATAAATAGATTATGTTTTTGTGACCCTGAGGTCTCTGTGGCAGCCAAGTAACTTTGACTTCAAATCAGCAGTAGACAATGTGGAATAGCTAGCTGTGTTCCAATAGA
Source organism: Dipodomys merriami (assembly GCF_024711535.1). NCBI lineage: Eukaryota > Metazoa > Chordata > Mammalia > Rodentia > Heteromyidae > Dipodomys > Dipodomys merriami. The sequence goes on from NW_027206290.1 coordinate 6,089,793, forward strand.
ATTTGATTAACAAAACTGATGATAACTGTAGTTTGCTGACCCCTGCTTTAGAACCTTCTTTGAATGCCTACAGATCACAACAAAGTTCATAAAACATGAGTTTATGCAAGTTTATTTTGTTAGATAAGAGTGAATATTTGGAAAATGGGGTCTTCCAAAGAGAAGATTCCCAGTGGCTCACCTGGGGCAATATCAGAGGCTGGGTATCAAAATGGTAGAACAGAAAATTCTTGAAAACACTACCATTCCAAGTGGAGCTGTGGTTCAAATGATAGACAGCTAGCCTTGAACAGAACACAAGGACAGCACCCAGGCCCTGAGTTCAAGACCCAGGACTAGCAAGCACACACACACACACACACACACACACACACAAATGTCTTTGGATAGGTGTTCTTGAAGTTGGCAATTGGCATATATAAATTCTAATTTAAAACGTAAGGAAAAATTACTTTAACATAGACCTCTCAAGTATAGGCAAACAAGTTATTGCACTCAATGATGGTCAGCATTCTCTTATTTAGTTGATACTTAATTTATCCATTTGTTTTTAATAATGTCTTTTACAGGTCCTGAGAAGTATTGCTCATTTTGAGTGGAGATCACAACATACACAGGTTTCTCAAAAACATGAACCAGGAACAGGATTTAGCTTTGGTATATATTATATTCTGTCTTTTGACTTTAAAGTGTATTTGTCTGGAATATGTTTGTTAACTTGATTATGTTTGTCATCAGGAAGAGACACCCATTTTTCCTCAGCTCATTTTGTTTCTTTCGGCTATATTCAGGGCCTCTTCTTTCTTACCCCACTTGCTTGCTCAATCAGTTAATGCTCTACCACTTGAACCATGCTGGCTTTGTTGATGGTTATTTTGGAGATGGAGTCTAATGGACTTTTCTGCCTGGGCTAGCCTCAAACTCAACATCCTCTAGACCTCAGCTTTTTGAGTAGCTATGATTACCTGGCTGAGCTTATTTTCTTCAGCATACTACTCTATACCTTTGGTCTGTGTTAGAATATGTCTATGTATACATGTAAAAGTAATTCCCAAAGTAATAATATAGATGAGTAGTCTTCCAACTTACAAATTTGAAGGCAACAAATACTTTTTAGAGGGCCAATACAGTGGCTCAGGTGGGAAAGTTGCTGCCTAGCAAGCATGAAAACCCCAAGTTCAAACCTTAGTACTGGAAAAAAAAATTAGACAAACTTCAAGCATTGCTGATCAAAAACAACATTAAGAATCAAAGAGTTGATAGCTGGGTACTGGTGGCTCATGCCTGTAATCTAGCTGTTCAGGAGACTAAGATCTGAGAATTGCAGTTCAAAGTCAGCCCAGGCAGGAAAGTTCATGAGACATTTTTATTTTTTGGTGGGGGGGGGGAGGTCTGGTCATGGGGCCTGAACTCTGGGCCTGGGCAGTACTGTCCCTCAGCTCTTCAGCTCAAGGCTAGTGCTCTACCACTTGAGCCACAGCGCCACATCCGGCTTTTTTCTTTTTGTTTATGTGGTGCTAAGGAATCGAACCCAGGGCCTCATAAATGCAAAGCAAGTGCTCTACCACTGAGCCACCTTCCCAGCCCTCATGAGACTCTTATCTTCAGTTAATCACCAGGAAACTGGAAGTGGAATTGTGGCTCTAAGTGGTAGAGTGCTAGCCTTGAGCAGCCAACACACACACACACACACACACACACACACACACACACACACACACACACACACACACACACACACACACACACACACACACACACACACACACACACACACACACACACACACACACACACACACACACACACACACACACACACACACACACACACACACACACACACACACACACACACACACACACACACGGAAGAATCAAAGAGTTGCCAGTCTGTAATCCTACCCATTCAGGAAGTTGAGATCTGGAGGATTGCACAGCCAGCCTAAGCAGAAAAGTCTACAAAACTCTGTCTCCAAAATAACCACAAAAAGCAGGACTGGAGGCATGGCTCAAGTTGTAGAACACCAGGTGAATAAATAAACCTAGTGTGTCACAGGCTTGAGTTCAAACCCCAGTACCACAAAAAAAAAAAAGAGAGAGAGGGGAGGAGGTATAACTACCACTCTCCCCCCACAAAACACTTTTTAATCTACTTAGTGCTAGATGTTGGATAAAAATAGTAAATCCTATTTTGGCCACAATTGATCTGAATGCAGTTTTGATGCTATTACATAAAGTTCTAATACCTGGGACCAGAGAGTAATGTGGTGTGTTATCAGAGTTTCAAAGAAATAAGATTTTTCTTTCCTTTTATAAAATGAAAACTCTAGATAAAAAGAAAAAACACAAGAAATAACAATTCATATTTTTAGCATCTTTTGCTATCTAAAAGGGCTTTTTGCTTCAAAATGTTTTCAGAAAATAGTTACAAATGGGACCAGGTAACTTAAGAGAATAAGTAGGGATGGGATGAATGATGGTAGGGGTGACATTGATCAAGATGCATTGTACCAATAGATTAACATGCTGTACATGTTAATTACATGTCAATAACATAACATGTGCATGTTATATGTGTTTGTAAAACTAATTAAAATAATAACAAAAGAAAAATGCAGTTACAAGGCAGCTGAGATAATTAATATATACGCAGGAGCAACTGGCAGCATCAGAGACCTAGGGTTATTGTTGCTGATTCTGTTCCAAATTTTTTTCTTTCTCTGAATTAGGTAAAAGGTTTTCATGGAGGCTGAGGACAGCAATTTGCTTTTGAGAGTCTGTGGGATGTTAGTTAGCATTGCTATATAGTTTCAGTCAGCTTACTGCATACAAATTCATAGCAGTAAGAAACTAACAGGAGGGCTGGGAAAGTGGCTCAGTGGTAGAGTGCTTGCCTTGCATGCATGAAGTCCTTCCTTAGATTCCTCAGCACCACTTAAGCAGAAAAAGCCAGAAATGGGGCTGAGGCTCAAGTGGTAGAGCGCTAGTCTACAGCTGGAGAGCTGAGGGACAGTGCCCAGGCCCAGAGTTCGGGGGGGAGGGGGGGACGACTAACAGGAAGTCTGTGACCATTTCAAGAGTGACAGGATTAAATCAATATAAATATTGGGGAGGGAATTTGTGAAGTGTGAGGAAATACAGAGAACACTTCTGACCAGTTGATCTGTTTTGTTATAAGATGGAGATCATATCTAAAGTAGGATTTCTTTGATGGGTAGATTATATGCTTGTACATGAAGTTGCTAGCAATTAATGGCCTGATGAAAGTGGTTTCTCAGCAATTAATACATGACAGAACCCTGGCTTTCCTCCTCTTAACCAATCCACAACTGGGGCCAATACACTAGCCCCAATTTTGCAAGTAAAGCTGTGCCGTGAAAAACACTGCACATCTACTTTATTATTTATTTTTTTTTTTCAGTTGTGGGGCTTGAACTCTGGGCCTGGGTGCTGTCCCTTAGCTCTTCAGCTCAAGGCTAGTGCTCTACCACTTGAGCCTCAGTGCAACTTCCGGTTTTCTGGTGCTTAATTGGAGATGAGTCTCATGGACTTTGTTGCCCAAGTGCCCAAGCAGGCTTTGAACCTTGATCCTCAGAGCACAGGCTCCTGAGTAGCTAGGATTACAGGCGTGAGCCACCAGCTACTTTACTTTTTTGCCAGTCGTAGGGCTTGAACTCAGGGCCTTGGCACTGTCAGCTTCTTTTGCTCAAGGCTAGCACTCTATCACTTGGGCCACAGCACCACTTCCGGATTTTTCTATTTATGTGGTACTGGCAAGCACTCTACCACTAAGACACATTCCAAGCCCACAAATCTACTTTAGAGGTGGAGATTAGGATTAGTTTAAAGCAGGCAAAAAGTGAGACCATCATCTCAAAGAATTATGGGCATAGTTGAGTCCTAGTCACAGTGCTAGCCATAAATTGGAGAATTAAGTTCTAAGGCTAGTCACAGGCAAAAAAAATCTAAGGCTGTACCTGAAAAATAAAAGCAGAAAAGGTCTAGCAGCATGGACCAAATGGCATAACACTAGTCTAATGGCCTGTGGCTCTTGACTTCAAAATCCAGTAGCTGAAACAACAACAGAACCCACATATACTTCTATATCTAGTTCGTGGGAACACTATGGGGCTATCATTTTCTCTCTCTATGCTTTAGATTCCTTATGTATTAAATGAGAGATGTGACTTAATGCTCCTCAATTCAGCACCAAAAATCTCACTGATTTATGTTTCATCTCTCATTCTTACTCCTTTTTCTGTGCTTTTGCTATTGTTCTTTTTTTGCTGAGAATATAGTATTCATAGTTATACTTCCCTCCCCGCCCCATCCCTGCTCCTGGGGCTTGAACTCAGGGCCTGGGCACTGTCCCTGAGCCCGTTTTATTCAAGGCTAGCACTCTACCACTTGAGCTCTACCACTTTTAGCTTTTTCTGAGTTAATTGAAGTGTCTCATGGACTTTTCTGCCCAGGCTGATATCGAACCATACTCCTCAGATCTCAGCCTACTGAGTAATTAGGATTACAGGCATGAACCACTGGCACCTGGTTAGATATACTTTTCTTTTTAAATCTTAACTATTTTTTAGAGCTCAGGATGTAGTCCAAGTGGTCAAGTGCTTATGTATCAATCATGAGTCCCTGAATTCAAAACTCTAGTAACACTAAAAAAAAATCCTATTTATTTTTGACATTAGATGCAACCACATTAAAATAGTAGCTAGCATGGATTTTTTTTAAAAATGCAGTTAGCAATACACTCTTATCCTCTCCAGTCTAGCTCCTATTTTCATTTCATTTATTTTAAAGTAGTTCCTTATTCAAAATTAATTGTTCAGAGATCACTTATTAACAATACAGCAGGGTCTAACATCATTACTGTCTCCTGAAAAACATTTCCATCCTTTCACAAAGTTTTTCCACGCTGACTTAAGACAGTTTTGCCTAAGTTTAAAGAAGAAAGATTGATGGAGGGTGCCAGTGACTCATGGCTCTAATCCTAGCTACTTGAGAGGCTGAGATCTGAGGGTGAAGGTTTGAAGAAAGTCTGTGAGATTCTTATCTCCAATCAAGCACCAAAAAAGCCACTCAAGGCTCCTGTGGTAGAGTGATAGCTTTGAGCAAAGCTCAGGGACAGCTCCCAGACCCTGAGTTTAATCCCCAAGATGGGCACAAAAAAAAAAATGAAATTATGGCATCAGGGGCTGGGAAGATGGCTCAGTGGTAGAGTACTTGCCTTGCATTTATGAGGCCCTGGGTTCAATTCTTCAGCACCACCCAAGCAGAAAAATCTGGAAGTGGCACTGTAGCTCAAGTGGTAGAGCGCTAGCCTTGAGCTGAAGAGCTAGAGGGATGCTCGAGTTCAGGCCCCACAACTGGCAAAATTTAAAAAAAAAAAAAAAAAAAAAGAAGAAGAAAGAAAAAGAAAAGAAAAAAAAGAAATTATGGCATCAATTTTCTTGTACAGTTCCTAGAAATAAATTTTGGTCATGTAGTGTAGCTAATTCTCTGTTCTGAGTCTTGCATATTATTTCACTCTAGTCTTAGTTAATAAAGGTAAATCTGCTTAAGAATGACACTTTGGTGGTACTGAGATATGAACTCAAGGCCTCACACTGCTAGGCTACCATGCCTCCAGGCTAACATAAATATTTTTTATATATTAATTAGAGAGGAGAAGCACTTATTTGAGCACTACAAGTTTAGAAATCTTACCTGTTTTCTTCAGCATCTGTACTGACATATTTGCATGCAGTGAAATTTTGATTAGTCAGAGAATGCAATGTATTCTTTAGAGTTTCTGATTAATTAAAGGTTTAATTTCCCCATGATAGAGGTAAATTTTCACATATCAATTTCATAGGATCTTTTTCCCTCAACTTATATCTTTAAAAAAATGTTTTCTCAACAGAACTCAGTGAGCAGCAGAAAGAATTTCAAGCTACTGCTCGAAAATTTGCCAGAGAGGAAATAGTCCCAGTGGCTGGAGAATATGATAAAAGTGGTGAAGTAGGTATACACATTTAAGGAGAGAAAGACTTCTCTTTTTTTATAAGATCATGTAATTATGCACAAATATTATAACTGTTTTTTGTTGTTGTTCTTTTAGTATCCTTTCCCCATAATCAAAAGAGCCTGGGAACTTGGTTTAATCAATACACACATTCCACAGAGTTGCGGTAAGCTATACTTGTTTTGAATCCTTGAATGGTTTCAAACAAGAAAAACTGTGAAACTTCTTTAAAGTATTTATTGACTTTAAATGGTTCTGCCTTTAATCTCCTTTATCTGCAGTTAGTTTTAGAAGCTTTGTATTTAATATGTAGGGTCATTTTCCCCTCTTTTTTAACTCGTTTCAACAAATACTTAAGTAGTTCCCCTTTACTTATTTCTTTGAAAAGTATTATGTGTTGTAATGGGTTCTTAAAACATTTTGATACCATAGGAGGTCTTGGACTTGGAACTTTTGATACTTGTTTAATTACTGAAGAATTGGCTTATGGATGTACAGGAGTTCAAACTGCTATTGAAGCAAATTCTTTAGGGGTAAGTCATTTAGAAAATGAATTGCCTAACTCAGCTATTAATGAGTCAGAAGCAGCTAAGTTAGGATAATTCATAAATTTTAGGGGTTGTCTTTATTTATTTTGTTGTGTTGTCATCATCGTCATTAATTTAATAGTAAAGTCTGGAGTTAGGATTCCAACACTTGGTCACCCTGGATCTGTTTTCTCCAGTATGTGGAGCTGTCTTTGTGAGGAAACTGTACATTTTGGCTGTAACTTCAGTAGGAATTCTAACTGAAGGCAAGGCCTATAACCAGCATCCAGGAAACTCTTAGGTTGGCTTATGGCCTCCACTTCCAATGCAGAAATGTAGTGAGCAATTCATAGGAGGCCTGATCCTATTTGCCATGTCGTATATCCTAAGTGTAAATTTTGTGGTCTTTTACAGTAATCAGTTTTTATATATTACCAAATGAGTCATTTATGTAACTGTGTTGGGTCTTCGTCCGTCCCACAAAAGACGGACGGGGTCCGAGGAAAGGTAAGTGCGGCGCTCGCCCGTTCCCTAGCCTCCCTCAGCCCAGGAGACAATCAGACACAGCGGGGAGCCAAATCCAGCAGGCAGAAAAACTCGTTTATTAACAGAGAGCAGCCCCTTTTTAAAGACAAAGAGGGTGGGTGGTATGGTAAGGGAGGAAGAGGAACCAATCACTGTCAAGGTCACACCCTATCATTCACCTGAGCCTTCACGGGCTGGTTAGGTACTGATCAGAAGATCAATTGGGGTCTGCCCACTCTACTCTCTCCCAGCGCCATCTTTGCTGCCCATGTGCTCTTCAGTAAATTAGGCTCTGCCCACTCAACCCCTTCCTAGCGCCATCTTTGCTGCCCATGTGCTCCACATAACTGAGTCTTATGAAAAGACTTAGATTAGATGATGGTTTTAGCTTTTTAACTTAAGGACAGAGTAAATACTCTGAATTTATTCTCTGGGGGGTAAGGAAGCAGTTTTGTTTTGAACTGTAGTGTCCTTCACTTTGTATATCTGATAAAACCTACCTTGCTTTGTAACTATCAATTTTCTTTGTCAGCAAATGCCTGTTATTATTGCTGGAAATGATCAACAACAAAAGAAGTATTTAGGGAGACTGACAGAGGAGCCTTTGATGTGTGTAAGTACGGAGAGCTGTTGCTTTAGTTCATAGTTCATGACTGTGTTGAATTGAAATCCCTTTGTACAGCTACTTAAAGATAATTTTAAGAAGTTAATTAATTAAAGAAAGGGAAAAAAGAAGGGCAAGGGAGGTGCCCTTTTCAATCCATATGTATATTTTTGACTTTATGACTTTAAGACAAAAACTAGCAATATATTAAGTTCAGTGTTGTTTCTGGATGTCAAGAGTCATAATTATCAACTTGCTTGTTTCTACCATACAGATATTTACTTGGTGATATTTCTGGAATGCCAACACATCACAATAACCTCCCTACTTTCATCAGAGTAGTATCTGTTTAATGGACAATATCTACTTAATTCTGTGGTTTGAGAACTGAGTGTTCTTCTGATTGAATGTAGTAGAGTACTAAGTCTAAGTGTTTAAATCTAGTAGTTTTCTCAATTAGTAACAAATCAATGGGAACATATGACTAGAGAGATTATAGTTCATTTGTTTGGATGACCAAATAATTTAGGGAAACTAAGTGATAGTTTTATTGGAGATATATTCAACAGTATTTTAAATTGTATATTTTAAAAAGATATGTACGTGTTAAGTATATATACAAAAATAAATACTGAGGTTTTATTCTGAAACTAACTTTTTTCCTTTTGGTAGCAATGTGGTTTATTTTCAGGGCCTACTATTTGCAAGGCAGGCACTTACCATTTGAGTCATGCCCTCAGCCCTAAATCTCTCCTTTCTTTTTATTAGGATATATTAGTTGTACAATGTATCATATCCATACGTATACACAAATTCCCTCTCCTTCATCTCCCATCCCCACTTCATAAAATAAACTCTCAGTGACACTGAAGCCCTAGGTAGGAGGACTATAGTGTAAGTTTATGCCCAAGACAAAACAGACTCTATTCAAAAATGAAACAGAAAAAATCAGTCAAGGGCTGAGAAGGTGGTTCAGTTGTAGAGTGCTTGCTTTGCATGCATGAGGCCCCAGGTTCAATTCCTCAGCACCACAAGCAGAAAAGGCTGGAAGTGGAGCTGTGGCTCAAGTGGTAGAGCACTAGCCTTGAGCTGAAGAGCTGAGGGACAGTGCCCAGGCCCAGAGTTCGGGCCCCACACCAGAAAAAAAAAATCAGTCAGGGATATAGTTCAAGTGTAGTAGAGTGCCTGGTCTAGCAAGCTCACAGTGTTTCATGCCTTGGAGTCAAGTCTTTCTGAAATACTTCCAGAAATTTTTCTGGCCATTAGAAACTTCTACATTACATGATTCAAGGGATAATTTTAATGAATTCTTTTTGTAATTTTATCACCTTATTCTGTAATAGGTGTCCAATATATGTTTGAATTATTTAGTTATATTTTAATTATTTTTTATGATATTTAAGAAGTTGAATAAAGGAGTTACTATTGAAAAAGGAGTTTATAGGGCTGGGAAGGTAGATCAGCGGTAGAGTGTTTGCCTTGCAAGCATGAGTCCCTGGGTTCGATTCCTCAGCACCACATACACAGAAAAAGCTGGAAGTGTTGCTGTGGCTCCAGTGGTAGAGCGCTAGCCTTGAGCTGAAGAGCTGAGGGGCAGTGCCCAGACCCAGAGTTCAGGCCTCATGACCGGCAAAAAAAAAAAAAGAAAAGAAAAAGAAAAGAAAAAGGAGTTTATAAATACAATGTATGTTGATTAGTGTTACCCCTTTTAACGTCCTCTGTGTCTTTTTTTCCTATTCATTCAAATAATTTCCCCGTTGACATTAGCCCCTCAGGTACCAGAATGTAGTTTTTACTGGAAACGCATTTAGTAGGAATAGATTGTTTTAGTTACTGTTCTTATGCCTCAAATCAGTGCTTCCAACTTTTGTAATAATCAGCGGTCTCAATATGTCATGTTTTGCAGTTTCAAAAATATTCAGTGGCTCTCTGTCATTAATAACAATGGTTCTTAATGTTTGTTTGTTAATTTGTGAGTGCATTTTCAGGTCTGACTTCCTCAGAAAATGTATGTACTATCCACTTCTGCACATAAGAGTGTTTAGATTCCTCTAAAATCCATCTCAAGTCCTTAAGGTTCCGCTGCACAGTAGTAGGCATCCAGTAAACTTTGCTGAATGCATGAGTATGCTCTCCTCAACATGGCAGACTCCGTAGCCCCTCGCCCTTCTTCTCTGTCCACATCTTCAGCTTATTTTCATGCTTCCATTTTCTCTTCACATCTCAATAATGAACAACTTACTGTCTCTCTTGATGCTACTATTTCATTCCTTGTCATTTAATACTTGTCTCTTTCAATGAGTTTTACTTCTTTTCTTTCCAGTGCCACTAACCACTTACCATCTCCCAGCCCTCCTCCAGGGTAAACAAATCCTTTCCAATGTCTATATTACCTTTACTTTGAAATAAGTAAGTAGTAAGTAGTTTTCTTCTTTGGACTTATGGATAATGAACCTGTATCTTTAGGTGGTATATATACCACTATACCTTCTACCCAGTAAACTGAATTAACTTTAAATTCCCTAAGGCTTGCCTCTACCTACTCCACCCCTGGCCCTTAATCCATTACTGCTGTCATCTTGTTGCTCTTTGTTTAGGAACTGTTAAGAGGCTCTTCTGTTTCTACTGGGTAAACTCTTAAATTTTTAGGATGAGATACTGTTTCCTTCTTTCTTTCCAAGCTCATTCCCTACCATTCCCACTAGTCACATAAAAAATTCTGGGCACATTCAGCATTAGCTCCAGTGGGTGACCCTGTTTTTTATCTTAGTATAATTGTATATGCTATTCTGCTTGCAGCACACATTCCTTGTCCCTGTTCCTCTTCCGAAAAAATCTCTTTACCATTTGAGCCTTATTACAAGTATATCCAGTCATGGTGCATTGCTTTCATATATAGACATATAGTATAGATACTTATCTCCACTGTCATATTGAGAAACTCTAGGACAAGATATTTTTCTAGCTCTGATTTCCTTTATTAGTCTTGAACTCTGGGCCTGGGCACTGTCCCTCAGCTCTTCAGCTCAAGGCTAGCGCTCTACCACTTGAGCCATAGTACCACTTCTGGTTTTCTGGTGGTTAATTAGAGATTAGAGTCTCATGGACTTTCCTGCCCAGGCTGGCTTTGAACTTCAATCCTTATATCTCAGCCTCCTGAGTAGCTAGAATTACAGGTGTGAGCCATTGGTGCCCAGCTTTTACCTCTGATTTTTTATCTCTTAATTTATAGCATGGTACATGGGTTGAACTTAAAAGTTATTAAATTTATGAATTTGTTTGAAGATATATAATTTTTGACATGGTTTATTAGTATCATATGCCCAATTTCAATCTATTTGATTTTATAATTGAATTATGTATTTGATTTTTCTAAGAACACTTTAGATATTTTTAAAGTAGTTTAAAAACTGGCTTCGAAAATAAGATAGTACTGGCCACTGGTGGCTCACACGTATAATCCTAGCTGTCCAGGAAGCTGAGATTGAAGGATTGTAACTTGAAGCCAGCCCAAGAAGGAAAATCCATGAGACTTTTATTTTCAGTTTACCATGCAAAAGCCAGAAGTGGAGCTCTGGCTCCAGTGGTAGAGCACTATCCTTGAGCACAAAAGCCAGGGGACAGCACCCAGGCCCTGAGTTTAAGCCTCAAAACCCACACAAAATAAAAATAAATAGTAAGTAAATAGGAGCTAGAGATGTGCTCAGTAATAGAGTTCTTACCTAACATGTTTGAGGCCTTAGATTTAATCTCTACTACCCCAAAACAAAACCAATTCTGTTTCCAAATGTTCAGGTTTTAATTGTTAACATTTCATTTCTTGTCTCCATATGCTCAAGGCCTACTGTGTAACAGAACCTGGAGCGGGCTCTGATGTAGCTGGCATAAAGACCAAAGCAGAAAAGAAAGGAGATGACTATATCATCAATGGTCAGAAGATGTGGATAACCAATGGAGGAAAAGCTAGCTGGTATGGTTTTTGAAACATCTCAGTGTATTTCTTCTTAGTTACTTTATTTTGGGATCTCTTCTCTCTTTTTTAAACCATCTCCATTAAAGTTAGCTATATTGAAGAAACTGGAAGATCCATAAAAGATCATGTATAGTTGAGTGATTTTTCAAGAAGTATTTCTAAGCCCCTGAGCTATTTCTTTTCTCTCTCTCTCTCTCTCTCTCTCTCTCTCTCTCTCTCTCTCTCTCTCTCTCTCTCTCTCTCTCTCTCTCTCTCTCTTTCTTTCTTTCTTTCTTTCTTTCTTTCTTTCTTTCTTTCTTCCTGTGGCTTGAACTCAGGGCCTGGGAAGTGTCCCTGAGCTTCTTTTGCTCAAGGCAAGCACTCTACCACTTGAGCCACAGCACCACTTCCAGGTATTTCTGTTTATGTGGTAATGAGGAATTGAACCCAGGGTTTCATGCATGCTCGGCAAGCACTCTACCACTAAGCCACCTTCCCAGCTCCTGAGCTATTTCTTTCAGATTAACTTTGTGACATTCTGTTTGTAAGATAAAACAAAAGTAGCTACACTTGTTAAAACTGATTTAAAAAGCTAGCAGTCCATTTACCTGACTTACCTCCACTTCTCAACTCAGTTTATTATCCTTTAGAGTGAACAGAGATTGCTGTTAATAAGATCTAACAGTTCTTAGGTTCAAATCCTAACATCTCGCCCCCACCTCAAGGAAAAGGATCATTATTGGCAGTGAGCCTATTAGGAATTTAAATGTTTATTTTAAATATCAGTCAATCCTTTTTGAGTATCCTAAATGTGGATACTCTGTATTATGCAATGTTAAATTGTTAGCATTTCACATCATGATACCGATAATAAAAATGTAAAAATAGCCAATTTAACAAGTTGAAAGTAATGTAACAATGCAATAAAATTTTAGTAGGTCAAATCAGGTGAAAATATGAAATTAGAAAACAAAATGAGCTGACCACTTGTGGCTCATGCCTCTAATCCTATCTACTTAGGAGGCTGAGAGCTTATGATTGAAAGCCAGCCTGGGGAAAAAGTCTGAGAGACTTATCACAAAACTAGCAAAATGTCAGACTGGAGGCATGACTCCATGTGGTAGAATGCCAGATGTGAATGGAAAAAGTCAACTGAGAGCACAGGGTTCTCAGTTCAAGCCAAAACTTCAAAGGAAGTTTTTGACTTGAAATGTGTTTGACTCTTCATTTCCTTACCCGTAAGATGGGAGTGATAGTAATGGGGAGTGTTGGGAGGATTCGCTGGGATAGCAATCATCATGTGCTACTCATTAAAACCATTTCATCATCATCATCATCATCATAAATATGTATGTATGTATATATCAGGTATTTTTTATTGGCGCGTTCTGATCCTGATCCTAAAACTCCTGCCAGCAAAGCTTTTACTGGATTTATTGTGGAAGCAGATTCCCCAGGAATACAGATTGGAAAAAAGGTAAAATATTTGGTAAAAAAAGGTAAAACTGTTTAGCCAAAAAGTAAAAAGGTAAATAATATTAGTGATTACGTTCTTTTTTTGTTTTTGGTTGTGGGGCCTGAACTCTGGGCCTGGGCACTGTCCCTGAGCTCTTCAGCTCAAGGCTAGCATTCTACCACTTGAGCCACAATGCCACTTTTGGCTTTTTTTTTTCTGCTTATATGATGCTGAGGAATCAAACTCAGGGCCTCATGCATGCAAGGCAATTTCTGTACCACTGAACCACCTTCCTAGCCCTTGAGGTCTTGAATATTAATTTAACTATATATAGCAAAACCACTATTTTAGTTTCCTTTAATAAAAATATTTTATTAAGTTGGAATAGAAATAAGCTGTGTTGTCGGGTGCCAGTGGCTCACACCTGTAATCCTAGCCACTCAGGAAGCTGAGATCTGAGGATCATGGTTCAAAGCCAGCCTGGGCAGGAAAGGCCATGAGACTTACCTCCAATAAACGACCAGAAAACTGGATGTGGCTCTGTGGCTCAAGTGGAACTATGTTTTTGTTTTTGATTTTTTTGTCTGTCATGGGGCTTGAACCTCTGGGCCTAGATGCTGACCCTGAGCTCTTCAGTTCAAGGCAAACACTCTATCACTTGAGCCACAGCGCCACTTGTGGCTCAAGTGATAGAGTGCTCACCTAGAACTGAAGAGCTGCGGGACAGCTCCCAGTCCCAGAGTTCAAGCCCCAGGACCAAGAAAAAAAAAAAAAAAAAGAAGAAGCTGTGTTTTGATATCAGGAAAAATAATTTATTTAATGGAAGATTTTAAGTTACAAAGAGTTGTTTCAAGTCAATTTGTAAAATTGGCCATTCATGGGACCAATCTGTAGAGAATGTAGATAATAGCTGTAGGTATAATGAAATAGAAATCAAATTATCATTTGTATTACCTACCCAATAGTAGAGTGTTAGATATCTTAAAGGACTTGCCCACTCTTTCCCCACTGGATCCTTACAGCAATCTTTTAGTGGGATAAGTGGCATTGTGCCCAGATCATGAGTTAAAACAATGTGACAAAAAATGGACTGCAAGACTGGTTCAAGTGGCTCACACTTGTAATCCTTGCTCAGGAGGATGAGATCTGAGGATCATAGTTTGAAGCCATTCTGGGCAGAAAACTCTGTAAGACTCTTACCTCTAATTAACTACTAAAAAGCCAGCAATGGAGCTGTGGCTTCAGTGGTAGAGTGCCAGCCTTGAGCAAAAGAGCTAAGGGACAGCCCCCAGGTCATGAAATCAAACCCTGGTATTTATGCATGTGTGCGCACGCACACACACAAACACACACAAAGTTTCTGATTCAATAAATATTTGTTGCCAGATATATATTTACTAGGCACCATTCTAGAGTTCGGGAACGGTGTATTGCACTAACAGACAAAAATCTCTTGAGGAACTTTCTAGTAAGAGACCATATGATCTCTGTTCTAGCTCCTCAATTTTTCCGTTGCAGCAAGAAACTATAGAAACTATGTAAGTAGGTGTGTCTATAGGTCACTGAAACTTTTCTTATGAACCAGACATTTCTGGCCCTCAACTGTGGCTCCTCATTTAGATAATCACAGAAAAACATAAAGTAGTGGTTAATGTTAAAATTGTTGTAACTCAAGCTAGGCCCTGGTGGCTCATGTTTGTAATCCTAGCTACTCAAGAAAACAAGATCTGAAGATTGTGGTTCAGAGCTCGCCCTGGCAGGAAAGTCCATAAGACGCTTATCTCCAATTAACCATTAAAAAGTCAGAAGTAGTGGCTCAAGTGGCAGAGTGCTAGCCTTGAGCAAAAGAAGCTCAGGGACAGTGTCCAGGCCCTGAGTTCAAACTTCAAGACCAGCATCATAGAAACAAAACAAAACAAGAAGAAAAGAAAAAAGTTGATGTGATATTTAAAAAAAAATTTTTAATGTGACAATTTCCTTGTTAGGAATTAAACATGGGCCAGCGATGTTCAGATACAAGAGGAATTGTCTTTGAAGATGTCAAAGTACCAAAAGAAAATGTCTTAATTGGTGAAGGAGCTGGTTTCAAAATTGCAATGGGAGCTTTTGACAGAACCAGACCCCCAGTAAGTTGATAAAGTCTGTATGATCTTTATTTACTACATTCAATACATAGTCATATTTTCATATTGTGTACTTGGTATATATTTCTTTTTTAATATTTTCTTTTAGTAAAGGTGGACAAGATATACTATTACTTTACTAATTTATAATTCTTAAGAGTTTTTTTAAAAATAGAAATTACTTCAGCAAAAACAAAATTAATGTAGTTTCTTCTAGGTTTCCAGGGAGGAAGCCTAAACTTAATTTGATAATTCCTGTTATATACTCATTTCTTATTCCTTTGTTCATTAAGGATATTTCCCTTAGGAAGGTTGCACTTGTTAAAAACAAGGATAAGTTTTCTCTAGGCTATGATTCTATGCCTCATAAATGCCTGCAATTATTTTTTGTGTGTATGTGTGTGGAGCTAGGGATCAAGCTCAAGGCATTTTGTAGGCTAAATATGGTCTCTACCACTAGGTATATCCCAAGCGTCTGCCTTTAATTTATAATTTATAATATAAACAAGTGCTCCCCTTCCCATTTTTTATTATGCTAATTTCTCTTTGTATAATCCATAAGAAAGATAGCCATATGCTGTGTTGAAATTATTTTAAAGACAACGTGATCTTTGTCTTTATACAATGTTAACATGCTAGGAAAATGGCCTGTGTAACCTTGTGGAAAGGGCTGGGTGAGCAAAACTGGGGGAAAGGGAAGGAAGAGGTAACATTGTCCAAAAATAGAAATATACTATTACCTGACATATGAAATGGCACCCCTTTATATTCTACCTTAATAATAACAATAAAATTATGTTTACATTTTTTTTTAAATACTAGGTAGCAGCTGGTGCCGTTGGATTGGCACAGAGAGCTTTGGATGAAGCTACCATGTATGCTCTGGAAAGAAAGACATTTGGGAAGCTGCTTGTAGAGGTAAGTTTAATAGTGTTCTTGCTTTGTTGATATATGAAGCCACTCTTTTTGCTGTTATTGTTGTTGGTGGTGGTCTTGGGGCTTGAACTCTGTGCCTGAGCGCTGTCCCTCAGCTCTTCAGTTCAGGCTAGCATTCTATCACTTGAGCCACAGCACCGCTTCCTAAGCCAGTAATTTTCATATAGCAATTACAAAAAAAAAAACAAACACAACTTTTTAAAATTCAAAATAATCCTTTTTGTATTTGGGTAGCAAGAAGATATCATGGTTATTTTTTCAAGTTTTCAAGGATTGATTGGTCACTCTGTGAATTACATTAAGAAGAGGAAAAAAGCTTATATTTATTGGTTGCTTATTTTGTACCTGATACTGCACTATCAATTTCATTATATTTTATAATTTTCCAATTAGTCATGTTTTGATGGTGTTATAATAAAGACTAAGAAACAGCCTCAGGATTACTAAATATTAGTCCAAGGGCATACAAGCCATAGATCCAGGGTTCTGTTTTACATTCTTAATTTGTGTTTCATTCTTTGCCTTACCGTGAATATCAAATTTTAATACTACAGAGTCATGTCCTGCATATTTTCCAGGGAAATTATTAACTCTTTTCAAATACTGATATCCCCATTCATTGTATTCTCTTCTTTAACTCACTATGGGCTCCACATCTTTTGGTGGGGGTAGGAGGCTTAATGTTTTATTTTTAGGAAAGGTTTTACTGAACCTCCATTTCTATCTCTATATCAGTGGTTCTCAAACTATCTATGGTGAAGACCAGTTGCTGTTTAATTTCCAATCAATTGTGCATAATTACTTTTGTAAAATATATGTCCACTTATATTGAATAACAGACTAATTCTCCAACGAGTTTGGGAATAATGATCCAATAGTAGCTTATCGATCCATCTGAGGGACATGGGGCAAGGGGAAGCTCTTAAAGACAAATGAAAATCCCTAACTTGTTTTGAAACCTAGACCACTTGTTCCAGTGTTTGTTGTAGGATTTGGTGTTAGTTCATTAGTAGAATCAGCCACTGCTTGGCAAGTGTTCTTGGGCAGGTTATCTGGTATACTAATGTTCCGAGGGCTTCTTTCAATAGTTCCTGTTAGAATCATGCATGTGTAAGGGCTTCTCTTTCATGGTCTCTTGGCTCCCATTTGTTAGGCTTTGACATAAGTGACTTCATTTTGTTACTACCAGCTTTCACAAAGGTCGTAACAAGGTTAAATCTATTAGGAACCAGTAAGTTTGTGGGCTGTCAACATGGGCCAACCAGATTTGTAGTAGTAGTGCTTTATGTCTCCAAGACTCGGTTTCATGATTTATCTACATTCTAGACAATATACCACTGATGCTCTTTTTTTCTTCTTCTTCTTTTCTTTCTTCTTTCTTTTCCTTCCTCTCTCTCTCTCTCTCTTCTAGTTTCTTACTCATGATTTTCCTACCTCAGTCTCCCAAACTGGAATTATAAGTATATACCACTATAATCAATATATATGTATAGTTTAATAACCAGTAAGATATATTTGGTTCATTTCCAAACAACACTTTCTTCTTTTAGGGTGTCTTGAGTTTTAGAACATAGCCTTTTTCTATAAAAATTATTTATAATCAATTTTATTTCTGTTATCTCAAGTACTTAAGTTGCTAATCTTTTTGTTACATCTGCCAGCTCTTTAGAGTGTTTTCCTGTTTCAGGTTTTGCTTATAAGCTTATCTATAGGAGGGTTTTTGTTGTTGTTTTGATTGTAGTGCTAGGGATCAACCAGGGGGCTTGGTGTGCTACTGGAGTTACTGTTCCTCTTAGTAGAGTGCTGAAGCATTCTGGAGAGTGACACCTTTTTGTTTTGTTTTGTTGGGGTAGGGAGAGGTTGTTGGCTGAAGTTTTTTTCAGGTATCCTACAAGTTTTTATAATTTTAAGAGTTATTGTTTTACATTAACTTTTCAACTTGGGAAATCCTATATGACAGAGGCTATATACATGGTTTTATCCTTCAAGAGGTTCTTCTCTTTTAAATCTCCCAGAGTCCTAGGCAAGAGATAAGCTTCTTTGTGGTCTATAGCTCTTTATCTTATTCTCTCTCTCTCTCTCTCTCTCTCTCTCTCTCTCTCTCTCTCTCTCTCTCTCTCTCTCTCTTTCTCTCTCTCCCTCTCCTTTTTTTTTCTCTCTCTCTCCTCTCTCACACACACAAAAAAAACACCCCAAAACTCCTGTTCTTGATGTGTTTGTTAAACTCTAGCTTCTATCCCATTGACTCAGATCTGAGTCTGATAACATACTGTCTCATCTCCTGTCACCAAGATTTCAGTTCCTTTCTGGAGGCACTTAGAGATTTCTGTTTCTTTCAAAAGAAAGCTTTGTTGTTCTTGTTTTATTTATTTATTTATTTATTTATTTATTTATTTATTTATTTATTTATTTATTGAGACAAGTTCTTGCTGGCTTGAACTTAACTATCCTGCCTCAGCCTTCCAAGTGCTGGGATTAAAGGAGTATGTATACCACTGTGTTAGCACTTTGAAGTCTTTTAAGTTACATGTTTCTTTGTTAGCTCATTTGTGCTAGCAGAACTACATTCACATGTATTAGTAAATACAAGTTCTATTTAGTTAGTTCTGATCTGTAATATTCCAGTTCTTCATACCAAGAGACTAAGGATAACTCTCTAAGGTAACATAACATAACCTACTTTTGTTCAGCTAGTTCATTTCACCTCTATCATTTCTATGCATGCACACACACATACCATATGTTTTTTTTACATATAAACTATAAAATAAATATTCAGAAGTAGTATAGCCTAACATATCAGATTTAGGTCCTAAAATAAAAGCTTTCAGGCACAGTTCAGAAAACAGGAGATAAGTTGTTATGGACTAGACACATTACAGGGAACTTGAACTGGGTGTAGAGTAGTTTTTCATAAAAAGTAAACTAATGATTAAGATTCACAGGAAGTGTTTGTTAAAAATTCATCATCTGATCACTGCCATAATATTTTAACATCAAGACCTCTGAAGGAATATAGGCATCTTAAAACATTTTACTCATGTATTAGCTTGCCAAAGCTTTATTTATTATGTACACAGCTTGGCTATAGTGAAACAAGTGCCATATTATCAATGATGATATAAATTAGTGCATATTTTATGAACTTCATTTAGCAAGTTATATCAAAACAACCTAAATTTAGGTCTAATACCAGTGGTTATAGCTGTGTTTTGTGTGACTCCTGCTCTTCATTTCAGTACTATATAGAAAAAATCAAAAGGTTAATCAGCCAGAGAAAAAGTGGAATCATTTGCAATTGTTGAAACAAAAACATTCTTTATATAGTGATACAGAAAGCTCTCTTAAGACTAAATTCAATGTGTGATCCTGAAACTGATAAGGGATATTTCTAGAAAATGTGACTAAATTTGAGTAGGGTCTATAGTTTACTTGATAATATGATACTAGTGTAGATGTCCTGACCTTGATCACTGTACTGTGATTGTGTAATATGGTAACATTAGAGGAAGCTGGGTGTAACTTTTCTGCAAGTCTAAAATTAGTTCAAAATTTTTTTTAAAAAGTTCTAGGAGAAAAAATTTTAAATGTTGTCAGTGAATATACTTAAACTGTTTTTTATGGTTGTGTTTTTTATTGTTGTTGTTGTTTTGTAATTCTAGCACCAAGGAGTATCTTTTTTGCTGGCAGAAATGGCAATGAAAGTTGAACTAGCTAGATTAAGTTACCAAAGAGCAGCTTGGGAGGTTGATGCTGGCCGTCGAAATACCTATTATGCCTCTATTGCAAAGGCGTTTGCTGGAGATATTGCAAATCAGCTAGCTTCTGATGCTGTGCAGATTTTTGGAGGATATGGATTTAATACAGAGTATCCTGTAGAAAAACTAATGAGGGATGCCAAGATCTATCAGGTAAGGTTTAAAATGTCTTCTGTTGTTTATCTAGGGATAGAATATTTTTAAGTGGCAAGTGACAGTAGATTTCTGGTTATTTAGGGAGTCTGTGCCACTAAATAACCAATAGCTCATGCCAGTAACTCATACCTATAATCCTAGCTGTTTGGAAGGCTGAGATTTGAGAATCTCGATTCCAAACCAGCTTGGGCAAGAAGATGTGTGAGATTATTACCTCAAGTTAACCACCAAAAAAAAAAAATCAAAAACAAAACAAACAAACAAAAAAAGAACAAACCCTAAACTGGAAATAGAGCTGTAACATCAATTGGTAGAGTTCTAGCCTCAAGCACAAAAGCTCTGAGACAGCACACCAGCACTGAGTTCAAGTCCTACGTCCAGCACACACAAACACAAAATAAATGACTATGATAAGTGACTATGAGCCATTTTGTGACACAATCAGCATACAAAAGAATATCCTTAAATTTGTTTTACTGTTACCTATTTTGGTTTTCCTGAGGTTTGAACTTATACTGAACTTGGGCCTCATGCTTGCTACACAGGCCCTTTACCACTTGAGCCATATCTCTGGCCTAGCTTTTTGCTGGTTATTTTGGAGGTATAATCTCATGGACTTTTCTGTCTGGGGTGCCTTTGAATCTTGATCATCCAAATTTCAGACTGCTGAGTAGCTAGGATAAGAGATGTAAGTCAACAGAGCTGGCAGGAATCTCATTATTACTTTTTAAATTAAGAATAGATC
Source organism: Dipodomys merriami (assembly GCF_024711535.1). NCBI lineage: Eukaryota > Metazoa > Chordata > Mammalia > Rodentia > Heteromyidae > Dipodomys > Dipodomys merriami. The sequence goes on from NW_027206290.1 coordinate 6,110,590, forward strand.
TTAAGAAGCAATAGGCTAACAAGGCAACTGGTACAGACATGTATGGCATATCTTACATCTAACATCTTAGTTGTAATCTACATTTTGCTCTCTGAAAAATATGCATTTGTTTAAAAAATATTTTTTATTATTTTTACCTGACAATCTTTAAATTATTTGAAACCATATTTGAAGTTAAAAACATGGAGACAGTCATATAGGACTTGTAAATTAGATTAGTGGTTAGAAAAAATTAGGAGTATTTTGATAAATAAAATATAGGTATGCATGGTCTCCATATGTGGCTTCATTATATACCATGCTTCTTAATAGCCCTGCCCTTGTTCCTATCATCTCCAGCAAATTTTGTGACAAATCTAGTCATTTGGAATTTTAAGATGATTTCAGAAAACTGGAATGAGAAATTCTAGATATAATTCAAACTTTTGTCCTTTAGTCATGGAAAAATTGAGGACCAGAATTTGTAACACATTGTCCCTGTCTCAGAGCATGTAATTGTAATTATTACTACTACTACTACCAACCATTTAACCTATTCCAGCAACTGAGAAAATGAAGTAACAAATGCATAAGGTTAGATTTTTAGAATGGAAATAAAGCCTAGATACTAGGAATTACCAAAACCAAACCAAACCAATATCATTTGTTCTTTTCTTTTTTTTTCTTTCTTTGTTACATGATACTTATTAGCTAAGTGGTTTCAAACAAGTCCAGGGCAAGTTTTCATATTTTGCCTCTTTAATGCAAAGACACTAAGTCCTATGGGAAATATAAAATACTTACCCAGTAATGCTCTCCCCTGACACATTTCAGTAATAGAATAGGCAGAAGGAAACTTCTGTGACAGAAAAAGGACACTATTTAAAGCTCATATTAAAGTATCTGTATTTTTTAACAACTCTATTCTTCAGGAAGTAGAAGAAAAAAATCTATAAAAATGATATAACTATAAAATGATTAGAAAGTGTTAATGACTATTAATGATTAGAAAATGATTGAAAAATCAAAGATAGAATCAGAGCAGCAGTTCAGAAAAGTTGGATGTATATTTTAGCCATGTTAAACTTTACTTCTCCCAAACTTTTTGAAGTGTAAATATTTGTTTTATATAGTTTAATTAAAATCTCCAATTTTTGGCTAATGACTTTTTTATAATAATTTAGACTATTTACACAGCCTTCACAAAATCAGGTTTCAAACTTTCTATAGGCTACAGATCCTATAATTAGTTTCATTCAGTTTGGCATTACAGTGTAACTAAAATGATGTTGTCCAAATACTAAGTAAATCAAGGTATATATGTGCTGAAAATATTTAAATTACTTTTATATTTTTCTTACAGATTTATGAAGGTACTTCACAAATCCAAAGGCTAATTATAGCCCGTGAACACATTAGCAAGTATAAAAAATAAAACAGATTACTATAAAATCATGGTTTAGCACTGAATAACTGCAGTAAAATCTACTCCTTTTTTGTTTTCAATCCACTTTTATTCTTCGAAAAGAAAAAGGGCTTTTACATTCTTTTCAATGAAAGAATATAAATAAACATTGATATTCTATTAGATGTAGACAGTTGATTCTAATAGTACTTTCTACTTCTTTGTAACTCTTTTCTTTTCTCTAATGGATCTGGTTTAATTGAAATTATGTGTTGTCTTTACCGACAGTATTTGAATTTTATTAACCCAGAAAAATACATTTGTCATTTTGATCTTTTAAAATTAGTCATAGATGCAGAAATACCTTGGAATTTTATTTTTCCTTTGACAAAAAAAAAACTTATTAAGAACTCAGAGAATATTCCAAAACTTACAGTTAAAAATTTGGATACCACCAACCTGTTGTAACAAGGTGAATTACAAAATGTCATGTCAAAGCAAGCTTTACAATGTTGGTGTGGGGAGGGGGAGGGGGGTATGATTGGGTGGGGGGGAGGGGGGAGGCTGGGAAGGGAGGTGAAGGGTAAACAAAGGAGGAGGCTGCAATGCTTGGTAAGAAATGTATGCATTATCCTGCCAATGTAATTGTAACCCCTCTGTATAGTATGTTCTCAAATAAAATAAAATAAAATTTAAAAAAAAAAAATTTGGATACCACCAAACAAAACTTGCCAGTAACTTTGTAAACTTAATGTTACTTTTGTATTGAAGTAATTCATTTTATAATTTCAAAGGCATATTTTCAATTTGTCATAATAATAGTAAAGATTTATATATTCTCTCCTTTATAAAACTATGACAAATTTCTTGAAAATCTTATTGAAACCATGCTCATTTCTCACTTACCTTATTTAAAATAAATGAGTAAAGCTTGCCTTAAATTGGTTTAAATGACTTACTTTTTCTGTTACTGTTTCCCTATTATATACATTTAATGTGCATGCATTCAGAAAAAGAGCCTAAATAAAATAATCTGTTATGAGCTTAATACTTTATCTTTGAATATTCTTTTCATGGTTTTATTACTTCATGTATACTTCATTTATTTACTATAATGAAAACTCAGAAAATATAAACATGAATAATGTAAGAACCACAATTTGTGAATTTAACATTTCTTTGTAAATCAAAATAAATACTGTTGGACTTCCGGGTGCTGATGGCTCATGCCTGAAATCCTACCTACTTAAGAAGCTAAGATCTAAGAACCATAGTTTGAAGCCAGCTTAGGGAAGAAAGTCCACGAGACTCTTTCTCAAATTAACCAGCAAAAAGCCAGAAGTGGAGTTACAGTTCAAGTGGCTGAGTGTTAGCCTTGAGCCTTGAACCAAAAAGCTCAAAGATAGTACCCAGGCCCTAAATTCAAGTCCCAGGACCAGCACACACACAAAAAAATGTTAAACTCTATGGGGATGTTTCTTGTACTACTTCTAATTCTTAATTTCTTCATTTATGTAATCTACATTCCCATTCTTTGTTGATTCTATCCAGAATTTGTCTCAGTCCCACAGCATATCCCTCACTTTGGAATTCTTGAACCCTGGTCCCAAGGCTACACATACTCCATTCAACCGTGGCTGTAAACTCAGCTACCATGACCTGCAGTCAAGGTTAACAAAATACCAGCCTGACTTACAGAACATAGGAAAACACTTTACTTATGTTTACCTGTTTATATCTTATAAAGGATATGGGGCATATCCTTAACTTTTTTAAGTGGACTTGTAGGTACCTGGAAACCTCACAGTCAGAGGCTGAGGAAGAAAGATCTTCAGTTGAAAGCTAGCCTGACTACATAGAGAGACCTTGTTTAACAAAACTAAAAACAAGCTGGGTGCCAGTGCCTTATACTTGTAATTGTAGCTACTCAGGAGGCTGAAATCTGAAGATTGTGGTTCAGAGCTAGTCCAGGCAGGAAAGTCCATGACTCTTCTCTCCAATTAATTAAAAATGAAAATAAAAATAAAAATCTCAAGTGGTAGAACACAGCTTGAGCGAAAAAGCCCAGGGACAACACTCAGGCCCTGAATTCAAGCTCTATGACTGCCACCAAAAGTCATTAAAAAAAAAAAACACCAAAGCTAAATACAACTTAAAAATTACGATTACGGGGCCGGGAAGGTGGCTCAGTGCTTACTTCGCATGCATGTGGCCCTGGGTTTGATTTCTCAGCACCACATAGGCAGAAAAAGCTAGAAGTGGCACTGTGGCTCAAGTGGTAGAGCACTTGCCTTGAGCTGAAGAGCTGAGGGACAGTGCCCACGCCCAGAGTTCAAGCCCCATGACCAACAAAATTAAAAAATAGAAAAAGAAAAAGAAATAGGGAAACATTTCACAGATAATGAAGTCAATATTTCCTCACTTATGAAGATTGACACATTGTGAGTTTTTCAATTTATGTTATGCCACAGGTCAAAAATAAACTTATCAATGGTCCAGGTGTAGCTTAGTGGTAGGTAGAGCACCTGCTTAGCAGAGGTGAAGCCTTGAGTTCAATCCCAAGCACTGTAAAAAAAAAAAAAAAAAAATATATATATATATATATATATATACACACACATATATATATACATATACAAACACACACACACACACACATATAAACTTACCAAAGTTCAGGTCTTAAAACCTCGCTCTTCCCAGTAGGGAAAACATTTTCAATGTATGAAGATGTACAAATAGGCAGATGCAAGCCAGGTGCCAATGGCTTATGCCTGTAATCCTAGCTACTCAGGAAGCTGAGACCTGAGGATCTCAGTTCAAAGCCAGCCTGGGCAGGAAAGTCCATGGGACTCATCTCCCATTAACTACCAGTAAATTAGAAATAGTGCTGTGGCTCAAAGTGGTTGAGTGAGAAAGCTCAGGGACAGTGCCCAGGCCCTGAGTTCAAGCCCCACGACTGAGGCACAGTGAGAGGCACCATCTAACAAAACACACACACACACACACACACACACACACACACACACACACACACACACACACAGAGCACTTTTTTATATTTAAAGCATTAAGGAGGAAAACAAGCTTTTGTAAACAATTTCCAGCAACCAGTTTAAACCTTAGATACATGAAAATAGCAAACCTCCAAAGTTGAGTTTTGTTTTGCTTGTGCCAGTTTTGTGGCTTGAACTCAGTGCATCCTTGCTCAGCTTCTGTGCTCACAGCTGAGGTTTTATCACTTGATGCACATCTCTAGCCCTGCATTTTGTTATTTAACTGGAAATGTAGTCTTGTGGACTTTTCTATTCAGGTTGGCCTCAAAATATGACCATTTGGATATCAGTCTCCTGAGTAGCTAGCATGACAGTTGTGAGTCTTGGGTATGCTTTTTGTTGTTGTTTGTGGGGGGGGGGGCGGGGGGAAGATGGTGGTACTGGAAGTTGAACTTAGGCATTTATGCTTGCTAGGCAGGTGCTCTACTGTTTGATGCATGTCTCCAATCCCCTTTTTTATTGTTATTATTAAGTAGGGGTTAGAAAAGGGTTATGATTCCTGAAGCCAAGTGTTCAATCCTTTTGGCTCTTATTTTTGACATAGGTTCTCACTTTTTCCTTAGGCAGGCCTGGACTTCCATCCTCTTATTTATGCTTCATTAGCTGGAATATCAAACATGTCATTCACATTTCACCTTATTGAGCTCATCAACATTTTACTTGGCTTTGCTTGGAAACATGATTCTACTACTAATTTTAGCCTCCTATATAGCTGGGATGACAGGTGCACACCACTGCACCCAGCTATTGACTGAGGTGGGAGTCTTATGAACTTTTTGCCTGGCTGGCATTGAACTGCAATCCTCCTGTTAGTCCCCAGAGTAAGTAATATTACAGGCATGAACCACTGGTGCTCAGCCCCAGGGTCTTCTGTATCATTTATAAAGGGTATAATTTTATATTTAAAGTGTTTTTGTATCCCAAAATTTATTTAGAAAAGACTTTTGTTGTGGATTTTACATGTTTTTGAGGTGTGGGGTTTTTTGGGAGGATTACTTGGCCTAGAGCTTGAATTTAAGGCGTGGGTGTTGTCCCTGCACTTTTTTGCTCAAGGTTAGCACTCTACCACTTGAACCACAGCTCCACTTCTGGCTTTGTAAGTCCTTAATTGGCTTTGAACTGTGATCCTCAGATCTCAGCCCGCTAAATAGTTAGGATTAGAGGGATGAGCCATCAATATCTGGCTAAAAAAGTTTTTTTTAATAATCTTAGAATTCTATTCTTATACTTGTATCATACAGAGTTCCTTTTATTATTCTAAGGCTTCAGACAAAATTTCACTTGGTTATACTGAATTAAAAAATGAAAGGGCAAATAAATCATGAAACACATAGCAATTTTTTTGTCGGTCATGGGGCTTGAACTCTGGACCTGGGCACTGTCCCTCAGCTCTTCAGTTTAAGGCTAGGGCTCTACCACTTGAGCCACAGTGCCACTTCTGGCTTTTTTGTTTAGGTGGTGCTGAGGAATTGGAACTCAGGGCCACAGGCATGGGGAGGCAAGCGCTCTACCACTGAGCCACCTTCCCAGCCCAGCAATATTTTTTTTTTTTGTCGGTCATGGGGCTTGAACTCTGGGCCTGGGCGCTGTCCCTCAGCTCTTCAGCTCAAGGCTAGCACTCTACCACTTGAGCTACAGCGCCACTTCCGGTTTTCTGGTGGTTTATTGGAGATAGGAGTCTCACAGTCTCTCCTGCCCGGGCTGGCTTTGAACCTTGATCCTCAGATCTCAGCCTCCTGAGTAGCTAGGATTACAGGCGTGAGCCACCAGCGCCCGGCTCCAGCAATATTTTTTTAAATGTACTAGAGATCAAACCCTTCTCACACATTATGTAAAATGTGACTACTGAACTGTACCCCGAGCCTGAAAGTAGAGAATTTTGGCACTGAGGTGTAGCACAGAGTCCTGAGTTTAAATTCTAGTACTGCCAGGGAAAGGGTAGAAGCACATTTAAAAAAAAAGAATATGCAACACTTAATATATGTATTTGTCACTTTAGAAATGATAAAGTCTGTGAGACTCTTACCTCCAATTAACCAGCAAAAAGACGGAAGTGGAGGTGTGGCTTAAGTAGTAGAGGGTCAGCCTTGGGCAAAAAAAAAAAGAGCATGAGGTGCTGAGTTCAAGCCCCAGAACAAGCACACACAAAAAATGTTGTACAGTACTGCTTTCCCATGGAAATACTATTCCATGACATAGTAAAACGCTAAAGCATTAGTTTAGTGAATGCTAATGAAGTTATGTGTATAGTCTAATAAGTCATAATGTGAGTTTTGACCAAAATTGTAAGTAATGAGAAACTTTTCAGATTTTAAATGCAAGCCTCTGAGTAGCAAGAATTAGGGCAATGAGTCACAGAGCCCAATTTTTCTTTCCTTTTCTTTTTTTTCCCTTCTCTCTCTCTTTTTCTATCTCCTTTCTCTTTCTGTCTGAGTCAGGGTGTCTCTCTGTAGCCCATGGTGGCCTCGAACCTGAGATCCCCCTACATCATTACTTGCATTAGATTTGACTACTACTATGTACTATGCTGGGCTTGAGAAACTTTTCATTTACAAATAAAACCTTAATATCAAATTTAAAATATAACTCTTCAAAGTAAGTAAGGACTTATGCAGAAAAGGTCAAATGAAAATCAAACATAATACGTTGTAGTTTCACAAATTAGAATGATCAGACAGAGTAGAAAGTAACCCAGTGTAAACATCAAATTAGTCTGGGAGGAAGAGGCAGCTGGGATGAGAAATTTGATGGAATAAACAACTCTGATCAAGAAGCACTAGACACATAAATGGATATGTTAAGGGGCTGGGAAGGTGGCTCAGTGGTAGAGTGCTTGCCTTGCATACATGAGGCCCTGGGTTCAATTCTTAAGCACCACATGAGCAGAAAAAGCTGGAAGTAGAGCTGTGGCTCAAGTGGTAGAGTGCTAACCTTGAGCTGAAAAGCTAAGGGGCAGCACCCAGGCCCAGAGTTCAGGCCCTGTGACTGACAAAAACAATAAAGAAAGAAAGAAAGAAACAAATAGGTTAAATTGTAACCTGTTACAATCATTTGTAGTTTAGAAAGTAAAACAATATTCAAAAAATGTTTAAAGTGGCAGTGTGAAAGGTGTAAAAAATAAAATAATAAAAAAGCCAGAAACTATATAAGTATAGTCAGATTTGAGAAATAATCAAATTGACCCTTTTAAAAGTGAGAAAGTAAGGAAAAATAATCAAATTGACCCTTTTAAAAGTGAGAAATAAAGTAATAGTAATGAAAATGTCATTGGACTGATTAGCTAGCAGGAAAAGAACCCAGGTAGAAGTCAGAAATAGGTCAGAGAGACATTTGAGTAAGGAAATCCATGGTAGACTCATGGTGTTCTAAAATATGGTCTGGACATGTGAAGGGATACCAGTTCACTTAGCTCCTCGATGTCTCCTGGAGGCATCTACCATCATATTCAGAGGAATGTTGGCTAGGCAAAGAGCATAGCATGCCATGCTATGAATAGGGTCAGGTCAGGAATCTGCTTGATTTTAGTGTAAAATTGGTATTGAAAGATAAAAATGTTAGAAAACTTTCAGAACTGTTTAAAACAGTTTGCAAATCTAGGAAGTTTATCAAATATTTAGTAAAACAGTAAATCCATAACTAGAGACAGATTCATGGAAATGGACAACACAGAACACACATACACACACAAAACAACCCACAAAAAGCCCACAAAACAATCATAGGTGAGAAAATCACTTCCACAGTAACTACTAGGTTCACAGAGATAGCATCAATGGATTATTTTCCAATTATTGAAAAGAAGTAAATGACAATCTAAAGTTGTGAACTCACTTTTTTTCTTTTTAAGAATCTGTCTTTTCTTTAAATATGGTGTATTCCCATGTATATATTCAGAATGGTGGGAGGGAGGGTAGAGAATTTGAGGGAAAAGTGCAGCAGTGGCGCTCACTGGACACTGATGAAAGTGAACTATACAACTCATGGGTGGAGACAGGAGGGACAACTGGGAGAGAGTGAGGAAAGAAGACACTACAAAAGGAAATACGCTCATTACCTGACTCATGTAATTATAATCCCTCTGTACATCACTTTTAAATAACAATAAAGTAAATAAAACAGAAAAAAGATCCAAGAAGAGGGACAAGAACTAGGAGAAAGAAAATTATAGGGGAGTAGAATTTGTGGATTGGGATATTTTGTACTGGCTTCTAAATGTTGGACATCGTGATTCTTCTGTTGCTTTTGCATGCCATCAGTAAAACCTATGGATCTTACCTTCAAAATTAAAAGTAACAATTTTTAAAGACTCAAGAAGAATGAAAAACACTTATTTTCAGATAAACACAACCAGCAGCCAACAACCACTAAAGGAACACTAGTGAAAAAAAGGACTCCCAAAGGAGATTGTGTTATTCCAGGACAAACAGGTAAATGAACTGAAAACTGGTCCTCTCCTGGATGGCGAGCAGACTCCTCCCTCCTCTTGGCCAAGTGCCTGCTTTACCTAGGCAACTGGCACAACTGGAGGAGGTCACATCTGCATCCGCTGAAGTCACATCTGGATCTGATATAGCCACACCTTCTCCCACCTGGTCCCACCTCCCCTTACCTGGTCCCATCTCCTTTCACCTGGACACACCTTCTCTAGCCCCTACCTTAGATAAGGCATGGCCTGGGGCCAGCCTCTCTCAATCCAGCCATGTGGAGTGCCAACCTAACCTGGTTCCATCCAGTCCGCTGAAAAAACCCTGTCCCTTGCTTGAATACCACGTAGATGATTTTTTTCTCACTCAGCAGCCTCTTTAAATACCTAACAAAAACCATGCGCAAAATATTCCCTAACTGGATGATCGTGATAATAAAATAATTTTTAAGTTAAAAACAAAACCACTAGAGTGCAAGTTAAAACAAGGGTGACTGGAGATTCTTACACTGTTCTTAGACTGTTGGGAAGAAGAGTTGCTGGTACAATAGACCCTCTACCACTTAAGCTATGCTTTCAATTCTGGTTTGTTAGCTGGAGGTAAGTCTAAAGGTTTTGTCTGACAGTGTTACCAGACAGAGGTGAGGATTCGTGAAGCTCCCCTTTAAATATAGGAACTCTTCAATTACAGTTCTTGACTTCCATCGCAGAATAGGAATTTCTGGACAAGTCACAATGGTAAGAAAACTTGGTAGAAGTTTATTAAGTAATCAGGCAAGGAAACAGACAAAAAAAACCCAGACTAACGGAAGGGCAGGGGCACACTCTAGCAGAGTGTGGGTGCTCTCATAGGGACATAAAGACAAAAACACAGACACAGACACAGACAAGGAGACATCCAGAGAGACACACAGCTCCTTGGGCTGTTGGTTATTTATAGGGTAAGGGCAGGGGGTCTGGCTTTAAATTATATAAAGCTAGGTGCTTTTATATTTTGCTTTAACTACACCTGTTGTTATTCTCAGAGTTTCCAGGTAAGAATGCATCCTGCCATATAACATCCTTATCCTTGAAAGGAGACATCCTGCTATCTGCATTTTGGGACATCCTGTCAGGCAGTTGTGAATTCTTGGGTGATAAATGCATGCCTTAGGAAAGAATGCATTTAGTTGCCTCTCTTTGAAGCAAAGATAGCATTTCTAAGTTTTTAGATGCCATATTTTTTAGTTACCTACCCCAGGCCTCAGTTTCCATAAGTTATCGCGCTTCAACAGGACTCGCTTTGAAGCTGGATTCCCACAGCTTGGTCTTCTGAGAAGCTATGATTATTGAACTTCAGTTGTTTTCAAGTATACTGAATAAATTTTAAAGTAGTTTAAAACAACAATTATAGTGTACATAACTTCTAAACCAGAGATGATTAGAAATTATTTAGAAAAACTTTTTTGTTTTGGTTAGAGCAAGAAAGCACAAATCAATAAAAAGTACAGAGATGTGTAACAGGTAGAAAGCAAAATGTTATACACAAAAACAAGTCAGCCACAGCTCATGAAAATAGATGGAGGTTAATGATTAAAAGTAGAAAAAAAATTCAGCAATTTTCTTTTTACAAGGCACACTTTGAAACCTAAAGATGTAGAAAGTTCCAAAAAGGATTGGGTTTCGTTATTGTTGTCATTTATTATTTTAAATCCCTCTCAAAGGTACTAACCAAAAGAGGATTGGCAAAAATCACATTAATATCTAACAAAGAAGACATTTTAAGATTAGTTGCATTATTGAGACTAGAGTATCCAAAAAAGCTAAATTTCCTTACAACTATATAGCACGTCTCAATTTTCACTCATATAGTAAAATAGTCCCAAACTATAAATGGGAAAGTAAGATCAGAAGAATTGCAGGGAGAAATATTGAAACCCCTTCATGATAGTTACAACTAGTTAGGTTTGATAAGGCCTAAATTACTGATGGGCCACTTATGTATGGTTAGATCTGATATCCATCTCAAACTAAAGCAATTTTTAGGAGACTATGGTGTGCTCTGATAAAAAAAAAAAAACACTTAAGTATGAAAAGGCAAGACATACAAAAGAAAGTAACTGTAATACTCTTAGGAAAAAAGCTTGTGAAAAGCAATTTATAAATATTTCAACTACTGTAGAAGCACTTCTGGTGGGGAGGAGGCAGGAGACAATGAGACTAACCCCCAAAATGGGCAAAGTAAAGCAAAGGAGGTGTGAACATTTAATTTTCATTCTTTTTTTCTTTCCTTCTTTTTTTTTTTTTTTTTGGTGCCTGTCCACAGCTCCACTTTTGGCTTTTTTGGGTGCTTAATTGGAGATAGGACTTTCCTGCCTGGGCTGGCTTTGAACCTCCATCCTCAGCTTCCAGAGTAGTTAGGATTGCAGACTTCATCCACTAGCACCCAGGGTCATTTTCATTCTTTTTCTTTCTTTCTTTCTTTCTTTTTGGTATATATTTTTATTGTAGAAATACTGTACAGAGGGGTTACAGTTACATGAGTAAGGAAATGAGTACATTTCCTATTGAGCATTGTTATCTCCTCCTGTTTTTCCCCTACCATCTCTTCCCTCCCCACCTCCCAACTTCTCTCTCCTCACCCTCCCCCAAGTTGTGAAGTTATAGTGTCTTGTACATCTCCTTGTTACAGTGGGTCATCCTGTCCTCATTTCAGCATTTTGTTATTTCCCTTCCCCTCCCCAAATTAGAAAAAATGTATATACAAGATGCAGAGCACCTGAATCATATACAGTGAAAACAGGGGTTATACCATGGGGGAAAGAACATAAAAAAGAAACAAAAAAATCACGTGGTGCATTATAAGTACATTAAAAACAACAGCAAGAAAGATAAAACCACTTGTGTCTCTATCTTGGGGTTTATTTTGCTTAGCATCATCTTATATGGTCATATGTACATAGCTTTTGGCCTGTTCTGCTTGTCCTAGACATATACTAGTTATTGCAAATAAGGGAAACCACGGGACCTATGTTTCTTTGGGCCTGGCTTACTTCACTTAATATAATTCTTTCCAAGTCTTTCCATTTCCTAACAAATGGGGCACTGTCAGTCTTTCTGATGGAGGCACAGAATTCCATTGTATGTATGTATGTGTATATATATATATATATATATATATATATATATATATATATATAGAGAGAGAGAGAGAGAGAGAGAGAGAGAGAGAGAGAGAGAGAGAGAGAGAGAGAGACCACATTTTCTTGATCCATTCATCTACTGAGGGGCTTCTGAGTTGGTTCCATATCTTAGCTATGGTAAATAATGCTGCGCGATAAACATAGAGGAAATAAGAATGGCCAATAGACACATGAAGAAATGCTCAACTTCTGTAGCCATAAAGAAATGCAAATCAAAACAACACTGAGATACCACCTCACCCCAGTTAGAATGGCTATAATCAAGAACTCTAATAACAACAGATGCTGGAGGGGATGTGGACAGAAGGGAACTTTACTGCATTGTTGGTGGGAGTGTAAACTTCTTCAGCCACTCTGGAAAGCAGTATGGAGATTCCTCAAAAGACTACACATAATGCTCCCTCTGACCCAGCAGTCCCACTTTTCTAAAGCTACCAGCACAACTACGTTTATCGCAGCACTATTAATCATTTTAATTTTTTAAAAGATCGACTCAGTACTGACCACACCAGCAAGCACTGTATTGAGTGGCCGGCATCTCAGATCTCCCGAGTACAAAGAGACGAGACAGAACCAACACTTTTTAAAAGTTTCTTCAAACTAAGATCGAGAAACTAGAAGCACTGTGGCAGAAGGAAAACGGCGCAGGCACGAAAGACGCCTATAAGCAGCCGGCGGGGTCCTAGGCGGTCACAGGACCGTCTGTCCTTCAGGCAGGAGCGTGGGCAACCCTGTCGGGGCGGGGAAGGGGGCCTTCGTGCTTGCTTCTGCGCAGGCGCGGCTCCTAAATCTACCCTGAACCTTCCCGGTTTCTGTCTTTTCGGTTCCAGACATGGTGAGTGTACGTGCGTTTCGGGGCCTTCTCTCGGGTGGGTGAGCCAGACTGTAGCGTTGAGCGGCCATCCTCACTGTAGAACTGGCTGATAAACACTGGGGAATGGTTAGGTCAAGACGTGGGGCTTGAAGGTTTCCTGAGCCGAGGGTGAAGTGTTACTCAGCGTTTTCTGCAGACCTCGCGGGCAGCATGGCTGCTGCCGTCTTACCCAGACTTCGTCCTCCTAGGCTTCTGTGCACATACAGGCACATGTGTTCGTGCATGCATGCGTATGTGCGTGTACATACATCTTCACCAGTGGGTGCAGTTTTGCGTGTCTTAACTGTTTGGTGGGTAATCACTGGTCTATAGGAAATTACTTAAATACTGTTGGTAGTAAGTAGTCACGGGAAGGAGAGCAGCCCTTGAGCATCGGTCGGGAGGGGGTTGGTTTTGCAGCTGCAGACTCGGATTAAAAGTTGAAGATAGAGCTCGTGGGACTACCTATTAGTTGAAAACCTCAGTTTGTTCCAGCAGGTTTTACAAAGTTTTGGGTTAGCCAGACTTAAGAAAGAAAGCCAACTTCATACATGTCCCATTTTGGTAAGCTTGGTGTTCTGTGGTGTTTCTCCCTTAATTATGTGACAGAGAAACAGACTACGATGGTAAGTTTTGGGTCGATGATGAGCCGGCATGTATTCTGAATCTAAAGTTGATTAATACCACTTTAGCTCTAGAATTACTCTGAGACCTGAAAATTACCAATATTGTGACCAATATCGTGAAATATGTTTTAAATTCCTTTTGGTAAGATAGTTGGCTTTTTTTCAAGAGAAACTCTGGGTTGATAGTGAACTGAAGAACTGAAACCTTTTGCTTCAGCTTCCCAATTGCTGGGATTTGTGCCAGTACACTAGCTTTTTTTTTGCCAGTATTGGGGCTTGAACTCAGGGCCTGGCACTATCTCTGAGCTGCTTTTGCTTCCACTTGAGCCACAGCACCACTTCCAGCTATTTATTTTTATGTGATACTGAGGAACTGAACCTAGGGCTTTCATGCATGCTAGGTAAGCACTCTACTACTAAGCCACATTCCCAGCCCCCTAGCTAGATACTTCTAAGTGACAAGATGAGCATAAATTCTGATCTATACTTAATGTATGATAAGGGGCCGAGTGTTAAGAGGTAAACATTAATGAAATGTTTTTATTTTGAAAGGGCACACCACAGAAGGATGTTACTATCAAGTCAGATGCACCAGACACACTGTTACTGGAGAAACATGCAGATTATATCGCGTCCTATGGCTCAAAGAAAGATGATTATGTGCGTATGATTTACTGTTGAAATAATAGTACAGGTATAAAATAAGCATGAGGGCAATATTGAAGTCCTATGTTCATCAAGTGGTATCCAACCACTCCTTGCAGAGAACTGAAAATGCTCATGTGGCTTAGTGTGATGGTTCACTTTGTATTTATGAAATTGGAGATAAGTCAGACTCAACCAATAAACTATAGACAAAGGGTTTTTGGGTTTCTTTTTGTTGCTGGGGTAATACTTTCTAGGTCAATGATGTGTTGGCATGTATTATCTGAATTGTTTATTGATGTGTAATAACACATTAGCTCTAGAATTACGCTGAGACCTTGAAAAAGTGTTACCTTAGTAGCTCAAACCCATTTGAGACAGTTTTAGGGAGTAATAAAGCAATTCCCCTGATTTCGGTGTTTTCTTCTATGCTGGCCAATCAGCTGAATTCCCCAAATTGGGGAAGATATACGTGACTTTTAACTTTTAAGCTAAATGTTAGATTTGTTTTTATAACCTATATTTTATGCTCCGTTAGAGGCCATGAAGTTTGTGAAGATTGAAATCTTGACGGGGTCTAACATTTTTATCTGCTGCCCATTCAGTTTGGGTTTGCAGAAAAGTACTGATTCAAAAACCTAGAACATTTTAATCAATGTAGTATTCTAGCATCTACAATACTGCCTGATATAAAGTAAGTGATAACTTGTTGAAACTTGAATAAGCCTGTTGCCTGAGTTTGCATAGGGTTCAACTTGGTAGCAACTAAATCCTCTCTTAAATTGTTAGCCACAAATTAATTAAATTAAACTACTTTTGAGTTAGAATTATATATATTGACTATAACCCTCATAAATTCAAACTGACACATTTAGGAAATTGTTATTTTAGGAATATTGTATGTCTGAGTATTTGAGAATGAGTGGCATCTATTGGGGCCTGACAGTGATGGATCTCATGGGCCAGCTTGATCGCATGAATAGAGAAGAAATACTGACATTTATTAAGTCATGTCAACATGAATGTGGTGGAATAAGTGCCAGCATTGGACACGATCCTCATCTTTTGTACACTCTGAGTGCTGTCCAGGTAAAGTTTTAAATTTCTGTTATGACTCAGTGAAGTCTTCCCCCCACAAGGTCAATGATGGTATGGCATGTATTAACTGAATGCAAATTTGATGTAAGTTTTAAAATAATACTGAGACCTTGCAGGGTAACTTTCTGTTCAATATATAACTTTGATATGAGTTTAATTTTGGTATTAGTGGAGGCCCATGTGATAGTAAATTAGAGTGAGTAGCTTCTAATGCCAAGTGACTGAAATTGCTTATGATTAAGGTTTTTATGGAATAAAGGGATTTTACAGAATAAATAGATTATCATTTATGTGCTTGAAGGCCTATTTACCATAGTATATTTGTCCTACAGATTCTTACTCTGTATGATAGCATTAATGTTATTGACATCGATAAAGTGGTGGAGTATGTTCAGAGTCTACAGAAAGAAGATGGTTCTTTCGCTGGAGATGTTTGGGGTAAGATCAGTTTTAGTTCATGCTATCCAAAGCTCAGTATTAAATGTCATGACTTTGGTAGTAACCAAGTTAAGTATTTCATCTTTTCAGATCCCACTAAAGCAGCTGGTCTGACTGGAGTTAATGGTCAGCTGGAGGTTCCAGCATGCCCTGTGGTAGTTACATACCAGCATACAGGAGCACTGGAACAAAGGGCCCAGTCTAAAAGATAAGGTAGGTGAAAATTTTCCCCAGTATTTGGTAGTTTTGAACAAAAGGGTGTTTTTTTTTCTGAAAGGGAAAGAAACCTGCTAGATTGGGACAAAATAAAGTTTGACTAAATTCCTGATTATTTGAGTGGAGGGAGGGAGTACAGTTTTGTATGATAAATGTAGATGATCTTTGCTTCAGGAGTGAACAAAGTACAGACCAGAGAGACCAGCTGCTTCATGGGATGTGAAAAATCTACTTTTGTAAAATAGGGTAAGTTTATTTGCATTATTAAAAGCTGGCTAGTCCTTCTAGTTTTTTTCTTTGCACTTGTACCTAATTTAATAATAGCAATTCAAGGGAATATGGTTATATTTCCTTGAATATTTAACATTTGTAATATATTCAGTTGTATAGCTTTTCTCATGATTATCTTAATGTAAAAGTTTAAACTATTGGGAATTGTATGTGATTATATAAATTTTTCTAGTTTACTGTTAACCCCATGATAATCTGTATGCCATTGATCTCTTTCAGGCGAAATTGATACAAGATTCTCCTTCTGTGCGGTGGCAACTTTGGCACTATTGGTAAGATTTGAATATCTTACTGAAATGATGAGACATCAGTGGAACAAAAACCATTGTGTTGCCACATTCTTGGCAAGCACTGTATATTTTAAACTAGACCCCATCCTGATCTTATCTTTATAGGGGAAGCTCGATGCCATTAATGTAGAAAAAGCAATTGAATTTGTTTTGTCCTGTATGAACTTTGATGGTGGATTTGGTTGCCGGCCAGGTTCTGAATCTCATGCTGGGCAGGTAATAACCTCATAAATGTATTTGTCAGTTTTGATGACATATCTTTAAATATTTAATAGTAACTGGAGTTATACATTAAATATCAATGAAGGAAATCAACAAAAGTAGGGTTATTGCTTAATAACTGCACGTTTCTTAGATATGTAGCTTATATATACATGGTATCTCTGACCCAAGCAAATATAAGTAGTCTCATCAGTTAGATAACCTTTCCTACCCTGAGTTGAGTCATCTTAGTTTGTGTCAGAGAATATTGTACAAATACTCAGGGTTCAAATTTGTAATTGGATGATAATAGAAACTTGAAATACAAAATGGGATTTTAGAAATTTGAGGAAGTTTTAATCTTTTATTTTCATGGAATCAATCTACATGTGTGTTTTATATTTTTAATTTTAGATCTATTGTTGCACAGGATTCCTGGCAATTACAAGTCAATTACATCAAGTAAATTCTGACTTACTTGGTTGGTGGCTCTGTGAACGACAGTTACCCTCAGGTGGACTCAATGGAAGGCCAGAGAAGGTAATATTTCATAAAATATTCTTTCTGCAGCTCTAAATTTATGACCTTAGGTGAGCAAAACTTACCTTCACATTGCAAGCAACATGGCTCTTGAAAATCTACTGAGCTTTACACATTGCTATTAAAGAAACAGATAAACCAGACTCAGAAAGACAGATGGTTTCTGAATCTAGTCTTTGAAAAACAGAGTTGTATACATAAGTGTTTCTGTTTGTGGGTGAAAGAAAAGGAAGGTAGGAGTGAAGGTGATTGATAATACATATGTGCGTATATAAAAATAAGAATGTCTAAATATCTTTGGTTTTTGAGGCAGGGTCTCATCACATGCTAACCTGGAATTCAAGATCCAGTAAATCCGGTTTTTTTTTTTTTTTGGTCAGTTGTGGGGCTTGAATTCTAGGTCTGGGCACTGTCCCTGCACTCTTCAGCTCAAGGCGAGGGCTCTACCGCCTGAGCCATAGCACCGATTCTGGTTTTCAATTGGTTTATTGGAGATAAGAGTCTCATGGACTGGCTGCCTGGGCTGGCTTTGAACTGTGATTCTCAGATCTCAGCCTCCTGAGTAGCTAGGATTACAGCCGTGAGCCACCAGCACTCAGCTTCCAGTAAATCTCTTGAGCATGAAATGTACTTAGTTTTAACTCAAAATATTCCTCAAACCTAAGGTAATAATGTGACAACTTTGTGACTCTTTACCATTCTAGTTACCAGATGTATGCTATTCCTGGTGGGTATTGGCTTCCTTAAAGATCATTGGAAGACTTCATTGGATTGATAGAGAGAAGCTTCGAAGTTTCATTTTAGCATGTCAAGATGAAGAAACTGGAGGTTTTGCAGACAGGCCAGGAGATATGGCAAGTATATTTGACAGTTTTTAAACTATGCACTACCACTTGCACAACCCTAGGGCTGCTGGTACCTACCTGGTTCTAGGTACTGTCATATAGTTGATTGTTCAGGTTTATTTTTTTTGTAACTTTTGTTTTAAAATATGAATGGACATGACATTTACAGAAATTCCTCATTGTGTCTAATAATGAGGTTTGAATGAAATTTCAGAACAGGGTATTTTTATTATATCAGAGATTTTCATTTTGTAATTAAACTGTGCTTGTTTTATAGGTGGATCCTTTCCATACATTATTTGGAATTGCTGGATTGTCACTTTTGGGGGAAGAACAGGTTAAACCTGTTAGTCCTGTCTTTTGCATGCCTGAAGAAGTGCTTCGCAGGGTGAATGTTCAGCCTGAACTAGTGAACTAGACTCATCAGTGGGAAAAATGCTTAATATAGTTTTGCAATCTCAACATTTCTCTATTTGAAGTACTTACTGAATCTAGAAGTGACTACTCTTAGTATTTATGTATTATATTTTGATGTATTAAATTAATTTTAATAAATTATGTAATTACATGTACTGTAATATAAAGGCTTGTATTGTATTTTCAGCTTTTTACTTTAATTCTTAATTTCTATTTGGAGTTTTTGTTTTGTCTCTATAGTAAACAATTTAAAATAAGATTTATTTTTAGTTCTCTTTCCCATGTGCTCCTAATTCTAGGTCCTATGACAGTAGTGTATTGGTTTGTTTGAAGAAAAAACTGTCCATAATGCAATCCCTAGAATTTTAGAAGCAGCTCTGTGTGATCAAGTTAGGATTCAAGAGATTCTTATGCTACTTTGGAAATCAGGTCATCCTGTCTTTTGGCTGTTTTGTAATGCCAATGGATAGGTTTCAGGCTGTTAGAGAAAGGGAAATAGAATCTTGAGTTTGTGGTGCCTTTGTAGATTTCTTGGGGGGAGGAGTTGATTTGTGTTTATGCACATTTCCTTCATGGTTATTTGTACACTTAAAAGATATTTTCCTACTTAGCAGCCTCTTCATGTACAATAAAACATTGTAAAAAGATAATACTTGTATTTGTTTAGTCTTCTGTAGTCACCTTTTTCAAGGTTTGCCACCTTTATTTAAAATATTACATCACTTTTAAAAGATACTAGCAACTCATTGGGATGTTTACACATCTGGCTTGAGTCACCTAACCTGTTGAAACATTTTGTTTGGACCCAGGTGTGACAGGTGCCTATGGCATAACAGGATCTGCTAAGGTAGGTGGTGGTTGGTTCATTATTCCTGTTGCTTGCACCAGCTTTCTTAAGCTGCTGCCCATGGCTTATCTATAGCGTCCATTCCCAGGAATACTTTACAGCAGTACTCAGAAGTTTAATCCTATCAACTAGCTTTTGACAACTCCAGTAAATTGGTGCCTGAGTTGCTATATTTGGGGAATATAAAAGTTCATGCAGTGTTCCTGTTTGCAAGCATAGAACTGTACTGTTTGAAACCATAGTCCTGGAAATTGGAGGTATTGGAAACTGACATCACTAGTCTGGTCAGCCATGTCCATGCTAATTTATAATAGTCTGTAGACCAGTTTTGTATTTGGTCATAAGACCTCCCCTCCATCCCCAAGGCAAAAAATTGGGTGCATAGTGATAAGATCTGTTTAAAAATCGGAATGAGGAAGATTGTACAGCTCAACGTGAGACACTGTTGTCTGCAGCATGCCCTCAAATGCATTTTGTTGCACAGTTAAGGAGTTGCTGTGAGAATTACCGGGCTGCCAGTTGGGTGATCCTTGGTGGGCCCAGAAGGATTGCAATTACATACCTGCAGATTTGAGGAGTACTGTAACCTGTGCGTAATACGATGACGATACTACAGAACAAGTTTGCACATAGTGCGGAAAGTTGCTTATGCGCCTGCGCGGAGGGATGGCTTGGTGCGCCTGCGTGGTGCGTCCTCTTCCGCCATTTTCACCAGTGGCGTTGCTTCGCCCCTACACAGCAAAGAAAGGCCTGGAAACTTTTTGTTCCTGACAGTTTGGTAGGATGTCCAGACCGGAGCTGTCATCAGTCTCCCTTTCATCTGCAGCTTCCCCCTTGCCGGGCGAGGCTTACCTGCGAGGTCCGCGCTACCATTTCGGGCTCCAGGAGAGCCCTCAGAGCTGCGCGCCGGCCTGGGCCTCGGCCGCGGCCTCCAGCCCGCCCGGCACGTCTGGGGTCACGTCTGGGGTGGTCGCCGACCGCAGCAGGAGCAGCAGCAGCAGCCGCCCGCCCGGGGCCTGGCCCCCGCGAGGCAAGCGGGGCTTGTGGGGGCAGGAGAGGGGCTCGAGAACGGGTGCCTGCGACAACTGTCTACGTTGTGGGGTTTTTCTGAGTGTTTGCCAGTCCCTGAGGCCTGGGCACTGTCCCTGAGCTTCTTTTGGTTCAAGGCTAGCGCTCTACCACCTGGGCCTCAGCGCCAAGCCCAGCTTTTTCTGAGCAGTTTATTAGAAGGGTCTCAGACTTTCCTGGCCGGACTTCCAAACACTATCTTCAAATCTCAGCCTCCTGAATAGCTAGGATTATAGGTGGGAGTCACCAGCGCCCTCCCCCCCTTCAGCCTAAAACTACTTTCTAATATTGTTTCATGACAAGACAGATGGTTCCTGGCTGAGTTCTGCTTCATTTGTGGATAAGTTTGCTGATAGAAATAGTTAACTGAGGGGCTGGGAAGTTGGCTTAGTAGTAGAGTGCTTGCCTCACATGCATGAGGCCCTGGGTTCGATTCCTCAGCACCACATAAACAAAAAAAAGCTGGAAGTGGTGCTGTGGCTCAAGTGGTAGAGCTCTAGCCTTGAGCTGTAGAGCTGAGGGATAGTACCCAGGCCCCACTACCGGACCCCCCCCCAAAAAAAAAAAAAGTTAGCTGAGGGTTGGGCTCCTGGATTTTAGTCTACCAAGACCCTAGGGTAAAATGAAATTTGATTAAGTTGAACATTTCCTCTAATCTAGATGAATATAGTTATTTTAGAAATTAAGTTCTTGAGTGTGTGTTCAACACATTAAAAAAAAAAAAAAGACAAGAGGTGCAGCTGTACTGGGTAACTTAGGTAGTCCCAGCTGCTTGGGAAGCAGAGATAAGGGTCACAGACTGAGGCCAGGCAAAAAGCTTGAGACCCTTTCTGAAACTAAAGTCAAAGGACTAAGGTGTGGCTCTAATGATAGAACCCTTCCACAAGTAGTGCATCACCCCCCCCCCCAAAAGATTTAACTTTGAGTTTATGTGTGAAGAATGAAGTGTTGAAATCTATATTTAAGAGAACCAAGAAGCAAGTGATCAGATAATCAGGTTAAGGAGCTGAAGAGAGACGATTTGATGAATATTTGAGTCTAAGGTATCTGTCAATTGAAACTTAAGGAGAACTGGGTGCTGGTAGCACAGGCCTGTAATCTTGGTTGCTCAGGAGGCTGACATCAAAACAATTGAGGTTGGATATCAGCCTGGGTAGAAACTTAACCAAAAAAAAGCCAGAAGTGAAGTTTTGGTTGAAGTGATAAAGTGTCAGCCTTGAGTGAAAAAGCCAAGCAAGAGTGCAGGCCTTTCAGTGGTAGAGCGCTTGTCTTGCATGCATGAGGCCCTGGGTTCGATTCCTCAGCACCACATAAACAAAAAGAAAAAAGCCGGAAGTGGCGCTGTGGCTCAAGTGATAGAGTGCTAGCCTTGAGCTGAAGAGCTGAGGGACAGCGCCCAGGCCCAGAGTTCAGGCCCCACAACCGGACCCAAAAAAAAAAAGTGCAGGCCTTGAGTTCAAACCCCAGTACTGGCACCAAAAAAAAAAAAATGGAAGGGAGGGAGGAAGGAAGGAAAGGAAGAAGGAAGGAAGGGAGGGAGGGAGGGAGGGAAGGAAAGGAAGGAAGGAAAGAGAAAGAAAGGAACTTCAGGCGACAGTGAAATAAGAATCTGGAGTACAGTTAAATTGTGTCATGAATAGAGAATCTTAGAATGTATAAAACAAATCTGAGCTGGGTGCATCACTGTACCTAACTATAGTTGAGAATGGGGTTTTAATAATTCTAAGTGGACTATCCTCTAATCACAAGTCTCCCATTCTCAGCTTCCCCAGTGGCTAGGATTACAGGTATGAGCCACTAATGCCCAGCTGATTTGTGCATTTTGAAGTGTTGAAAAAAATTTTAAATGTTAAATTGTGACATGAAAATTATGTGAAATTCATTTTTCAGTACCTAGAAAGTTTTTATATTTCTTCATAACATTATTTTTGTGGGGGGGGGATCCGGTCGTGGGGCCTGAACTCTGGGCCTGGGCGCTGTCCCTCAGCTCTTCAGCTCAAGGCTAGCACTCTACCATTTGAGCCATAGCCCCACTTCCAGCTTTTTTCTTTTTTGCTTATGTGGTGCTGAGTAATTGAACCCAGGGTCTCAGGCATGCAAGGCAAGCGCTCTACCACTGAGCCACCTTCCCAGCCCTCATAACATTATTTTATTTCTCCAAATATTTCTTTTTTGAGATTACATAATTACATAAATTCCATGGTATTGTGGCATAGTGATACTTAGGTAAAGTCACAAACACATTTTAACCTTCACAATGCAATTCATCATTATCTTAATCTACAAAGTTTATGAACTCTACCAACTTTAACAATAAAAGTATTTTTTCCAAATGGGGTGACATGTACATTTCTTTTCTTTTGCTGAGTGTCAGCTGTTCCATCTTGCCCTAGAAAGTTTTATTACAATGTAGCCAGGCTCATTCATTCATCTATGGTTGCATTCCCACTATACTGTCAGAATTGAGTAAAAGTGGCAGTGATTTGTGGACCACAGACCCTAAGATGTTAATGATCTGTGCTTTTATTAAAAAGTTCTTTATTAAAAATCAATCCTTGTCTTACATACAGAAGTTAAGAAGATTGAATCAGGCTGGAGGATGGCTCAGTGGTATAGTGCTTGCCTTGCCTTCATAAAACCCTGGGTTCGATTCCTCAGCACCACATAAACAGAAAAAGCCGGAAGTGCTGCTGTGGCTCAAATGGTAGAGTGCTAGCCTTGAGCTGAAGAGCTGAGGGACAGCACCCAGGCCCAGAGCTCAAGTCCCAGGACTGGCAAAAAAAAAGAAAGAAAGAAAAAAAGAAGATTGAATCATGAAGACTTAATGGAGATTTGAGAGTTGCTAGGAAATAGATGTGAATAGAAACCAAGAGAACAGATGATATTGCCAGAGAAAATTTTGTTTTGTGAGAGAAGGTTTGTAATATGGATAAGAAGACAGAATAAGGCTCTGCATGGTGGTAAACTCTTGTAATTCTAGTACCCAGAAGGCAAAAAAGGATTTTGAGTTTAAGGACAATCTGGACTACATTGTTATAAAACAAAAATAAAATGATAGATAAAATGGAATTAGACAGTGTAAACTACAAGTAGCTTGGAGGAGAAATAAGATACAGAATTGTCTCACACACACACACACACACACACACACACACACACACACACACAAAGGAAAAAGAATAGAGCCTTAATTCCCCCCCCCCCCCCAAGAACTTCCATGGGCCAGGACACTGTGCTAGGTTATTTATGTACATTATTTCAAATTTGATGAAAGCAATGAAATAGATAATATATCAAGAACTGAAGCCAAGAGAGCTATTTTTATACAATTTGTATGGGAGAAGATTTTCAATGAGGAGTAGAGGAAAACAGACCTAGTAATTACTGTAAAAATTAAGCATAGAGGGTTGGGAAGGTGGCTCAGTGGTAGAGCGCTTGCCTTGCATGCCTGAGGCCCTGGGTTCGATTCCTCAGCACCACATAAGAAAAAAGAAAAAAAGCCGGAAGTGGCGCTGTGGCTCAAGTGGTAGAGTGCTAGCCTTGAGCTGAAGAGCTGAGGGACAGCGCCCAGGCCCAGAGTTCAGGCCCCACGACTGGACCCCCCAAAAAAATTAAGCATAGATTATATATTTGAATATTAGAAAGTAACATGACTTTTTTTTTAGCAAGAGTAATCTCAGCAAGTTGTTTTTATTTTCCGTGGGACTTGAACTCCAGGCTTGGGTGCTATCCCTCAGCTCTTCAGCTCAAGGCAAGCTTTCTACCACT
Source organism: Dipodomys merriami (assembly GCF_024711535.1). Taxonomy (NCBI): domain Eukaryota; kingdom Metazoa; phylum Chordata; class Mammalia; order Rodentia; family Heteromyidae; genus Dipodomys; species Dipodomys merriami. The sequence continues at coordinate 6,134,778 of NW_027206290.1, forward strand.
TGAGCTACAGCACCACTTCCGGTTTTCTAGTGGTTTATTGGAGATAGGAGTCTCATGGTCTTTCCTGCCTGGGCTGGCTTTGAACCGTGATCCTCAGATCTCAGCCTCCTGAGTAGCTAGGATTACAGGTGTGAGCCACCGGCGCCTGACTCTCAGGGAGTTTGTAGGAGCATATTTTAGAAAAATGTTAGCATATTTTAATAAAAATTTTTGAGTTATTGAATGTGCTGTATTTGAAAATCATTATTGGAAGAACAATTCTATATAAAGTGAACATAATAAATTATAGGTGTTGCATAATTCTAATCCTTAATGCTTACATTTTTCAAATTTAGGGTCAAACTTGGGAAGCAAAAGATCCTATGCAGCCAACACAGTTCCATCCAATTTTACTTTTGGTACAAGTTCATCTTCTGCACAAGACACTAATTATCCACAAGTGATTAAAACTCCATTGACTGCTGGAAATCCTCAGAGATCAGGTTACAAAAATTGGACACCACAAATAGGACACTCAGGTAAAAATGACTGAAAGATTAACCTGGGTGTTCTTTTGAAATTTTAAAGTCCTGTACTGTAAATTATGAATTAGGGTGCTTAAGTTCATTTGGTGTTATCTTTCACTGATATCAATGATTGAAAGATGTATGTATATATACATATATATATATATATATACTCATATATAATTATAATTTTGGGCTAGATTAATAAAGCTCCACATTTGTTTTACCCCCACCAGTCCTAGGGCTTGAACTCTGGGCTCCTTTTGCTCAAGGCTAGCACTCTACCACTTTAGCCAAAGCTTTACTTCCAGCTTTTTCTATAGTTGAATGAAGATAAGAGTCTCAGGTACTTTGCTGCCCTGGCTAGCTTCAAACCAAGATCCTCAGATCTCAGCCACCTGAATAGCTAGCATTACAGGTGTGAGCCACTGGCACCTAGCTCAAATATTTAATAATGTTTGTTGATAAATTCAGTCTTGCTTTACTTTAATCATCTGACAAGAAAAGCATGAGAAAGAGAAAGTTTGGGTTGTTTTATTTTTTATTTATTTATTTTGTATGTATGTATGTGTAGGTCCTGGAGCTTGAACTCAGGGCCTAGGCATTGTTCTTGAACTTTGGTTTTTTTTTTTTTTTGGTCAAGGCTGTCTACCACTGGAGCCACAACTCCACTGCCAGCTTTTTACTTTACTTTTTTTTTTTTGGTGAAAAGTTCCTATTGACTAATAGTACTTTAAAATTATGATGAAACTACTATTAGGCAATACAAGGTCAGTACAAATAATGACCTTTGTGTTTTAATGACCTACAATATTCAGCTCAGTAACATGTAACATGTACAGGTTAGAAGCAATTGGCTGTATGTTATAGCCTAGGTGTACATAGGTTTACTATCTAGGTTTGTAAATGCACACTCTATACTGTTTGTATAGTGATACATTCGGCTAATGATACATTTTCCAGAATTTATTACCAATTAAGCAATGGTTGCTTAATTATATGGTTAATATTAACTCCTCTCTGATACTAAGGATTGAACTCAGAGCTTTGTACGTACTATGAAAGTATGAGAGCTATGCTCTCACCATCTTTTTAAAAATTTTATTTTCTTGTATTGAGACAGGGTCTCACTTAAATTGCCTAGGCTGTCCTGGAACTCACAGTTCTACTGCTTCAACCTCCTCAGTGCTGGTACTACAGAAATACACTAATGTACTTGCATGGTCAACTCAATTTTTCAAATATTTTGTACATTGTTTAATTTTTTTGTGCCTGTCCTGGGGCTTGACCCATAAGGCCTGGGTGCTGACCCTGAGCTTCTTTGTTTTTTTTTTTTGTTTTTTTTTTGGGGGGGGTCCAGTTGTGGGACCTGAACTCTGGGCCTGGGCTCTATCTCTCAGCTCTTCAGCTCAAGGCTAGCGCTCTACCACTTGAGCCACAGCGCCACTTCCGGCTTTTTTCTTTTTGCTTATGTGGTGCTGAGGAATCGAACCCAGGGCCTCAGGCATGCAAGGCAAGCGCTCTACCACTGAGTCAACTTCCCAGCCCCTCAGCTTCTTTGTTCAAGGCTAGTACTCTACCACTTGAGCCACAGCTTCACTTTCATATTTTTTTGGTGCTTAATTGGATATCAGAGTTTCAGGGTATTTTCTGCTTGAATTGGCTTTCAATCACTATTCTCAGATCTCAGCTTCCTGAGTAACTACTATTACAAGTGTGAGCCGTCAGTGCTTGGCTTTAAGTTTTTTATTTTAAACATTTTAAAAAATATATTCTCATTACTGAATAATTTGATGATTTTTTATTGTCAAGGTGATATACAGAGGGATTACAGTAACATAAGTAAGGCAATAAGTACATTGTTACTCCCCCCCTCATGTTTCTCTTTCTGTTTTTTTTTTTTGTCGGTAGTAGGGCCTGAACTCTGGGCATTTCCCTCAGCTCTTCAGCTCAAGGCTAGTGCTCTTCCACTTGAGCCACAGCGTCACTTCTGGCTTTTTCTGCTTATGTGGTGCCAAGGAATTCAAACCCAGGGCCTCATGCATGCAAGGCAAGCACTCTACCACTGAGCCACCTTCCCAGCCCCTCTCCCACTTCATATATATATATATATATATATATATATATATATATATATATATATATATATATGTTATATATATGTTTGTTTCTATATCCAGCTGTAGATCATTTATATATCTTTGTTGCAAAGTCATAGCACTTTTAGTTTTATAATTATTCTTGGTATCTAGTAGGACAATCCTCTCATCCTTACTTTCCATAAAACACTTTCTTCTCCTCTCATATTTCTCCTCCTTCTACTAATTGTAACAGCATATACATTGCCTTCCTATCTTCTCTGCCCTGTTCTCTCTAGTGTCTGATGACCATTCTACTCTTTAACTTTTATGAAATAAATTTTTAGTTTGTATATATAAGTAAGGTTATGAAATGTTTTTCCTTTTGTACCTGACTTATTTCAGTTTAGTAGAATGTTACTCCAGTAACATATTATCATAAGTGACAGACTTTTTATTGTTTTTATGGCTGAATAGTATCCCATTGTGTATATGTACCATGATTTCTTTATCTATTCATCAATTGATGTACACTTGACCTGATTTCTTTTTTTTATTTATTTTTTTAATTCAAATTTTTTATTGTGATTAAGTTACATAATTCCCCTAATTTCACAGTATTGTGGGATAGTGAAGCTTAGTTAAAGTCACAAACACATTCTAACTTTCATAGGAGAAATTATCTATCATTGTCTATAACATTTATGAGTTCTATGAGCTTTGCAATACAGTAATTTCTTCCATATTGGGTGATATGTACATTTCTTTTGTTTTGCATAGCATCAGCTGTTCCCTCTTTCCCACTTGTTCCCTCCCTCCCATCACTTGAGTTGCTTAGTTCAATGTCCAGTGCAGTTGATGGGTCCTGCTGTTGTATGTTTTCCCCTGATTCCCTCTAGTTCTGTGTCATCCTCCTAGTTTCCCTCTGGTGTGCACATATATACCATACACGTGATCAGCAGCATGGGGGTTATTTAGTAGTGATTAGACCACATGAGTAGAAATCCTTTGTTTCTTAAGTCTTGTTAATTTTGTCATAGCACCTAACATTTTGGATTTAACATCAACTTATCAGGGAGACCATGTGCCATTTGTCTCTTTGCACCTGGCTTACCTCGCTCAACATGATTTCTTCTAGCTCATCCATTTCCCTGCAAATGCCATTATTTTGTCATTTCTAATGGCTGCATAATATTCCATTGTGTATAGATACCACAATTTTTGGATCCATTCATCTGTGGTGGGGCATCTGGGTTGTTTCCATATCCTGGCTATTGTGAACAGTGCTGCAATAAACATGGAGGTGCATGTGTCCTTGTAAAATGGTTCCTGTTGTTCAGATAGATGCCTAGAAGTGGTATGACTGGGTCATAAGGGAGGTCAATATTTAGCTTTCTGAGGACCCTCCAGACTGCTTTCCAAAGTGGTTGTATAAGTGTACATTCCCACCAGCAGTGTAATAGGGTTCCTTTTTCTCTGCATCCCCTCCAGCATTTGTTATTGGCAGACTTCAGGATGTTGGCCATTCTGACTGGGGTAAGGTGGTATCTCAGGGTTGTCTTTATTTGCATTTCCTTCACCACCAGGGATGGTGAACATTTCCTCATGTGTTTCTTTGCCATTTTTATCTCTTCTTCTGAGAAGTTTCTCTTTAGTTCCCTTGCCCATTTAGTAATTGGTTTATTAGGTTTGGAAGGGATTAGTTTCTTGAGTTCCCTGTATATACTGGAATATTAACCCCTTGTATGATATACTGCTGGTAAATATTTTTTCCCAATTAGTTGGGTGTCTTTCTAGCTTACTTGCTATAGCTTTAGCTGTGCAGAAACTTTTTATTTTAAGGTAGTCATATTTGTCAAGTTTCTCTTCAATTTGTTGTAACCATGGGACTCTGTTCAGGAAGTTCCTTCCTGTGCCTATAAGCTCAAGTGTCTCTCCTACTCTGTCCTGCAGTAGTTTCAGAGATTCAGGTTTGATGTTAAGGTCTTTAAACCATTTTGAGTTGAGGTTGGTGCATGGTGATAGGCTGGGGTCCACTTTTAGTCTTCTGCATGTGGCTGTCCAGTTTTCCCAGCACCAGTGGTTGAAGAGGCTGTGTTTCTTCCACTGTATGTTTTTGGCTCCTTTGTCAATTATCAGTTGACTGTAGGTATGTGGTTTTATTTCTGGATCTTCTATTCTATTCCTTTTGTCTTCAGGTCTGTTTTTGTGCCAGAACCATGCTGTCTTTGTTATTATGACTCTATAGTAGAGTTTGAAGTTCAGCATCGAGATCCCTCCCATGTTGTCTTTTTTTCCCTAAAATTGTTTTGGCTATTCTAGGTCTTTTGTTGTTCCATATGAATTTTTGGACTGTTTTCTGTATTTCAGAAATGTACGTCATTGGGATTTTAATAGGAATTGCATTGAATTTGTATATTAATTTTGTCAGTATTGCCATTTTCACTGTATTAAGTCTGCCTATCCAAGAGTATGGAAGGTCTTTCCATTTCCTAGTGTCTTCTGTAATTTCTTTAACTGTTTATAGTTTTCATTAACTAATTCTTTTACATCTTTGGTTAGGTTAATTCCTAAATATTTTATTTTGGGGGAGGTTATTGTGAATGGGGTAGCTTCCTTTATTTCCCTCTCTGCTTGTACATTGTCAGTGTACAGGAAGGTGACTGATTTTTGTGGGTTGATTTTGTATCCTACTACTTTGCCGAAGTGATTTATAATTTCTAAGAGTTTGGGGATGGAGTTTTTGGGATCATGAAGGTATAGTATCATGTCCTCTGCAAAAAAGGATAGTTTGACTTCTTCTTTCCCTATGCGGATCCCTTTAATGTCTTTTTCTTGCCTTATTGCCCTGACTAAGGGTTCCCGGACCATATTGAAGAGGAGTGGAGACAGGGTGCATCCTTGCCTTGTTCCTGATTTTAGGAGAATTGGTTGTAGTTTTCCCCCATTAAGTATAATATCGGCTATAGGTCTGTCGTATATGGCTTTTATTGTTTTAAGGAATGTTCCTTCTATTCCTATTTTCTCCAGAGCTTTTTAACATGAATGAATGTTGTATTTTATCAAAACCCTTTTCTGCATCTGTGGAGATAATCATATGATTCTTGACCTTGGCTCTGTTGATGTGTTGGATAACATTTATTGATTTACATATGTTAAACCATTCCTGCATTTCCGGGATGAAGCCTACCTGGTCGTAGTGTATAATTTTTTTTTAGGTGTTTCTGTATTCTGTTAGCTAGAATTTTGTTAAGGATCTTTGCATCTATGTTCATCAAGGAAATTGTTCTGTAATTCTCTTTTTTGATTGGTTCTTTGCCTGGTTTGGGGATGAGTGTGATATTGGAATCATTGAGCTGATTTCATTTCTTAGCTATTGAGATTACTGCTCCAATAACTATGGCAATACATTTTTTTTTTTATGTCAGTCATGGGGCTTGGACTCTGGGCCTGGGTGCTGTCTCTGAGCTCTTCAGCTCAAGGTGAGTGTTCTACCACTTGAGCCACAGTGCCATTTCCAGTTTTCTGGTGGTTAATTGGAGATAGAGTCTCATGGACTTTCCTGCCCAGTATGAATGGCTTTGAACCGCGATCCTCAGATATCAGCCTCCTGAGTAGCTAGCATTACAGGCTTGATCCACCAGTGCCCAGCGGCAATATATCTTTTTGATATACTGTTTTTTTTTTTCTTATCATACACACTGTCAAGATTGCTGGATTTTATTGTAGTTCTACTTTTTTTGAGGCATTTTCATTTTGAGGCATGTTAATTTATATTTCTACTAATAAGCACAAAATTCCTCCTTTTGTTACATCCTTTCCAGTAGTTTTTGTGGTTTTGATTTGTTATGTAATAACATTGAACACTTATCCATTAACCATTTATGTGTCTTATTTTGAGAAATATCTAGTCAAATTAATTTATTAAAATACATTTAAAATAAATTTTGAGTTGTTTTAGGTCCTCATGTACAATGGTTATTAGTCCCTTGTTGGATGTATAATTCAGAAATGTTATTTCCCTTTTGTACGTTGTGTTTTATTATGTTTTCTTCGATGTACAGCTTTTTCGTGTGATGTAATTCCTTTTGTCTGTTGGTGCTATTGTTGGGTATCCAAAGTCTTTACCCAAAATAGTATTATGTAGAATTTTTTCATCTCCAACTAGTACATAGGGGTTACAATTAAACATGTCCATTATGTGTATCTTGATTACATCACCCCTTCAATCATTGTCTCCCTCACCTCTTCCTTCCCCCACCAGTCACATCATTTCCTACTTCCTTTCTCACATACTTACTTTGAGTGTTATGACTATATTGGTCCATAATTCTGTTTCCATTCATCTGGTACCACCATTTACCCCCTCCCATTTCAAAACATGGTTCAGCTTCCTGATATTCATTTTGTTAAACTGTCTGTTAATTGTTTAAAGTAGTGAAACCATGGAATTTCACTCCTGCACAGACCATCCTTCAGTCAGCTTAATCATGCATATATGCAAATAATCCAGTATGTGTTTTATGTGAAAGTTTGTTTATATTTTATTTCTAAGATCCACATATAAGAGAAAACATGTGCCTTATATCTGTCTGGGCTGGGTTTCCTTCACTTAGTATAGTTCAGATCTAGATCCATCTGTTTCTTTGCAGATGAATGCCATGTAGTATTTCCTTTATGTTTTTGCTAATAGTTCTATAGTTTCTGATCTTTTCAGTCCCTTTCAGGTTGATTTTTGTGTACAGATAAAGATGAGATATTTTTATTCTGCTTGTTGAAGTGTATTTTTCTTTAGCATTATTTTTTTTTATTGTGAAAATACCGTATAGAGGGGTTACAATTACATGGGCAAGGTAGTGAGTGCATTTCTTATCAAGCATTGTTGCCTCCTCATTTGTTTCCCCTTACCATCACTTCCCATCTCCCCCCCCCCACCGCCCCCTTCACCATTCTCCCCCGCTCCCTCACGCCAAAGATGTCTAGTTCATTTTCAACATAACATCTTGGTGCAGTGGGTCCATGGTATAACCCCTGTTTTCATTGTATTTGATGTTGGTATAATTTGTGGAGGGGAAGGGAAAAAGCAAATTGTTCAGCATTATTTACTGAAGAGACTGCCCTTTCCAAGTTTTATGTTATTAGCACCTTCATAAACTCAATTGGCTATAAGTGAATGGATTTAGTTATAGTTTCTCTATTCTGTTCCATAGGTCAGTGTGTCTGTTTTTATATCAACATCACGTTGTACTAGTTACTATAATTTTATAATGTATTTTGAAATTAGGAAGTGTGATGCCTTCTTTGCTCAAGATTGAGAAATGTTTCAGTGACTTTTTAGTTCTGTAAAGTTTTAGTATTTTCTTTTCTAATTCTGTGAGCAATGACATTGGAACTTTAATAGTGCTTTCTTTGGACCTGTACATCACTTTAGTTCGTATGGATAGTTAATACAGATTTGTCCAATCTGTGAATAACTTTCTATTTATTTTAATTCACTTCAGCTTCTTTCATCGATGTTTTCTAAATTTTCTAAATTTTCTATTGTATAAATTTTATACCATTATCATTAATCTGCTTTTGTCTGTGGAGTACTATATTTTTGGTTGGCATTTTTCTTTTCATCTTAAATATATAACCCCAATCTTCCTTGGCCTTAAAGGTATCTACAGAGAAGTCCAGTTGTCTTTGATTTTTGTGTATATGACACACATTTTAACTCTTGCTATTTTTAGAATTTTTCTTTGCTCTTTATAGTTCAATTATTAATTTTACCATGAAGTCCTCTTTGGATTGTATTTAATTGGTGATCTCTATGATTCCTGTATTTGGTATAGTCCATCCAATGTTTTTTAAAATATACTTTTTGGATATTTTAATCTTTAAATTCCTACTGTGTCTAAGTCAGTTTCCTGATGGTTTCCCATATTTCCTGTAGGTTTTTAGCATTCTCTTTTCTTCTCCTTTAATTGGATGATTTCATATGCATTTTCTTCAGACACATTGATTCTTTCTTTAGTTATTCAGCGATTGAATATTTCTATCAAAAGTTTTAAGTTCAGTTACCTTCTTCCTTATCTCTTACACTTCTTATCTCTTACACTTCCTTTTAAATTGTTTCTCTTTGTCAATGCACTCATTTTTCCCTGTATTGTTTTCAAATTTCATTAATTTTTTTCTCCATGTATTCTTGGAGTTAACTAAACTTTGTAAAGATTATTATTCTGAGGTATTTTTGGAGTTAACTTTCTAAAGGCAATTATTCTGAATTATTTTTTCTGATGCTTAATAGATATCCCTTTGGAGGTTATTTTAGCACTCTGTTAGTTTCTTTTGGAGTTATTGTGATTTCTTAGCTCTTGATACTACTTGTGACATTACACTGCCGTTTGCGCATTGTGGATATAAAAAAACCTTTTTACTTTTGCCAAGAATAGACCTTTACTGTTTATTTTAGCCTATGGCTTAGGATAGGCCAGCTGGTAATGCACTTATGCAATGAAAGCTTGTTTTTAGGTTCTTTCTCTAGGTAGTTGGGTTGCTCTTTGCTCTGATTTGAGGTGGAACAGATAGCTAGGTTCAATTATTCACAAAGATCACAGATTGAGCCTTCTCTTCAGGATGAGCTGCTCTTTGGGTACTACAATTACCTATAATTTTGTTGGGCCACAGCTTATATTTCTTGAACAGAAAGTCTCAATATTAGACTTCAGCAATTGGAGAGAATTGAAGGAGGGTCTTATGGTTATGTTGATCAAGGGGTATGGATCATTTACTATGCTAATTGAAATACTTCGTTAAGATTAGCATCTTTTTCTGGATGGTGTCTGGGATTAGGCTTTGAGGATGTGGTGAATGTTGGTTAAATGCAACAGTGACTGCTTTCTGTTGTTTGCTGTGGTGGTCATGTCTTTTGTCAGAGTTTGGGAGTAAGCGTCCAGACTAGAGTAGAAGTGGAGAACAGTGGCTTAAAGTCCTAGGAGTAGTAAATTAGTGCCTGTGTATTCTTGTACTTTGCAGAAGTAGGTGTGTCCCTGCTTAATGTCTGGGTTCTTCTCTCCCGCCCCCTACCCTTTTTTGGAGTATTTGATATGTAGCCCAGGTAGTCCAGGCTGGCTTCAAATTCAGTATGTAGACTTGGTTGGCCTTGGACTCAATTCTCCTGCCTCATTCACCGTCTTGAGTGCTGGAATTAGAGGCATGAGTCACCATAACTGGTTTATTCTTCTTTAGAAGAGTCTTGCTGTGCTTGCTTTGGCAGCATATATACTAAAATTGGAATGATAGAATAGTCTTGTTTCTTTTTGATTCCTTTCTGTACCATATACATTTTGGGTCACCAAATACAGATTGAGATTTTTGATAGTAATTATATTTATATTGAATCAATAGATTCTTCTAGGGAGAACTGAAATATTAAGTCCTTATAGCCGTGTACATGGCACATCTCTTAACTTATTTAATGTTTTTCTGTGAACTTTTATAATTTTCTACATAGAAGTTTTACATGTTTTTGTTCATTTTGTTGCTAAGGTATTGGTATTAATTATTTTTTATTACTATGGCAAAATACCAGAAGTAAATCAACTTAAAGGAGGAAGATTTATTTTGGATCCAGTCACTTGTGCACATGGCTTTAGGCTGATGGTAAAGGAAAATGTTATTACAGAAAGGCATAGCAAAGCTGCTAACCTCATGGTGGTCGAGAGGCAGAAAGAGAGCAAAGGGTGGGGTATAAAATATGCCCTTCAGTGTATTTCCGTAAGGAGCTACATTCTTTACCTGGGCCCACTTTCTAATAACCTATTCAGCTAAGAACTCTTAGTAGTGTCCTTGTGATCCAATCACCCCTCTATATCGCCACCTGCTGGGAACCAAGGTTTTAGCATATGAATCTTTGTGGCACATTTCACATCCAAACCACTGTTGTATCTTAAAATTTTTATGACTAGACTGTTGCTTTAAATAACAACATTAAATATGTTTATATGGCTGAATTTTCTGTTCAAAGCTAACACTCTACCACTTGAGCCATAGCTCTACTTCTGGCTTTTTGATGGATAATTGGAGATAAGACTTTCTTTCCTGGCTGGGCTGACTTGGAACCATGATTCTCAGATTTCAGGTTCCTGAGAAGACAGGATTACAGATAGTACCTAGCTTTTTTTTTTTTGGTCAGTTGTGGGGCCTGAACTCTGGGCCTGAGCGCTGTCCCTCAGCTTTTCAGCTCAAGCCTAGCACTCTAACCACTTGAGCCACAGCACCACTTCTGGCTTTTTCTGCTTATGTGGTGCTGAGGAATCGAACCCAGGGCCTCATGCATGCAAGGCAAGCACTCTACCACTGAACCACCTTTCCAGCCCCCACCTTTTTTACATCATCTTTAAGTAATTTTACAAAGGAATTACCATTCAACACAAAGTTTGTAAGAGCAATGCATCTTGATCAATGTCCTCCCCTTACTTCATTTTCCCCCACACTTCTGAACCCATTGACTTTTAAAGCTATTCACCAAATTTGATGTTTTTGGTTGTTGTTTGTTTGACTTTTTTTTGTTGTCTGTGGGCTTGAACTCGAGGCCCTGGCACTGTCTCTGAGTTTTTTGCTTAAGACTCACCCTAATGATCTCCTTTACCATTACTTATCTCTCTTTGGTAGTGGGCTTGAACTCTGGGTCTGGGTGCTGTCCCTGTGCTCTTCAGCTCAAGGCTAGCACTTCAGCCATAACGCCACTTCCGGCTTTTTCTGTGTATGTGGTACTGAGGTATTGAACCCCGGGCTTCATGCATGCTAGGCAAGCACTCTACCACTAAGCACATTCCCAGCCCTACTTATCTCTTTAAAGGCAACACAGTGTATCCAGAAAACGTCAGATTCTTGGATACTGAGGCTAGAACCTCAGCATAGGAATTTTTGGGACACATGCAGAATTCTGCTCATAATTCCACCATACTACACTGATTGTTTCTAGTATTTTTGACCCACATTGCTGTTAAGATTGAATTTAATTATTCTGGCATGATTTATGAAGGACTCAATGATAGTACCAAAGCTAATATTTCCAGCATCTCACACCATTTTCTCACTTGTGTTCAAGCATTCTGAATTTTTTCTCTGTACATTGAATGTAGAGCTCTTTAACTTTCATTTATCTTTAGCTTTCACACATGAGTAGTAGTTGGAGATCAAACCCAAGGCCTTGCACATGGAAAGCTATTACTGTACTCCTGAGCTACATTCCATCTGTATACATTGTATTTTTCTTCCCTAGAAAACCATTTTCCACTCTTCATTAAGTCACTTAGTAATTAGTCCTCAAGTGTGAGTTTTGATGTTACTTCATTCAGAAATCCTTCTGATATCCTATAAATATTGATTAAGTCTCCCATTCTTATGCATCCATTGCCTTTTTTTTTTTTTTTTGGTTGATTGTGGGTCTTGAACGTTGGGGCCTGGGAGCTGTCCCTGAGCTCTTCAGCTCAAGGCAAGGACTCTGTTACTTGAGCCACAGTGCCACTTCTGGTTTTCTGGTGGTTAATTGGAGATAAATAAGAATCTCAAGGACTTTCCTGCCTGGTCTGACTTTGAACCACGATCCTCAGATCTGAGCCTCCTGAGTAGCTAGGATTACAGGCATAAGCCACCAGTACCCAGCCATTGCTCTTTTGTAAAGTTGTTTTTGTTTTTGTTTTTGTTTTTGTTTTTGTCAGTCGTGGGGCTTGAACTCTGGGCTTGGGTGCTATCTCTCAGCTCTTCAGCTCAAGGCGAGCGCTCTACCTCTTGAGCCACAGCACCACTTCCTCAGCCATTGCTCATTTAATTGTCTCTCTTTGCTGGGATATAAATCCCATGAAATCAGAGATTAATGTTGTCTGAATCTAATCTGAAAATAGAACCACACAGTGTTTTAAATTAATATAAAGAAGTATTAAGATTGTAGATGTGGCTTAAGTGATAAAAGAGCTTAAAAGCATCAATATTACATACCCTAATCCCCCTGAAAATAAAAATATTAAATTAAGATAAAGTAGTCATAGAATTAAGGAAACTCTTCAAGGTACCCTAGGATTGAGTTTCTAAAGGTAATATATTTGGAAACTGGTAACCTGCCAGGTCCCCTCTTAAAGGGTAGGGTTCAGATCTCATTAAAGAAGGTGAAGTGAACCTATGGAATGACAGAAGGTGCAAATTTGCGGTGCCAGAGATGATCAGAAATTAAATGACATAAAGAAAACCAACCATTATGAGTGAACTGTAAGTGATGGATATCAGACATAATTTTATGCATTTGGAGTGTGTTCTGCTCGAGTTAGAGTCCTGGAGGACATGGGCTCCCTATTAGGAAATTGCAGCATCTATCTAGATTATAGAAGACAAACTTGAGAAAAGGTAAAGGACTGGAGGGAATTATAATGCTCATGTGGGCAGGAGGCCTGGAGTGTAGGCTTTCTGTACTGAGATGACTGAGAAAGTTTGATCAAAAGCCATGTTAGAACTGTGAGATAATGTGGTTGTGCACTCTGCTTTTTATCATGTTTCAGTATAAAACATGTATGTAATGCTTCCTTCATCCTGTAAAGTTCCTCTAGTGCTTTCCATTCAGAAAACTTAAAATATGGTTACTTTAAAGAAGACATGTTTGGGGCTGGGAAGGTGGCCCAGTGGTAGAGCTCTTGCCTTGCATGTATGAGGCCCTGGGTTCGATTCCTCAGCACCACATAACCAGAAAAAAAAAGCCGGAAGTGGCGCTATGGCTCAAGTGGTAGAGCGCTAGGCTTGAGCTGAAGAGCTGAGGGACAGGGCCCAGGCTCAGAGTTCAGGCCCATGACTGGACCCCCCCCCAAAAAAATAGAAGACATGTTTATAAAAATTCCATTCATGCTAGGCCTTGTAGTTCTCACTTATAATTTCAGCAACTAGGGAAGCAGAAATTGGGGGATCAAAGTTTATGGTCAGTACAGGCAAAAAGTTAACAAGAACCCCATGTCAACCAACAACTGAACGTAGTGGTATGTGTCCAGTCTCCCACTAACATACGAAGTATAAATAGGAGAATTGGAGATAGCCCAGGCACAAAATACCAAACGTAACCAAAACAAAATGGGATATGTACATGACTCAAGTGGGAGAACACTTACCTAGTAAGTAGGAGGCTGTATGTTTAAATCCCAATACCATAAAAAAATTCATTCATTATTCCAGAGCTATTGAAAGGTGAATTTGGAACTGAATGATAATAAGTCAATATTTAACCTTACTTCTTGGTGATTACTAAACTTTCATGTGTGTATTTCTACACATATTTCTTTTTTCTTTTTCTTTCCCATAACCCAAAAGTTCTGTGTTACTGCTTAAAACTACACAGTTATCCTATTTGGAGTTGTAATCCTCACTTTTCTCCAAAACGTGAAGACTCACAGTTCCAATAATTGCTTTATAGTAATTATCTGAAATTCAGTCATTATGCCATAATAATTAAATATCCTTTTACCTAAAGACCAAATTGTAAAATTAACCCCCAATAACATAAAATTTTAAAAATTGAAAGGAGGAGGGAATGTTTAGTTTATATGCATAAATACATGTACAACAAATCATAAGAAAATAATTGAAACAACTGCAGTTCTGGATTCTATAGTTGGTCATGAGATTGTAGTTGGTATGTCTGACTTCCTTCTTCTTCTAGCCATTTCACATTTGTCTTACTCCAAGTAGTAAGAGTGAAGCAATCTAAATCTTCATTACTAAGGAGTCTGAGTCTTAGACATCCTAGTTTATTTTAGATACTGCCAGAGTTACTAAGTACCCAGAGAATTCCTTGTATTACAGTCTTTGCTTCCACTGTATATAGTAGCATAATTTCCCATTGGTGATCAGAACTGATCACTCCAGCTAGTTACCTTTTTGTCGGTTGGTTCAGTAGCATAAATAAGTAATTTGTAGAGCCAGTTGGCAGTATTAGTTTCTAGTTCAGAAGAACATTTGTTGTGTATTTTGGTGACATTGTTAACCTTGTAGAGACTAAGATCGCTAACAGATTTTAAAATTGTCCAGCTAAAGTCCTTTTAGCCTGGTAGATGTGATAGTGACAGGAGCCACTCCTATCTCTTGATTCCTAGACTGGCTCATATATTCTGTTTGTGGCAGAGACAGTGTCACATAATGGTCTCTGATTCAAAGAATAAATTTCGTTCTCTAAGAGTCCTGTCCTTTCACAATGTTGTCTTGCAATTGACTCCACAATTAAGTCCTTCAACAAGCCATTCTGCTTTCCAACTAGGTCCAGACACATCCAGATAATGGGACATTGGTCAAGACTAGTCGGATTCAGGGTTCACAGGGCTATCAGTGGTCTTCTTTTGCTGTGAAGTGAGTTCCTTAGTCAGATACTGTACTGTACAGAATGCCAATGTGGAGGATAAGGTGTTCTATCAGTTCACAGATGGTGATGCTGACAGCATTATGGGCAAGAAAAGTCAAAGTCATAGGTAGAATATCTGTGTACTCTAGTGAAAACCCCTATCTACTCTTTGTGATGGAAGAAAATCCATTGTCAGCAACTTGGCATTGGGTCACAGGCTAGTACCTCCTGGGGAATGGTGCTAGATTGCAATTAGTGTTGGTTTCTGTTCTTGACAAACGAGGCATTCAGTAATAGGGCTAGCCAGGTCAGCTGTGGTAAGGGAAGTTTATGCTGTTGTGTCCATGTATAAATTTACTTCATCCTTGAACTTGGTACTTTGGTCTTGAATATACTAAGGAAGGACTAGAACAACTGAAAAGAGATAATTAACTCACATACATTCATAGAATGTATTATTTTATCTTCTAGAATGTTGAGTCTACCCTATAATGGATATTCTTTAATGAGCATTCCCATGGGACAAAGTTTTCAAAGTTTATGCTTATTCTTAGAGATCCGTTCATATATTTTCCCCCCAAATGTCTTTGTTTCTAGTTTTTCAGCACTCTTCAGTTTCCTGATTGTTAAAGAAAAGCATCAACTATTTCCTATAACTTCATTCTGTGGTCACCTCTCATTCCAGACATGGTAGATAACCAGATGCAATGTTGAAAAAATGAGCATGCAAAAAGTTAGAAGAAATAGTGATAGACATAAAAGAGGAATTTCCTAGTATAAAAGCAATGAGAGAAATTATATAAGGAAGAGTATCTATACAAAAATAGGAATCTTGGGGCTGGGAAGTTGGCTCAGTGGTAGAGCGCTTGCCTTGCATGCATGAGGCCATGGGTTTGATTCCTCAGCACCACATAAGATAGAAGAAAAAAGCTGGAAGTGGTGCTGTGGCTCAAGTGGTAGAGCGCTAGCCTTGAACTGAAGAGCTGAGGGACAGCACCCAGACCCAGAGTTCAGGCCCCAGGACCGGACCAAAAAAAAAAAAAAAAAAAAAAAAGGAATCTTTAAATCACAGTACTGTAAAGAAAATAAAATTAAGTTTTGGGAAAATAATTTGAGAATTAACATTTTTAATTTGTTTGGATAATTTAAAAAATACTTTCAAGAGGGGAAAAACAGTTATTTCCATCACCAGTAATTATTAAAATGACTCAACTTGGGGCTTTGAGGTTTAATGTGAAGGAATTAGAATTAGAAGTGATTACATTAATTATTTTCTTTATTTAATTTTTTTAACAGCCACATCCTCTTCTGTAGTTTCTGCACACTCTCCGTCAGTTATTGTAGCTGTGGTTGAAGGAAGAGGACTTGCCAGAGGTGAGATAGGAATGGCAAGCATTGACTTAAAAAGCCCACAGATTATATTATCTCAGTTTGCAGACAACACAACTTATGCCAAGGTAAGACCCAACAACCTTAAAAAATGATTCATCCTAGGGTGTAGTTTGCAGATATCCATGTCCATGCTTTGCTAATTAACTTAAAGTTATATGTTCCAGTATGATTACATTACATTAAATTAAATCTATTTTATACCTGATTTTTGTTGTTAAATATATTTTATCCTAAACATATAAGCCGTCTTATTTGAATACTCAAAGTTACTGTTAATATTAATTTATGAAATTAAAACAGCCAAGTTATTCACTATTATCACAGAAACTTTGAAGTTAAATGATTTTCAGTCTCAGAAGTAACATTCAGGATTTATTTGTTTAAAATCTTTTTTGAAAAATTATAAACAGCAATAGTTTGAATAATGATATATTTAAAGCCACAAAGTAGTCAATAAATATAAATTCTAATCTAAAAGTCTACTAAAATAGGTAATAAATGATAGAGAATCCATATACTTAACTTGACACTCTTGATACACTTTAAGCAAAAGGAAATATTTTAGGTAATAAGAAATTTTCTCAGCATTGATAAGTTCAACTTAAATATTCCCAGACTCATTTCAAAGATGAAGTATGTGATAATCCTATTTCCAGAGGATTGTTTACACTGAAATTGTATTTTTATTTTATTTTTCTAGAGTTGTGAGAAACTAGTGTCTTAGATCAGAGATAATTTAGTATCTCTACTTGTTACCATCACTTCAATTATTTTTGGAGGTGGGGCTGTGGCTCAGGTGGTAGAGTTCTTGCCTTGAACTAAAGAACCCAGGGATAGCACCCAGGCCCAGGGTTCAAGCCCTGGTACTGGCAAAAACAAAACAAAAACCCAAACAAACAATTATTTCCCCTTTATTTTATATTATTCATGGTTTTAGGCCACTGGCTTATTGTTACGGAAATTTTTGTGAACTATTAGGTAGAGGTAGTCTTCTCTTAATCTATTTTATTTTATTTGTATATTTTTTATTGTAAAGATACTATACAAAAGGGTTACAGTTACATGAGTAAGGTAATGAATACATTTCCTATTGAGCACTGTTACTTTCTCCTTTTTTCCCCCCTACAATCACTTCTCTCCCCACCGCCCCAACTCCTTTCTCTCTCCTCCCCTGAAGTTGTAAAGTTCATTTTCAACATAGTGTCTTGTGCATCCCATTGTTACAATGGGTCAATCTGTATCCTTATTTCAGCATTTTGTTATTTCCTTTTCTTCTAATCTATTTTAAAAAGCTGTTTGATCTAACTATAGACACTTAAAAATATAATAACATATGTTCTAAGAAATTTTATTGTTTGTTTTTCTCAGATTCTCCTTTATCACTGACCATTACATAGGCTTCCTTTCCCTAACAATTTTTCATTATAAATATTGACATCATACATTATCTCTGAGTATTTTGCAATTTTTGTGTAATTTCGCAAGAAAATGAAAAAAATAAAATTGTTAGACAAAGAGTTTCTGTGCTGAAAATAGCCCTAAAAAGTATACCTTATTTTGTAAAAAGTCAGTCTAAGGCATGAGGTAAATGTTTCCGTTCATTTCCATTTTTAACTTGTATTAGCATGGAATACTGATTGTATTAGACGTTTTAAATTTTTCATGGAGATAAATAGAAGAATTTATTTAAAAAATCTTAATTTGGGTATATATATTTGGTAAGTTCAAATTCTTGTGTCTAGGCTGTTATAAATTAGTGTGAGTATAAAATAATGTTTGCTTATGATAGTCTTTTCTATTTTTAGTTATATTGAAATGTATGCTTATCATCACATGAACCATCTAAAGTCTATAATTAGGACTGTTGTAATTTTATCTTTGAGTTATTTAAGTACTTTCAGAAAAATACAGAACTTTTAGAGACTATGCTAAGCTTACATTTAACAAAATGATTGAACAATTTCAGGTGATCACTAAGCTGAAAATTTTATCACCTTTGGAAATAATAATGTCGAATACTGCATGTGTTGTGGGAAATTCAACCAAGTTGTTTACTCTGATCACAGAAAATTTCAAGGTAAATGATTTTCATTTTCAAAAGTAAGATTCAATATTTGTTTAAAATCCATTTTGAAATATTATATTGTAAAGAGAATAGCTTGAGTAACTATAAAAAGTCCTGAAATGCTCAATAAATGTAAATTCAAATTAAAATACGACTAAAACAGGTAATAGAAATGTTAGATAATTCACGTCCTTGGTTTGGTACCCTTGATCTACTTTAAGCAAAAGGAAAAAATGTTTGAAGTAATAAGGATGTTTCTCAGCATAGATAAAGAACAGACATGTAGAAAAAGCATTTTCCTTAGTCATAGCTTTCTGGAAACTACTCTGCTGTCAGACAAGTTGAAATTGAAGTTCTCATAAGGGACAGAAGCTATTAATAAATGCTTTTTCCTTTAGGTAATTTCATCTATATTGCAACTTTCTCTGTAACATATACTGCCCCAAAGTTACCTTGCAAGTCTATCCTCCATTTGTGGGATTGTGAAACATTAGAGCTATAGAACCCTCTCCAAAAAATGCTGTCCTTCTCAATGAGGGCTTTTCTTCTAATGTACTAAATTAATCTTTTCCTCTAGCAACTGTGCCTTGTAGAAAAGCACTTGGGTTCTAAACATAGTAGGCAGCATTGCAGTTTGAGTAGTTCCTCAGAATACACAATATTTTGTTATGTTTGTAGACTTAAATTTTATCATATTTGGAACCAAACTGAGATTTAAGATGCATTAAGTGCCTTGCTTATTCTTTATGTAGTATCTGCAGTTATACAAAGTATCTTGTGGTGCTCTTAAAGATCTTACATTGTCTAGCTGTTTTTAACTCATTGCCAAAAATTGTCCCTATTCTAATTTCAGTTATCTCATTATCACACAAGTTTTCTTATTTGTTCTCTTTTATTTATTGGCCTCACATTTCCTTTCATTACCCATATTAAGTATTCATTTCCAACTTTTGGTTTTATTATTTTGATTAGTCTTTTTAGTCTTTTGGCAGAATAGACCTAGCAGAAACTTAACAGAATTCAAGCAGAAAGGGAAACTTGTTGACTTATGTAGCTGGGAGGTCTGTAGTTTGATAGATTCTATCCCTGCAGTGAATTGATATTTTCATTTTTATAACTATCAGAGTAGAAAGATCTGTCCCTTCTCAATTATATTAGCACATACAAAACTTATTGTAAGAGCCAATATGATATTGCTGTAAAATAAAAACTTTCATGTTTAACTTTTATTACATCATCTAACTTGCAGTTAAATTTCATGAGAGTAAAGTCTGAGAGCTACCTTGTACTATAATTCACCTGTCAAGATAGATATCCATTCTTTTCATAAATTTTGAAAATTTTTATTTAAATGTTGAACATATTAAAAATTATACAGTATTCATCTGTAGATTGTACAGAAGAATTTAGTGTGTATGAAAAAAATTTAGAGCACTTGCATTACACGTATAAGATTACTTTGAAATTAAAAACTCTTTCTAGAATGTTAACTTCACAACTATCCAGAGGAAATACTTCAATGAGACAAAAGGATTGGAGTACATTGAACAATTATGTATAGCAGAATTCAGCACTGTCATAATGGAAGTTCAATCCAAGTGAGTTACTATTTATGGAAAGAGATAAAGCTCCAGTGTGAATTTCACAAGATAGGGAGTGAAAAAAAAATCTGTCTGCTCTTTGTTGTATTCCTGACATATAGAAAAGTGCTTGGTTCATAATAAACACTCTAATGATTGAAATAATAACACAATTAACTAATATTTATACACAAAGTAGATACTGCTAAATTAATATGTATAGAATCTCATCAAATTACTCAAGTTTATTGTTCTAATGATCGTAGTTCACTCTACTTGGGAGTGAAAAGCACTAGTAGCTACAATGTTCTTGAAGTATGTAGAGTCTCAGAAGTGAAACATATTTGAAACTATTTCTTTTTTTTTCTTTTTTTTGGGGGGGGGGTCCAGTCATGAGGCCTGAACTCTGGGCCTGGGCACTGTCCCTCAGCTCTTCAGCTCAAGGCTAGCACTCTACCACTTGAGCCACAGCACCACTTCCGGCTTTTTTTTCTTTTTGCTTATGTGGTGCTGATGAATCGAACCCAGGGCCTCAGGCATGCAAGGCAAGTGCTCTACCACTGAGCCACCTTCCCAGCCCCATTTGAAACTATTTCTGTTATTTCATACTTAACTCCTAAAAACTGCTACAGGCTGGGAATGTAGCTTAGTGGTAGAGTGCTTGCCTAGCATTCATGGAGCCCTGGGTTCTATTCCTCAGTACCACATACACAGAAAAAGCCAGAGGTGGTGCTGTGGCTCAAGTGGTAGAGTGCTAGCCTTGAGCAAAAGGAGCTCAGGGACAGTGCCTAGACCCTGAGTTCAATTCCCAGGACTGGCAAATCAATAAATAAATAAAAATAAAAACGTCTACTGAAGACAGGGATATTTTTGGAATAGAGATTTCTTAGCACAAGATCAAAAGATACATGTTGTTAAAATACATTAGTTACATAAGAGGGTTTTTTATGACATTACCAGATGTACAATGTAAACAGACCCTCATTCTTCTTAAATAGATAACTTTCTTATAGCCTTTTAGTTAATCACAGACTGTTCACACCAAGGTCACAATAGACCTACTGACTCTACGTGTGTGTGTGTGTGTTTGTGTGTGTGTGTTGGGCACTGTCTCTGAGGGTTTTTTGCTCAAGGCTAGCAGTCTACCACTTGAGGCACAGCTCCACTTTGGTGGTTAATTGGAGATAAGAATCTTATGATTTCATTCCTGCCAAAGCTGGCTTTCTACTGAGATCCTCAGATCTCAGCTTCCTAAGTAACGAGGATTATGGGCATGAGCCATTGGCACCTGGTTCTGATTCTACTTCTTTTTTTTTTTTTTTTTTTTTCCGTTCATGGAGCTTGGGGCTTAAACTCTGGGCCTGGGCGCTGTCCCTCAGCTCTTCAGCTCAAAGCTAGTGCTCTACCACTTGAGCTACAGCACCACTGCCGGTTTTCTAGTGGTTAATTGGAGATAAGAGTCTGACAGACTTTCCTGTCCGGGCTGGCTTTGAACTGTGATCCTAAATCTCAGCCTCCAGAATAGCTAGGATTACAGGCATGAGCCACCAGTGCCCGCCTCTGACTCTACTTTTAAAGTCTCAGACTCTGAACATTGCATAGTGAGAAAGATAAATGAAAACCTGATATAGATTGCTGTTGAATGTTGTCTTTTATCCCTTAGGTTACATATCTCAATTTTTAGGGATTAGAGACTATTTCATTACTTCTTAAAAATTATGGATATAGTATATTTTGAATTTAAGTGATGCTATGCAAATAGTTATAATTTTTCTAATATTCATTAAAATTTTTTGATTTTCTAAAAATAGTGCTTTATCACTGGTCACCTTACAGGTATTACTGCCTTGCAGCTGTTGCAGCTTTGTTAAAATATGTTGAATTTATTCAAAATTCTGTTTATGCACCAAAATCGCTGAAGATTTGTTTCCAGGGTAGTGAACAGACAGCCATGATAGATGCATCATCAGCTCAAAACCTTGAGTTGCTAATTAATAATCAGGACTCCAGGTAAGATCATTCAGTTTTTCCTATGAAATGTCTTCATATATTAGATATTATATTTTCTTATGATTATTTAAAAGTCTTTAAGATTGTTTGGTCAAGAAATGTTGAATAAACACTTTTGCTCTTTTTACCTTTGTTTTAAAAAAGGTGTCTGTACTGAACAATGAAAAACAAAAACTCAGTTTTCAAAACTGGGTAATGGTCATTAATAGAAATTTCTCCAAAAAAGATAAACAAGTGGCCAAAGGACATGAAAAGATGTTTAATATCATTAGTCATGAAGGAAGGGCAAATTAGGTTAGATACCCCTTTTTACCCACCAGGATGTGGGCTGAAATTACAGATTTTCTGTTGTGTTATTATGACCTGGGGCTGGGAGGGTGACTCAGTGGTAGAGTACTTGCTTCATATGCATGAGGCCCTGGGTTTGATTCCTCAGCATCACATAAACAAAAAAAGCCAGAAGTGGCACTGTGGCTCAAGTGATAGAGCTAGCCTTGTGCTGAAGAGCTCAGGGATAGTGCCCAGGCCCAGAGTTTAAGCCCCATGACTGACAAAGAAAAAAAAGTTAATGACCAACTGTTAATTATTACTGTTTTACACTCAGTTTTACCTTTTCAGGCTTATATTTCATCAGTATTTATAAGCTTTGTTTGAGTTCCTACTATATATTAGGAACCCAAGTATTCCTAATACATAGAATTTTAAAAGACTCTACAGATTTTAAGATTCTTAATATAAATTTTAAAATTGGATAATACAATGACTAATATCTATTTTCCTCTTCCATTGCATCCCAAATACAATGATATTTTGAACTTCTCTTGACTCAGAATTCAGAGTCTGAACCTGAAGTGATCAATCTGAATGATCAATTCCAGATCACTTCTTATTACTCTTGTGTCTGCCACTATAATCCAATTCTCTTTAGTCTTGTTGGACTAAGATAACAGCCTCTTTAACTTGTCTTTCTGCCTTCTTCTTTCTCTACTACAATTAGTTATTCTCAACAAAACATCCTGAGGGTTATACTTTTAATTTAGAAATCAGGTCTTCTAACTTCTTTTAAAATCTGTCTTAAAATGGAATGCATAGTTTTCACAATGGCCTATGCGGACTACTATGTCCTGCTCTCTATTGACTTCATCTCTCTCCATTCTTTATTCTCTACTTGCCAAGATTTCCAACAGTTTCAATCTTTTTTTCTGGTTCTGGAGACTTTCTAGGCTCTATGATACTTTTTTGGAAACCTTGGACAAATTACTTAGTTTCCTTGTGCATTAGTTCTTTTTTTGCAAAATTTAAATTTTATTATAAAGGTAAAGGGTTATGGTTATATAAGTCATGTAATGAGTACATTTTTTTGAACAGTGCTACCCTCTCCCTCATTTTCTCCTACTTTTCCCCCTTCTGACCTGCCTCCCCCCTAGGTTGTAAAGTTCACTTCCAATATAGTGTCTAGTGAGTATCACTGCTGAATTGATTCACCCTTTGGTGAACCACTGTTTCTGTGGTTCCCCTTTTCCACCCCAAATCAGATAAACTTAAATACAAGACAAAAGGTGTAGAAATTAAAAAAATACAGTGATAAAAGGAAATAAACCAAAGGGGGAAAACAAAAGAAAAAAGAAATAACTGCAAAAAGTACAATAAAGAACTTCTTGTTTCCATTTCTTGGGTTCATTTCGATAAGCATCATTTTCTCTGGTTGTATGCACATAGCTATTGAGCCATTAGTTCTTTTAGTTATAAAGGGCTAAAGAAAGCATTTACCTCAAACTGTTGTTGTAGGGATTAAATGAATTGACACATATAAAGTGCTTAGGGCAATACCTGGTACATACTAAGTATTTAAAATGTGATGGCTTCTCATTATGTCATGATTTCCATACCATAGTTTTGTATTCTGTCTCTTTTTTTGTCAAATAAAAATATTTTTCAGTCAGCCAAACTAATCTGATTGATTCTCTGTATGCAATTTTTGTTTTCTTTTAACAGTTTCTGTACATTTAATTAAATTTTATTTAGATTGTATGTTTATTTCCCCCTATTCTTTGAGTTGTCCATGCATAAAGAGTAAATTGGTAAAAAATTATTCAGTCATTAACTATACTTTAAAAAAGTCCATGAGGGTAGAAATCATGTTTGTCTTGTGTGTTCTTAGGTTTTGAGTATTGTAAGAATTGAAGAAATATTCATTGACTATTAAAATGAATTTTCTATTTTGTACACATTAGTATTGTCATACAAAAGTCTAATGAAAAATACATATTGACAGTAGCTCATTTCCTTAAATTAATCACTTAGAAATTACTGCATTTTTTATTACTTTTTTTTATTGTGAGAATACGGTACTGAATTTTTTTACTTGTGTTCTTTTCTAACGTCTTCATTTGGGACAAGATTATATGTTGAATACTTGTTTTTATAAATGTAAAAATCTCTCTCCTTTAAGGGTATATTATTGGTATCTTACAGTTACTGGTGGAATGGAGAACTTTATTAGTGTGAATACTGTAACTGATCTACAGAAAAGGTCATTTTGCATAAAGAGATACTGTTGATTCTTAGTAACGAAAATGTGGTTCATTGATTGACAGCATATTTGGTAATGCACTCAAATGTAGGCTTTCAAGCTTTAGGTTAGTCTCGTTGCATTAGAATTCCTATGTAATGTAGTATGTGTTTAACTCTAAGAATCACTGATAGAAACTATAGGATGATTTAATTGCAACATTAAAATGCAGTTTCCTTGCATTTCTTTATGTATACATAATGAAATTCCCAATTTCTGTTTTCAAAGGAATAATCACACTCTCTTTGGTGTTTTGAATTACACTAAGACTCCTGGAGGGAGTAGAAGACTCCGTTCTAATATATTAGAACCGCTTGTTGATATTGAAACTATTAACATGAGATTAGATTGTGTTCAAGAACTACTTCAAGATGAGGAACTGTTTTTTGGACTTCAGTCAGGTAAATTAATATTGTCTACTTCTATAAATACAAACTATTAAACATGCAGTCCATTTGGTTGAGATACTTTTCTAAGTTTCTTAAAGGCTAGCAGTAAAGGTGTATATACTTAACATTTTTGTATGGAAATTATTTTTCTGAAAATTTCCTCTGAATTTTGTAATAAATAACTTCAGAGATATATTTTGATTTTTTTATTTACTGTATAGTATTCTTTTCTTTATTCTCTGGTTTCTTTTAGTTGCCCTTTATAATTTGCTTTATTTTATTTTATGTGGCCCTGGGGATTGAACTCCAGCCCTTTTGGTGTTCGTTGTTTTTCAGACTGAGTTTTAAGGTTTTGCTTGGGTACAGTTCTTCTACATTTGGCCTTACATGTAGCTGGAACTACAAGCACACACCATCCCTTCCAACTATGTTGAGATGAGCTGAGCTCTCACTGTTTTTGCCCAAGCTGTCTATGAATCATGATCCTCTCAATGTCTTTGTCCTGAGTAGCTGTAATTACAGGTGTGAACCACTTCAACTGACTGGCACTTGTAATTTTTTTTCTTAGTAATCTTCAAAGAAGAAAATATTTGTACAGACTAGGTAATTTGTATAAACTACGTAATTATCAACAGATGACTATTCACCATAGCCAAAATATGGAATCAGCTCACATGCCCTTCAGTGGACAAATGTGGTATATATATACAATGAATTTTGCTTAACTACTAGAATGAATGGTATTGGTTTGGTGCCGGCAGATCAAACCTGTAATCCTAGGAGGCTGAGATCTGAGGATCATGGTTCAAAGGTAGCCAGGGCAGGAAAGTCCATGAAACTCTTCTCTACACTTAGCCACCAGAAAACTGGAAGTGGTGCTGTGGCTAAATTGGTAGAATGCTCACCTTGTGCTGAAGAGCTGAGGGACAGTGCCCAGGCCCAGAGTTCAAACCCCACAGCTGACAAAAAAAAAAAAGGAAGCAAGGAAGGAAGGAAAGAACGAACGAAAGAAAGAAAGAAGGAAGATGTACTATTTGTAAGGCAATGGAAAAACTTGGAAAAAATTATGCTAAGTGAAGTAAGCCAAGTTCACATGGTTTCTCTCATTAGTGGTAGATAAGAATGTATCTATAAATCTATAAGTAAACACACTGGGTGGTATGCAAGCAGTTCTAAATGAATTAACTGAATTATAATAGATGCTGCAGTAAGTCAAAGCCTAATGAAATAAGCATGGAACAATGGGTACTTTCAAGGGGGTGGGGCTAAGGCAGGAGGGACATATAATGTAGGGGAAAGAGAAAAAGAGTGCAGTCAAGAATTCATTGTATCTGGGTTGGTCCAAGTAGATGAATGGATCAAGAAAATGTGGTATATATACACAATGGAATTCTATGCCTCCATCAGAAAGAATGACATTGTCCCATTTGTTAGGAAATGGAAAAACTTGGAAAAAATTATATTAAATGAAGTAAGCCAGGCCCAAAGAAACACAGGTCCCATGGTTTCCCTTATTTGCAATATCTAGTATATGTATGAGTCAAGCGGAAAAGGTCAGATAATGTGATGTTAGGAAAATGAACCCTTAGATATGTATTTTAATGTTTTTTTTTTCATACATGTGTTTCTAACGCATTTATAAGATTATTTCTTTGTTGCTTTGTATGTCCCTCCCCCACAGTATAACCCCTGCTTTCACTATATTTGATGTCAGTATAACTTGTGGAGGAGATGGGGAAAAACAAGTCGTTTAAGGATTCAGGTGGACCTGTTGCAACAATGAGAAGTACAAATTGTCATGTCAAAAACGAGCTTTACAATGTCGGTGGGGGGGGGGGAGGGGGGGAAGGATTGGGTGGGGGGAAAGGGGGGAGGCTGGGAAGGGAGGTGAAGGGTAAACAAAGGAGGAGGCTGCAATGCATGGTAAGAAATGTATGCATTATCCGGCCCATGTAATTGTAACCCCTCTGTACAGTATGTTCACAAATAAAATAAAATATAAAAAATAGAATTCATTGTATATACCACAAGATTTAGAACCACAAGGGAACCAAAGAAGTGAAGAACCTCTATGATGAAAACTTTAAAAACTTGAAAAAGGAAATCAAAACAGAACTTAGAAAGAGGAAAAAACTCCCATGCTCCTGGATTGGAAGGATCAATATCGTGAAAATGGCAATAGTTCCTAAGGCTATCTACAAATTCAATGGGATACCTATCAATATTCCAACCTCATTCTTCAAGGAAATAGGAGAGGCAACCCAAAAATTCATATGGAACAAAAAAAGATCCCCAAATAGCAAATACAATCCTTAACAGGAAGAACAGTGCTGGAGGAATATCAATACCAAATTTCAAACTCTACTACAAAGCCATAGTAATCAAAACAGGTTGGTACTAGCACAAGAACAGATCTCAGGAACAATGGAATAGAACTGAAAACCCAGAAATGAACCTAAAGACCTTCAGCCATCTAATCTTTGATAAAGGAGCTAAAAAAATAGAATGGAAGAAACCCTCTTCAGTAAATGGTGCTGGCAAAATTGGTTAAGTACTTGTAGAAAACTAAGACTAGATCCTTATATATCACCCTGCACCAGAATCAACTCCAAATAGATCAAAGACCTAGGAGTCAAAGCAGACACTCTGAAAACATTACAGGATGGAATAGGAGAAACCTTAGGTCTCCTTGGCACAGGCCGAAATTTTCTTAATAGAGACCCAGAAACACAACAAATCAAAGAAAGGATGGACAAATGTGACTGAATGAAATTGCAGAGCTTCTGCATGGCAAAGGACATAGCTAGCAAGATCAATAGAAAGCCCACAGAGTGGGAGAAGATCTTCACTAGCCATACAATGGTCAAGATCTCATATCTAAAATATACTTGGAACTCAAAAAATTAAATCCCCCAAGAACAAATCCTCAAAGAAACAACTGCCCAATAAATAAGTGGGCTAAAGACTTAAAGAGAAACTTCTCTGAAGAGGAAAGAAAGATGGCCAGTAGACACATGAAATGCTCAACCTCTGTAGCCATAAAAGAAATGCAAATCAAAACAACATTGAGATACCACCTCACCCCAGTTAGAATGGCTATAATCAAGAACTCTAATAACAACAGGTACTGGAGGGGATATGGACAGAAGGGGACCTTACTGCATTGTTGGTGGGAGTGTAAACTTGTTAAACCACTTTGGAAAGTAGTATGGAGGTTTCTCAGAAGATTCCACATAGAGCTCCCCTATGACCCAGAAATTCCACTTTTGGGCATTTACCCAAATAATCACAAACAAGACCATACCAGAACAACTATGTTTATTGCAGCATAAGCCATATATCCAACCAAGTCTCACAAATATTTTGTCTGGATTAGCCTACAACCACAAACAATCCTTCCAATGTCAGCCTCTCAAGTAGCTAGAATTACAGATGTGTGCCACTATAATTGTTGTTCATTTGTTTTTTAAATGTACTGGAGTTTGAACTCAGGACTTTGTGCTTGCTAGGCAGACTATCACTTGAGTCACACCTCTAGCCCTGGAACTTCTTTAAGTTATTTAAATGTATTCATCCTCATTTTCTGACCGTGGTACTCAATAGTTTTTGCCTAGAATATTTCCTCTTCCTTCCCCGAAACTTTCTCTTAAGCTACTCTTGAATGTATTACAGTTTGTCCTTGTTGTTGTTGTTGTTGGTTGTGGGTCTTGAACTCTGGGCCTGGGCACTGTCCCTCAGCTCTTCAGCTCAAGGCTAGTGCTCTACCACTCAAGCCATGGTGCCACTTCCGGTTTTCTGTTGGTTAATTGGAGATGAGTCTCATGGACTTTCTTGCCCAGGCAGGCTTTGAATCCGTGATCCTCAGATCTCAGCCTCCTGAGTAGCTAGGATTACAGGCATGAGTCACCGGAGCCTGGATACAGTTTGTCCTTTACTATTCCAGTTTAGATGCCACTTCTAGACATCTCTCTGACTACCAAGTGTGTGTTGGATATCATGTGATGGCATTTTTCCTACAAGTTTCCTGTAGTATTTTGTTAATAGTATTTATCTTGCTATATTATAAACACATGTTTGGTTGGATTATTTTAATATAAAGCTAGGCTATAATAAGTGTTCATATTTTTAAACTAATGACTTACTGTTGAACTGTATTGTTTTTGCCAAGATAAAGACTATCTCATATGATGGGACTTTAATTGGTTCTTTTATTTCAAGTACATGTACAAGAGAAGACAAAATAAGTAGTGATTGCCATTAGAACTGTCCATTTTATCTCTTAAGGATCATATTTTGTATCATATATATTTTCAGTTGTACCATGAAACTTAAATACTCATGCTCTTTTTGTTTCAGTTATATCAAAATTCCTTGATACAGAGCAGCTTCTTTCTATTTTAGTCCAAATTCCAAAGCAAGACACGGTATGACTACATATGCATTTTATGTTATACTATTGTATGTTATATAACTTATCTTGATGTAATGTAACAATGGGAAAATATAAAAATGGTTTCAGAAAGTACTTGATATCTGGAGGATTTTAATGTTTTTAAGGAGAAATTTTAAAAATTAGTACAACACAAATTCTTTAAATAGTTGAGGAATTAGCATATTTTCATTAATCAATATTTAGAAAGTGACAGGTTTTTAAAACTTAGACTGTAAACAATTTGTATAATAGAAGATACAAAGAATAGAGATTGTTCTCATAAATGACTATCATGGGAGAGGAAAAGAGAGTACTAAGGGATGAAGATGATTAAAGTATGTGTTATGTAGATATATTTAGGTATATGTATATATATTTATGTTATATGTGTACACATATATACACACCCACATGATAACACAATGAAACCCACCGAACACTTGGAAAAGGAGGAGGAATTGAATTCTGTAGAGGAGGCCTGCTACCATCAGTCTGCTATCATGGGACTTGTAGTATTTTACTCCCTTTCCATTATTAATAACTATTCTTCGTCAATAAGAAACATGTGTCCTAATATATTGCTATATTTGATCTCTTTTTTATGTATGTGACTAATCTCTCACTGACACTCCCTTTTCCATGCAGATACCGTCTTTATTCTGCCTATATTCTAGTACCCCACATTGAACTAACTCTTATATAGAAATCCTTCTTTCTTCTCTTGCACTCTATACTACATGAAGCTTACCTCCTATTTAAAAGCTTTCTTCAGCCTACTTGGGATCCCAAGCCTATACTAGGCTTCCTTTCTCCCCTTGTATGGATATTTCTGTGGGTCTATGAGCTCATATACCCTGTGTCGAAGACTTCCAACTTGGGAATCCTTGTTATGCTCCAGTACTCTCCATAAGCTGGCTTTTACTCTCTGTTCCACATCAAGGAATGCTTTCTTTTCCCAATGTACTTTCTGAAAATAACAACTTGCACTGTGTATATTAAAATCAAGTAATTTCTGCATGTATTGAGACAGAGTCTTTCACTTTGCTTTTGAATATGCTCTTGCTAATCTGGTATGTAACAATGTTTTTGGAGTTATTAAATGTTTTAGAACTTTCATAGACTTAATATGGGTAGGCAGAATGAAATAGGTATCCAGATGTTATACTCATCAACTGACATATGTTGAATGGTAACCTATTTGTACAACTACTTAAAGAATATAAAAATAGAATAAAATATAGATAAGCAAGTAATTGTACTTCCTGGCTCAGTCACTCCTTTTACTTATGCTCTAGATCCCTTGTCTTTTTGCCTATTCCTACACAGCAGTTTAGACTAGAGTCTGGCTCTAGCCCACTCTAGGTTTTTTTGCTTCTTTTTCTTTTTCTTTTCTGAATTTACCCTACTTTTGTTTCTACCACAAAACACCTTGTTTGTAAGTGATATCTGTAATTCCTTTCTTTTATCTCCTAACTTGTTATGATCATTGCCACCAATGAGGTCAAGGTCACCATCCTCAGTGGTGTTGGTCAGTGGTCTTTAAGGTGATCTAGCAGCAAAATTTCACACAGATGAACTCTTTTTTGGAGTGTTTTCCTCCTTTGCTTTCCAGAAAAGCACCTCCTTTTTAATTGTTGTTGGCGCATTTCTTATCATCTTTAGGAATTTAAAAATATTGAATAATAATATACATTAAGAACTATATGAGCCGGGTGCCTGTGGCTCACACCTGTAATCCTTGCTACTCAGGAGGCTGAGATCTGAGGATTGAGGCTCAAAGCCAGCCCAGGCAGGAAAGTCCCATGAGACTCTATCTTCAATTAATCACCAGAATACTGGAAGTGGCGCCATGGCTTGAGTGGTAGAGCCCAGGCCTAAAGTTCAAGCCCCACGGCTGACAAAAACAAACAAGAAAAAACAACTATATGAAACAAAAACGCAGTGTTCACTGGCTTATCAGAAAGTGAACAATAACCTAGGTTAGGAAACATATTGCCAGTAGTTCAAATCTTCCCTTCTCTTTACCCTTTAGTCTCTTCCTCCCTCTTTTTAATGACTACTTTCTTGTTTTTCTTAATAATACAGTTTTACCTGCTTTTCCAAAAATCTTTACATTTAAAGGATCGCTGTGCATGTGTGTGTGTGTGTGTGTGTGTGTGTGTGTGTGTGTGTGTGTGTGTGTGTGTGTGTGTGTGTGTGTGTGTGTGTTGATACTGGGGGGCTTGAACTCACCTCTTGCTCATCTTTCTATTTTTTTATTTTATTGCCTTCTGTGATTTGTTTAGCTTCACTTGTAGTTTGGTATCTTCGTCCACTTGTAGTTTGCTTTGGCACTGAGTTTTGTGGTATGGATGTTGCTCATGTGTCACCCACACCTTGTTGATATTCACTTTTGTGCAAAGGAAGTTTTCATATTGGAATCTGCTGAGTTTCTCTTTTGCGTACTTTCGCTGGTTAGAGTTGAGACCAAAGGGCATTAAGGAGATAATGTTCTTGGCAACAGCTCCTATCCTTTAGTTAATAGGAATTAGAGATTTAATTACCCATTTGGATAACATCTGGACTATATTTTATAAAACATTCTCTGTACTATTTACCAAAAGTCTCAGTGGGATTGAGGTTACAGTACCACACAAGGGTAGCTTGATCATTAATGCAACCTTGCTTAGTGTCCTTTTTTCCCCTGTTTTACTTATTCCGTCTTACTTGTTGCTGAAATTACTTGTCGGTTAGATTATTTTCCTTCAAATTCTAGTTCTGAAAGATGTCCAGAAGAATCTGGTTTGATTTATTATTATCTTTTGATAAACAGAAAGTCTTAATTCCCCCCCCCCCCTTTCAAGGTTGAGGATTAAACCATGTTAGTCAAGTGCTCTACCACTGAGCTACATCATCAGTATAGCATTAAATTATTTTTTGAAAGTAGACGTACAAAGGAGTTTAAATATCAAATGTCAGCTTATAAGTACAATGCTGACTGAAGTACTTCATGTAAAGGAGTCTGGTTTATCATGGTTTTTTTCTTTATAGTTAGTGCTTGTCATGTTCTACTTAAGGAGTCTTTACCTGTCCCATACATCTTGATTGTACTCATGGACTGTAAGTTATGGAAGTGAGTGAATGGTAACTCAGATACAATGATGCCATTAAAAGAAGATTTTGATATCCAAGAGGAGAGGGCACAACCATACAAGGAAGTATCAGAGACAGAAAGAAAAGGGGGAAAGAAAGCAAACTTTTATCACCAGTGTCAAGTAGAGATGACTCTAATAGGCAGCAACTGGAACATGATGTTAACGTTTATGATTGAAGGGTATGTAGTATGATTGTGTGTGTGTGTGTGTGTGTGTGTGTGTGTGTGTGTGTGTGTGTGTGTGTGTGTGTGTGTGTGTGCATGCGCACACGCTCATGCTTCAGCAAAGGTTAGACTGTAGAGTATAAACAATTTTGGCTATCACTTGGGCTGTGTGTTTATCAGATAACCAAATCATTAGTTATAAATTAATAAAAGTTAGAGTATCTGAGGCCTTGAAGTTATCCTTATTTTTATATTATGAAGTTTTATTGTTTTGCTTTTTTATCTTTAGACCAACAGTCTACTTGAATTATGTTTTGTCTGTAAGATAAAAGAAAAGGCCACATTTCTTTTTCTTATATGCATTCATTACTGTGCTGTTATCATTTATGGAAAAGTCCTTTCACTACCGTATGGTAACAAGCTTTTACATAAACCAAATGCCCATATATGTTTGGGTCTGTTTCTGTATTCTTTATTCTGTTTCATTGGCCTTTCTATTTGGTGGTAGTGGTCTAGTTTCCTTTATTTTCCGCATTTCACTTCCTTTTGTTCCCTTCCCTTCTCCTTTCCTTCTTATCTCCTTCTCTCTTTCTCTCTTTCTCTCCTTTTCTCCCTCCCTCCCTTCCCTTCTCCATCCTTCCTTTCCTCCTTTCCTCCATTCCTGCTTCCTTCCTTCCTTCCTTCCTTCCTTCCTTCCTTCCTTCCTTCCTTCCTTTCTTCCTTCCTTCCTTCCTTCCCTCCCTCCTTCCTCCCTCCTTCCCTCCCTTCCTTCCTTCCTTCCTTGCTTCTTTCCTTCCTTCCTTCCTTCCTTTCTTTCCACATACTATGCATCCCAGGCTGTCCTCAAACTCATTACATATCCCAGGTTGTCTATAAACTCACAATCCTATCTCAGCCTCCTGAGTGCAGGAATTATAATTATGTACCACCAAACCCAGTTGGCACAGTTTCTTAATAGTTTTATTTATTTATTTATTTATTTATTTATTTATTTATTTATTTATTTATTTATTTATTTGGGGGGTCTGGTCGTGGGGCCTGAACTCTGGGCCTGGGCACTGTCCCTCAGATCTTCAGCTCAAGGCTAGCACTCTACCACTTGAGCCACAGTGCCGCTCCGGCTTTTTTCTTTTTGCTTATGTGGTGCTGAGGAATCGAACCCAGGGCCTCATGCATGCAAGGCAAGCGCTCTACCACTGAGCCACTTCCCAGCCCTTTAATAGTTATGTTTATTACAAGTTGATATTTAATGTAGTAATCACACCTTGTTCTTTTGCAAGAATGTACTGGCTAATTTTGGATCTCTCTTTTGGAGGTAGTGATGATAACATCTTGTGTTTAGCAAATTTTATTTAATTTTAAAATGACAGTTTCAGAGCTGCATTGTTGTAAGAGGATATGAGATCACCTCTCTTGGAATTAATGACATTTATTATAGTATTTCTTATACCTTGGGCCATATGGTCATAGCAACACTACATAATACTGGGGATATAGGTCAGGGGAAGCTCAAAAGAAACACACATATAAATACATTATATCAAATATCCACTCTTACTTCTTTTATCATTGTTGATAAATTAATACATTCATGGGACCATTCCTCATTTCTCAGATTGAATATCACTGCTCAGGTCTGCACAGAGTCCAATTAAATTCATAAAAATGTATTTGTATAATGTAAAATATGATTAATTTGAAACTACCAACAATATGAATATTGTTGAAAAGCAACTTGTACATACAAGATCTAGTGGGGAAAATTTGTTTTTCTGTATCTATGTGGGAGATTCAGATCCAGCCTTTGAAATGTCTTTCTGCAGATATTTGTGTGTGTGTGTGTGTGTGTGTGTGTGTGTGTTTCAGTTAGCTTCTTGGTGCACCTCAGGATTGATCCTTGTATACTTTTGCTATTATAGCTTAAATTCAACTCAAGATGCTAAAACAAATGAAAGTTGGAAATAATGCTATAAATTCTTATTATCATGAGTCAGTAATTCTTCATCATTCTCTAGGCTGCCATCCTTGCTAAGCTTTTACAAAAATATGTGGAATGCAACAAGAGTTGAATGTTAAAGGGGAAAACTAATTCTTTTATTAAATATTTATGGTATAGTATCTACATTTGGATTTTTATCTTTACAGATTAATGCAGCTGAATCAAAGATAACAAATCTAATATATCTAAAACATACCTTGGAACTTGTGGAACCTTTAAAGGTAATTTATATGTGAATATTATACAAAACATGTTAGGCACTATTTTTAAACTACTTATTTAGAAAATAATATTAACTTAGAGGAAGTTGTGAGACTATCCAATGAATTTCTGTACTTTTCTCTCTTTATACATATAGCACATACACAAATACATTGTCTTTATTGTTAATGATTATTATATCATTTGGAAGTAAGTTACAGCATCAAATACTGCAATATATCTCTTAAGAACAAGGATGTTCTCATATAACTACAGTGTAATTTTCATATTTAGGATTTATAATGTAGGTATAATACCATTACATGATGTACACCCTATAGTCAGTTTTTCAGTTTTAATATTCTTTTTTTTGGGGGGGGTTCTGTTTGTGGGGCCTGAACTCTGGGCCTGGGCACTGTCCCTCAGCTCTTCAGCTCAAGGCTAGCGCTCTACCACTTGAGCCACAGTGCCACTTCCCGCTTTTTTCTTTTTGCTTATGTGGTGCTGAGGAATCGACCCAGGGCCTCAGGCATGCAAGGCAAGCACTCTACCACTGAGCACCTTCCCAGCCCCAGTTGTTTTAATATTCTGTAAAGCATTTTTCCCCTGATACAGAGTTCAGTCCACAACCATGTATTGTTGAATTTAATGTCTTCAGACTTTCTTGTTTGGTTGTGGAGATATGGTCTTGCTAAGAAGTCCAAGCTAGTCATTAACTCATGATCTCCTTGTACCAGCTTCCTAAGAGCTGGGATTACATATACTTCTATGCCCAATGATATTATTTTTTTTCTTTTTTTGGTCAGTTGTGAGGCCTGAACTCTGGGCCTGGGCACTGTCCCTCAGCTCTTCAGCTCAAGGCTAGTGCTCTACTACTTGAGCCACAGTGCTACTTCTGGCTTTTTCTGCTTATGTGGTGCTAAGGAATTGAACCCAGGCCTCATGCATGTAAGGCAAGCACTCTACCACTGAGGAGTCACCTTCCCAGACCCCCACTGATATCTTTAAACCCTTAAAATGGAAAAATTTGTTTTCTTTCATGCATGATTTTATCATTTTGAAGATAAAACAACTTTTAGACAATTGGTAGGAATACAAAAATCTGACTAGTTTATAGAAATGTTAACAACATTCATCTTTTCTATTTTTTTTGTGGGAGTGCTGGGAATTGAACATATGGCCTGAATATGCTGAATGCACGATGTACTGTAGAGCTACGTTCCCAGCTTCTGCAACATACATCTTTTCATCTTGTGAAACAACTTCTAGAAAATGTGTCTGAAAAAGCTATTAAGAAATGTTGACCAGTCTTATTTCTGGTGATGACCATTGCTATATTATATATTAGTGAAAAACTATAGTTAGACTAAACTCCATTTATTAGAAGTAGTGCCTATTTGATTTTCACAGGATGGGATTGCTGCAAAAATTCTTCATATTCATGCTATCGTATTAAGTGGGGGGAAAAGAAGTACATATGATATGCTATTTTAGAGTATCTTTACTAAGGTAATATAACTATGAACAATTTAGTTTTTTCTTTGGGTTTCTGTGAACTTTCAAATTTTTATCAGGATGTATAATTAATTTTCTGTTCCAAAACAAAAAAGTTATAGATATTGTCTAAAATCACAGTATAATAAGAGGCAAATGTAAAGTTAACTATGAGTTCTCCTCTTTTCTGTTTATTTAATTAGTGATCCCTTATAATATCAAGCAAAATTAAATTTCATTTCCTACTTTTAGCATATTAGAATGGAGAAATCGCTTTATTTATAAATATACAAAGCATTTTTCTAGCCCAAATCTTAGAATTATGTAGAGAATAAATGTATAGCAGTAGCCCACTTCTGTTATTAATTGGATGTTAATTATTAGAAGATTAGAAAAATAGAAGGCATAAAAATGAAACACTGGATTACACTTACCAACCAAATACTTTTAAATCTGGAAAATGGGAAAATACAATTTGCCTAAAACATTTCTATGAAATAGAAATACTTCAAATATTTCTGTGAAGATAAAAATGAGAAAATGAATCAAGGAAGCATCTGATAAAGTATAAACTATTAGTTATATAAACTACTATGCTTAAATAATATTATAATTTGTTATCTTTAACTATTTTTATTTTGTTTCTTTTATAGATGACTCTGAAGGACTGTAGCACAACTTTATTAAGAGCTTACTATGGCTCCTTGGAAGACAACAGGTTTTTGTTACTTGTTAATAAAATAGATATTCTTTCCTATCTGATTATCACTGATTTTAAAAGCTTCAATCCTATTTGGATAAAAATTACTTGAATCTGTTTCACTTATTCATTAAAATTCTAATTATAAATTTCATTTGCAAGAGGAATAACTAGACTAAGAGCACATTGATTAATCAGTAATGACTGATAGAGTAGCATAAAAATTGAAACTCACGTACAAATTTAGTATTTAATGTTTTAACCATGGAAAAATGTACACATATAAAAACATACTTTCTTTGTTAAACCATGAAAGGCCTAATGTAGCCAAAAATAATAGTTATGCATATTTAATAGGAGCTAGTTACAGGTTAACTTTATTAATGTTAAATTGTTAACAGTCACACTCAGGTTTTTGAACAAAAAGATTTTTTATGCTTAAAATTATTTTATTGATTCAAGATTTATATTCTCTATAAGGCCACATACTAAGTTAATAATAAAACCAACTTAATTACATATAAAATACAAAACAGTATAAAGAAAAATGTTAGGTAAATAGGTCTACAAGATTTCTGATTTGCATAATCACTGCACCTGATTACTGACAGTTGTGAGATTCCTGTTACACTGAGAGTGTACCCTTAGTTACTTTGGCCTTTATTGAGGGCAGAAAGCAATGTGTTCTTTCTCTGAATCTGGACCTGACACTACTCTTTTTTTATTGTTAAAATACTGTACAGAGGGGTTACAATTACATGGGCAAGATAATGAGTACATTTCTTATCAAGCATTGTTGCCTCCTCCGTTGTTTCACTTTCCCATCCCTTCCCATCTCCACCACCCATCCCCCTAACCCCACCCACCCCTGCCCCCTGGCCAAAGTTGTAAAGTTCGTTTTTCGACATAACGACTTGTACATCTCATTGTTGCAATGGGTCTACCTGTATCCCTATTTAAACCATTTGTTTTTTCCCTTCCCCTCCACAAATTATGTCAACATTAAATACAGTGAAATCAGGGCTTATACTGTGGGGGAGGGACATACAGAGCAACAAAGAAATAATCTTATAAATATTTTAGAAACAATCCCATGAAAGAAAAAAAAACATTTGAATCCTTATCTTGGGGTTCATTTCACCTAACATCAATTTATCTGACCTTTTCTGCTTGTTTCAGACATATACTAGTTATTGCAAATAAGGGAAACCATGGGACCTGTGTTTCTTTGAGCCTGGCTTACTTCACTTAATATAATTTTTTCCATGTCTTTCCATTTCCTAACAAATAGGACAATGTCATTCTTTCTGATAGAGGCATAGAATTCCATTGTGTATATATACCACATTTTCTTGATCCATTCATCTACTGAGGGGCATCTGGGTTGGTTCCATATCTTAGCTATGGTAAATAATGCTGCAATAAACATAGTTGTGCTAGTAGCCTTAGTGTGGTCTTGTTTGTGATCATTTGTGATCATTCCCAAAAGTGGAATTGCTGGGTCATAGGGGAGCTCTATGTGGAGTCTTTTGAGGAACCTCCATACTGCTTTCCAAAGTGGTTGAACATTTTACACTCCCACCAACAATGCAGTAAGGTTCCCTTCTGTCCACATCCCCTCCAGCATCTGTTGTTATTAGAGTTCTTGATTATAGCCATTCTAACTGGGATGAGGTGGTATCTCAATGTTGTTTTGATTTGCATTTCTTTTATGGCTAGGGAGGTTGAGCATTTCTTCATGTGTCTATTGGCCATCCTTCTTCCCTCTTCACAGAAGTTTCTCTTTATGTCTTTAGCCCACTTATTTATTGGGCAGTTGTTTCTTTGAAAATTTGTTTTGGGGGGATTTAATTTTTTGAGTTCGAAGTATATTTTAGATATGAGATCTTGACCATTGTATGGCTAGTGAAGATCTTCTCCCACTCTGTGGGCTTTCTATTGATTTTGCTAGCTATGTCCTTTGCCATGCAGAAGCTTTGCAATTTCATGCAATCCCATTTGTCCATCCTTTCTTTGATTTGTTGTTTCTGGGTCTCTATTAAGAAAATTTCAGCCTGTGCCAAGGAGACCTAGGGTTTCTCCTATTTTATCCTGTAATGTTCTGAGAGTGTCTGCTTTGACTCCAAGGTCTTTGATCTACTTGAAGTTGATTCTGGTGCAGGGTGATATATAAGGATCTAGTCTTAGTTTTCTACAAGTAGTTAACCAGTTTTGCCAGCACCATTTACTGAAGAGGCTGTCTTTCTTCCATTCTATTTTTTTAGCTCCCTTATTGAAGATTAGATGGCTATAGGTCTGTAGGATCATTTCTGGATTTTCAATTCTATTTCATTGGTCCTGAGGTCTGTTCTTGTGCCAGTACCAAGCTGTTTTGATTACTATGGCTTTGTAGTAGAGTTTGAAATTTGGTACTGATATTCCTCCAGCACTGTTCTTTCTGTTAAGGATAGTTTTTGCTATTCAGGGTCTTTTATTGTTCCATATGAATTTTTGGATTGCCTCTTCTATTTCTTTGAAGAATGAGGTTGGAATATTGATAGGTATCCCATTGAATTTGTAGATAGCCTTGGGAAGTATTGCCATTTTCACATTGTTGATCTTTCCAATCCAGGAGCATGGGAGGTTTTTCTACTTTCTAAGTTCTGTTTTGATTTCCTTTTTCAGGTTTTTAAAGTTTTCATCATAGAGGTCCTTCACTTCTTTGGTTAAGTTAATTCCTAGGTATTTTATTTTTTGTGGGGCTGTTACGAATGGAGTTGCTTTCCTAATTTCAGCTACTTTTTTCTCATTGTTGGCATACAGAAAAGCCATTGATTTTTGAGGGTTAATTTTATACCCTGCTACTTTGCCAAAGTTTTGAATCAGCTTGAGTAATTTGGGAGTAGAGTCCTTGGGATTCTTTAAATACAAGATCATGTCATCTGCAAAGAGTGAGAGTTTTACTCCATCTTTCACTACTTGGATCCCCTTTATGTTTGCATCTTGTCTTATTGCTGTAGCTAGGCATTCTAATACTAGACTGAAGAGAAGTGGAGAGAGTAGACATCCTTGTGCAGAGGAGTCAGAATTACATGGGCAAGATAACGAGTACATTTCTTATCAAGCTCTATTGCCTTCTCTTTGTTTCCCCTTCCCATTACTTCCTATACACCCCCAACTCCTCCCACCTGATCCTACCCCCAACCACAAATTTGTAAAGTTCCTTTTTTGACATAATGACTTATTGTTGTAATTGGTCTGCCTGTATCCCTAGTTAAACAATTTGTTTTTTCCCTTCCCCTCCACAAATTATACCAACATCAAATACAGTGAAAGCAGGGGTTATACCCTGGGAGAGGGACATACAAAGCAACAAAGAAATCATCTTATAAATATGTTAGAAACAATTGCATGAAAGAAAAAAAACAATTTGAATACTGTGTGTTCATTTTTGTTGAATATCATGAACATTTTAATTTCCTTTCTAATCTCTTCCATGACCCACTGGAGACTCAACAGTGTGCTGTTCAGCCTACATGTGTTACAGGACTTTCTCTGGTGGCTTTTGGTGTTGAGTTCTAATTTTATTCCCTTGTGGTCTGAGAGAATGCAAGGTATAACTTCAGTGTTTCTGAATTTGAACAAGTTTGCTTTGTGAGCTAAAATGTGGTCTATTTTGGAAAATGTTCCATGTGCTGCTGCGAAAAATGTGTATTCTGATGCTGTTGGGTAAAATATTCAGTAGATGTCTGTTAAATCTAGTTCACCTATGCAGTTATTTAGATCTGCAGTTTCTCTGTTGAGTTTTTGTGGAGTTGATCTATCTAGTGGGGATAGTGGTGTGTTAAAGTCCCCAACAATTAATGTCTTTGCATCTATGTGAGATTTAAGGGAAAGTAGTGTTTTTTGGATAAATTTGGGTGCTCCGTTGTTTGGTGAATAGATATTAAAAATAGTAATATCCTCCTGAAGGAGAGATCCCTTAATTAGTATATAACAACCTTCTTTATCTCTTCTCACTAATTTTAATTTGAAGCCTATTTTATCTGATATTAGGATTGCAACTCCTGCCTGTTCGGGGGGGGGGGGGCATTTGCTTGGTAGATTTTATTCCAGCCTTTCACTTTCAAAATATGTTTGTTTTTATGGGCAAGGTATGGCTCCTGAAAACAGCAGATAGAAGGATCTTGTTTAATCCAACTAGCAGTCTATGTCACTTAATTGGAGAGGAGAGTTAAGTCCATTAATGTTGAGAGTTAGGACTGAGAGGTATTTGGGAGTTCCTGCCATTTTATTCACCTTCTTGGGGGCTGCGGCAACTGGGTTCTTCCTATGGTTCTTGGATTCTCAGTTTGGGTGTGTTTTCTTGGCCTTTATTGTGGTCTTGTTGGTTTTCTATGTGTAGGACATCTTTAAGTATCTTTTGTAGGGCTGGTTTGGTGGAGATATGTCATTTCAGTTTTTCTTTGCTATGGAAGGTTTTTATTTGGCCTTCAGTTATGAAGGAGAGTTTAGATGGGTACAGTATTCTTGGTTGATAGTTGTTTGTCTTTAGGGCATGGCATATATCATTCCAGGCTCTTCTTGTTTAATTGTCTCTGTTGAGAAATCTGAGGTGATTCTAATTTGTTTCCCTTTATAGGTGATTGATCTTTTCTTCTTGAGAGTTTTAAGGATCTTTTCCTTGGTCTGAATTGATCCTGTGCGGATTATAATGTGATCATGGGAGGTCCTGTTCTGGTCTGGTCTATTTGGGGTTCTAAACACTTCTTGTATCTTAATAGGCCTATCTTTTTGCATGTTTGGGAAGTTCTCTGCTAGGATCCTGTTAAACAAATTTCCTAGACCATTAACTTCTAGGATCCCTAACACTACTCTTGATAGGCAGTGTGAAGTGTTTGAGAGAATGATCATCAAGAATAATTTATAATTCTTTAATTTTTACTCACAGAAATGGTCTGTTATGTATAATCTGGAAGATATATTTATACATTTTAGAACTGTATTTAATGGTGTCATATTATTTTAGAATAGTCCTTACTGATGAAATAGTTTCTTTTCACCATCCTAGCTCTAACTTACATAATTATAAGTATTTATTATTTATTTTCAAATAACCTTCAA
The DNA here is from genome assembly GCF_024711535.1 of Dipodomys merriami. Classification (NCBI taxonomy): domain Eukaryota; kingdom Metazoa; phylum Chordata; class Mammalia; order Rodentia; family Heteromyidae; genus Dipodomys; species Dipodomys merriami. The sequence continues at coordinate 6,176,955 of NW_027206290.1, forward strand.
CAAAATTTACTATCATTAACTATGATTCAAATTATAAATGAAAGTAGCTGTTTGACTTATTACATGTGATTTTTTTTAACCTTAATTTTAGGTTTGGGATCATACTTGAGAAGATCAAAACAGTTATCAATGATGATGCAAGATACATGAAAGGATGTCTGAATATGAGGACTCAGAAGTGCTATGCTGTGAGGTCTAACATAAATGAATTTCTTGATATTGCTAGGAGAACCTATACAGAGATTGTAGATGACATAGCAGGTAATTTATCTGAGAATATTTTCTGTATTTTTAGGACTAAAACAATCATTAGTACATGCTATGCTTTTTCACTGATGATAAACAACTAGCTATGCATTGTTTTTTTTTTAAATCATAAAACTGCTAATTGCTCTTAATTGATACTTAAGGAACCTCACTTTTAAAAAAAAATGTAAATGTCAAATGTTATAGTGTATCTTTTCTCTAAATTTAAATAGGGAGTTACCTTCATACAACACTGTGTCAGTTATATGAACTATACAGGGCTATCATTACTCAATTTTCCATTGAGCCAGTCTAGTAATTCCATTTTTTCCAATTTCTTTTTTAATATATATTTTTATTGTAAAGATACTGTACCGAGGCTTCACAGTTACATGAGTAAGGTAATGAGTACATTTCCTATTGAGCATTGTTACCCCTTCCCTTGTTTTTCCCCTTACCATCCCTTCCCTCCCTACTTCCCCAACTCCTTTCCCCACCTTTCTACATCCCCCCTCACCCCCGTGCCCCAGAAGTTTTAAAGTTTGTTTTTAACATAGTGTCTTATACATCTCATTGCTACAATAGGTCCACCTGTATCCTTATTTCAGCATTTTGTTATTTCCTTTCCCCTCCCTAATTTAGAAAAATGTATATATAAGATGCAGGGCACTGGAATCAAATACAGTGAAAACAGGGGTTATACTGTAGGGGAAGAACATCAAAAGAAACAAAAAAATCACATAGTACATTATAAGTACATTAAAAACAACAGCAGCAAAGATAAATCTCCTGTGTCCCTATCTTGGGGTTCATTTTGCTTAGCATCATCTTATATGGTCATATATACATAGCATTTGACCTTTTCTGCTTGTCCTAGACATAAAGAGAGACTTATCTGAAGAGGAAATAAGAATGGCCATTAGACACATGAAGAAATACTCAACTTCTCTAGCCATAAAAGAAATGCAAATCAAAACAACATTGAGATTCTACCTCATCCCAGTTAGAATGGCTGTAATCAAGAAATCTAGTAACAGATGCTGGAGAGGATGTGGCCAAAAGGGAGCCCTACTGCATTGCTGGTGGGAGTATTCAACCACTCTGGGAAGCAGTATGGAGGTTCCTCAAAAGACTCCACATAGAGCTCCCCTATGACCCAGCAGTCCCATTTTTGGGCATTTACCCAATCACAAACAAGGTCATACTAAAGCTACCAGCACAACTATGCTTATTGCAGCATTATTCACCATAGCTAAGATATGGAACCAACCTAGATGCCCTTAGTAGATGAATGGATCAAGAAAATGTGAAATATATATGCACACACACAATGGAAATTCTGTGCCCCCATCAGAAAGAATGACACAGCCCCATTTGTTAGGAAAAGGAAAGACTTGGAAAGAATTATATTAAGTGAAGTAAGCCAGACCCAAAGAAAAATAGGTCCCATGGTTTCCCTTATTTGCAGTCTAGTAATTCTTTTAACAAGGATTTACTAAACTCTTATTATATATGGAAATTAATCTGAATAGTTGGAATACATAGTGACTTAAAGTCCCTGTCCTTATAGTTTGTATTATGTGGATAAGGCAGACAGTAAAGAAGTAAACACATAATTCACATGTATGTTGTATAATATACATGTATCAATAATCAATAGGTATCGGTCAGAAGAATCATGTAATTTCACATGGATATAAGATACATGAAGGAAAATAGAGGTTAGAGGAGTCAGAGAGTCACTGGAGGGCCTTCCATAGAGGAAGGGAAAGTTTATAGTAGATAGAATACCCTGAGGAGGTGTTCTACTCACTCAGAGTAGTATAAACTGAAGCACAGAGGATTAAGGTGACCTCAAAATATGAGTAAGGATAGAATATGACATTTCTTTACACAACTAATAAGAGATAAGAACAAAAATGTAGAGAGGGAAGTAGCATTTATGTGTACCCTCCCTCCCCACCGGCCAGGAGAATGTAGAGGTACTGAAATGTTTTTCCCTTGTGGAGTAAAACTGATAATAGTAATAGTAACAACAACAACAATAATAATGATAAAAAAAACCGATGAAACTAAGTGATATACGGGCAGGAAGACCACTTTAAGTTGTTGTGCATTAGCTAGTTGTGGAGAAATACACCTGTAGTTCTAGCTACTCTTTTTTTTTTTTTTTTGGCCAGTCTTGGGCCTTGAATCTGGGCCCTAGACTTGTTTTGCTCAAGGCTAGCAGTCTACCACTTAAGCCACACCACCACTTCTGCTTTTTCTGAGTAGTTTCTTGGAGATAAGCATCTCCTAGACTTTCCCAGGTCAGCTTCAAACCATGATCCTCAGATCTCAGCCTCCTGAGTATCTAGGATTACAGGCATGAGCCACTAGTACCCAATTCCAGCTACTCTATAATAGGAGAATTGTGGTTGGAGGCCAGCTCAGGGAAAAAGTTTGCAGAATCCCATCTTGAAAAACAAGCCAGGAGTGGAAGTGAATCCCAGCTATGCAGGTGTCATAGATAGGAAAATAGTAGACCAGAGCTAGCAGTATCTGAAGCAAGACCCCATCTGAAAAACAACTAAAAGCAAATGGCTGAGGTATGGCTTTATGTGGTAGAGCACCTGCCTACCTAGTGGAATACCCTGAATTCAAACCCAGTACTGCAGGAAAAAGGTTGATATTATTAACATAGTTAATACTATTACCTTCCTAACAATAATTAGGGTGATAGCAGTATATGGGAGACAAGAAGAGTAAGATGCAAGGATTGAAAGAAAAATTGATAGGGATTAATTATGTCCATGGTAAAATGAAGCAATTAGGTCAAAGTGAGATTTCTATTACTGAAATGATGAAATATGAAATGATTAAAAACAGGAAAATTAGGAAGATTCTTTTTGGGTCCCGTCATGGGGCCTGAACTCTGGGCCTGGGCGCTGTCCCTCAGCTTTTCAGCTCAAGGCTAGCACTCTACCACTTGATCCACAGCACCACTTCTGGCTTTTATCTTTTTGCTTATGTGGTGCTGAGGAATTGAACCCAGGGCCTCATGCATGCAAGGCAAGCGCTCTACCACTGAGCCACCTTCCCAGCCCCTAGGAAGATGTTTTGAGTAGTAAAGATGTTATTCTTTTTCTGGTAATGTTCAAAATCGAGATTATATTAGAAATACAAACATATAACTATATTGTGGGAAGTTAGAAATTAACTTGGAATAGTTGGATTTTTTCTAGGAATCATCTCTTAAGTTTTATGAATATTTTCTGTAATCAGATATATTTGTAGAGGAATTTTATATTCTGAATTAGTTCTTGCAATCATTCATGTAAATATTCTGTTATTAAAAACTAGAATGAATAATATATCAAATGTTAATATTTCAAAGGCTGGAGGTGTAACTCAGTGGTAGAACACCTACCTAATTGAACTCCAATACTGCAAAAAGCAAATAAGAAAACAAAAAACGTATAACATTCCTCACCTAGAGTATGAAATCTTTTTAGTTTTTATTTGTATAATTTAGTTTTGTTAAAAAAATGCTTATCAGGAATGCCTTTTCCCTTCTATTCTTCGAGGAAGGATATGGCCATATCTTTTATTTTTTCTTTTGTGCTGGTTCCGGAGCTTGAGCTTAGAGCCTGGGCAGTGTCCTTGTGGTTTTTTTGGTCAAGCTTAGTGTCCTATCACTTGGGTCACACCTTCACTTCATGCTTTGGAGTTATTCATTAGAGATGAGTCTCAAGAACTTTCCTGCCCAGGCTGGCTTTGAACTGGGATCCTCAGATATCACCTTCTTAAGTAGCTAGAATTATAAGCATAAGTCACTGATGCTGAAGAGTCACCAAATCTTTTTGACATCAAATATTTTAATAGTTAAAGTAACACTAACTTTCTTATTACCTATAAAATAATAAGAAAAATTTGTTTGATGATTGATATAAAAAAGAACAATTTAATCATAAAAATTCTCTTATTTTTTCTTTGTTTTGGACACTAGGAATGATATCACAACTTGCAGAAAAGTACAGTCTTCCTCTAAGGACAAGTTTTAGCTCCGCTCGAGGATTTTTCATCCAGATGACTACAGATTGTACAGCACTCCCCAGTGATCAACTTCCTTCAGAATTTATCAAGGTTCATTCTGGAGTGGTTAGGAAATAATTGTTCTAGAGGTTTCAGTTAAATTAACACGTTTTTTTCACCACTCCTTGACTTTTACATGCCAAATTTCTGAGTATTCTATGTATTACTTTTTCTTCTATTCCTTCCTGCCACCTAGCAGCTATGCCATCTACAGTGAGTTATAAACACTTTCAGAGAAAAATCAAACTCAGTGTTACCCACATTGGGGGAGCTTAGCTTGAGAAGATAAAGTAAATGAAGAAATTAAGTCCAAAAAGTAATATTGATAAAGAGATTAGGAAAATATCTTTCCACTTTTTTTTTGCCAGTCCACCTGAACTCTGCGCCTGGGCACTGTCCCTCAGCTCTTCAGCTCAAGGCGAGCTCTCTACCGCTTGAGCCACAGCGCCACATCCGGCTTTTTCTGTTTATGTGGTGCTGAGGAATCGAACCCAGAGCCTCATGCATGCAAGGCAAGCACTCTACCACTGAGCCACCTTCCTAGCCCATCTTTCCACTTTTTATTTTAGGTAGCTCTCCAGACATATTTGCTCATTAAAGATTTGAAAAATCCCAAAGAAGAAAATCTACTTAACATTTTAAAACTAGCATTTCCCAAACATTTGGACCATGTGAATACTTTTTCCTGTATATTTATTTATTCCTCCACAGTATATTAGCATGGGAAAATGTTTTTTTGTTTGTTTGTTTCCCAGTCCTGGGGCTTGAACTCAGGGCCTGGGCACTATCTCTGAGCTTCTTTTTTTGCTCAAGGCTAGCACTCTACCACTTGAACCACAGCATCAATTCCAGTTTTTTCTGTTTATATGTGGTACTAAGGAATCAAACCCAGGACTTCATGCATGCTAGGCAAGCACTCTACCACTAAGCCACATTCCCATCGCATAGTGTGGGAAAATTTAACCCAGACTAACCTTGCCTTTTTTGTTTTTAAAGAGCATCTTTTAATAAAAGCAAGCATATATAAACAAAGTTTATATATATTGGGTTTCATGTATCTATGTATGCAAGTTAAATGACATATATATACACATACATACATATGTGTACACATAATATAGAATTACCAAGGAATATAGGCCAGATTAAGCAAACTCCATAAAGGTGTTAAGGATTGGAGTTTGGATATGTGAGAAGGATTGAAACAGGAGTCCAATATGAAGTGAGGTTTACTAATGTTTGTTATCCATATCACTTGATAATTATGATACAGGTTGTGTACATCATTCTTATAGGGCTCTTTTAAAATCTATCAAGATACTCATGTTGAATGGTCTGGGGTAAACTTCTTTTTCTCTTTCACAATACTGTATATGAATATTTAATAATTAGCCTACATACTTATATTTTGATTATATAAATGTATATATTTTATTTCACATGCATATGCATATATCTTGACATTTATTTTTTAACTTCCTACCAGATTTCTAAAGTGAAAAATTCTTATAGCTTCACATCAGCAGATTTACTTAAAATGAATGAAAGATGCCAAGAGTCTTTGCGAGAAATTTATCACATGACTTACATGTAAGATCATTTGAAGTATCTGAATATTGAATTAAATTATTTTGAGGAACTGTGATAAATTTAATTAACTTTTTGTCTGATTATAGATTATTTTCAAACTATTAATGCTAGGAAAGGAAGTCTATCATTTTGATGTGGAGCACTGAACCTTACTGAAGCATCAGGGCAAATTTAGTTGCAAAAAACAAAATCCATGATAATGAATACTTCTGAAATGTGAATAACACTGTGATGTAGTGTTTGGAATATCATGGACTTATATCGAGTTTATTTTGTTTATTCTTTTCTAGTAATCTGTAAGGCCTAGACTTCTCATACCCTGGTATTTCAAGAGCAACATCATAATCATGCCAATTCTTTTTCTGTTCATGAAATAGTAGCAATACAGTTAGAAGGAATAGAACATTTAGAATTGCTGGGCTAAAACAGTAAAGAGAAAAGCCAGGCTTTCAAAATAGGTCGAAGGTGTAGACAATAATACATAGCCAATTTATATATTTATCATTATAAGGAAGGGGGAAAAACCCTTTGCATTATATAACAGTGTAACCCTGCTATATAAAACCTCAACTAATTATGTTTGGAGGCAAGGCTCAAGTGGTAGAGCCTCTATCTAGCAAGCATGAATCCCTGACCACCAAAAAGTTAAGTGATTATGTTATTCTGATATGTGTGTGGATATGGGAGTGGGCAGTGGACGAGAAAGGAAGGAGAAATGAGAGACAGAAATATAGCACTTTTTGTGTTGAGTTGAATGTTTGCAAAAGTAAAATTATTAGCAGATGAGATCTTTTCAAGAACAGGGTAAGTGCGATTTGGCCTCTTTGAAACTATTTGTTTGCTTGCTTGCTTGTTATTTATATTGGTGCTAGACATGGGGCTTGAACTTAATCTGTACACTGTCTGTGAGATTCTTTGCTCAGGCTAGAGCTCTATGACTTGAGCCACAGCACCACTTCCAGACTTTTCTGAGTAGTTTATTGAAGATAAGAGTCTCATGGACTTTCCTGCCTGGACTGGATTTGAACTGCCATCAGATTTCAGCCTCCTAAGTAGCTAAGATTACAAATATGATATGAGCCAACAGCACCTGGCCCAGATTTTTTTTTTTGGCAATTAATTTGAGATAAGAATCTCACAGACTTTCTTGTCCATGCTGGCTTCAACTGTGATCCTTAGATCTCAACCTCTTGAGTAGTTGGGATTACAGGTGTGAGCCACCAATCTGGCTGAAACTTTTATCTTTTATAAAATACAGCCTTTTATTAATAAAGATTGGTCTCATTAATAATAAAAGCAGTCCTTTGGGGGGGGGTCATGGAGCTTGAATTCTGGGCCTGGGCACTGTCCCTCAGCTCTTCAGCTCAAGGCTAATGCTCTACCACTTGAGCCACAGCACCACTTCCAGTTTTCTGTGGTTTATTGGGGATAAGACTTTCTTGCCCGGGCTGGCTTTGAACCTCAATCCTCAGATCTCAGCCTCCTGAGTAGCTAGGATTACAGGCGTGAGCCACCGGTGCCCAGCTAAAGCAGTCATTTTTAAAGTTCAGTTTTACTACACCAGAAAATGTGTTGTCACTAAGTAGTTATGATCTTGAACAGAAGATTCCATTTCTTCATCTTATTAAAATGAGATAACTTGAGTAATGGATATATTTTATAGTGTATAGCTCAATATTATTTTACCTCAGGAAATGAATTTAATATTATTCTAAAATTACATTTTGTATCCTTCAAAACAAAAAGCATTGTCACATGTTTTACCAAAATTGTACTTTCAGGATAGTGTGTAAACTTCTTGGTGAGATATATGAACATATTCATTGCTTATATAAACTCTCCGACACTGTGTCAATGCTGGACATGCTACTGTCATTTGCTCATGCCTGTACTCTTTCTGACTATGGTAAGTTACTTTCTTTGGAATAGACAAATTTCATACTAAAGTTTGTATTCTAGTCAAATATATATTTAAAACAATTATGCATATTTTACATAGTCTCTTAGCTATAAGATACAAAATACAGAAAAGCGTTGTTTAAAACTCAAAATTTCATTCATTCAGAAACTGATAAATCAATGAAGATATTGCCAGAAATTTTAAAGGTTTTCCAAATAAGAAAGACTGCAGAGCTGTCTCCTTGGTGAAGATTTCAGTGCTTCAGATCCAAATCTTAATACCCACTAGAAATTCTGCCTTTTCATATATTAGCTGTTTAGATGTGTGCAAGGTAAAATGAGGAAATATATCCATTATTTTTGTGTCTCAAGCCTGTATATAGTTCTTGAATTTAAATATAGAGTAATTTTGTAATGTTAACTGAATACTTCAATCAAAGTAACCCCTGACATTTTTTTATCCAATTTATTATCTATTTAGCATGCTAATCTATAGGACTACTATAGGATTAAAACCACATAAGACATGACATTCCAAATTTAGTATATTATTTTTATGAGAAATATCTTATAGAGATTTTTTCCATATGTCCATATTTGTAATAGAAATACCTTCTCAGTGGTATTTTATGAATGAAACTTTTAAATATTTTATATCTCTTTGAGGGGTCACAACCTAACCTTAAGGATTTCTAATATTAATTTCCTTACTATTAAGAGACTTGACATTATTACATTTTAGTTTGAGGGGTATAATATTTCAATTAAAAAACTATAATGAAGTTTTGAAAATACTTTTAAAGCTTCTCTCTAATTAATCTTGCTTTTAAAATGAACAATTTCAAGTTTATCTGTACATCTTACCAGTATGTAGTGTTTTATTTTTCTCTTATCCTTCTCCTCTGTTACTTATTTCTCTACCTTACATATTAGCCATAGAAATCTGATCATTTGTTTCTAATAATTATAAAATTTTTGAAGTTGATTTTTTCCCATGCGTTAAGTTGTACTTTTGTTGTGTATGTGTGATTGTACAGGGCTTGAATTTAGGGCCTGGATACTGTCCCATATTTTGTTTCTCAAGACTGTTGCTTTACCACTTGAGCCACAAATCTACTTCTGCAAAAGTCTCACAGATTTTCCTGCCCAGGATGGCTTTGAAACACAATCCTCCTATCTCAGTCAACTGAGTACTTAGCATTACAGGTGTTAGTCACTGGTGCCTGGCTAAATTTTAGTTTAAAAAGGTATTTCTCTAGGAGTTAGAACAAAAAATCTGATTGTAGCTCTACATTCATACTTCATTTTAATAACTATATCAAATTTGATTTAAGGTACAATAAGTCAGTTTGGAATTCGGTAGTAATTATTTGTTATTTAAAAATATTGTCAATGTATACTTGGTTCTCTTTAATTTATATAAATTGGAAATTTTTATGAGTTGCTTTGTAGCCCAGAAAGGAAAGGTTAGTATTTGGAAAGTAATGGAAAGATTAGCATTTCCATTAAAATATGGAAATATGAGAAATTCTCTATAAGATACTTCTCATAAAAATAAATTAACATACTAGATTTGGAAATGTCATACCACTACTGATTTTATAATGTTTTAATGTCATTAAATATACAGTTATTCATGCCAGGCACTGGTGGCTTGCACGTGTAAGTCTAGCTACTCTGGAGTCTGAGATCTGAAGATTGTGCTTCAAAGCCAGCTCCAGAAGGAAAGTCCATGAGACTCTTATCTCCAGTTAACTACTAGAAAACCAGAACAGGAGCTGTGGCTCAAAGTGGTAGAGTGCTAGCCTTGTGCAGAAAATCTCAGAGACAGCTCCCAGGCCTTATGACTAACCAAAAACAAAACAAAAAGCACTCAAGAAACAAAAATATCAGTTATTCAATCATAACTAATACATACTCGTCCTTAATTTTCATGCTGGAATATGTTAATTTGGATAAGAAATTTCAAGAGAGTATCTTGATTGAAATACTCAATAAACATTACAATTTCAAGGCATTTGGGATACAAAAGTAAGTGACATAATTCCTCATCTTTCTCTATATTTTAATTTAGAGGATTCCAGTAAGACTTGAGTAAAATAATACCTTAAAGAATTGTCCCAAGTTGACCCTAATAAAATAACTATGATATACATAGTACACACATAACAAAATAGATACAAATATACTAATTTTCTGAACTTTTTTCCACCAGTTCGGCCAGAGTTTACTGATACTTTAGCAATCAAGCAGGGATGGCATCCCATTCTTGAAAAAATATCTTTGGAAAAACCTGTTGCTAATAATACCTATATTACTGAAGGAAGTAATTTTTTGATTATAACTGGACCAAATATGAGTGGAAAGTCCACATATTTAAAACAAATAGCTCTTTGTCAGATTATGGCCCAGATTGGTAAGTGATGCTTTTATTGCTCTCTCCAAATGTTTTGTATCTATTTTTTTTTTCTGTCAGTGTGGGGCTTGAACTCTGGGCCTGGTCACTGTCCCTGAGCTCTTCAGCTCAAGGCAAGCACTCTACCACTTGAGCCACAGTGCCATTTCCAGTTTTCTGATGGTTAATTAGAGATAACAGTCTCACCGACTTTCCTTCCTCGGCTGACTTTGAACAGCGATCCTCAGATTTCAGCCTCCTGAGTAGCTAGGATTATAGGCATGAGCCACGAGGGCCCAGCTTTGTATCTAGTTTTTAGGTTCAAATGTTTGGTTAATTTTAGAAAAATTTTGAGCAGATTTTCTTATATAGATATACTATGGGGATTTAGTAAGCTATATCTAATTTGGACTTCATTTCCACATTTATTAGTTTTATATATTATATTTATTTATATTCTTATATATTTCCAAACAGATTTTGTTATGGAATATTATAGAATTAGAAATTTCTTTACTATAACTATTGATATATGAATTGTTATTAGCTGGAATAATATAATTATTTCTGATTCATAAATAAACTTTGTTGTAACAAAAAGTAAAATGAGTAGGATAAGCTAATGCCTTGATAACCTCATGAAATTTTCCCAAAATTATAACACTAGGCTAAGAAACATTTCTTTGACTTGAGGAGGTACTGATAACAATTACAATATTACTCATATATGCATGCATGCACATGTAAATGGACTGACATGGCTCATGTCAGTTTTAGAGTTATAATTAAACTCCTGTCTCTTAAAACTAAGTGTCTCAAACTCCTGTGTCTTTAAATTTTATGACTTTATGAAATAAAGATAAGTTGCTTTGTCCTAATGCAATAGTTCTCAACGACAGCTGGATTTAGATCTATACTCTCACTGTCCACCTCTAGGAATTTGTCAATGTCTTGAAACTCTTTGGTTACCTCAATTGAGATGAAATGTAGAGCCTGAGGATTTTGCTGAACATTATTCAATGACTTGAAGAGTGCCCATCTTTTTTCCCTTCTCCAACATATGTAAAAGATTTATTGATTCCAAGATGCTATAAGTGTCGTGAGTTAGAAACCCTGGTTGGATGTAATAGATTGTAATGGTAAATACAGAAAAAAAGAATAATGATATGGGGCAAATTCGATTGTAATTCTGAGGAAGGAAATCCAGTGAATTAATGAAAAAGTGAATGAATAAATGATTAGGTATTCTGTTGAGTTTAGAGTTAGATTGGAATTAGACATCTTAGCTAATTACTCTCCACTCAGAATTTTGTCTGATCCTTATACAATGCTTCTACTTTTATTTCAATAGCTATGAGGAGTCTTGTCCTTCATAAAACAGGCAGTTGTTAGAACATTCATTATACTAAACTGAAACTTAGCTTTCTATAATTTGTACTTCATTAGTTGTAATTATTTTCTTCTATGTAACACAGAACACTCTTACATTAGCTCATCAATTATTGGAAGATAATTGTTTTACTTTTTTACCACTGCCCATCTTAAATCTCAGAAATACCTCAAAGTGTGTATAATATTTCATAAGGTTTCAGCATAAAAGAAACAGTGGGACTTGAAAGACTTGGAAGTGAAGAGCATAGACATTGGAGATCTACCTTGTCTAGTTACCAGCTGTGTGATCTTAGGAAAATTACTTAACATCTCCAAGTCTTAGTTTTCCTGTCTTGTCTTTCCTATATACAAATGAAGATTATGTTACCTGCTTCTTTTTTTAAGGAATAAATTTTCACTTTCTCTCTTTCCTCCCCCCTCCCACACCACATGGATTGAAAGGTATGAGAAAGAAAGAGACTGTTCAGAGTTAAGAGCACATTCTAAAGCAAAGAAGAAACAAAAAAGATAGGATGAGCCCAAGTTCCTTTGCTTTGTTGAGCAGAGTAACTGAGAAATGAGAGGATTATAAAGTTCCAGAAACATACAGAAATTAGTTAGCAATGTATTATTGTTAGATATTAAATTATTAGATTTGCCTATTAATCAGTTAACACAAATATTATGATGATATAAGCAAAACACAGGAAACAGTGTCCAACACAGTGAACTCAGAATTAGCTATTAGGGAAAATAAATGGGCTAAACAAAGAACTGATACTGGGTGATTTTGGACACATCTTTGAGCCTGACCATTATGTACAAAATGAATGAACATTTATTAAAGATCTGTTACATATTAGGGTGAATAAAACAGAAATGGACCCTGCCTTCCAAAGAGCAGAGTTAATTCATCTTCTAAATACAACTTTCTTACAGGGTTTTCAGAAGGATTAAATGGGAAAATAAATGTGAAAGTGATGAGTAGAAAACATAGCATATACTTGTTGGGTGTTTATATTTTTCATATCTCTTAACCTCCAACAAGAAAGATTCTTGATACTTTTCATCTATTTTATAGCATAAGTCTTCTCACTGCTATTTTTTGTTCTTCTTTGACTCTCATATATAACCAGTAAAAGTGATTGAAGTCAAATCTGATCTCACTGTTTTCTTGCTAAATTTCTTAATAGCTCCCCATAGATTGCTGAATAAAATTCATTTCCCTTAGTTAAGTATCTAAGGTGCTCAGTCATCTATTTCCTATTTTTAAAGGTCAGTACTCCTCATAACTACTTATAGAAAATAACATAAGCATGATACTTTTTTTTGAGGCACCTCCAGAGTGATCTCCATAGTGGCCAAACTAATTTATAATCCCATAAACTGTGTAAGAGTTCCTTTCCTACGTCACACACATCCTTTCTAGCACTATCGTTGTTTGTTTTCTTGACACCCCTTCTGACTCAGGTAAGCTAGAATCAATCTAAATTTGTATTTTTCTAATGGCTTAACATAATGAACATTTTTTCATGTCTTTTTGTCCAATTGCCTTTTTTATTTGCAAACTCTCCATTTTCTGATTGCATTATTTGTTCTTTTAGTGTTTAGTTTTTTTTTAAGTTCATTATATTTTCTTGATATTAAGTCCCTGTTAGAGAAAGCAGGAAAATATTTTTTTGAATTCTGTAGACTGTCTCTTCACCTTGGCAATTGTTTCCTTTGTTTTAGTTTGATATAATCCCATTTGTTAATTCCTTTTATTTTCTGAGCTATTAGTATATTCAGAAAGTTATTGTCTTTGCCTGTGTGTCAAGTCTTTCTCCTACATATTTATCTAGTAGTTTCAGAGTTTTTGACCTTATATTAAAGTCTTTAACCTTAGTAATCTTTGAATTGATATTTGAAACAGAGTGAAAAGTAAGGATTTGGTTTTAGTCTTCTACATGTGGATATTAGGTTTTTCCTACACCATTTGTTGAAAAGGCTATTTTTTTTTAATTGATGCCTTTGTCAAGAATTAAGTGGCTGTTCCGATGTGGGTCTGTTTCTATGTCTTCTATTGTTTTTTTTTTCAGTCAGTGTGCCTATTTTAGTGCTATGCTGCTTTTGTTACTATAGCTCTGAAGTATAATTTAAAACATGAAATTTGAAACATGAAATCATGATACTTCTAGCATCACTTGTTTGCTCAGGATTCCTGTGGCTATTTGGGGTCTTTTATGCTTCAATAAAAATTTTAGGTTAAACTAGGGAAGAGGTGACACTGCTCAAAAAAAGATACATTTATTACCTGACTTATGTAATTGCAAACTTTCTTTACATCACCTTTACAATGTCAAAAAGGTTGGTTTTTCTATTTCTTTGCAGAATGACATTAGTATTCTGATAGGGATTACATTGAACCTGAAGATTGTGTATTAGGTAGCATGGCCATTTTCATGATACGAATTTTGTTTGCTCATAAACAGAATTGTTTTGGAGTTATTTTGGAGAGGGAGTCTTGTGGACTTTTCTGCCCCACACTGTAATACTGAGTAGTTGTCATTACAGGCATGTGTTACTGGTGCAATAGATTTTAGGGCTTTTATTATGTAGTGATGTTGAATTTTTTTTGTCTTTTTCTGCATCTGATCATATTTTGTTGTTGTTGTTCCTGTTTCTATTAATGTGTTGTATTGCATTTATTCATTTCCATCTGTTGAACCATCTTTGGATCCCTAGAATGAAACCAACTAGATGGTTCTTTAATGTGTTGTTGAATTTAGTTTGCAAGTATGCTATTGAGGAACTTTGTGCTTATTTTCATCGAGGAAAACTGTTTATAACTTTTTTTTTGTTATGCCCTTGCCTGGTTTTGGTATCAGAATAACATTGTTTCCATAGAATGAGTTTTGAAGTGTTGCTTCCTTTTGATTTTATGGAATAATTTGTGGAACTTTGATATTCTTTAAAGAGCTGGTAGAATGCAGCAGTGAATCTCTGCAGTTGGGATTTTCTTTGTTGGAAGACTATTATTGCTGTAATCTCATGGCTTAGTATGGGTTCATGTACACAGTTTATGTTCTCTTGGTTCAATTTTACCTTGGTAGGATGTCTATACATTTAGCCACTTAGATTTTCCTATTTCTTGGAATTTATGTTTTGTTAATATTTCCTAATCCTCATAATTTCATGATAGCCATTGTAATATCCCCTTTCAGCTTATTACTTTGGGTATTTTCCCTTTATATTTTCATTATTTTAATTAAGAGTTTGTCGCTTTTTTTTTTTTTTTTGGCCAGTCCTGGGGGCTTGAACTCTGGGCCCAGGTGCTGTCCCTGGGCCTCTTTTTTGCTCAAATCTAGCATTCTACCATTTGAGCCACAGTGCCACTTCTGGCTTGTTGAGAAATTTATTGGAGATAAGAATCTCAGCTGGTGGCTCATACCTGTATCCTAGCTACTCAAGAAGCTGAAATCTGAAGATCATGGTACAAAGCCAGCCAAGGCAGGAAAGTCTGTGAGATTCTTATCTCCAATTAACTACTCAGAAAACCGGAAGTGCTGCTATGGCTCAAGTGGTAGAGCACTCGCCTTGAGCTGAAGAGCTGAGGGACAGCACCCAGGCCCAGAGTTCAAGATCAACGACCGACAAAAAAAAAAAAATCCTGCCCAGGCTGGCTTTGAACTGCAATCTTCAAATCTCAGCCTCCTGAGTAGCTAGGATTACAGGTATGAACCACTGGCACCTGGGTGAGTTTGTCATTTTTATCTCATTAAAAACTGTTTTATTATTCCTTTGAAGCAGTATTCTTTTGCTCCCCATTTTATTAATTTTCATCTTGATCTTTATTATTTATTTCCATATACTAATTTTGTGTTTGTTTTGTACTTGATTTTGTATGAGCTTGAAGTACATCATTAGTTACTTACTTGAGAGTTCTCTGATTTTTTTTTAAATGTAGGCACTCATAGCTATTAACTTCCATCTTAAAAATGCCTTTATTGTATCCCAATGGTTCTGGTAAGTTTTATTTTCATTTTTATTTAATTCTAAGAAAATTTCTTCTTTGGTTTCTCCAGTAACCGATTGATCATTCAAAGTTGTTTTGGTCTATTTCCACATATTAGCATAGTGTCAGCTATTTTTCTTGCTATTGACATCTAACTTCATTTCATTATGGTCTGATATGATAGAAGAACTTATTCCAATTTTATTGCATTTGTTAAAACTTGCTGTATTGCCTGAAATATGATCTAGTTTGTAAGTTTCATTGGCTGCTGTGAAGAATACCTTTCCTCAGCTGTTGAGTGAGATATTTTGCAGAGGCCTGTAAGGTCCATTTAAGCTATGGTGCAGTAAGAGTAGAATACTAATACCTACTATTACTATATTTGAATTTACCTATCCCAAAGTCTTTCATTTGTGTCTTTAACTAAGTACTCCAAGGTCTAGAGGATATATGTTTATAATTTATAATATAAATTCTAATCATTTTCCTTGATAGTTTCTTCATTTTATCAACATTTGGTGACATTTTATCCCTTCTTATTCATTTTGGCTTGAAGTTGGCTTTATCATGTTTGTGTGTAGGTACTCCTCTTTGATTTTGTACTCTGTTTGCCACATATTTTTCCATCTTTTCACTTTGAGTCTGTATGTGTCTTCATCACTGAGATGAGTTCTTGTAGACAGGATTGTTCTGTCTTGTTTTTAATCCATTTTGCCGGTCTGATGAGAGTGTTAAATCTTTTTACATTTAGAGTTTGAACTGGAAAATTAAGTCTGGTGACAGTAGGGTTTGTTCAAGAGATATGTATTAACTTCTTCATCTTAGAGGTTTGTTAGTTTATTGAGTTAATATCTTTTATTCTTTCTTTTTTTCTAGTCTGCTACTGAGATTTATTCTTTCTTGAATTTTCAGGCTGGTATGTTTCTTTCTTCCTCTTCTATGTATTCTCATAAGTATCTTCTGCAGTATTGGTCTACAGTATTGTCTTGGTCTATGCTTATCATGGAAGATGGTTAGTTCTCTAATTTTAAAGGGTAACTTCAGTAGATATGCCAGTTCTTTTGTTTTGGGGCTCTAGCTACATCTGTCTGTGTTTTTTGTGGCCTTAGGATTACTGCAGATAGGTCTGCTGTTATTCTGATAAGTTTATCTTTGTACATAACTTGCCACTTTTCAGTTTTCAGCCTTTAGTATTCTTGTTTTATACTGTTGGCTTTTGACCTAAAATACGATGTAGAGTTCTTTTCTAGACATAGCCATTTTGGAGTTCTAAATGCCTAATGTACTTGGATATACATTTCTTTCACTAGTTTGGAAAATTTTCTATGATAATTTCATTAAATAAGTATTTCTACTTTTACCTTGTATCTCAGTCCCCTACTTAAGACTACAGGTTTGTAGGTTTAATCAGAAGGTTAAGGATGCTAACTATGTCCTAATCATGGCTACTGTGGTCATAATTACTTGTTTTGTATTTTTGCTGAGTATAATAACTCTTTGCTGAATTTCTTTGCTGAATTTCTTATCCAGGATATTGACTTATTCATTCAGGTGTTAAATTGTCTATTTTACTTCATTCACTTTTTATTTGAATCCTTTATGAGATCATTTATAATTTCTGAAACCAGACTTCTGATTTTTTTGTCTGAAATTTTAGCCTTTTCTGTGTTTTGTATCCAGTTCTTGAAGAGTTTTAAACTTTTGGAGCCATGTTGACTTGCTTTTTTCATATTGCTCTTGCTTCTAAGTTTAAGTTGTGCATTTGTTGAGATGAATAGTTCCCCTAGTTTTATTTAAGGAAGTAAGACTTCTTTTGAAGGGTTATACCTCAGTAACATGTCAGAGAAGAAAAACAATCTAAGAGCAACACCTTCTAGATAGCTGGGTTTATGCAGGCTGAAGGAGGAACCAGTCAAGGGGCAATTGTCTTTTTTGGGGGGAGGGGTAACAAGTTCAACAAGAAATGCACTCACTACCTTACATATGTAACTATAACCTCTCTGTGTAACACCCTGACAAAATTAATTTTTTTTAAAAAAAGGGTCAGTTGTCCACTTCCAGGCTGCATTCACCTTAGAAGCTTCCCTCCTTTACACACTCAGAGCTGCTTCTAACTCTGACACTTGCTCCACAGGCTTGCTTTTTTGTGTGCCCAGTGGTGGTAAATGTCCTAACCAAGAGTTGTTCCCTGAGTGTCAGGGAGTTGGAGGAACAAACAGCACTGAAATATGCACTAGGGATTTTGGGGGTGAACTGGCAGAAACTGGCATCCTGCCTGAATGTCTCAGTGCTTTCAGATCCCACCCAGCAGTAAATTACTCTGTGTGTGTGTGTGTGTGTGTGTGTGTGTGTGTGTGTGTGTGTGTGTGTGTGTGTGTGTGTGTGTGTGTGTGTGTGTGTGTGTGTGTGTGTGTGTGTGTGTGTGTGTGTGTGTGTGTGTGTGTGTGTGTAAATCCCATAAACTACTAGACCTGAGCTGAGGTCTAGTCACAACTGGATTTCTGGCAGCAAACCATACATCTCAAGGAATGAGCACCAGAGGTCATGTACTTTGCTCCACCAGGTTGGAGGCTCTTAGTCTCGCAGTCACCATAGACAGTGAGGCTTTCTCCTTATCACAGAGAGTAAGAGCCTCTGATCACCCTACTTTTCATAGCCTGAGCCTAAATGTCTCAGTGAGTCTATGTTCATCTTCCGACAGCTGCCACTTGAGGCTGTCTCAGACACTGTGGAAGGGTGTCTTGTGGGTGTGGAAGGCTTACTTGTAATAATCACTTACTTTCAGAACCCTAATATATTTCAGACTCCAACAATAGGCTTCCTCTCAAAGTAGCAACTCTTAGAGATAAAGGGAGTGGCAAAAATCATTCCTTCTCCAATGCTGGCCTTGGAAGAATGATTGGCCCACTAAATTCCTGTGCTGTGTTTAAGGCTTGTGGGAACTCCGGGATTATCCTGAAGCTAGGGATGCTTGTTTGTTTCATCATATTCAACCTTGGCTACAACTTACTTTTCTTTCCGAATAGCTCAGGTTGGAACTATAGACTGTTACTATCTTTTCTCTTGTAGCCTCTCTACATCTCTAGGCTTTCCAGATGTCTTTTTTTAAAACACAATTTCGTCTCTTTTTTTGTTCAGAATAGTCTATTTTTGTTACCCCAACTCTTCTTAATCATTACACAGAGGAAAATTCCAATCTTCCAGTTTACTCCAAATAAAATCTAAGATCTAAAACATTTTATAATGATTTTTAATCAACTGAGCTTTGTAAGAATTTTCTCCAAAATTTTAAATTTTAAATGCTATTTTTTATCATTTACCACATTATTAATTTTTTGTGAATTTTAAAATGTCCTCTTTCTGGTATAGTTGAATTTTAGGTCAAATGCTACCCTATTTTGACGTCCAATTGTATAATAGGACAACAGCTTTACATATGAGGCTGGGAAAGTTGAAGTATTCTTCCAGGTCATGCAATAAGTTTTAGAGCTCATTTTCTTTAATCCCATATCCAGTTCTCTTTCTACCACAAAATCCTAGTAAGTTGTCTGCAAATATGTTGCTGGTATTTATAAAAGTATTTTAATTTATCTTGCTTTTATATTTTACAGGTTCATATGTTCCAGCAGAATATTCTTCCTTTAGAATTGCTGAACAGATCTTTACAAGAATCAGTACTGATGATGATATTGAAACAAATTCATCAACATTTATGAAGGAAATGAAAGAGGTACCCAAACAAATCCTTTCTTATGTCAAAAATATTCAGTTTTTACACTAGTGATAAATTACCATGTAAGAAAGTATTTTTGCACTGAAACTTATAGGTGACCATACTCCTTTCTGGGAGCTAGAGGGCAGTCAAAGACAGCTTCCTCATTTCTGTGTTAAGAAGAAATGGAAATCAATGTTTCATGGAAAAGCACAATTTGAAAAAGAAAAATAGTGAAAAAACTGTGCCTGCATGTTTTTAGATGAAATCTAAAAGGCCTTTAAGTAAACAATGAACTGCACAGTTCATTTTGCATAAAATCTATGTTCCTCTTAGGCTTGATTTTAATATGAAAGACCACTAAATTAGAAGGTTTAAAAAAATCACTATTGAACCTGAACTTACAGGTAAGGAGATCTTTAACTTCCTATTCCAAAGTATGCATTATTTCCTATTTCTGATCTTAGAAACTGTAGCATATGCTTGAGGGCTAAAGAAGTATTTCTTGGACTATTTGGAAGGAATTATTGGATCAATATACAGTTAGATAATTTTCTGCAGACAAATAGCAGTGAAGTTGGGATTTTGATTGGTATTGCAATGAATTTGTAGGTTGCTTTGGGTAATATTGCCATTTTCATGATGATAATTTTTCTAGTCCATGAACATGGAAGGTCTGTTTCCTTAAGTCTTCTTCAGTTTCCTTCTTTAAATTATTAAGTTTTACTATAGAAATCCTTTACATTGTTGGCTGATTTCTGGGTATTTTTGAGGTTATCACAAATGGAGTTGATTTCCTCATTTCAGTCTTGATCTCATTGTTGGCATGCAGAAAAGCTATTGATTTTTGTGGGTTTATTTGATACCCTATTACTTTACTATAGATTTGAATCAGTTCTAGTAGCTTAGCAGAGGAGTATATAAGAATCTTGTAAGTATAGAATCATGCCATCTGCAAAAGGGATAATTTTACTTCTTCCTCCCCTATTTGGATCCCATTTATGTTTTTCTCTTACCTTGTTGCTCTTGCTAGGAATTTCAGTACTATATTGAAGAGGAGTGGAATAAACAGACATTCTTGTCTGGTTCTTGATTTTAGAAGAAAATGGCTTTAGGTTGTTATCATTAAGTATAATGTTGGCTGTAGGTTTGTCATACACAGCCTTTATTATATTGAAGAATGTTCCAGCTTCTGCATAGCTTTTATCATAAAAGGATGTTGGATCTAGTCAAAAGCTTTTTCTGTATCTATTGAGATGATCTTGTGGTTCTTAACATTACTTGTGTAGATGTGTTATATTACATTTATTGATTTAAGTATGTTCTAACTGAAATATATAGATTCGAGGGAGATCTCAAATAGTGTAATTCCTTAGAAAGGCAAAACCAAAGTTCAACAAAATAAAACACCAGGAATCAGGTACTCAAAAGGAGTGGAATGGGGTAGAAAGGAAAGTGGTAGATAAATGAAGAGGAAGAGAGTGAGAGAATGTAGTCAAGAATCCAATGTATATTCTACAAAATTAAGAAGAGTGAGGGAAAAGATGGGTAGAGGAAGGATAGATGAGAGTATTGAAAAAGATGACAATGATCAAGATATTCATAAACTGCTTTGTTAAACAGTACCTCATTTGTACAACTACTTAAAGATAATAAAAAGAAAAAAATAAGGGTGAAAATGTTACTATTTTTTCAAAGTTTGTATTATACTTACTGCATATTGAATATCTATGGAGAGTAGTATACTAATATAGTAGGTGCTTTTATTTATTTTTTAATGCCAGTCCTGGGGCTTTAACTCAGTGCCTGGGTGATGTCCCTAAGCTTTTATGCTCAAGGCCAACATTCTACCACTTGAGCCACAGCTCCACTTCCAGCATCGTGGTGATAAATTGGAGATAAGTTTTATGGACTTTCCTATCAGGGCTGGCTTTGAACCATGATCATCAGATCTCAGCTTCCTGAATAGCTAGGATTGCAGGCATGAGCAACAAGTAGCCTGGCCCTTGAGGTATACTTTTAAGTGGTCCTAGCTTTCAAAAATCTTAGTCCCATAGAAAGACAAAATGTTCATAAAAGTTGTTGTTGTGTAATAAAATAATGTAGGTGAAATTCTACCTTTTGAAAAAGAGGCTAATATTCTTTACAAGGGAAGGAACATTTCTGTCAATTTGATTCTTGGTGTTTGTTGTTCATGGTTTTAAGTTGATTTGTGAAACCAAGGATTAAGACTTGGGGTACATTTCCTAAAAATTTTGGATCCTTCTTTAGTGAATATAGAATAGGGAAGTAAATTTGTGAGATAATCTTAAGTATTTTATAACAATGACTATTGTTTAGTAATTTATGAAGAAGAAAATTACCATCTTTGGGCTTTTTTTTACCATTTAACTTACAACTTCATTTCACTATCCATAAAGTATCATATTTTAGGATAATGGGTATTTATTGTGTCACCTTATAAACACATGTGTATTTGTTTATATATATATATATATATATATATATATATATATATATAAAAATCAGCTTTCCTATTGCAATAAATAGCCCTGTAGTTTTATTTTGGGTCCGGTTGTGGGGCCTGAACCCTGGGCCTGGGTGCTGTCCCTCAGCTCTTCAGCTCAAGGCTAGCGCTCTACCACTTGAGTCACAGCACCACTTTCGGCTTTCTTTTTTCCTGCTTATGTGGTGCTAAGGAATCCAACCCAGGGCCTCAGGCATGCAAGGCAAGTGCTATACCACTGAGCCACCTTCCCAGCCCAGCCCTGTAGTTTTAGAAAAAAAAGCAATGTGTTGTATTAGCTTAGCAGGATTTATTAAAATTTATTTCAGACAAACTAATAGACTGAATTTTCTCCATTTTGTGATACTAGTTTGGTTACAATGAAAAATATTAAAATTGTATTTTTCAGATAGCATATATTCTACATAATGCTAATGACAAATCGCTCATATTAATTGATGAACTTGGCAGAGGTACTAATACAGAAGAAGGTATTGGCATTTGTTATGCTGTTTGTGAATATCTGCTGAGCTTAAAGGTATACATCCCAGTTTATTTTAAGTATATTAAATTCGAGTCCTTTTAGAAATATTTTTACAGAAATCAAAAATAGAAACAAAAGGGGAAAACCAAAACCAAAACAAATAAATCACAAAAAGTAAAATAAAAAAGTCTTTGTTTACATTTCTTTTTTCTTTTTCTTTTCTTTTCTTTTCTTTTTTTTTTTTTTGTTGGTTGTGGGGCTTGAACACAGCTTGGGCGCTGTCCCTGCATTCTTCAGCTCAAGGTGAGAGCTCTGCCCCGTGAGCCACAGTGCCAGTTCCAGTTTTTTAGTGGTTTGTTGGAGATAAGAGTTTCACAGCATTTCATGCTCAGGCTGGCTTTGAACTGTGATCCTCAGATCTCAGCCTCCTGACTAACTAGGATTGCAGGCATGAGCCACCAGCACCCGGCTTCTTCTTCATTTTGATAAACATCATTTTATATGATCATAATCAAGTAACTATTTTGCTTGTATGATTTTGTCCTAAGAATATCTATTAGTCTCAGTGTGAATATTTAAACTGCTGCTTATCATGTCCAAGTGTAATTTTTTTGTCTTTTCCCATCCATTGTATTTACTTGTAGGTTTATAGGCACAGTCTCATTACTACAAATGAGGGAAACCATGCAACCTATGTTTCTTTGGCTCTGGCTTCTTTCACTTAATATATATTTTTTTGTATTGTATGTAAGTTTATCTGTTTTGGGGAGGGAAAGGGGAAGCACAGAAATAGTAGGACAAAGTGAATTAACTCATCAGTGATACTCATAGACTCTATGTTGCAAATAAATCTGTACAACTTTGGGGAGGGGGGAGAAGTAGTTTCAAGAGGGAAAACATTGGGAGAAATGAAGTGACCACTGTTCAAGAAGAAATGTACTTATTACCTTACCCATGTAACTGTAACCTCCCTGTCCATCACCTTTAGAATAAAAATAAGTAGAAGTAAAGAATCACCAGAGTATGTTGTTTACATCAGTTTACTGTCATGAGCTGATTACATGTCATCTCAATGCATTTTAAAAGGCCAGTGTTAAATCTTGCCAAAAGCATTGACCCAAATGATTTAATTACTTCCAAGAAGCCCCATTTCTTCGAGGCACTAGCACCTTCCAACATTGCCAAACTGAGGGCTTACCTTTCAACTGTTATTCCATAAAAGATACACTCAAATCATACTGAAACTATAGCAAGTACTATTTGAGAATTTTCATTTTTTGTGTTATATATGTCACCTTTCCTCTGTTTGCTAAGTCTTCCAAAGTAGAGCCATTCTGCCAACCAAACATTCTTCTTTTACTGCCTTAATACTTAATTTCTCCACTAACCTTCTATTTAGGTTTGATTTTTCTTTCTTGGGAAGGCAGTACTAAGTATTGGACTTTGAACTCAGGACCTCATGTTAGGCATGTGCTCATCCCCTTGAGCTATATCTTTCACTGGTAATCTCTTAAAACATAAAATCTTTGGGAATTTCACCCTTGGTTTGATTCCCCACACCACGGAAAAAAAAAAAAAAGAAAAACACACAAAACAAACACAAAAGCTTTGGGAACTTCAAATTCCTGAAGGAATACATTGATTTGCAAAAACTACTTAGAGAAGGAAGCTACTTTCAAAGAGAGGTTCTTTTTTTGGGGGGGGGGTCTGGTCGTGGGGATGGTTATCTCAGTTAATAGCATGATTTTTGGTAAACTTCAGTATATTCAGATCTTTATAAATATGAAAGTAAAATCATAAGGAATATGTCTTCCTTCTTATAATGTAACATGTATGCATGTGCACTTGTATGTATTTCCTCATAGAATATAAAATTTTAAAGTTGACACTGGTGGCTCACACCTGTAATCCTAGCTACTCAGGAGGTTGAGATCCGAGGATTGCAGTTCAAAGCCAGCCTGGACAGGAAAATCTGTGAGACTCATTTCTAATTAACCACCAGAAAACTGGAAGTGGCACTGTGGCTTAAGTGGTAGGGTTCTTGCCTTGAGCTGAAGCGCTCAGGGATAGCATCCAGGCCCACAGTTAAAGCCCCATGACCAACAAAAATAAGTAAATAAATAAAACATAAGATTTCAAAACACGTTAAGTAGACTGATCATTTTAGCCTCCAAGGTATTAGTCTCACTTGACATCTTTGCTAAGTTACTTAGAAAATTTCGCTTAAGTTTTATGGTTAAGTCGTAAAATGAAATTTTCTAGTTCATTTAAACAGAAGTATTATCCATTGTTTATTGTATATTCTAGGCATTTACATTGTTTGCTACACATTTCCTGGAGCTATGTCATATAGATGTCTTGTACCCTAATGTAGAAAACATGCATTTTGAAGTGCAGCATGTAAAGAACACTGCAAGAAATAAAGAAGCAATTTTGTATACCTATAAACTTTCTAAAGGACTTACAGAAGAAAAAAATTATGGTATTGTATATAGAAATTAGCTAAACCTTGACACACTGTATATTCTCTTAAGACAAACTTTCTACTTTTTTATTGTCTGTATAGGTAGCTCTTTCTCATTCTTTCAAGTATTTGTGTGTTCTAAGACTGTATCTGATATAACTGACTTACATGTATGTGTTTCTGTATGCACTTAGATAAGACATAACTACCTTCGTTTCCATTCATGTACATTTACATGTATATAAACCAGTAATTTTGAAGAAACACTGAGGCATGAAAGGCATAGCAAGTGGCATAATGTCTAAGAAATATAGCTTAGTTTATATTTGCAAGTTACATAACAAATAAAAAACTGAATATTTCCTCAGATTCAATAACAGAGTCTTTCCATTTTTTTCAGTTTCAGGGAATTTGATAATTAAATCTAAAATCTTAAAAGGGAATATGTTCCCAAATCATATGATATTTTTAAACTTTATTAGATATTTTCTGTGTAAATCATTGTGTGACATATACAATCTGTGATTCAGGGAGTTTGTAATTGATCCATCCATATTTTAGCTATGGTGGCCAAAGCACCTGTGCTATATTGTGTCATAATGCATGAAATAGGATTAGTGATAATTTTTCTTACATGTGGAGTCATCAAATTTGAATGCATTATCAAATGTGAACTTCCTGTCGGTATCTAGCAGTAAGATTTCTCAGTAAATGTTAGTGTTCCTTCTGTTCATTAAACATAGCTATAATGAACTATTGAGGCACAGTAGAAAACCTATATGACATTATACAATAGAATTAAGCTCTGAAAACAGGAATAATAGTTGATACTTGAATTCGCATAAAAATAGTCACCTACACTTGTTATCTTCTGAGAAATTTCACTTTTATTGATCTGTTGGAACAACAAGCTGTCAGGTTATCTTTAAAACTACACATTCTCTTCCCCTCAAGCCAATATACCCTTCTACTCTAATAAGCAACTTTATTTATAATTGATTTTGTTATTATTATTATTATTATTATTATTGTTCTAATTATCTCTTTTCTTTCCTGTTATCTCTGAGATACAAGATAATTGGTATTCTATTTTCTCCTAGGCAATTAAATGAACTTTCATTTAGAACATTGGAAAACTTAATTTTTCAAATTGCTGAATAGCCCATAAATACTTGTAGAAAGGAAATTTAAATCTGAAGAAAAATGTTAGTTAATATAGAAAAGATAGGAAAAAAAAAAGAAAAGATAGAAAAACATTGAAATCATTTGTTTATGATTGTAGGATTAAAAGCTGCAGAAGCATCATCACTTCCACCTGCAATTATCTTGGATGCCAGAGAAATCACAACTCAAATTACAAGACAAATTTTGGTAAAATCTATTTTTTAGCAATAAGAATTATTTGCTTTTGAAATAAAATACTTTTAATATATATGTCTTATTGTGGCCATTGATCCAAATATATGTTAATAATTAAAATATGTAATTGATTGGCTCAGTGGTAGAGCACTTGCCTTGCATGCCTGAGGCCCTGAGTTCGATTCTTCAGCCCCACATAAGAAAAAAGAAAAAAGCCAGAAGTGGTGCTGTGGCTCAAGTGGTAGAGTGCTAGCCTTGAGCTGAAGAGCTGAGGGACAGTGCCCAGGCCCAGAGTTCAGGCCCCATGACCAGACCAAAAAAAAAAAATAAATAAAATATGTAATTGAAAAGTGTAATTCCTAAGAAAATCCTTTGTACTTCTCCAAACTTTGTTTTATTCAATTGTAATTATTTTTTAGCAAATCAGTTAGATGAGACAAGATTTTGTTTTATTTTGTCTTTATTTGTGCTAGTCCTGGTGCTTGAACTCTGGGTCCCTCAGCGGTGTTTTGCTCAAGGCTACTGGCCTACCACTTGAGCCACAGCTCCACTTCTGCCTTTTTCTGGTAATTTCTTGGAGGTAAGAATCTTCAGGTCTTTTCTGTAGGGCTTGGCTTCAAACTGTGATCCTCAGATCTCAATCCCTTGAGTAGCTAGGATTACAGGCATAAACCACCAGCACCCCCAAGAGACAAGATGTAAACAGTTAAGTTCTTTTATCGTTATTTGTCAGTCACAGGGCTTGAATTTAGGGCCTGGGCACTTGTCCTTGAGCTTCTTTGCTTAAGGCTAGTACTCTACCACTATGATCCAGAGCTCCACATGAGCCACAGCTCCACTCTGATTTTCTGATGGTTAATTGGGGATAAGAGTCCTGTGGACTTTGTTACCTGGGCTGGCTTCAAACTAAAATTCTCAGATTTCAAGGAGCAGCTAGGATTACAGGCATGAGCTACCAACAGCTGGCTTAAACAGTTGGGTTCTTACAATGATTATTGCTGGTTAACTTTCTGATGTGAAAATAAATCTATTAAAATACATTAAAAATATTCTTCTGAACATATAGTAATTTTCTGCCATAATCAATTGTTTATTGGCAAGCCTTTATTATAAAAGATAAATGTTTTTGTAGCTCCCATAAGTACATAAGCACAACCTTTGGGTCCTGGAACAAGATACCAGATATCCAACCACTGTTGTTGAAATGATTGGTTGTTAGCCTAATGCATCAAACATTTACCCAGTGTATCAAATAACCACCAGTTATTCAGTAAGTGAAATATGATTATCTTAGTGTACCTCATAAGATCTATAATGAAAGTAAAAAATATTTCCAATTACATGTTGCTGGGAAAGTTGAAAGGGTTATATGTTTTGGAAAACTCATTGAAACTTTCTAGTCTTACGTTCAGGCAAAGATGTGAATGAGATTTTTCCAGCTATATTCCCAACCTGAAGCCCTATTCAAGGAGTGAATGTCTAAGCTTTTTCCACATTCCAATTTTATTATTTCTTAGCTTTCCTTGAGTATAACTTGTTAAGAATTAAGAAATAAATGTAAATTTCAATGTATGTTGTTTATTTTTAAGATGCACTCCTCAGGTAGTATTTTCTTGTAGACTACAACAGTGACTACCCATGTGCTCTCTTTAGGGACAAGCATATCTTCCTGTCTTTCTTTCCTCTTTCCTTTCCTTTCCTTTGCTTTGCTTTGCTTTGCTTTGCTTTGCTTTGCTTTGCTTTGCTTTGCTTTGCTTTCCTTTCCTTTCCTTTCCTTTCCTTTCCTTTCCTTTCCTTTCCTTTCCTTTCCTTTCCTTTCCTTTCCTTTCCTTCCTCTTTCCTTTCCTCTTTCCTTTCCTTCCTCTTTCCTCTTTCCTTTCCCTTTTCTTTCCCCTTTCCCTTTCTCCTTTCCCCCTTCCTCTTTTCCCCTTTCCCTTTCCCTCTTTCCCTCTTTCTCTCTCACTTTTCCCTTTCCTTTCCTTTCCCTTTCCCTTTTCCTCTCTTTCCTTCTTTTCCTCTTTTCCCTCTCCCTTTCCCTTCCCTTTCCCTTCCTTTTCCCTACCTTTTCCCTTCCCTTCCCTTTCCTTTCCTTTCCTTTCCTTTCCTTTCCTTTCCTTTTCCCTTCTCTTCCCTTTTCTTTCCCTTCCCTTTTCTTTCCCTATCTCTTCCCTTCCCCTTCCCCTTCCCTTCCCTTCCCCTTCCCTTCCATTTCCTTTCCTCCTTTCCCTTTCCTTTTTTCCTTTCCCTTTCTCCTCTTCTCTCTTTTTTCTTTCTTTCCTTATTCTCTTTTTCTTCTCTTTCTCTTTCTTTCTTTCCTTCTTCCTTCCTTCTTTCCTTCCTTCCTTCCTTCCTTCCTTCCTTCCTTCCTTCCCTCCCTTCCTCCCTCCCTCCCTCCCTCCCTTCCTTCTTTCTCTTTCTTTCTTCTTTCTTTCTTTCTCTTTCTTTCTTTCTTTCTTTCTTTCTTTCTTTCTTTCTTTCTTTCTTTCTTTTCTTTCTTTCTTTCTTTCTTTCTTTCTTTCTTTCTTTCTTTCTTTCTTTCTTTCTTTCTTTCTTTCTTTCTTTCTTTCTTTCTTTTTCTTGCTTGCTTGTCCTCTTGCTTACTTTCTTTCTCTTTTCTTTTTCTCATGGTGACTGTCACTCTATCACTTTAAGCACATGTCCAATCTGGGATTTTGAAGATGGTGTCTCATGGACTTTTCTTCTTGGCCTGTCTTTGAAACAAGGTCCTCTGATCTCAGCCTCTTGAATAGCTAGGATTGCAGATGTGAGCCACTGTTACCCTGTGCTGCAAGCACTTTTTGGATAACTAATTTTGTTTATCAGTTTATCTTTTGGTTAATTAAAATGGGAAATAGCAGAGTCATATATTTAGGGACATTTACAGTAAAAATAACTGCATAGCAATGAGAAGTGGGAATGCCTTTTTATTTCTGTCAGTTGTGGAGCTTGAACTCAGGGCCTGGGCACTATCCCTGAGCCTCATTGTGCTCAACACTAGTGTTCTACCACTTGAGCCACAGTGCCACTTCAGGTTTTGGAATTGTTAATTGGAGATAAGAATCTCACAGGGACTTTTCTGCTATGGTTGGCTATGAACCTGGATACTCAGATCTCAGCCTCCTGAGTAGCTAGGATTATAGGTAGGAACCAGCGGTGCCCAGTTTCCCATATACCTTTTTAATGACAATTGTAAAACCTGTTTGATTTTCTTCTGTTTATTTGGTAGCTTGTTGAACAGTTTGACCTATTATTCATTCAGCAAGATCTTTTTTTAATTGAAAAGTAATTTTCAACATATCTATCATAAAGTTCTAAGTACTTCTGAGAAATGTTGTTGTCCAAAAGCATTTTTAGTGTAGTATATTATTACTTTTAGCAGTAATTTTTGCCACTTGGACAGAACTGATTTACCTAAAGGAATTAATTCTTGAGTGCCAAATTTCTAAGATAGTACCAAATTTCTAGGATAGGACAGTACCAAACTGTGATAAAAAATCATAATATGTATTATTAACTCATGTATTAACTCATATTTTACCAACAGCAAAACCATAGGAGTACTCCTGAGATGAAAAGACAGAGAGCTGTGTATCATCTAGCTACTAGACTTGTTCAAACTGCTCGAAATTCTCAGTTGGATCCAGACAGGTTGCGAGTCTATTTAAGTAATCTCAAGAAGAAGTATGAAGAAGATTTTTCCCAGGATGAACAAGTTCCAGAACAGACTGAAGAATAACATATTCAAATAATGAAGTAGTATATTTAATATGAAAAACCTAGAATTAATGTATCTCCTGAGAGCAAATACACTTGCTCATTTTGTAATAAAAATAATATGAACTAGAGTTTTCACCTGTTTGTTCTACATGAAAAGTAATTGTTATAACTTGCCAAATAACAACTGTTTTTAAAGGATTCTTACGATATAAAAACTATAATACAACACTTTAACAATTATTTATGATACTTTCCATTGTATTGAGTTTATACTTTCAAATTATTTATACTTTCAAAATATTGTCATAAATATTTTAGTTTAAAAGTCTTATTAAGTGTAGAAACATGATCTTTGGTTTACATTTTTCTTTGAAGTAGTAATTTGAAGATGATGATGATGATAACTCATTTTCTTAACTAATATCCCTATATTCCAATCCTACATGATTCTCAAGTTCATTAAATGATACTGAGAATTTTTACAGTATTCTTTTTGATACTGTATAGTTTTAAAACATGAAAATAAACAAATCGTTGTTTGGTAATACAAGCAGTAATTCTGGAAGGGGCAGTCCCACTACTGACCCATTAGGTTTTCTGAATATCCAATAGTGCAGTTTGCTTAACTTTCATTTCTTTTTTTCCATCTTTATTACACAAAAAACAGCAGAAATGTAATGTTGGTATGTTTATATGCATCATTTGATTCATATGGGAAATTTTACAGAGCTGTTTTTTAATAACCATATGAATTATCCTCCCATTGTGTTATAAGTTAGACCCTGTAGTTACAGAGAAAAATCTATTGAATAGGTATTTAAAAAGAGTATTTGCCTTTGAATTCTAATTTCATGAGGTAAATTCACAATGTTAACACTTTTAACATAACATTTTCATTTTGAAGTTATAAAGGATAAAAACAGATTATTTTCTTTTTGTATCATAATGTGTATAATTTATTCCACACTGCAGAAGATAATAGGTTGAGTCACCTATAGACTTAAAAATGATTGAGATTAAGCCGGGCGCTGGTGGCTCACGCCTGTAATCCTAGCTAGTCAGGAGGCTGAGATCTGAGGATTGTGGTTCAAAGCCAGCCCGGGCGGGAGAGACCGTGAGACTCCTATCTCCAATAAACCACCAGAAAACCGGAAGTGGCGCTGTAGCTCAAGTGGTAGAGCGCTCGCTTTGAGCTGAAGAGCTGAGGGACAGCGCCCAAGCCCAGAGTTCAAGCCCCACGACCGACCAAAAAAAAAAAAAAAAAAAAAAAAGATTGAGATTTAGGACATGATATGAAAAGACATTTTCTAATGGAATATTTAATACAACAAGAACTTACATGAGATTAATAGTTTATTAACTTCAAAGTCATACAATGGAAAGCATCTTTAAAGAACTTAGAATAAAGATGCATATCAGCTTTCTAAATTCAGGTAGTTCTGTAGACGAACAGGAATTAGAAGTGAAAATATTCCATTTGGGAGCATATTGTTGTTTAATAGTTGAGTCCTGATGGTTATTCTGCAAAGATGTAGTAGTTCACATGGATCTTTGTATCTTGTTGAAGGGATATACTCCAACCAATTTGAAATAATTGGACGTCTTCCTAAACTCAGTTGTGTCTGAAAAAAATTACTTTTGTCATGTTAATCATTGGATTAATTCAGATTATTAACATCTTAAATTTAAATTCAGAAAACAGGTCTTAAATGTATAAACCCCTTGTAATTTTTCCAAAGTGTGTCCACTTGAGACAAATGTTTTATTTCCATTTTATTCTCATAATGATAAAAGTTTTTGTAATACATATATGGAAACAGCAAAATTATATCTATGACTAGGAAAGCTTTTAATGTTAGATGGATTACACTTATATTTTATCAGCTTCTCTTTTCAGAAGAGTTATCAAAATTGTCACACAATAGAATTATCTGGGAGACTATATAAATGATCAGTGCTCAGGTTCTAGTCCAGAAAGTTTGATTCTGTTGGTTTGGGGTTGGACATAGACTGTGTAAATTCTGAAAGTTCCCTAGATGGTTCCCGAGTGGAGAGTGAAAATTAACACACAAAACCTGAGTAAAGTCCTCCCCAAGTATAAATATCTACCTTCAGGATTTTGAGAAGGTATATATTTAAGGATTTAGTTTCAGAGGTCAAATGTCAATAGATGGACTTAGATAGAAAGGATATTTCCTTATTACAGAGATAGTTTCCCATTAGAACCTTATACTTCCCAGGTTCTTTGACACTTTTATTGATTTGCTTATATTTGTCTATATTCATTAATTATTCAGTCAACTGTGATATATCCTCAGTATTATGGTAGGTGCTTGGAATAATTACTTAAAAGACCTGGGACTTAGATAAATATTTAAATATGTATTTACAATAAACATATGTGCTATGGTACAGAAATATGGAAATGCAAAGTGGAGAACAAAGTGTTATTCAATCAATTTTAATGTAATCTTTTCACTCAAGCAGGTGATTTTGGTCAATTCCATTGTAGTACTTTTCTACTATAGTTCTGCCTTGGGAATAACATTCATGGAATCTGTTGAAAATTGGTATGTTCTTTAATAATTAAGCAGTCAGGACTAACACGGGCAACAACAAGCAACTGACTGAACATGCAAAACAGTTTGTTTTATACATAGGTTAATAAAATAAGTTTGCCAATTTATTTTTCTTACAATTGGCCCAAGTATTAAAATTGAGACATTTAAAAAGCAGCAGAGTTATAAATCCCATTAGTGTATTTAGAAAGTTACTCTTTAGTGGGACTATTGTTTTGTTGGTAATTTAACTGGTTGAAATTTACAGGAGTAGACAGGCACCAGTGGCATATGCCTGTAAACCTTCCTACTCAGGAGGCTGAGATCTGAGGATCACACTTTTAAGCCAGCCTGGGCAAAAAAGTCTGTGAGACTCTTCTCACAAATTAACCACCAAAAAGATCTGTGTCTCAATTGGTAGAATGCTAGCCCTGAGCAAAAATAGTTTAGGCCCTGAATTCAAGCCCCCGGACTGGCAATCATTAATTTACATCAATTTACAGGAATGTTTCTATTAAGCAGACATTTCTTCCTATGGACAAATATAATTTAGTATTATAGTTAAATTTAGGAACGATGATCATTGACTAATAGAGTTGATTCTTTTCCCTGTACTTGAAGATATCTTCAACTGAATATTTTAAGCCTTCATATTTCTATAATGCTTAAAATTGTCTATTTTAAATACAAAAATCTATTTCTTAGTATATGCTTATAGTTGTAGAAAGAAACACAATACTCATTTTCTCAGGTTTATAAAATCAAAACTTTGAGGTGATGAACTCATTTAAAATTTAAAATTTTGTCTTAAGAGGCAGAAGTCATTCATACTGATTAACTTGTCATAGATATAACCTAAACATTAAGAATTAACTTTATTTCTGTCTCCACAGTTATATGTTAAAATATATCAATATTTGAGCCCAAATACAGAGAACAATATTTTGCTTACCTCTATTTCCTTGATTGAAATGGTCGAAAGTACTCTGGAACATAGCATTAAGCATGTTTTGGCATCTTCCTGGATATCAATTAACTCATGATCAACCATTATTCTCACTCTTGAAGGGTACAGCAATATTGTTAAGACAATGTTGATAGGGTTTTTTTCTCTTTCTAAGATCCCATATTGCAGGAGTATTTTTAAGATATTCGACTGTCTTGTCTGAGCTACATAAAGGAGAGGTGTGATGCCACTTAGTGGGCTTGGACAGTATACTGGTGTGAAAGTTCTGTGAATCAAGCAAAATAGAAGCTTATTGGCTATATAATTAAACGTGATTAACACTGTAGTGATAGTAATGGGAAAATAATAATGTAATATTAAATGAAAATAGGCTTAAATTTTAATGTACACTTTCACATATTATATAATTTATGTTTCTATATAACGTGTTAAAGAAAATTTTACATTGTATAAATTTAGACAAAATTAAAGCTTAAAAGTACCACACAGGTAAACTTCCCTTTACCTTTGTAAAAATAAAAAAAATTACATTCCAGGAGGTATTTTTTCCTTCAGATATAGCTGTTTTGTCTTTCTCATCTGATAAACCCATACTGACTAGAAGAGTATTATAAAACTGATTATAAAGCTTCGAAAGTCTAGGCTTGAAGATATTTTATTTCACTTTATTAATAGAATTATGTGATCATTTTGATATCTCCTTATTTTTGTTCTCTATCATATATCACACATGAGCTTGAATAGAGATTGCAAATTAAATGAAAAAGGAATGAATGAAACGATTTCTAGTTTTTTATGTTAATAAAATTAGAAATGATGTTCATTGTCCTAGAAATATAAATTATGGTGAAAACTATAGCAGGTGCCTCAACGAGCAGAATTTTAATTTCTTCCATCAAGAATAAAGTTTGAAATTTCCTCTAGCTAGACCGTTCTACATGTGAATTTCAAGACCAATCTGGCCTACAGAGAGAGAATCTATTTCAAAAACAAAACAATCCCTTCTAAAATTCTTTTTCCTAGAGTGCCATATAATGGCTAGACTTGAAATATTCTCCCCTCCTCATGTAGAAAAGAAAAATTTACTTAAGTTTTTCTAAAGTTATATTGTGTTATACGTTTCACTTAAAATAATCTTTTGTGGTTACTATTTAGTGGGCTATGTAAATGTCAACACAGTATTAGGTCTGACCAAAGGGAATTTTATACTAATAAGACTTAATTTTGCTAGATAATATGATTTTAGTACTAAGCAAAGAGAAATTTGATTAATAATCTTGCCTCTTAGCTTGGCTGACAACTAAAATCTAGTTTGTATAATAGCATTAAAAGTGTTGTATTGATTTTAAATAACTATGCAGAACTTTAAGGCTGCATATATTGAAATGAGATGGAAAAAGCACTCATAATAGTGTAAACAGTGGGAACTGTTTTGAATCTCCTAGCTGTGTGATCTTGACCAAGTCAGTCTCTCAAGCTGTTTTCTCATATAGTTTTAATTTACTCATTCCTTCCTTAACTACTTACTTGTCTAGAGCATATGACCATAGCGATAAAAGTTGCAGTCCTTGATTATTATCAAGGAAATTAGACAATTCAATACAATAAATACAAGGGAATAATCACTCTGACAGTATGCTTGAAGTACTCTAGAAGCATTGAGGAGTGATGAAACACTCCCTGGAAAAATGATTTCCCATGAACTGCGACTTGAAGGACTAGTTCATGTTTTCTAGTTAGATTAGGAATAGGTCACTGTTAGGCTTGGCTTCACTATATAAACATGGTATATTCAATGAGTTGTTTTCAAACTGTCTTAAAGACAGTTAATGACGATCCCTTAAAGGAAAGGGATCATCTCTGGTCACAGTTAATTTTAGGGCTGTAGAGTCTCCCTTCCTACTGGGTCCCTAGTCAGGAGCTCCAATCACTAGCATTAGAGCTTATCTCCAAACGTTCTCTGTACTCTGAAATGCAAGAAAACTATGATCTAAACAAATAATATAGGATGGTGCAAAGTAACTTAGGTCCTACCTTAATTCTGCTACTAGCATATGTATATCTGTGTCTGTCTACCTACCTCTTTATCTATTTCTCATTTTTCCTTGAATAATCTGTCCTTTTTACTTTTTAACATACACTTCCAACACATACCAAAGTTAAAGTACTTCTATATTACATGTTTTAATACGTTTTTTATTGTGAAAATACTGTACAGAGGGGTTACAGTTACATGAGCAAGGTAATGAGTACATTTCTTATGCAGCATTGCTGCCTCCTCCTTTGTTTTCCCCCTACCATCCCTTCCCTCCCACCTCCACAACTACACTCCCCCCCACCCTACCCCTCCCACCCCCGCCTAAATTGTAAAGTTTGTTTTTCAACATAGTGTCTTGTACATCTCTTTGTTACAGTGGGTCAACCTGTATCCCTATTTAAACATTTTGTTTTTTCCCTTCCCCTCCCCAAATTATATTGACATCAAATACAGTGAAAACAGGGGTTATAACATGGGGGAGGAACATACAAAGCAACAAAAAATCACATGGTACCTTATAAATACATTAGAAACAATAGCAAGAAAGAAAAAAACACTTGTGTCCCTATCTTGGGGTTCATTTCACGTAACTTCACCTTATCTGGTCTTATGTACACATTATAGGTACCTAATATTCTAAACCAGTACTGTACCTAGCTCTCACATTGTCTCATTGTATATATTCTCCTAAAATTGAGAGACATTGCTTTTGGAAGACTTTGTTGTTGTTGTTGTTGTTGTTGTTGTTGATGGGGCTTGGACTCTGGGCCTGGGTGATGTCCCTGTGCTCTCCAGCTCAAGGCTTGAACCATAGCACCAAATAGGTTTTCTGGTGGTTTATTGGAGATAAGAGACTCAAGGACTTTTCTGCTTGGGCTGGCTTTGAACTGCGATAGTCAGATCTCAGTCTCCTAAGTAGCTAGGATTACAGGAGTGAGCCACCAGGGCCCGGCTTGGAAGATTTTTTTCTAATAAACTTCTTTCAAGGCAGTTGCCCTAAACTTATTCTTCTTGAGGTACGCTTCACTTCCTTCCCTTAAGTTCTTATCATTTTGCAAAATCTATGAAATATTTTTAAACTTCCATTTTCTTATCTTCAAAGTAAATTATTAAACAACATGATTTGTAAAACTTAAGCCTCAGTGGCTTTTAAGGGCGGTAATTTTTGTTGACATGGATTGGGAGAAGATCTTCACTAGCCATACAACAGACAAAGGGTCTCATATCTAAAATATACCTGGAACTCAAAAAATTAAATCCCCTTAACAACAAATCCTCAAAGAAACAACTGCTAAAGACTTAAAGAGAAACTTCTCTGAAGAGGAAAGAAGAATGGCCAATAGACACATGCAGAAATGCTCAACCTCCCTATCCATAAAAGAAATGCAAATCAAAACAACATTGAGATACCACCTTACCCAGTTAGAATGGCTATAATAAGGAACTCTAGTAACAACAGATGCTGGAGGGGATGTGGACAGAAGGGAATCCTACTACATTGTTGGTGTGAGTGTAAACTTGTTCAACCATTTTGGAAAGGAGTATATGGAGGTTCCTCAAAAGACTCCACAAAGAGCTCCCCTATGACCCAGCAATCCCACTTTTGGGCATTTACCCAAATGATCACAAGACCATACTAAAGCTACCAGCACAACTATGTTTATTGCAGCAGCATTATTTACCATAGCTAAGATATGGAACCAACCCAGATGCCCCTCAGTAGATGTATGGGTCAGAACTGTATTTCTAAGAACCTAGAATAATGCTAGGTTCATAGGTTCATGGCAAGCAATCAAATATTTATTTCGATTTTTTAAAAATCCAAACAAGATTGTGGGTGATGTATAATCATTTAATGTTTTCAAATCCAATGCAATTCATTCATCCTACAGTTCTTAAGAAAGTATTTAAGTGCTTTATAAATCTGGGAATTCAGGAAACAGAGAAAAAAAATACACTGAAAGTGGTTATTGTTAAGTTGTATAGATAAAAGATGGCTAACGAATATTAAAATTGGTATTACCTATAGAAGTTATTGAAAGAATATTGTAACATGTTGAAAACATGACTAAAACTCAGCGAGGCTTAGAATGATTTTTAAAAGTCAAATCTGTATCCAAATGACTTACGATTAATCCTCATGCTTAAAAGAGTATAGTATGATAATCCAAAATTTGCTTAATGGGTACTGACAGTTAATTATAACAGTATTTATATGAATGGAATGAGGCAAGCAAAGCAAGAATCAGTTTTTAAATGTGAGGTTAATGAACTGAACCTTGCATCTGAAAACCTGTCATCTGTGCTTATGAAATGGGGCATAATATTTCCGTATTGACATGAGGATGATTTAGTTTTGTAGCTATAATTATATCTGATTTTTCTACACATTCTCCTTTGGTTTCTAATAGCTACTTCTCCATAATAATTTTATATCTGTGATATTTAATGTAGTAGACTTGCTTTTTTATTAATAAGTATTTTTATTGTAAAAGTACCATACAGAGTGGTTACAATTACATGAGCAAGGTAATGAGTACATTTCTTGTCATTGTTGCCTCCTCCTTTGTTTCCCCTTACCATCCCTACCCTCCCAGATCCACCCCCCCTTAGTTGTTTTCCTTGTACTTGTTCAGAATTGTCATCAAGTTATCCATCAATCTCTTTGTCTATTCCTTCTCAACTGTACTGCATTAGCCCCTTTTCTTCTGTATCTTCTTCTTCAGCATCAACATGCACATTGCCTTTTGACAAGTTTCCATTTGGATATCCTTAGGCAATTTCACCCATGACCATAACTCCCAACTATTGTCTACTCATTTATTCCAACAAAGAGCAAATGCAAATGCATTCCAGGTACTGTTTTAGGTGTTTGTGTTATGTCAGTGGGCAAAACTAAAATCTCTGTTGTCTTGATTATGTTATCATGTGGGATGACTAACAATAAAGTATGAACACAGCAAACAAGCAAATTTTATAAAGTTAGAAGGATATAAATGCTGTCAAAAATAAACTACAGATTCTGGGAGGTACTTTGATGGCACTTTCCAATTTTAAATAAGGTGAGCGGAGAGGACCTTACTATTAGTTTCTTTCTGGACAGAGACTAAAAGGAAGCAAAGTTGTTAAGCATGTAAATATTTAAAGATCCCAACATAGAGAAGTGTGGCTGGATTGGTGAAGAAAGAACAAGGGAGTCAAAGTGACTGAAAGGTAGAAAGTACATGATAGTGAATAGCAGGATATGGGACAGAGGAGATGGGGTGTCATGTCATGCAGAAACTTAGTCACCTTTTACTCTAAAAGGGATGTATGGAGCCACCGAAAGTTTAGGGTAGAAAATAGCACAATCTATCCTATGTTGAGAATTTGTTTGATACACAAGGAAAACAAAACATTTAACTTGGAACAGGGTGATAGCATTGGAGGTGGCTATCCTGTGTAAATTGCTTGTCATTGCAACCAACATTTATCCTAACAAATGTTGATATAAGAGAATTACATAAGAAATGGCACTATATATCTATCCACACACTGAACCTCTATACCTGTATATTTCTTAGACAGTTCAAACTCAGTCTAAAATTGACTTTATGGGTCATTTGTGATATTTTTATAAGTGTGTGGCATGGCCATTAGAGTAAGCTGAATAATGTCCCCTCAGTATGACCAAAGAGGCTTTCCAGATGTAATTAAAATCTTGAAATGAGAAGGGAGCATACTGTAGTCAAGGAAGGAGGGAGAGGGGCACCTCATAGAGAAACATTAGTGTCCTCTCGATGGTAAAGGAAAAACAAATTCTCCTCTAGAGCCTCCACAAAGAATGGACCTGCTGAAACTTAGGTTTTCAGAGTCAGGGACCTCCTCTCAAAATGTCAGCCTCCACAGTGATGGGTGTTGGGGCACTGCACATGAACTTTGGTCAGCCAATTGCTCTTGTCATAAACATTCCTTAGACCTCAGTGGCTAACTGAGCTGAGAGAACACTTTGTACATTTTGTCATATACGAAAGTGCATTATACCTTTTGACAAAGATACTGGTTTCACAACGGTCTGGGTGTTCTTCAGAAGAACTTCAGAATGGAATACAAGGGAAAATCATAGTATTGATGGAGTAAAGCTCCACGTTCAAGCTCAAAGACCAAAAAATGTACAATGGGATCAAACATTGGATGAAGACAAATATTTCTGAAAAATTATTCATTAAGTAAAGCAAACAAAACTGAAAACAGTAATTTAGATCTCCAGAACTATAACATAACAAATTTATATTGTTTTCAGACACTAAGTTTGTGGCAATTCGTTATAATGGCAACAGGAAACTAATATGATAATCAACTAATCTTTCCTATCTTTGATTCTCTACTTCTAATCACTTACTGTGCCTTACTAATCTACTTAAAAGATATCTTTTGCTCCTGTTACTACTGATTCATTGTAACTTATTGGGACAGCAGTGATGTCAAAAGATTCCATGAGCGAGGAAGATTATGGCAAAGTAGATTATTTCTCCCTTAAATTATTATAAACATTTACGTAAATATGTTGTGTACATTCAATTTCCATAACTTCTCTAACCACTTCCCTCTATCAAATAAACTTCTCCCCATTCTTCCTATAGGATTCTGGGGTTATTGTTTCTTGTTTGGATAGCCCACTAATTAGTACCATTGTATTCTTGCTTCCTAGAATCCAGTCTCTCTTGGAGGTTGAGCAACCTCTTCATTCTATATGTTTTGCCTTTATTAACTGGTCATCACCATAAATTTCAAATTTAGCTGGATGTGGTGGTACACAACCATAACCCCAGGACTGGGGAGATGGAGGCAGGAGGGTCATGAATTCCAGGCAAGCCTGGAGCACATTGCAAGATCTTATCTAAACTTTTTTTTCTTAATATAGTCAAAGTTCTTCATGGTTTCATTTCCAGGCTTCATCTGTTGCCACTACCTGATTCTCACCTCACTTTGTAGCTATTAGTAAACTGCCTATAGTCATTAACAAATCAAAGGATGACTGACCAATCCTGTGCAGAGAATGAAAATAAAATGCTGATAATGACTGGCTGGCTTTTTTGCATTATATAATAAGGGAAGATCTCTCTGAGAGATGATATTTACACTGATATATCTGGTAGGAAGCAGCCATAGGATGATCTGAGGGAGGAAGATTTTTAAGCCAAGGAAGCAGTTCTACGGCCTTAAGGCAGGAGAGAACTTTTAGGATATTTTTTTTAAAAATCAGGTTTGCTAGATGAAATATAGTGGTCAAAATGGAGAATAACAAGACTTGAGAGGAATTAGGGCCATTCATGTAAGGCTTTATAGAAAGAGTTGTTCTTGACATATTTATACTGGTAAAATCTTGAAACGGTTTCAGCATGGGCATTAAGAGCTACTTTATGCTTTAAAAAATATTGTTCAGATGTCCACTTGGAGTATATGATATAGATTGTGAGGGAAAAATAAAAGCTGGGATGATCTTTAAAATCTATTGCTGATGTCTAGGCAAGATATGATGGTAGCTTCACCTGGGATAGAAATGGAGCAGATGAAAATAAGAAGAATTAGGACATGTTTTGGAGATAGTCAAAATAATTGTCTTCCTCACTATGTACTAAAATCTGTCTCTATTTTTTCCACTTCTATGCTTACAGATACAAAGAACAAAATCTACTTGACTTTCTCTTCCACACAAAAACGTATACAATATTTGAGTTACAACTCTTACATCTTCATAATGACTATTCTACTACCTGCTATCTTTTATTCCAAAGCAGCATCTCTCTTGCTCATCCCTCCTTGTATACATGTATACACTCCAATTTGTTAAATTCCCTAGTATTATAGTTATTTACATAATCCCTGGGGTAGAAGAGATTGGCAGGAATAAAAAGAATCAAGATTAACCCCCAAATTTCTGGCTTCATCAATGGAATAGAGCAACAAGGGGTATTAATAAGACTGAAATTTCAGGGGAAGGATTTTATTGGTAGAGAGTCGGATTAATTAGCTCAATGTTATCTTTTGTTTGTATTAGGTTTGAGATGCCGTGCTGCAATGAAGGTAGACAGTAGAGGGAGTCTGGAGCTCAAGAAAGGTCAGAGCAACAGAGATTTGTGAGTAATATATATATATATATATATATATATATATATATATATATATATATATATATAATTTGTGAGCAATTGATATATATATCAATTATATATATATATGTATATCTTTTAAGATTATGCAACTGGATAAATCCTTTCAGGAAACTGAATATGATGGAAACAGAAGATCCAAGCAAAAACCTAACTCATGTCAGGAAAGTTAACTCACGAATGGTATTGTTGTTCAAGCAAAGATGTGAGAACCATCGAGGGATGTCCTGCCAGAGGTTGCTGCCAGAATAAACGGTTGCCAATAAATTCTCAGACTGCTCAAATTTAAAATTCTGTGACAGTGAAAGTTCCAAATAATGTGATAAGTAGAATTGGCTAGTAATGAGTTTGACCTTGTAAGTGCATCTAAGTCAAAATTTATTAATTTAAAATCTGTCTCTTAACTGGCTGTTAATTATATATAATATAGCTCAGGTATAGAGGATTTACTAAGCAAGTGCAAGGTCCTGGGTTCAACCACCAGCACTACACACACAGACAAAAAAGCTGTTAATGGTCCTCTATCATCATTGGAATTTTTCCTCTCCCCTCCATATTTTTTCATTTATTTTATTCTCTATTTTACTACATTTTTCTTTCCCATGGGCTTTTCAAAGCACATAAGCATTACTTACCCAGCTTTTGACACTATGAATCCCTGCTTTAACTCCAAATATAATAGTAACTTAAAACAACCAAAAGTGATAATTAGATGGCTATTTGTTGATAGTTCCAAACCACAACTCTTGTTTTATGCACGTGAATAATCATTAAGGTACATAATGCAGGAGTTCTCCAATAGCACAGTAAAACACAATTAGCAAACATCTCTGCTTTCTGCAGAACTTAAAACTGTTCTTATCTGTCTACTGTACACCAGAGTGTGTCCACGTGCTTAGCGCAGTGCTGCCCACATGATGTGAGCAATAAACACTGCCTTGAATGAATAAACAAATGCACATCTGGTCTAATCAAACTAATACATAAACCCAAAGAATAAGTTGAGTTAGACTAAGTACTTGGGAATTTATGTTTCAGACTCTACAGAGAGATCACAAGGCACATCTTTTTATAAGACCTTCAGTATATTTATTAGTAGGTTGACATATTTGGACTGTTGCACACTGCAACATGTCATTGGCTCTCATTTTGCTCAATTGTAGAGAATGTGGAGTCAACTTTAACCATATTTAACATAAAAATAGAACTGTTTTTTTTGGGGGGGTCTGGTCGTGGGGCCTGAACTCTGGGCCTGGGCACTGTCCCTCAGATCTTCAGCTCAAGGCTAGCGCTCTACCACTTGAGCCACAGCACCACTTCCGGCATTTTTCTTTTTGCTTATGTGGTGCTGAAAAATAGAACCCAGGGCCTCATGCATGCAAGGCAAGTGCTCTACCACTGAGCCACCTTCCCAGCCCTAGAACTGTCCTTAATAAGCTTAATATGTTTTAAAATACTTTATAAGTTTTAATAATATTCTAAGTGAAGGATGGAAGGGGTACACAACACTCATAAGTCACATGTTGAAGGAAACCATATTTGTATAATTAGGTAAAGATAATAAAAATTTAAAAATATATTACAGTGAAGATATATACACATTGTCACTTGTGCTTTGAAAATCAACTTACACATATACATAAACATACAACTTCAGTGTATGAAAAAGGAAGAGGTCATAGTATTAGAGAAAACAGGGAAACATACTTATTTTTTTTTAAAAAACCTACATTTTCTAACACTACATTTCCTTGAACAGTAATATGTAAGCTGTATAGTACAAGCCTTCAAATAAATCATTAGGGTATAATGTACACACAAGTAAAACATTATTATACATATAATTCAGGAATATAAGAGTAAAGAAACTATTGAGCAACTAAGTCAATATTTCTTATTCCTACATAAGCACTAGATATACAACTTTTTGAAAAAAGGAGTACTGTACTCTTATAAAAACAAGTTTGTTACTCTATTGTAAAAACAGTTGAGATTATTACCTCCATATAAGTGCCAAATTACAGCTTCTGTCTTGAACATAGTCTTTGGTTTTCTTGAGGAGCAATTCCACAAAGTCAGGATTACCTTTTCTGGCAAAAACCCAGTATAGAATTGTATTCACACATATTTCAGTAAATTCGAGATTAAAATTTAGTTCAAAACGGTATCCCGATTTTTCCACAAATGCAATATAGTCTGTGAGTAGTATGTCAAACCCATCGAGGTCGACATACCTCAAAATTTTTGCCAGTGTTCGGTAAATCCTAGGTTCATAGCAATGATATCCCCACTGACCCAAAAACTGCAAGGATGGTCGCTTAACAATTTTTTCAATGAGATTGCAGAATATATTGCCTCTTGGAAAAGAAGTCTTTCGACATAGTTTAGAAGATTTACTCATTGCTTCGTAAGGCCCAGTGTAGAAACAATGTCACAGGTTGTCATACTCTGTCCCTCCCGTTACATATTTTGATATGTTACACTCAGAAAGTGCCTTTTAAGCTGCACGCAGGAAAAAAAAACAGATGCATTATTACCAGGACTTACTGGATGACATCACAATAGATGCAGATCTGTC
The DNA here is from genome assembly GCF_024711535.1 of Dipodomys merriami. Lineage (NCBI taxonomy): Eukaryota > Metazoa > Chordata > Mammalia > Rodentia > Heteromyidae > Dipodomys > Dipodomys merriami. The sequence continues at coordinate 6,221,059 of NW_027206290.1, forward strand.
ATCAGCACAGGTCAGAAATTTGGGATATTATATGTAACTTGGAGATATTTGAGAGCGACACACCCAACAAATGGTAGGCAGGAGAGCTAAGCTATAATATTTTTAACTTTCCCAAAATTCAGCTTGGTCTTGTGTGTTTTTCAAGTGTTCAAAGCACAGTTTATATATTAGACTAACTGATACTGTTCTCATGTTCTCCATGAATTCTTCTTGTTCTCAATTATCATTGGTTATTTCTCTTATTTTATAGTTGAGGAGATTGTTTAGGCACTATGTTGTCCCTCTGAGAGAGAAGGTGTAATGCAATATTAAGAAACTTAATTCCAGAATTTTGAATTTTATAGAAATGATTTCTCTTTGAACCAGGCAAAATATATACACTTTGGGCATTAAAGGTACTTCTTGCTTGAGGGTTGGAGGTTTTTCCTAATGTTTATAGTACTTGCCTACCATTTGTGAGGCCCTGAATCTGACAAAAAAGCTTCAAGTTCATTTTCTTGACCTAGTAAAATAAAGGAAAATATGTCACAATTATGTCATCATTGTTTACTAGTTCATGTTTCTTCTACCTTTTTATTAGCATTCACAAAATAATGAGTCTTAATTCTAATAATCGAGTATATGTATTTGTATTCTAAAGGTAACTAAATGTGTGATTTCTCTTTAGCAAGAGGAAATAATAACTTTGTGTTCATTCTGATAGGCTGCATTAGATTTTGTAAATTCTGAACTTTTCATCATGATAACAATACATGTTGTCATCTCTCCGAAACAAGTATTTAATCCTTTTTCTCCATTTTCTCTTTTGTCATTTTCTCCATCTCAAAATGCATTTTTTTGGGGGGTCCGGTCATGGGGCCTGAACTCTGTGCCTGGGTGCTGTCCCTCAGCTCTTCAGCTCAAGGCTAGCGCTCTACCACTTGAGCCACAACGCCACTTCCAGCTTTTCTCTTTTTGCTTATGTGGTGCTGAGGAATCGAACCCAGGGCCTCAGGCATGCAAGGAAAGCACTTTACCACTGAGCCATCTTCCCAGCCCTCAAAATACATTTTTAAAATCATTGAAATATTTGTGTTGACTTGTCAAACTTGAAACATAATAGAGTCCATGAAAATCTCTGAGATACTCATGTTAGTATTTTTATCAGTAGTAGTTCAAGTATTTTATACAATTTATATGTGGATATTCATATATAAATAAATTGACATTTTTATACTAATGGAATAATTGATTCTATGAGCTGATTTTTATTTACATAACAATGTATTTGTGGACACTTTTGTACGAGCATATATAACTCTTAAAACCCACTTACTGAATTCTTGTTGCTGTTTAAGTACTTTACATATTAAATCCTTCAATATTTTTAATAACTCCATAGATAAGGAAGCTATGGTAAATAGCTTCATGGGCAAGAATGACTTGCTCAAGATGAAATGTCTACCATGTAGTGAAACTAATGTTTCAGGAAAAATGGGTTTAGAACCTTTACTTCTATTCTCTTAGTTATTCAAAAAGTGAGACCTACCTTTTCTTTTCTTTTTTTTTTTTAAATTTAAAATTTTATTTTATTTTATTTGAGAACATACTGTACAGAGGGGTTACAATTACATGGGCAGGATAATGCATACATTTCTTACCAAGCATTGCAGCCTCCTCCTTTGTTTACCCTTCACCTCCCTTCCCAGCCACCCCCCTCCCCCCCATCCAATCATACCCCCCTCCCCCCCCCCACACCGACATTGTAAAGCTGGTTTTGACATGACATTTTGTACTTCTCATTGTTGCAATCCTTAAACGACTTGTTTGTCCCCATCTCCTCCACATGTTATACTGACATCAAATATAGTGAAAGCGGGGGTTACACTGTGGGGGAGGGACATACAAAGCAACAAAGAAATAATCTTATAAATGCGTTAGAAACACATGCATGAAAGAAACGAAAACATTAAAATACATATTTAAGGGTTCATTTTCCTAACATCACATTATCTGACCTTTTCTGCTTGACTCATACCTATACTAGATATTGCAAATAAGGGAAACCATGGGACCTATGTTTCTTTGGGCCTGGCTTTTCTTTCTTTTTTTTTATTTAGTATTACACCACCTAATATTTATTTTTTAATATTTTTATCATAAAGATACTGTACAGAGGGGTTACAGTTACATGAGTTTTTTTTTTTTTTTAACCAGTTCTGTGGCTTGAACTCAGAGCATGGGCTCTGTCCCCGAGCCTCTCTGTGCTCAAGGCTCGCTGTCTACCATTCTCAAGAGGTAGAGTTTTTTTTCTCTTATGTGGTACTGAGGAATTGAACCCAGAGCTTCAAGCATGCTAGGCAAGCACACTCTCATTTTTATGGCTAGTTTATGAATAAATTTGTCATGAAAGAAGAGCTCTATAATTAAATATCAATAAAACAAAATATAAACAAAGAAGATTAATCCTATTTGGGAGTCAAAGTAGTTCAGAATATACATGAAAGGAATGACAATGTAAATGTCTGGACTACTGAATTGAGTGACTTTTCTTCGTTTCCTTTATACATTTTTTTTCAATTTGAATGTCAGTATGTTAATTTTTATAAGTAAAAAACTAGTCATGTTCATGTTGATTATAATAACCAGAACATAATAGGTCAATATTAGTACTGACGAGTTCTTTAATTTTTTTAAAACTTATAACCATTACTGAAATTAATATTAAAAACAGTTGAAAGAGTACTGTTTTGATTATCATATATTGAATTCTGATTAATAATACCTGCTGAAATATATTGAGCTCTTAATTACTTAAAAACAATGCTAGACAAGTGTTTATATATGCCTTTTGTCATTTAATTCTCATCTTATTCTGCAATATTATACCCACTTTATGGCTAAGAAGGCTTATTACTAGATTATTAAGTCAGATGTCATACAGCTAGGAGCAGTGACGGGAACCAAAATTCTACTAACAATTCAGGTTCTTTGTGCTCAGCTGCCTTCACATAGCCAAATGTATCTAATATGTCTCTTCTTCATGAAAATTCCTCAAAAATGTTTGTATAATGGCACTACAAATATTTTCAATAGCTTTAATAAATGTTTTGTCTTAAAGAAAAATATTATCATTCCTACATTTTATTTTGAGAAATGGTGAGATTCTGTGTGCTTGCTCTTAAGACAGGCTTGCTTTGTAAAAGCTCAGGCTGACTCCAACTCATGATCTTCCAGCCTCAGCCTCCCTAGTGCTGTATAATTCCAGACATGTTTCATCAGGTTTGGCAAGCTAACTTTTTAAAAATGATTTAACATTAACATAAGAATAAAATGTATATTGACCTCTATGTGTTGTATATCAAGAGCTTCATAAGTCCCTGTGTGATCTGGAAGATTTACACTTGAAATCATTATCACACAATAATCCTTTAAGTATTTTTCCTTTAGTAAATCCATCACATTTTGTTCTTAAGAAAACAGATTAGAAGAATCTCAGAGCAATAGGGATGAAGGAAGTTAAATGTCACAACCTCCTGACAGGAGTTCTTTTGCTCTACCTGGATAGAAATTACAGGCAGGTCAGGACGTACATGCAGGTGTCAGAGTAGATGACAATGAACAGTAACAGGCAGGCGTAGATCTTTGCCAGTTAGGACACTGGCCCAGTGTTTGGACCTCAGGATTCCAATCTGAGGTCTGAGTTGCTAAGGCGGCAGCATGAGTTTGGGAACTCAGGCCCAAACAGCTACATAGAGCTTGGAGTCCTAGTATAAACTCCCTTTGCACCCAGGTGATCAAGTATTCTCTTCTGCCAGTCACTGCTTAAGTTTAGCATTCCTGCCAGTTTTTCCTGGGCTACTCAGCTTGCTGGCCTGTGGTTGCACTGCAGTCAGTCAAGCTTCCTTCCAAGCCATTCTTGTTTCCTTTTTCATTCTCTGCTCAGCAAAGGCCAAAAGACCACTTTATTTGGACCTGATGCTGTAAAGTCACAGGAGCAGTAAGTGTTATTTCCCATTTGCTCACAAAGTGAATTGAGCACTTGCTTATATATAGCCAGAAGGGTGAAGGAACACTAATATCGAAGTTTCCCTTATGTTTGCAGTAATCATGGTCCACTCCATTATGCAAATGAAGGACTATGTTGGCACCAATCACATGTCTTCCGGTGAGTTCAATTCCTCCTCCTCTTAAACCTGTCTGGTCTGAGGCAGGGATTGGGAGGAATGGTAGTGCGTCTGTTTATTTCCGTTGGGACAAAGGGCAGGCAGTACCTTCTGGAGCTGGAGTCCTGCAGCCTGGACCAGGAAGATAGTCTCACAGCTGTCAATTAGGGGCATAAGTCTTCTCAACACCCAACGTATCTTCACATTATAAGAAAAAATTATAATATTTCAGAGGTTTATCAGTAAGAGTACTTTAACAGTATTTAACGGTGTTCTAATAGTGTTTAACTTCTGTCCCTGGGAGAGCTATGACCCTACCATCTATTACATAAAGGATATGGCAGAAAAGCAATAAACAGCTGGGAAGTAGCTATCCACCTGAACAGACACATCAAGGACAAATACTGGCTGAGCACTTTCACTACAAATTAATTTTATATCATAGGTAAGTGACTCAATTATAGAATCTCAACAAACTACAAGACAAATGCCAACACACAAAAATGACATTTTAATTGGTTTGGTAATATTTTATATTGGTTAAATATAACTGTGAAAAGGGGCTGGGATGGTGGCTCAGTGGTAGAGTGCTTGCCTTGCATGCTTGAAGCCCTGGGTTCGATTCCTCAGCACCACATAAGCAGAAAAAAAAGCCGGAAGTGGCGCTGTGGCTCAAGTGGTAGAGCGCTAGCCTTGAGCTAAAGAGCTGAGGGACAGGGCCCAGGCCCAGAGTTCAGACCCCATGACTGGACCCCCCTCCCCAAACCCCCAGAAAACAAAAAATATAACTGTGAAAATATTAAGGTTGCAAAAAAACCTATGATATTTAAATTTATTTTATATATGCTATATAATATATAATGTTAAAGCCTTTTCTAGGGCTTTGCCATTTTTATACCATTCAACCTTAATACTCATTTACATATCTAAAAGATTAAAGAAGGAAGGGGTGACATTGTTCAAAAGGAAATGTACTCTTTGCCTGACTTATATAATTGAAATTCCTGTTTTTAGCACTTTCAAATAATCATAATAACAATAACAACAACAATAATACTAAAGGTTACTAAATAAAACTATAAATGAGAGAAGAGGGCTTTTTAAACATCATTCATGCTCTACCTGTTCATTTGTTTATCTATTGTTTATCAATCGTTGGTAAGTCCTCTACCACTTGAGCCACATATTCAGCCCTTGTCGCTTTGTTTTTTAGATAAAGTCTTATACTTTATGCCAGCTGTGGATCTTTTTCTTCCTATGTCTGTCCCTCTATCACTTTCTCCCGAATAGCTAGTATTGCAGACATGAACCACTGCACACAGCTTGATTTTGTTGTTGTTGCTGTTTGCTTTTTCATACAGAGAGGTTTCAGCAGGTCTGAGATTGATGAGCCTCACCAAGTTTTTGCATGGTTTCCTTCCCCCTTCCCGGAGATCCTCCTATTTCTGCCTTCTAAGTACTTGTATTAGAGGTGTGAGCCACCACACTTTGTTCCTGTCTCTTTAAATATGGGTAAGATCTGTATGTATTTCCAAAGACAAAGTGGGAACAATATGGGTGTATTTTATGATGCTTTAAGTGTAATTTAATAGCTCTGATTCAGCTTAAAGAGTGTTGATGAAGTGAACCAACATTCAGGATAAAGACTGAATTTTTATTCCTTTAGAATTTTAGCTTACACAGAAGAAAAAAGCCAAATGAGTCAGACTTATCTGTACTTCATCTACTCATATTTATGACACAATTTTTAACTCCATTTTTATCAAACTCCATTTTTATCAAACTATGTCATTTCATAGGTCTTAGGGCAACTTATTGTATGTGTTTTGTCTACAAGTCCTGATATCTTACAATTGATCCACTCTGCTGGAGATGCTTTCAATTGAAATTTTATTTGACATATATGAGTTTTTCATTTCCAGAACTTCAGTATAATTTTCTTCACTATTTCTATCTTTTTGAATATTCTTCTTATGCCTTGCAATGTCTGCCTCATTTCACTCAGCTGTTGATTCGTGTTTTGAGTTATATCTGTATTTTCTTCACTGGTTTATTTGTCTAATTTCACTGAATTACACATGTTCTCTTCTATCTTATTGATTATGCTATTGAGTACATTATTTGAGATTTCACCCACTTTGCTACCATTCAGATCCTTTGTTATGTGATTTATTGCTAACTTTTGAGGTACCATTTTGTTTTTCTTTTTCATATTTCTTGTGTTTCCGTAATGACATTTGCTCACCTGAAGTTTAGTTAGTGAAGGTTTTGATCACCTAAAGTCCTGAATTCTTCCCTATGCTCTGGTAGGACCGGATACTGATGGATGGATTCATGTGCTGTTTCTCAACACCGGCTTGGGGGCACAACTCAGCAATGATAAATTCAGCAGTTGAATACCATGCCAGCAATTTACAGGAAGTAAAGAACCACTGATGACATCATCCATACCACCAATCACATTATCTGAGAAAAGCTCTAGCATCTTTAGATTGTACAGTAGGGGATTAGAAATAGTATTTATGTAGTTGAAATTACATTTGTGGTCAGTGAAGTCAGAAACCACAACAAATCTAATATTCTAGTTAAAATTTAAAGATACACAGCTGGGTTGATATTTAAGATATTAGAGTCGGGAGTGGTCACTCATTCCTGTATTCCAAGCTGCTTGAAAGGTAGATAATGGGAGGGTTATGATTTAAGGCCAGTGTAAGTGAAAAGTTAGCAAAACTCCATCTCAACCAGTAAAAATCTTGTAATTTTAGAGCTGATACTAAGAGGTTTCTAAGTATTGGAAAATTTGAAATTGTTTATTGTGGAGGAAAGCAGCTACAGTATACCTTGAGGCTATTACACTGTACAATAAGTGGTACTGGAGGGCTGGGAATGTGGCTCAGTGGCAGAGCACTTGCCTCGCAATGCATGAGGCCCTGGGTTCAATTCCCCAGCACCACATAAACAAAAAGAAAAAAGCCAGAACTGGCGCTGTGGCTCAAGTGGTAGAGCGCTAGCCTTGAGCTGAAGAGCTGAGGGACAGCGCCCAGGCCCAGAGTTCAGGCCCCACAACTGGACCCCCACCCCCAAAAAAAGAAAGTGGTACTGGCAGCACAGAAATGGTGGGACAGGGGGTGAACTAATTCAGAAGTGTTACTAGACACTGTTGGAAATGAACTACACAACTTGGAAGGAGGAGGCCTGGGAGGGAAAAAACTGGGATAAGATGTGGGAGGGGTTGACATTGTTCAAAAACAAATGTACTCATAACCTGACTTATGAAACTGTAACCCCTTTGTATATCACTTTTACCATAAAAAAGTGATACTGATACTTATGCACCTAATTACATCAGATATATTTATAGTATTAACCTATAATATAAATAAATACATATTTTCCAAATATCTATTAAATATATACATCTAAAATATGTATTAATATATATTTGTCAAAATATACATACATATTTTCATCAAAATATGTGTGAATATTTATATCATATACACATTGTTAACAAGTTATGTATAGATTTATATTATATGCTAATAACTTTCTCATTATAAAATTTTTCTGGATTAAAGTATAAAGGAAGGTCACCAGTAATTCCACTACACAGAGCAACTTAATTATAGTCATATATAAGATTATAATTTTATTATACTAAGCAAAAGAAGCTAGGCCCAAAGAAATGTAGGGTGTATTGTTTCCCTCATTTGTAATAATTAGAATATGCCTACAATATTCTTAGCAGGGGATCACAATAGCCCAAGTGCATAGGACCATATATAATGAAGTATATCAAAATGAGCTCTGAGAATTGGAAATAAGAGGTTTTTAATTATGTCCTATGTGCAGGTATTTCTATTTTTTTCTGTCTTAGTTTTCTGTACCCTTTCCCTTGCATATCTGTGCAAGGGAAAGGCAATCACAGAACAACAGGACAAAGGATGAACTAATGCAACAATGATACTCACTAGACACTATGTTGGACATGAACTTTGCAACTTTGAGGGGAGGGGTGTGAGAAGGGGTAATCAGGAGAAAATGAGGGAGGGGGTAACAGTGTTTAAATAGTAACGTACTAATTACCTTACTTATGTAACTGTAACACTTCTGTTCATCACCTGTACAATAAGTATATTAAAATAATAAAATACTATAATTTTAGAAGATATTTAAAAAAATTAAAAAACTGACAAACTACATTTAGTGTTTTGTAAATTATCTTTAAAAAGAAAACATAACAATTTCTTCATTTCTAAATATGTTTTGGGATTGATGTGTTGCTTTTTTTTTACTGAAGATACATAATATTGTCTTTACCATGTAATACAATCTATTGTTTGACAATAGATAACTTTCAAGCATTACCTATTGTAACAATATTTCAGGGAGCAACCTTTCCTAATCTATGTGGACTCTTCCTGATACTGCTTTTCCATACACTCTTGGCAGCAAAGTTACTAAGTTATAGAACAAATATAATTGGAAAGTTTTCCAATTGTTTTTTGAATGTATTTTCTGTTGCTGTGTAGCAACAGTTAATTATTTGAAACAACACAAATTTGTTACAATACAGTTGTGGTCACAGGGCTGCATTCTTACTCCAGGCTATAGGGAAGATTTTCTTTCCTGTGCTACCTTTTAGAGGCTGCCAGCTTCCTCCATCTTCAAAATCAACGGAGCAGCATCTTCAAATTTCTCCCACTCACTTCTCTGAATCCTCTGCTATCCCATCTGGTTCTCTGTCAGATTTCCCTGCCTTCCTCTGCCTTTAATCAGGATGTTATAGTTAGATTAATCTCACAGGAAGAACTTAGGATATTTTTCCTATGTCAGGATTCTTAATCATACCTGAAAAGCCATTTTTGTTCCATAAAATTGAACATATTTTCATGTTCTGTGGATTAAGGGGAAATATTCTGAAGGGAACTTGAATCTCCTACATAGTGCAAAAAGATAATTTAGGTTCCTTGTTTCAGTATATGAAGGGGCTCTGACACCATAGCTCTGGGTTTCAACCAAGTTTCAAGCCTTGTGAATTTGATAGGGCAAAACATGAATTCTTGGGGTTGAGTTCTACTGAGACTGAATGTTATTCATATGTTTATTGATAACTCAGATTTATTCCTCTGTGAATAGACTACTTATACCATTTTTTCATTTGTTTGGGTATGTTTGTTTTGACTACTTTAACCAAAGTTTCAGGGTACCAATTCACACTGTTAATTGTATGTGATATAAAATTTTCTTATAGTTAATGTTTATTTTAAAATCTTTGACAACATAAGTAATTGTTAATATGTATTGAAGTTTAGTGTATTAATAATTTTCCTCAAAAATTTATTTTTGAAATAAAAACTATGTTCTTATTAGTCTGTATTGCTGCTTAGATTTGATGTTTTCATTTTATATATTTAATCCTTTTCAATTCATTTTGGATTTGGAAGAATTTCTATTTTTATAGTATCTTTTGGTAATTGGAAGCTCAAGTTTATCCTTTTTCTGTAATCTTTCCAATCATGATCAAGTTCTATATTTGACAGTAACTGTACTTGAAGCATGAATGAATAGGCAGAGGAGAATAGACATATTTTAAAAGATGTTTAAGTTGAATTTTTTCATAGAGAACCTTGAGATGGCCATTTACTGGTCTAGGTATGTTTTTTAGGTCGATCAACAAAACTTGTTTTCTTCAACGAAGACCTTAGTACATATCTTAGTATATGTGTTCCTATGTATATTTTTGTTTGTATTCAGAATGAGATTTTTCCATTATATTTTCTGTTTATTACAAGAATACAGGAAAACCCTTAAATTTTACATCTGCATTTTTTTTTTGGGTCCGGTCGTGGGGCCTGAATTCTGGACCTGGGCACTGTCACTCAGCTCTTCAGTTCAAGGCTAGCACTCTACCACTTGAGTCACAGTGACACTTCCGGCTTTTTTTTTCTTCTGCTTGTGTGGTGCTGATGAATTGAACCCAGGGCCTCATGCATGCAAGGCAAGCGCTCTACCACTGAGCCAAGTTCCCAGCCCTTACATTTGCATTTTATTACCAGAAATCTTATCTCTTTTATTAAAGGGATCTTGTATGTATTTTGCATAGTGCAAAAAGATAATACAGGATCCTGTTTCCAGTATATGAGGGGGCTATGAAACTGTAGCTCTGAATTATAAACAAGTTTTAAGCTTTGTCAATTTCTTCTATTTTTAGCTGGAAATAGGATCAGATGCAATAGCTATGTGCATATGATCAAAGACAATGATACTTATCAAAATGAACTCCAATAAATAGAAACAAAAGTTTTTTTTTGTTGTTGTTGTTGTTTTTTGCCAGTCATAGGGCCTGAAGTCTGGGCCTGGGTGCTGTCTCTGAGCTCTTCAGCTCAAGGACAGCGCTCTACCACTTGAGCCATAGTGCCACTTCCTGCTTTTTCTGCTAATGTGTGCTGAGTAATTGAACCCAGGGCCTCATGCATGCAAGGCAAGCACTTTACCTCTGAGTCACCTTCCCAGCTCACAAGAGTTTTTTTTTTTTAAATTGTATTGTTAATGTGTATGGGCAGAGAGAGAATATGACTTGAGGTGAAGCGTGTGGCCTAGTAATAATAAACTTATAGGAGCTCAACTAGACCTATATCTTCAGGTCTAGATTCAGGTAATATTTATTCTTTCTAAAGAGTTTTTAAGGAAGAGGGAAAGAGTAGGTAACCGAATGTTCTTCCTAGTTTTAAGGCCTGATTACAAAAGATACATAAGAAGGTAAAAGTAGTTTTCTTCTGCCTCTCACCCATCTTTTGGTGACATATTTTGGGGGGATTCCTTTTGTACCATATCAGTGTTACAAAGAACTTATAGGAAGTTATTGCTGGACTAACATGTGAATGTTAGCTGGACCTACTCAAAATTGGAGAGACCATTTTTTAAAAATTGTATGTTCTGAGGCAATGTATTTCCACAATTTGTGTTTTCGGATTTCAAAAGTTTTTGTTTTGTCTGCCTTAATAATTAACCACAAATTATCACTGCCAAGCAAACTAATTAGTGAAGTGATTTTTATCTTTATAAATTTTTATCACACCGATTTACTCTTACACTAACAGTATACCAAATTTTATTGCTTAATAAATTTATAGGTCTTTTTTTCCAGATGAAAACTGTTATTTTATACAGCTAAAATTAGTGGGCTGTTATATGTCCATGAACCATTTTTTCCAATGTTAAGTAATACTAACTTTTTCTCTTTTTTTCTGCTATAGATGAAAAGAGATGACTTCAGTGACATTTCTATTATAATTCTGTGTGAAGCTCCCTTTAAGCCACCTTTAAATACAACTCAATGTGATGTGTCTGCCTGGGGCAACTGACATTTCAAATTGTGATTCTTTTCACCCCAAAAGCAAGAAGGTCTGCTCTTTCTTGTACTTATAACTACTTAAATGAAGTTAATTTAAGAGGTCAGAATCTAACTTGTGACTTCTCAGATTCTTTCATTTGCATTACAAATCATTTATAGAGAAAAAGGAGCAACTGACTAAAAGATTTTGAAGAGAGACTAGAGTAAAACATTATTAATTTGAACTCTGTTACTTTTGAATAGCTGATAATCTAGACTGTGGGAATTAATGTCGTTGGACAAAGTAATTTGCAATCAAAATCATTAAGATTCATATGGGAGATTAAACTGTGAGCTGGGAAGGCCCAGGTAACCATACTATGAGTGAAAACTGTTTTTTTTCCCAGGCCAGGGCCTAGAATAGCGAAACTAGCAAGTCTTGGTCATTTGGTCTTAAGTAATCAGTATGCGTATAATGTAACCTCAATCAAATATAAAAATCCTTTAGCTAAATTTTGCCCCGAATTAAAATGTATTTTGTTAAATGAATCCCAAGTTAACCAGTTCATATTAGAACATACAATTTTGTTGTTGTTGATGACATATTGTTCAAAACAGAATGTACATGTTACCCCATAAAATCTGTAAAGGACTCTGAAAGGCAAGTTAGAAATTGGGTTCTTTTGTACTTGGAACAATGTTGGACTACCAACATAAATGCTTCAAACTAAACCCCCTAACACAGGGCATACGCTCCTTACCCCCCACCCAAAGCAGATACCTCTTTACCAGCTTCTGACCAATCTTTGATCCAGACCTGATAGTGACTAGATTCACATTCATTGTTTGATCCTAAAAAAGCAGCAGGGTTTATAGACTGACCAACTGATTGCTTTCTCAAATTCTCCAGCTCTGAACTTGCTAAAGTAGTGTTTGCCAAGTAGTCTCACCTATTTTCATTTCTTTTACTGAACAATTACTTCAGTTATCTCACATCAAAACCTTTATCTCCCAATGCATCTTTTTAACCTAAATTTATTTTTAAATTTATACATAGAAGCATCAAATTCTACTATGTCACACCATGTGATATTTTGATGTATGTGTATATTGTGTAAATTCCAATTCTTTATTCCACAGGTATCCTAAGCACAGAAAACTCATGACTGGGTCTATGGCCTACCTGATATTTATATATATTTAAAAATTTCAACATAATCATAAAATCATGTTTAGAACTCATAATTTTTCTGCATCAACTTTTCTTCTACTTTAAAAATGTTGGTAATATAATTTATGTTTTGCCAAGTATTTTATGGCTAATAATTAAAATAATCACCTTTGAAGATCATTTACTTTTACAAAAATTAGTTGTTGCTTGCTCTTACTCCATATTATTATGGCATGATCTCCTGAGTAAAAAAATGGAGTGGAGTTATAGATAACCCACTGGTAATTCAACAAAATCTTGGAAATACCCATAGAAATTATCCAATATGAGCTTTATAATACTTCGTGATGAAAGAATATAAGATATTGGCCATTCTAGGAATAAGGGTCTATCTGGTACCCAGAAAAGGAATTTGAAAGATTTAGATTTGGGATACTGATTTGGAAGAAACTATATTTGAACAGTAAGGCTGACAACTTCTCTATATATTTCTGATCATCTCTCATAGCCTGCACAATAAAGACCAGCATTGGTTTCTCTAAGCTCTACCCTATTATCTACCAAATCTTCTTTCAGATACTTTCCTACTTCACAGTGGACATAGAGGTAATTATGGAAAACTCTAACAGCTAGAAACTCTCTTCTACTTACTTGATTTTCTTATTAAGTTTCCCCTTGAGTTACCATAACAAATTACTAGCCTGAATGGCTATAAACAAAATAAATTTATTTTTCACAATTCCCAAAGACAAAGCCTGAAATCACATGGCAACAAAGCACTTCTTGTACATTTGTCATTGCACAAGGGGCCACTCAAGTTCAGATTAAATTTAAATTAAATTGATCACATCTTAAAGACTCTATTTTCAAATAAACTCGCATTCACAGACACTCAATAGTTTGATCTTCTAGATGTATTGTTAGAACACATAGTGCAACCAACAGCTCCCATCATTACCTTTTTTAAACATCAATTGGAAACTCTCTTCCTGTTTAAGAATGTCTCTCAAGTTTGTCTTTCTTCCTAGTGATTGTGTTTCAAGCACCCCTTCTTGAAAGTATCTCCCATCATACCTATCGAACCTTGTATTTCTTTTTATCCTTTACCCTCTCCCCTTTTGCACCTCTAAAACGGTGCTTTACATTCATGTTTATAGCCTGTCCTCTTCAATTTACTCCTTAACTGTTATGTGACTTCAACTCCTCACTGAAACTGCTCATTATAATTCTAATGCCGATAATCATCAATAAAACTTGATGATTCTTATTTTTTCTTTTATGTGACTTGGTAACTGATAAATTTTCTCTTTTCTCTCTTTCTCTTTCTCACCTCCTCCTCTTCCTTCTCCTTTCATCTTCCTCCTCCTCCTCCCCTTTCTCCTTCTTTTGGCTGTTTCCTTTATCTTTAAATCAGTTCCTCCCTGATGTACATATTCATAATGTTTGACTTTCAGGTTCTCCTTTATCTTGGGATGCATGGCCACCTTGAAAGATTTTTTTTCTTACACTGTTCAATCCAAATTTTGATGTCCTTCTGGAATTAATGTACAGTATCTTACTCACTATACACTATACACTCATTTCCTTTCAAGTGTTCTATATGATCTCTCAGAATCTTAACTCCAGCTAACATTTCTCTTCATTCTTATGGCACTTGTTACCCAAGTGATGAGAAAACCACAATTCTTCATGGTGGCCTTTCCCTCAATTTTCCTTAACTCCATACCTTTCTTTCCCTCCCTCCCTCCCTCCCTTCCTTCCTCCCTCCCTCCCTCCCTCCCTTCCTTCCTTCCTTCCTTCCTTCCTTCCTTCCTTCCTTCCTTCCTTCCTTCCTTCCTTCCTTCCTTCCTTCCTTCCTTCCTTTCTTTCTTCCTTCCTTTTTATAATATCTTCCAAATTGGTCTTCTGTTCCTCAATATCAATTTAACTGATTTGGATTCAACTTCTATATATTCTCTCTGTATTTTTCAATTATTTCATTTTGTCTAATCTGAAAACATTCTCCATATTGCTGCTAGCTTAATTTTCCAAAATGCAATTTCATGATGATACTCTGCTGAAAATCTTTTGAAGGCTTAAGAATAAAGTCCCAACCTCTATGTCACCTATCTGGCCCTTTCGATTTCCCTTCTAGAAACTGTATTCATTTGGAAAAATTTACATTTCTTTTTTTTTTGGTCCAGTTGTGGGGCCTGAACTCTGGGCCTGGGCACTATCTCTCAGCTCTTCAGCTCAAGGCTAGCACTCTACCACTTGAGCCACAGCTCAAGGCTAGCGTTCTACCACAGCTTTTTTTTCTTTTTGCTTATGTGGTGCTGAGGAATTGAACCCGGGGCCTCATGCATGCAAGGCAAGCACTCTACCACTGAGCCACTTTCCCAGCCCAAATTTACATTTCTTAATGCTGTACCCAGAACACCTTCTTTATGCTTCATCTATTCTTACTCTTTCAGGTTTCTTTGGCAGGATGGCTCTTCTGTCCCTAAGCCTTTTTTTCTCATTGGAATTGTCACCCCTTGGTGATTGGCTCACTCTCACTGGGCTGTATTGTAGCAACATAGATGACATTTTATTTATAAACTCTGAATTTTTCACAGAATTATATGATACTTGAGCATATGAGTCATTTTATATCCTCATAAATTAGTAGTGTTTGCCATATGAACTTTACTCTAAAAAGTTTTTTTAATATATATTTTATTGTAAAAATACTGTACAGAGGGGTTTCAGTTACATGAGTAAGCTAATGAGTACATTTCCTATGGAGCATTGTTACCCTCTCCTTTGTTTTTCCCCTACCATCCCTTCCCTCCCCACCTCTCCAACTCCTCCCTCCCTGCCTCCGAAGTTGTAAGATTCATTTTCAACATAGTGTCTTGTATATCATTGTTACAATGGTTGTCAACCTGTTTCCTTGTTTCAGCATTTTGTTATTTCCCTTCCCTCCTCAAATTAGAAAAGATGTATATACAAAATGTAGGGCACGGAATCAAATACAGTGAAAACTGGGGTTATACCATGGGGAAGAACATACAAAAGAAACAAAAAAAATCACACAGTACATTATAAGTACATTAAAACAATAGCAACAAAGATAAAACCTCTCGTGTCCCTATCTTGGGGTTCATTTCGCTTAGCATCATCTTATATAATCATATATATCTTATATTTCCCTGTCTCATTCTCATTTAATCAAAGTTGGTAAAGGCTTTGAAAAATATTCTGGGCCCGTTGCATAAATAATTTAGTATGCACTTCTTTAAACAAAGTCACAAACAAAAGGATTTTGAAAGAAGTCCTTTTCTATTTTGAACTCCAAAAAGAATACACTATGATAAAGATTTTGTAATCAAGTGGACAGATGCATGCATGTTCTGTATGTATCAATCACCTTCCCCAGCTCTCTTTGTGCATGCTCAGTGAACTCATTATCAAAGTGGCTATGATGAGAGATAAAGCTAGAAAAGAGGCATTTTCCTCTAATTGGAACCAATCTGTTAAGGCAGATTTTGTTTTCTAAAATGGCCACAATCCTGCACTCCTATAAAAAAGTGGGTGGATACTTTTCACATCAAAATTGGATCTAAATAGCCTCTTCTTGAACTTGAAAAGCTCCATGTGATGACTTTGTGCAACTGAGAAAAACCATAAAGTACTAACATCTGGCTTGTCAAATTTGATGATCTAAAATTCTAGAATAGATTTACATTATTTTTAATTAGGTTATATAACAATTTGGGTTTTACATGTGTCTAAATGATTGCTTCATTACTTTAGACTTTAATGACTTATTTTTATATTTCTGTAGCTATTAGAATACATATACATTTATACACACATATTTGATTTAAATATTCACCACAATGATTTTTTTCTCTCATCTTGATTTCTTTCTTTGAATTTTATTCTTAATCTCTTGAATAAACTTCCAAGTGAAAGGGTAGAAATCTTAAGGGTAGAAATCTTAGTACTATATGTCTGAACTTTTGTATAATTGAAAATTTCTTTGCATTTGTACCTGTGGGATAGCATGTTCAGTGCATTATCTTCCCCTTCCTAAGTTCAGTAAATGCTAAAAGGTTACCTTCTGGAATTACTAGGAGGATTTCACATTACAGTTATGTTTATGCTTGTATTTTAGTTTTTTTGAATGCTCATTGGATTTCTTTCTTTATGCTTCACACAACGCTCATTGAATCATGCCTACATGCCAGTATTTTTAATCTTATGTGGTGGTTGATAAGTCTTCTGCATCTATAGTTTCCATTCTGTCTAAAAACTTTATTTCTCTCTTCATGATAGGATTATCATTTGTCTCACTTCTTTCTACAATTTCCCTTTATTCTATATTTTAAGAATTTTCCTGGATTTCCTCATAGTGTATACTCATAATCATAGCCCTAGGGAAGCTGAGTCAGGAGGATTGTGAGCTTGAGGCCAGCTTAGCCTACACAGCAAGACCCTGTTAAAATAAAAAGAACCTTCTAAAGTGTGTCTTTTAGTTCACTAAAAATATCAGATTGGTTTGTACAACTAGTAGGTTCAGGAATAAAGTAAAACAGAAAGACTTCCCGTGGGAGGGAAAGGAAGGCAGGTACAAGTGTGTACAGAAAGTTTCTACACCTTTAAAGGTGCAATGTCCTAAGCATCAAACATGACATTTTGTACATGGATGCAAAAGCAAATTTCAGTCTGCTTTATAGTCTTATTTGTCCATCTTACTTTAGGACTTCTGTTGAATTTTGCCTTAATAGAAAGTCAGCATAAGGAAATTCCTCTCCTCTTCTCTCTCTTTTTTTTGGCTTAGGAAAAATTAGTTACCCATAGCTCAATTTAAATAAGGTCTAAATTACTTCTTTGTCCAAAATAATAAGACTGCTTTGTTTTTATTCTACTATCCAGTGTTTATATATAGCTATTTGATAACTGATTTTTGTTTATCACTTTTGCAATAGAGAACAACTAGAACCTAACTTGTTACAAATTCACAATATGGTATAGGCTATACTGAAGTACAATTTCTAGGGATGAATCAACTGGTAAAGTGCCTGTCCAGCAGATACAAGGTTGTGAGTTTAAACCCAGTAAGAGGGAAAGAGAGAGGAGAGAGAGAGGAACCCAATGAGGGGGAGGAGAGGGAGAAGAGAGACCGAGGAGAAAGAGACAAAGAGAGCAAGAGAGTGAGAGCAAGAGAGAGATGTGCTAGCCATGGGAACAAAGAGGCTCAGGGACAGTATTCAGGCCCTGAGTTCAAGCCCCAGGACCAGCACAAAAACAAACAAAAAACAAAAAAAACCAAAAAAACCCAACAATACTTATTTACTATCTGGGCAGTATCTAGCAGAGAAATCAAAATCAACTTTTTTGATACTTTCTTGCACTTGTTGATTTTTAACATAAAAGATTTGGTCAAAAAGCATATTGAAGCCAAAGGATCATTTTGTGCAAAATATCACAGAATATTCTCAATTCTTGTCATTCAATGTTTAGGTGAAATTGATCTATTGTATGTCTAACAATATCACTGTAAACTAATGGAGAAATAAAATCTCTTTTAAAGCAAGGAAGTAAAACTGTAAGCCAATAACAAGAAAGTATATATATCTACAGCTCCAGTCTATTCTAAATTAGGTAGAAAAAGAATTGAGACTGCTAATTGTGGCTGTGATTACCCGATTGGGTAAGTCTATTATAATGTGAATTACATATTCTCTCAGTAATAGAAAGGATAGAATATCATCTGTGGAAGGAGACAGAGAGGTAACAATGGACTAAGTCACAGAAGTTTTAAGCTTATAGTTACTGTACATCTTCATTCTCATTTCAGCTTTTTATTACATTTTTATTTCTCTAGGAAGCAGCATAGAATTTTATAACAAAGAAGACAAAAATAAGTCCTCTGTGCTTTCTACCGTGGCTGCTTAGTTGTACTTTTAAGTGCTGGACAAGAAGAAGATGACTTTTAATTATTAAGGATAGAGAAGGCAAAAGCTTGTGCCTTGGAACGCTTCTCATTAAGAGGAAAAGTAGTCAGCCCTCATATGCCCATTAAACAAGTTAAAAAAAGCAAAAAGCAGCATTTCCTTCCTATGTCCTATATACTTAGTTATTTTTATTTTCCTATATAATAGGCATGTTTCATATAAATAGCATGTTTCTGGAAATAAAATGAACTTTGTATAGGAAATAAGAAAATCCGATTTTAAACATAGCACCATGGTTAATTAAAAGTGTACTTTGGAGCAAGTCACTTGAGAATTTTCTGGCCTTTAGTTCTCTCTGTGCTAAGAAAATTATGTCAAATTCAATTCCTGGTCTCTTTCGGGCTTGAGAAGACTTTCAACTCCTTCTTGCCTGATATCAACTCCAAGGTGATTAAATGCAATATCTCACATTCTTGATTTATCTGATTCCTTTTTTTTTTGCGGGGGGGGGGGAGGAGGGTCCGGTTGTGGGGCCTGAACTCTGGGCCTGGGCACTGTACCTCAGCTCTTCAACTCAAGGTGCTCTACCACTTGAGCCACAGTGCCACTTCCAGCTTTTTTGTTTTTCTGCTTATGTGGTGCTGAGGAATCGAACCCAGGGCCTCATACATGTGAGGCAAGCACTCTACCACTGAGCTACCTTCCCAGCCCCCTATCTGAGTCTTTACTCATAGTGAGATTTAAATTCTTTTCTTTCCCCCACAGTATAACCCCTGCTTTCACTATATTTGATGTCAGTATAATTTGTGGAGGGGAAGGGGAAAAACAAATCGTTTAAATAGAGATACAGGTGGATCCATTGCAACAATGAGATGTACAAGTCGTTATGTCGAAAATGAACTTTACAACTTTGGTGGGGGGCGGGGGCGGGAAGGATTGGGTGAGGGGGCAGGGGGGGGGGTGGAGGATGGGGAGGATGGGAAGGGATGGGAAGGGGAAACAAAGGAGGAGGCTACAATGCTTGATAAGAAATGTACTCATTATCTTGCCCATGTAATTGTATACCCTCTGTACAGTATTTTCACAATAAAAAAATTCTTTTCCTTTTATATTTAACTTGATCAAATACAATATAAAAATGCATGTCTTTTCTGCTTTTTTTTAAACAAACTTTCCTCATAGGTGGTATTGAAGTGTATTTCACATCATCATCCAACTATTATCAATACAAAATTGATCCTTGTCTAAAGATGGTAACTGTCAGATCATCCCATGTCTTCCAGTGTTTTTATCATTGATGAAATTTTCCTAGATTTCCCAACTATTCTTTTATCCTACGGATAGGTTCCAGATTAAGTTTTTAAATCATTTTGTTAACTTCATGGAGCAAATACTCTCAGGTACCTTTTTTTTTGGGGGGGGGGTCCAGTCGTGGGCCTGAACTCTGGGCCTGGGCGCTGTCCCTCAGCTCTTCAGCTCAAGGCTAGCAACTCTACCACTTGAGCCACAGCGCCACTTCCGGCTTTTTTTCTTTTTGCTTATGTGGTGCTGAGGAATTGAACCCAGGGCCTCATGCATGCAAGGCAAGCGCTCTACCACTGAGCCACCTTCCCAGCCCCTCAGGCACCTTTTTTTTCATGGTCTCCCCCTAAATATTTTTCTGATTCAATTAAGTTAAAGACAAAAAAATCTTCTACAAATGATTTCTCCCTTCCTAGCCTCTACTTTCAAAATCCTGTGTCCTTTTTCTAGACTCTCTCTCTCTTTCTCTCTCTCTCATAAAATTTTATTGTAAAGGTGATGTACAGAGGGGTTACAGTGACATAAGTAATGAGTACATTTCTTGTTGAACAGTGTTATCCCTTCTTTGTTTTCTCCCATTTTTCCTCCCCGCCCCCTCCCCCGGACTCTCCTCCTCCAAAAGTTGCATGGTTCATTTCCACCATAGTGTCTTGTGAGTAGTGCTGCCTCATTGGTTCACTCTAGGCATTCTCTTATTATCACCATTGGCTAGTTCCTTTAGGATTCACCTCATACCAGAAGGATCATTCTCCATATCCAGGTCTTCTTAGCAGTCACCTATTCCATTACTATCCTATTATTACTTTCAGTATACTTGTTCTTTCAACAGAAACTAACAGTTTTCCTACATAGGAAATAAGCCCAAATTAGCCAAAATAAGCTTCAAAGGTATGATGAAATTGTTTAAAGGCCTTTTTTTTCCCCTTTGTACATAACTATGGGCTGGTAGGTGAGACTGTGTGCTGGTGTGATGATAATGAATGAATGCAGTGCTTCTTTTAAAGTCAAGGAAGCCATTTTGTGAGAGCGGCTATCCCTCAGCAGTGTTGGGAGTTTTCCCTTCTAATTTTTAGGTTAGGCATGATTTTTATGTGGCCTATATTTCTGAAATTGGGCTGTTTATTCCAGATGGAACTTTTATGGCTATGGTTTGCTAGGAAATACTGCTGTGCTTGCAGATCATTCATTCACTGATAAACTGAATTGACTTTCCTAGGTACTTAACTCAGCTTTTTAGTGTGATATAGTGAGAGGAGACTGAATTTGGAGTCAGAAGAACTGGGTTTGAGCATTGGGCTTTGCCACTTACCTTAACGGTAACCTTGAACAAAACTTTTTCTTTTGAAAAATAATACCATGCCCATTTCAAAGCATTGTCGCAAAGCACAAATGAGATGTGAAAAACCTTTTGTGATTCATAAAAATAGTATTAAAATTCAGTGACTAATGTTTATATTTTTTCAGTATACTAAGTAGATTGATAGCCTCTTAGAAAAATTTCTATTACAAAATAGTGCATTTTTCTGTTTTTGTAAACTAAGAACATAGATCTATTTGCCCCCCTTTGGTAGAACAATCAGGTTGAAAACAAAGAGAAACATAATTTTTATTTTAATCAGGTTGGGGGCATGTCTCAAGTGCAAGAGCCAGGCTTTTAGACCAAACTCCAATTCAAATTGCCCCCACCCCTCGCCAAAAACCCCAGATTTTTATCAGAGTTCTTCTTTCACCACATATTTAAGACATTTCCTCTATTATCTTTATTCCTTATATAGCATACCATTGTGAACTTTGGAAATGTTTCATAATCTCTTGCTAATATTATTTTTACAATGATCTAGCTACTAGTTTCAAAGATAGCTTTACCTAGCTGAACTAATGTCTCTATCTTTTCATTTTTTCTCTTACCACCTTGCTCTATATTATGTTTAATCAACTGGTCAATCATACAAATCAAGACTCACGGCATACTTGCTATGTAAAAGTAATCCATCTGTTATCAAGATATTACAAATGGTCATATATTTTGCCCAAGAGCCAGTTTAGACCATAATCCTCCTATTTATATTTCCTGCATAGATGGGGTCATGCTCAACTTTTGGGTGAGAATGGTTTTGTGAACTTTTTTCCAGGACTATTTTTGAACCACAATCTTTCCCATCTGCACCTCTCAAGAAGCTAGGAATATAGGTGTGAGCTACTGTGCCCAGCTTAATCTAATTTTTTCATTTTTTTTTGTTGGTCATTAGGCTTGAATTCAGGGCCTGAGTGCTTTCCCGGAGCTCTTTCGCTCAAAGCTAGTGCTCTGGTTTTCTAGTATTTAATTGAAGATAAGAGTCTCACTGACTTTGTCCTGGCTGGCTTTGGATTGTGATCCTCAGATCTCAGCCTCCTGAGTAGTTAGGATTACAGGTGTGAGCCAAGGATACCTGGCTTAATTTTTTTAAAAAATGTATAGTATCCCTAGGTCTCCTTGGCTCAGGCCGAAATTTTCTGAATAGAGAGACCCGGAAACACAACAAATCAAAGAAAGGTTGGACAAATGGGATTCCATAAGGTTGCAGAGCTTCTGCAGGGCAAATGACATAGCTAGCAAGATCAATAGAAAGCCCACGGATTGGGAGAAGATCTTTACTAGCCATACAACGGACAAGGGTCTCATATCTAAAATATACTTGGAACTCAAAAAATTAAACCACCCAACAACAAATCCTCAAAGAAACAACTGCCCAATAAATAAGTGGGCGAAAGACTTAAAGAGAAGCTTCTCTGAAGAAGAAAGAAGGATGGCCAATAGACACATGAAGAAATGTTCAACATCCCTAGCCATAAAAGAAATGCAAATCAAAACAACATTGAGATATCACCTCACTCCAGTTAGAACAGCAAAAATCAAGAACTCTAACAACAACAGATGCTGGAGGGGATGTGGACAGAAAGGAACCTTACTTCATTGTTGGTGGGAATGTAAACTTGTTCAACCACTTTGGAAAGCAGTATGGAGGTTCCTCAAAAGACTTCACATAGAACTCCCCTATGACCCAGCAATCCCACTTTTGGGCATTTACCCTAATGTTTACAAAAAAGACCACACTAAAGCTACCAGCACAACTATGTTTATTGCAGCCTTATTTACCATAGCTAAGATATGGAACCAACCCAGATGCCCCTCAGTAGATGAATGGATCAAGAAAATGTGGTATATATACACAATGGAATTCTATGCCTCCATCAGAAAGAATGACATTTCCCCATTTGTTAGGAAATGGAAAGGCTTGGAAAAAATTATATTAAGTGAAGTAAGCCAGGCCCAAAGAAACATAGGTCCCATGGTTTCCCTTATTTGCAATATCTAGTATAGGTATGAGTCAAGCAGAAAAGGTCAGATAATGTGATGTTAGGAAAACGAACCCTTAAATATGTATTTTAATGTTTTCGTTTCTTTCATGCATGTGTTTCTAACGCATTTATAAGATTATTTCTTTGTTGCTTTGTATGTCCCTCCCCCACAGTGTAACCCCTGCTTTCACTATATTTGATGTCAGTATAACATGTGGAGGAGATGGGGACAAACAAGTCATTTAAGTATTCAGGTGGACCTGTTGCAACAATGAGAAGTACAAAATGTCATGTCAAAACCAGCTTTACAATGTCGGTGTGGGGGGGGGAGGGGGGTATGATTGGGTGGGGGGGGAGAGGGGAGGCTGGGAAGGGAGGTGAAGGGTAAACAAAGGAGGAGGTTGCAATGCTTGGTAAGAAATGTATGCATTATACTGCCCATGTAATTGTAACCCCTCTGTACAGTATGTTCTCAAATAAAATAAAATAAAATATTAAAAAAATGTATAGTATCAGGATGGAATGTGGCTTAGTGGTAGAGTGCTTGCCTAGCATGCATGAAGCCCTGAGTTCAATTCCTCAGGACCACATAAACAGAAAAATCTGAAAGTGGTGCTATGGCTCAAGTGGTAGTGAGCAAAAGTGCTTTAAGCAAAAGAAGCTCAGGGACAGTGCCCAGGGCCTGAGTTCAAGCCCCAGGACTGGCAAAAAAATGTATAGTATCCATCTTAGATTTTATTTATTTGGACAATAAATAATATTGACCACTTATCTGGATATGATCACATAAAATGACTATTATAAGGAGTTCATTGTGTTAGTTTGGGAGATAAACAGCTATTGAGAAGGGAAATAAAAAGTAAATGTGTAACTTGTTTCAGATGCATTGTAAAATGTACTTTCAGCTACCAATGATCTCTCTTTAGGAAGTAGGAAGGGTATAGGACACTGCTCAGGAGGCAGATTCCCTTGCTGTAACAAATTACCCCCCACATGTAGTAGATGTCACCACCTCACCTATTTAGGTCTAGGTATGAATATGATGCCCTTCTCAGTGTAGTTCCTTAAGTACACATCTTCAAACATAGTTTCTCTTGATCTCCAGACCTTGGAACCAATGAATCTAGAAACTAGTTTACTGCCCTAAAAGTACTCCACACAACAGGAAAAAGACATTTGATTTCATTCGAAAAGGGGAGACAATTAGAGGCTATCAATAGTCATAAATCTGTAACGTTCTTGTTTATTTGCTCTTCCTCTCTCCCTTCCTTCCTTCCCTCTCATCCTCTTTGCTGCCCTCCTTTCTCAGGATTGAAGCTAGTAAGGTAAACACATATTCTACCCTTGAGGTCTACCCACATCCCCTCCTCAGAAATTCTACAATATAATACAAAATTGATTAGTAGTCATGGAATGGTTCTCCATGGCTCTTGGTTCCAAACTCAGGTCACCTAGTTTTGCCTTCTGAGGCACCTTTTCTTTTCCATAACAGGAAGTTATGGTAGTCTTCTAGTCCTGCTTTTTGCCTATGGATATTTGGAAACAGAAGATAACTCTTTATTTTTGTACTGGATTGCTCCTTGCAGCCTATCTGGAACTATTTCTGCCATGGAATTTTTTTCAAATCTGGATGTGTTTGTTATGGCTCTTATTAAGTATAATGACATTAGATCTTGATTAAGACAATCCCACATTTTAGGCAGCTGCCAGAGCCCTCAGACTTGGAGCAGACGCACTAGTAGCTGCTGCCGCCTTGGGTGTGCCACCCTGGCTTCACCCTGGCACGTCGCTGGCAAGGCCAGTAATGCAGCAGGCCTTAGGCCACCTGGACCTGCTCCATGCTAGCAGCGCAGCTCCAGTGTCTTGCACTGGAGGCTGAGCTGCTGCAACTAGTGCCTCCTGCCCTCCCAGAACCTGGAAAGCACACGTATACTCCACCCTATACACTGCTCTCCAGACTGCAGGTGCAGGACAGACAGGACAGTCTTGGACCATACCACTAAGCTGAGGCAGGCCTTCCAAGGAGACCCCATTCCAGTTGTCCTGAGAACACTACGGCCATTTCCTGTTTCTTTCACTGCTGACTCCCCAAAGCCACTGAGACCAGATAAAAAGAGCCCAGCTGGACAGTAAGGGTCAAGGACCCCTCCCTTAGTGGTTCCCAATTCCTCACCATGCCTTGAGCAGTTACATACACCAGAACTGAGCATCACATCATGGCCCATTACCCCCAAAGACTTGCATGTGAACAGCAGGCTGATTGGACTCCTGAGGTATATGACAGGCGGGCACCCAGTTAGAAGGCCTATAAATGATTCATGGAGAGTTCATGAAGGCTGTGTGGAGAATCTCATTGGTCTGGGGACTAATATGGCCCACAGGCTGCCCAATAACCTTGAGAGTCACAAAGCTCTCTCCTAGAGATACTGCGTGAATCGCTGCACAATGCACTCTGGGTGGTGCCTGCTCTTGGAATCTCTGCATATATTTACTTTGAATAAATATTTGTTTCCTTCTCCCACTTTGTCCTCCACACTAACCAGACAGAGGCCCTGAAGCAGCTTTTGTCATTTGTGTGCTTATTCCATCATTGCAACTGTGACCCTTGTGCTGTCCATGCTTAACACAGCTGAAGTTATTAACCTTGTGGCCACCTGAGAAAGCAGGGATTCAGTTCTGAGGCCGTGCTGTGCAGAGGCAGGGCCAGGAAGCCATGCTACCTGCTCTCTGCTGTCTGCTGATCAAGGCAGCGGCTGCCTCCTGCCACTGGGTGGGGATGATGTTTAGAGCCATGAATGTGCCCAGACTGATCATGCAGCCAGAGCGATCCACCTCAGGGTTGGCACACTGTTGGCCATCACATTCCGGGCTTTATGTAGGAGAAGCCGTGAGGCTTTGAAGCTTCCAAGTCCTTGATGTCAGCTTTCTTGGGATTCAGATTGGCTGTGCCGCACATATAGACTGGTTGGGGTGGGGCTGCTGTCCCTTGGGACAGCTCCTCTGGTGGCTCAGGAAAGAAATTTATCTTGAAGCTGGCAGTATGTCTCAGTGGTGAGCAACTTCCCTCTCGCCCTAAAAAAAGACAATTCCACATTTTTAGATCTGTTGTTTGTAGCCCCCACTTCCAGCAATCTGTTTCCATAAGACTCACAACTACTGGTGGTGAGGACGTTATCAGTTAATACAATACTCCAGGCTGCCCTGAAGAATTTTAGTATGCTGCTTGCAAGTCTAACCTTACTGTTAAAATTTTAGTCTCATTTCAAACAAATTTTCTTAACTCTTTCTCTCTCTCTTTCTTTCTCTCTTTCTTTCTCTCTTTCTTTCTTTCTTTCTTTCTTTCTTTCTTTCTTTCTTTCTTTCTTTCTTTCTTTCTTTCCTTCTTTCTTTGGTTTTGAACTCAGGTTTCATGCTTGCTAGGAAAGTGTTCTACCACTCGAACAATGACTTCAAACATTTCTGCTTAGGTTGTTTTTCAGATGGAATCTCATTTTTTTTGCCAGGGCCAACTTGAGACAATGATCCTTCTCCCTATGCCTCTCATGTAGATGGAAATTAAGGTATGACCCACCAAACCTGGATGGCTTGATCAAATTGGACCTTACCATTTTGGTCTGGTTGGTCCTCCTAATCTATGCCTCATAGGTAGCTGGGAAGACAGGCTTGAGACACTGTCCCTAGCCCTTCAAATGTCTAACTGTTCTGAGGAGGTCTGGTAAAGGACACAGAAAGACACAAAAGACATGCCCTATTCTCCATCTTTTTCTTCCTGTCTCCTGCGTATGGCCCTCATGGCATAAGTGAGAGGATGCTAGAGATGTGTCCACTTCATTGAGTGTCCACACCTTGAGTAAGAAGTGATGTCTTTCTGTTGATTAATAATGCTTCCCCATCAGATGTGGGTGTACACACAGTAGCTCCTATGTGCATATGTCCCTGAATCTGCATAGGATGGGAAGCAGGCTCCTTACTAGAGCGATGTGCTGCCTCAACCCTGCTTCTCTGGGTTCACCCCCAAATCCTCAGCACCATGGAGTCTGCAAACTCTCTCTTCTCTCTTTCCCCTTCTCATGGCCATGGAAAGCTGTTCTTTTTTATATCAGCTTTATAATGAGTCAGTTACCAGCAGGTTCCTCCTGGCAAGAAACAGACTCCTGTTCTGCCTTCTAGAGAGATACTCAGATTCTGATGGATGGTTTTCCTTAGACTCAGCTCTTCCCACAGAGAGGGAGGTGCATGGGACATCTTTACTTTTTCCATACTTCACCACCACTAGGAAAATGGCAAAATGGGGGAAAGACGCAGTGGGAAACTGCTACAGCTTACCCAGTTCTGTTTTTCTATCTGTTCTCTTCTGGCTCTTCTCTTAATATAAATGATACAGAAAAAAAATTTGTTTTCCATTATGTTGTTAGAAGATCATGATGTAGCAAAATTATATGTTAAAGAGTCAAGCACTAGCAGATTCATGAACCTTGAAAGATGAAAGAAATGAGTTCTTAGTGATGAGATGTTAACACTTCACATCGTGGTGTTAGATTCATACAAATGGGTCCTATGATCCACCTGAATCCCTTGCATATCTTTGAAGAACTTTATTATCTAAGAACCACTTACCACATTTGTACTCACTTCCACTGGCCCTGGCTTGAACTATGAAAAACCACTGTCTGCTCCCCAAATATCACACTTTCCCTATGCTTTAGGGCCTTTTTCTAGACTTTTCTACTTTTGAAGACTACTCCTTATCCCCTTCTCCCTTTCTCACCATCATTATGACCATGTTTCCCTCTATCTTTATCTTCCCGGTTAAACTGACATCATTGAACTCTGTTTTCCATTTAGAATGGAACACAGATATCAAAGGCAGAGAGCATGGCTCACACAACTTTTTACAACTGATACTGTGTAGTGCCTAGCACAAATAAGTGTGCAATATTATTGAAGTGAATCATGAATCTGAAGGTTTCATGCCATATCCAATTAGCTTATCACTCTTACTATGACCTCTAGATGTACTCTTCTTACTGGGAAGTGTCATTTGTTGAGCATGTCATTCAAAACAACTTGCATTATGTTCTCTCTGCATCCTCTCATTGCAGGCCTTCCGATCCCAGCTACTACCATTGTATTGATTGAATGCCTTATTTATTGAGCTGCTATTTTTCTTACAGATTCTTTCTTTTAGGAAAAATATGGCTTTAAAAGATGAAGTACTTAAAATATCTGTGTATAAGAAAAGAGAAAATAAGCAGTTGGCCTCTAAACTCCTGCCACTATAATAAGCCAACTTCGATAGCATTGCTTTGATAGATCTCCAAATCACCTTGTCTGTAGTTCTTTAAAACAAATAATTCAGACAGGAAAGCACATGGAATGAATGATAAGCAAGGAGGATCGATACTCTTACATTCATTCTGCATCTTGAGTCCAGTAGAACAAGCTGGAATACTTCCATTTCATGAGGAGGCTACAGCAATTTGTGTATTGAGGCTGTAATGGAGAAAGGCAATTGCACAGTGGTTCATGTTACTAGGTATCAGATTCTCAGTAAATTACTCAATAAATGCTTTATTCCATAATCTCTTAGTCATTGCTTTCTTATTATATTAGTCAGGGATTAAGTAGGGGTATCCTGTATGTTTTTGTATATGTATATATTAAATTAGTAATATGTATCTTATGTTATTAAATATTTTACATGTAATTATTTTCATTTGTGTTTTACATTCAGATCTAAGTTTGTTTATAAATGAAATGTACATAAATGATACATAGTGTGGTAACATAGAACACAATATGCAATTTTATATTAACATAATAATTATGTATAAAATAATATATACAATTATATTATATACCAATACATATAATTACTTATATATAATCCCATTAATATTACATATAAGATATGTGTGATTATGTGTATATTTTGAAGGGTGTCAAGTCTTAAGATGGTCAGGGTGAGTTATCAACCTAGGGACTTGAGAGAGTTTAAAATCCAGCAAACACTAGACCCTGGTGGCTCACACCTGTATCTTAGCTACTCAGGAGGCTAAAATCTGAGGATCCAAGCCAGCCTATGCAGAAAAAGCCATAAAATTCTTACCCTCAATAAACCACCAGAAAACTGGAAGTGGTGCTATGGCTCAAGTGGAAGAGCACTAGCCTTGAGCTGAAGAGCTGAGGGACAGTGCTCAGGCCCAGAGTTCAAGACCTATAACTGACTAAAAAAATAAAACCCAGCAAACTTGAGACCCTCCCAACCTAAAAATAGAACAACCTAGTTTCAATTTAACTCCAAAGTCAGAAAAAAATAGCCTCCCATTTCAAAAGCAGTCAGGCAGAATGAAATTTCTCACTCTTGGGGAAAGGTGGATCTTTTTGTTGTCTCTAGGCTTTCTACTGATTGGATGAGGTCCACCCACAGTTGGGAGGACAGTTTGCTTCACCCTGTCTGCCAATTTAAGTGTTTATCTCACCAATTACGTTCTCAGAGAAACACTCAGCGCAATGTTAATAAAATTTCTGTATCTCTTGTGATCTAGTCAAGTTTGACACATAAGAGGAATCACTGACATACCTGTGTTGTCAATTCCATGCTAGCCCCGATTTTCAGGGAAAATGAGGAAAAAGCAGGAGGTACTGTAACTTCCTGGCAAGTGGCAGATAATTGGTCCCAAACTAGGTCTTACCAAATCACCTTGTTTAAAAAGGAGATCAGGGTTGGAATTTAGAACTCTGGGATTTTTGTGAAAATTAAAAATAAACAGACTCATTATAGGTAACAGTGTTGGTAGATTTACTATTAAAAGTGAATTTATTTGTAACTATAAACATTTTTCTTTGTATCCTTGATAGCAAGGGTGGGAAAGTGAACTTTACATGAAAATATATTGGACCAATATCCATCTCATTCTCTTCCACCATTCTGTAGTATAAATGTAAAAAATTGGAAGTCACTAGACAATTAACTTCTCCAATATATCCTCTTGTGAAGATAATATTACCTTTGGCAGAGTTTTCCCTACTCCTTGCTGATGGCATTAGAAAATGACAAGGTCAACTAAAATGAGAAATTGACAGTGCCTCTGTCTTTCCAGCTTTTAATAGGTGTTGTCAAAAGAAATCCTAATCGCATTTGAACTTGTTTGTCCTTGAAGTGTCTCAAAAAAAAAAAAAACCCAGCCTTCTAGGAAATCTAAAGTGAGATCAAAAGCAGTTGGGGGAAAAGTAGAAATGACTTAAGTGCACTTGCTCACCCTATCCTGTGTATGATGGAAGCAAATGTTCTTCCTTCCTGGTGGCTCAGGCTCTGGGGCACTTGTCTTTTTATTTCCCAGGATGGGAGGCATTGATGGCAAAAGAGACTTCTAATGAGTGATAGAGCTCTATGTCCCAATATGACAGTCAATACATCCTTCTAGGAACAAATAAATGTTCTTTAGGTTCTTTATCACCCAGAGCCACATTGCTAAGGCAAGGCTCAAGGCACACTTAGGAAGTCAGTTGCATACATATTTTTTAGTTTACAATCATTTAAAAATGATCAAGTAGTAGTACAGAAGAATTGCCATTTAACAAAGCAGTTTATGATTCATCATATTCAATAGCATTCATTTGAACATTCTCACCCATCCCTCCCCTATTCACCCCTTTCCCCACTCTTTAAATTTGTAGGTTGTACATTGGATTCTTCATTGCATTCTCCCCATTTTCTCCTCTTAATTTGTCTACATCTTTCCCCTTGCCTTTACCCCACCCTTTTGAAGTACTCACTTCCTGCTATTTTATTTTGCTGAACTTTTTTGTTTCCTTTCTAAGGAATTACACTATTTTTCTCCCTTGAATCTACCATATTTTAATTAATACATGTGTATATACTTGTGTACTACCTAATGTACTTACTTAAAATTTAAAAGCTACATTTAGCTTCCACATATAAGGGGGAAATGCATCCTTTGTTTCTCTGGGGCTGACTTACTTTATTTAACATAATTTTTCCAGGTCTTTCCATTTTTTTTTTTTGAGGGTCCGGTCGTGGGGCCTGAACTCTGGGCCTGAGTGCTGTCCCTCAGCTCTTCAGCTCAAGGCTAGCACTCTACCACTTGAGCCACAGCACCACTTCCGGCTTTTTTCTTATGTGGTGCTGAGGAATCGAACCCAGGGCCTGGAGCATGCAAGGCAAGTGCTCTACCACTGAGCCACCTTCCCAGCCCCAGGTCTTTCCATTTCTTTCTTTCTTTTTTTTTTTTTCTTTTTTTTTTTTTTTTGTCAGTCATGGGGCCTGAACTCTGGGCCTGGATGTTGTTCCTCAGCTCTTCAGCTCAAGGCTAGCGCTCTACTACTTGAGCCACAGTGCCACTTCTGGCTTTTCTTATCATGTAGTACTTAGGAATTCAACTGAGGGCCTCATGCATGCAAAGCAAGCACTCTACCACTGAGCCACCTTCCAGCCCCTCTCCATTTCTTTACAAATGGTACCATACCATTCTTTCTAGTGGTTGAGTAAAATTCCATTATGTATCTATATATCACCTTTTTTACCCATTCATCCATTGAGGGGCTTCTAGGCTGAGTCCATATTCTGGCTATGTTGAACAGTACTGCAATAAACATGGTTGTGCTGATGGCTTTACTGAATCTCAGTTTGTAATGTTTTCCGTAAATTCCCAGAAGTGGAATTGCTTGATCATAGGGTAATTCTGCATTCAATTTTTTTGTGGAACCTCCACACTGCTTTCCAGAGTGGTTGGACAAGTTTACATTCTCACCTTTTTGGCTGCATCATTTTTATTATTATTTTAGTTGTATAAGGATATGGGTGACAGGGTGGTAATTTAATACACTTGTACTGTATGTTATAAAATCAGGGTAGTTAACAGTTCTACTTCTGTAAACTTCAAAAATGTTTTTGATTATATATTGTACATATTATGGAGTATAGTTTAATATTTGGATACAATATACACTATGTTTTAATAAAGTGATTAGAGTTTCTATCCTGTAATCATTAGCATGCACTTGGAGAATTTCAGCTCCTCCTTATAGTTTTTGGAAGGAAGGTAACAGGTTATTTATGGTAACACTTGTGTTTTCCTATCTACTATTCAGCCTCTCATCTTTTTTTCCCATAACCCTTCCAAGACTTCTACACTTTTTCAACAACTATTTTTATTAGTATGTGTTAACGATACAATAGTGAGCTTTATTATAACATTTTATACATGTACATATAGCACATTACCCACATTACTCACACTCCTCCCCTCTTTCTGGTCCCTTTCCTGTGCTTTATTAGTTCCCTTCTACTTTTACTTTTTTAAAGAAAAAGCCTATATATGAGATAAAACATGTGATACATGTTTTGAGTCTTGCTTCATCAATTTAACATGAAGATTTCCAATAAACAATGAGCAATGTGGTGGTTCCTTATTGCAGTTCACTGATATGCTAACATATCAGCTAATTCTCTAAACTTAAAAATGATTCTTGATCTAGAATTTGGAAAAGTATATTTGGCAATGATCCGAAAGCTATTAATGAGTAATACATTGTGTCAGTTTTCAGATAAGCATGACGGTTCATTAACTCACCTGGTCATTTAGTGAAGCTGAGTTATTGTCCATGAAACCTTCTGTGCAGGGTCTATGAAGACACAGATGAAAGTATTCTATGGTTGGATGGGCTGTAGAGTAAGATGCCCATTGTCCACTTGTCTCAGAATCATCTACAATGTCTAGTTTTTCTACCTGACCACACAGAAATTTGGTGGGCTACAAATTATTTAATATTGGCAAATGAAGTTATCATGGGATATCTTTTTTATACTAGATAAGAGTTTTGATTTAAAAAAGTCTTTGCATAGCATATTCCTTTAGTTCTCTCCCACCTATGAATGGTAAAAGTTGAGAATTGAATAGTTTCCCTCTAACATTTAAAAAACATTTCCCACTTTTTTTGCTGTATTTCATAAGAGTCCTAATATCCTCATCTAGTCCTAGCACAATGATTTTCATTTGTAGACTAAAACTACATTGACAGCACCATATTAAACTGTTATTTAAAATAAAATCATGTTTGAAAAATAATCATCTGAATAACAAGCATGTATATTTTCTGGGTATGTAATGACTACCATGTGTTTAACAGATTTGTTTGCAATGCTTTTAATGCATATTTTAACCATTATCTCCACAGTTCTTCAAAGTAAATATAATTTTCCCTCCTGTTTTGCAGATAGAAATTAGTTCACAGAACTACTCAGGAGGCTGAGATCTGGAAGAACAAAGTTTGAGGTCATCCCAGGCAGGAAAGTCTCCAAAATAACCAATAAGAGCTGAGCAGGAGATTTTGTTCAGGTAACAAAGCTTCATCCGAGCAAGCAGGCTGAGTTCAAGTGTGGTACTGACACAAAAGGCAAGTGGATCATGGAAAAAATGAGTGACTTACCAAGGAACTGGAACGCATGTCCATTTTCTTCACAGTTCAAATCTTGCATATTGTCTCCTCAGAGAAATAAAGATAGTATTAAATGCTGTTCTCTAAGTACAGGAAACAAAAGTACACAACTCCGGCTTTGGTGAAGCTCACACTCTAAGAAATAAAGATAGTATTAAATGCTGTTCTCTAAGTACAGGAAACAAAAGTACACAACTCTGGCTTTGGTGAAGCTCACACTCTAAGGAAGGGAAGTAGTCAAGTACACAGAAATGACATCTTGGATGATTCTGATTCTGTCCCTAGGGACAGAGGAAGTGATGGAGAGATCAGTAAAAGTTTCCTATGAGAACCCATGTCTTAAGATGAATTTGAATGCATAAGTAGAATCTGTAGTGGGGAATGGGAGGGCCAGCATTAGACCAAGGCAAAAACAAGCTTTCCTTTGGAAAAAAAAATGGTGAGCTACTACTATGGCTTAAACCCAGTGAAAACAGGAGTCATGAGAGACTTAAGAGACAACTGAGCAAGTTGGCTTGAAGATCATGTTAAGGAGAGCTCTCAAAGCTTTCAGAATGGCAAATGATATGTTGGCTTACCATTACTTTTGTGCACTTAGACTGAATTCCAAAACACCATGGATTCAAGAGCTTTTCACAGTTTTGGAGGTTGGAAGTCCAAGGTTAAATATCCTCACTTAACATTAATTACTTCTTTAAAAGCCATACTTCGAACAGTCACATTAAGGCTCCAGCATACGAATATAGGAAAAGAAATGCAGTGAAGTGGGTGTTTCTTGAGGCCTCCCTTCACCATTGGCATGCAGCTAGTCACCTTCTCGCCATGTCTCATGTGACATCTTTTTTGTGTCTGGGTGTGTGTGTGTAAAGAGAGATAAAGAAGAAAGTAGGGGAGGAAGAGGGGTGCGGGAGAAGGTTTGTGTTAGGCTAGCCTGGAAAAAATGGCCTGTTCCCTTTGTTTTCCCTCTGTGCACATGTGGCCTCTTCCCTAGAAGCAATTGCCCAGCATCTCTAGCCCTGATAACTGGCATACCTGGGAGCAGTAGGCAGTCCCCCAGGTTCTGAGGCCACTTCCTCTTCCTCTGAGGTTAAGTCAGCTTCCTTTGGACGGTGAGAGGTTCCCAGCTCTGGGGTCACTTCTACATCCACTGTGGCTACATCTCCTCCTCGCCCCCTCCCTATATAATCGATCTTCAGGACTAGTTCCCTTCTTCCCTTCTTCTTCCCTTCTCTCTGAATTCCCCTTTCTCTCCCCCTTCTTCTCTTCTTGTTCTGTACAATTCAGTTGTTCTCTCTCTCTCTCTTTCTCTCTTCTCTTTTTCTCACTGCACACCTCCATCTGATGCAGCCCCCTACATGCCTCCATCTCCTGTGGACCAGTTGTTCCATAATCCTAAACAAACAACTGCATTCCAGACTCCTTTGCGGGAACCTTACAGTTGATATTTCCTCCTACAAGGACAGTAGGTCTGTTTGACTAGGATCCAACCCTGGTGACCTCATTTTTAACCTTACTCATTATTTAAAAGTTCTGTCCCAAACACAGTCACGTTAGGGCTTCAACATACTGGGGGGGGGGGAACAAATTCAGCCCATAACACCAATTTAGATAGCTTTAGAGTATGGCAAATGGATGAGAGAAGAAGAAGGTAAACCTGTAGGGCCATTGGCAATTAGATGACGGTAGCTGAACTGATCACATCTGGTTATCCCACTATGTTTTGTTCCACTTGATGAATAAAATGCAAACACACTGAGCAGCACTGTCCAGGGTTAACAGATCAACCAAATGACTTCAAGTACCTTAATAACTTCAGCAGCCTTACCACCCCTACGTGTGTCAGTTCTCACCAGATAGCCTGCCAGTTAAGTTGCAAACTCCTCAAATTTGTTTATATTTTACCTTTTCCACATATGCAGATATCTCTTCCTTGATGGCATTTTTCCCTGCTTAGTTAAGAACATGCCACAGACATGTTGCAGACACCAACCACAGACATTCTGACTGGTTTTATTTGATTGAGTTGTAGATATCTAAGGCTTAGGCATAGACAGATAGTGATACATGTCATGTTCCATGTCTTGGATTTTTATCTAATCAAAACACTGCCATATTTGTCTTCTAAATGTGAAGTTACTCATTGAATAAATCATAACATGAGACTATTAGGTAAGCCATGCATAAGAAATGAAATTTAAATAAGAGAAGTTATAAAAGGGGTAGGGAAAACAATTATTCTATTCTGAAAATAAGCATTTATGTTCACCTGGTACATGTGAGTAGTCTATATGCAAATCTAGGGCAAATGCTCAGATAAGCAGGGTCTTTGTCTCTGTCATTCCCTACTATTTACATAGGATAAAACCTAGCCAATTTTGTATGGTATATTCCCTCTGGGTCTGCTCAATGTCATGCTCCCACCCCACCCCCACCCCCATCTTCTGCTTCCTGCAATACCTTCTTGTTTGCCAATTTGTCTTACCTAAGCATAATTTCCTCTAGGCTTTCTTTGCCTCTCTATCCAATAAACTCTTAAACTTCCTTCTCCTTCCTCTTCCTTCTTTTTGTTTGTGTTGCTATAAAATGCCAGAGGATCGGATTTATTAGGAAAAGAAGGTTTATTTTCCTCACAAGCATGGTGAAAAATTGCTCAGCTCTGATGAAGCCTTCAAGGCAGACAATGTCACATTGGTTGGGAACACACATGTGGGAGTGACAATGACAAGAAGCAAGAGAGAGTCAATGGAAGCTCTAGGCTTGCTTATAACAAATGACCTGCTTTCCCAGGACACAAGAAGTAAGGCATCAATCTCTTTTTGAAAGAGATCTCGCACGAGGCCTCAACTCTTAAAGGCTCTACCACCACTCACCTAAACTTCCTGCACAAACTAGAGGCCAAACGCAAATCATCTCCAAGCCATAGCAGACTCACACATGGTTGGTATTTGCTATTCTTAGACTTTGTATTTGCAAATTTACCTACTTGCTAATAACCATTTGTCACCCCTAAATCACTGTGGCACTTTCACAGTCATTGGTGGACCAAAGTTTTGTGCCACTTGAGGCATAATCTTATCACTTAATCTTCCTAATTTTTTTGTTAAATATTTATTTATCTAACTTTTTCTTTTAAGAGTAGCACAAAACATTGTCATGAGCAGAGGTTTAGAGGAACCAAACACTTAGTTTCAGAGGAAGAATAGTTCATATTCAGACAGGTTTATACAGAACAAAAATCTCATAATAAGAATGAAAAAATAGGTTGCTGGAATGTGGCTCAGTGGTAGAGTGTTTGCCTGGCATGCATGAAGCCCCGGGGTTCCATTCCCCAGTACCACATAAACAGAAAAAGCTGGAAGTGGCTCTGTGGCTCAAGTGGTAGAGTGCTAGACTTGAGCAAAAAGCACAGGGACAGTGCTCAGGCCCTGAGTTCAAGCCACAGGATGGGCGAGAGAGAGAGAGAGAGAGAATAGGGCCAGGAATATGACTTAGTGGTAGAGTGCTTGCCTAGCATGCATGAAGCTCCAAGTTCCATTCCCCAGTACCACATAAACAGAAGCCAGAAGTGGCATTGTGGCTCAAGTAGAGTGCTAGCCTGGAGCAAAAGAAGCTCAGGGACAGTGCCCAGGCCCTGAATTCAAGCCCCAGGGCTGGCAAAAAAAAAAAAAGAAAAAAAGAAAAAAAAAGAATAAAGAACATGTTTGTTTGCATGCCTGGAATTCTTTGAAAGGTGAGACCATCATGTTTTATGCTTATGATTAGCATAATGGTTAATATGAGCTTGGTTTGGGCTAATATCATTATTGACAAGAATACCAAAACAATTCAGTGAATAAATTAGGAATTATGTGTTCTTTTTTATTTCAAATTCATCACAATTAGCCTGTTCAGAAACCAAACAACTATGGGTCACTAATACTCACTTGAGCATTAACTACAAAGGAATGGTAAATGCTTTGAAACTTTTAAGAACTTTTACTTCCTTTTAAGGACGCAGAATTCCTGAAGTAGGAGGTTTGTAATTTTAGGAAAAGTCAAGCATAATAAGTAGTATACTCAGACAGAAATAAAAGTTCTCAAGACAGAATTTACAATGGCAGTTTCAGTGACAAGGCTTAGGAATTGGGATTTTTAACAAGGACCTTCATCCCATGTGATGCTAAATTTCAGGTTACTATCAGGATAGGGTAGTAACAAGCAAATAAACAAATGTTTATTTTCTTCTGAAATGAAATGTCCAACTTGCAGGAGACATGTCTCAATCACCCAAGGTTCTAGGCTGATGGAAGTCATATCATTTTATAGCACTGCTATTTCGACACAAAATTTCAGTCGTTTTTTGAGTTTGGGGTGTGTGTGTGTGTGTGTGTGTGTGTGTGTGTGTATGTGTGTGTGTGTGTGTGTCTGTGTGTGTCTGTGTCTGTGTCTGTGTCTGTCTGTGTCTGTGTCTGTGTGTCTGTATATTGGGAGAGGGAGAAATGGAGAACGATGCAAGGAATCACATCTGTAAACACATCTACCTCCACTTGGTCCATCATTTTTGCTCTCATTAAGTTGACCAGATGAAGGCATCAGCTATGTCAAATTTCAAGAGAACAGGGAAGTGAAATCTTCCAGTATTCAAAAGAGAATATTGGGGAGTACTTGTGATCATACTTGATAATCAAAATGCCCTCTACAGCCAAAATGTATTCCTTCCTACTCCTAAGAGAGTGAAAAATCCCAAATCTTCCATGAAATACTGTGAACTGAAGGAACAAGTCAGCTTTTGTTCCCTTTTTAGCCTCTCAACTAAACAAGGGTGGAATAACTCATGGAGGTAAAGATTATTTCCCACTATGGCTGCAGACTTTCTTTCTAGGAGATTGTGCCAGCCTAACAATTTCACAGAGTTTGGCTTGTCTTCCTATGTGATCCTTCCTCCTCTGTAATCACCCTTGGTTCTATATCCTGTGGGCACTGGATGCTGCTGCTGTCTCATCATGGGGCTTCAGGCTTCGATGTGGCCAGGAAAATGTACATTTTCACTCTGGATCTTAAATGCTTCTGCAATAAACTGCATTATCCCATTTTATTCTTAAAGTAGTAGATCTGTGTAATCTTCACAAGACAGATGAACTCGAATACATTGGTGAACTTTGGTATAGTTTCAACTTTCAATTTCTGCTTATGCACATGTTCAAAGTTTAGTTCCCATAGAAGATTTAGGGTTTGAGTCTGGCCTTGCTATTTGTTTTGTTTTTTTTTTTTTGGGGGTCCAGTTGTGGGGCCTGAACTCTGGGCCTGGGCACTGTCCCTCAGCTCTTCAGCTCAAGGCTAGCGCTCTACCACTTGAGCCACAGTACCACTTCTGGCTTTTTTCTTTTTGCTTATGTGGTGCTGAGGAATCGAACCCAGGGCCTCAGGCATGCAAGGCAAGCACTCTACCACTGAGCCACCTTCCCAGCCCCTGGCCTTGCTATTGATTTCCCTTAGATTTTTAGGTATGTTATTATCTTACTTAATAAACATTCGTTATAAATTAGAGACTGCAATAGTAACTCCATCCCATAGAATGACTCTTGATGATAAATTCATGTCCAATATCTAGTAGCATTTCCAGCTGCCTTCTTAACCAAAACACTCTCTTCTTGAATATCCTAGGACTGTGTTCTTTTATAAACAGATTAGGATTCAGTCTTTCCTCTGAATTCTCACTGAAGATGGTGAAATAATGGTCTAAAAAGTCTTTGTTTTTTGTTTTTTTGTTTTTTTCTTTTTGGCTTAGGATAGGTAGGTTTCTTTTTTTAATTGTGAAAATACTGTACAGAGGGTTACAATTACATGGGCAAGATAATGAGTACAATTCTTATCAAGCATTGTAGCTTCCTTTGTTTCCCCTTCCCATCCCTTCCCATCCTCTCCCTGCCCCCAATCCTCCCTGCCCCCCTACCAAAGTTGTAAAGTTAGTTTTCGACATAACGACTTGTACATCTCATTGTTGCAATGGGTCCACTTGTATCCCTATTTAAACGATTTATTTTTTCCCTTCCCCTCCACAAATTATACAGACATCAAATACAGTGAAAGCAGGGATCATACTGTGGGGGAGGGACATACAAAACAACAAATAAATAATCTTATAAATGTGTTAGAAACAATCACATGAAAGAAAAAAACATTTGAATATTTATCTTAGGGTTCATTTCACCTAACATCACCTTATCTGACCTTTTCTGCTTGACTCAGACATATACTAGATATTGCAAATAAGGGAAACCATGGGACCTATGTTTCTTTGGGCCTGGCTTACTTCACTTAATATAATTTTTTCCAAGCCTTTCCATTTCCTAACAAAAGGGGCAATGCCATTCTTTCTGATGGAGGCATAGAATTCCATTGTGTATATATACCACATTTTCTTGATCCATTCATCTAGTGAGGGGCATCTGGGTTGGTTCCATATCTTAGCTATAGTAAATAATGCTGCAATAAACATAGTCGTGCTGGTAGCTTTAGTATGGTCTTGTTTGTAAACATTTGGGTAAAAGCCCCAAAGTGGTTTTGCTGGGTCATAAGGGAGCTCTATGTGGAGTCTTTTGACTCCATACTGCTTTCCAAAGTGGTTGAACAAGTTTACACTCCCACCAACAATGCAGTAAGGTTTCCTTCTATCTACATCCCCTCCAGCATCTG
The DNA here is from genome assembly GCF_024711535.1 of Dipodomys merriami. Taxonomy (NCBI): domain Eukaryota; kingdom Metazoa; phylum Chordata; class Mammalia; order Rodentia; family Heteromyidae; genus Dipodomys; species Dipodomys merriami. The sequence continues at coordinate 6,261,412 of NW_027206290.1, forward strand.
TTGTTATTAGAGTTCTTGATTTTTTCCATTCTAACTGGAGTGAGGTGTTATCTCAATGTTGTTTTGATTTGCATTTCTTTTGTGGCTAGGCAGGTTGAGCATTTCTTCATGTGTCTATTGGCCATCCTTCTTGATCCGAATAGGGAAAGAAGAAGTAAAACTCTCCCTCTTTGCAGATGACATGATCTTGTGTTTAAAGAATCCCATAGACTCCACTCCCAAATTACTCAAGCTAATTCAGAACTTTGGCAAAATAGCAGGGTATAAAATTAACCCCCCCAAAATCAATGGCTTTTCTGTATGCCAACAATGAGAAAAGTGTGGCTGAAATTAGGAAAGCAACTCCATTCGTAATAGCCCCACACAAAAAAAAAATACCTAGGAATTAACTTAACCAAAGGATAGGTAGTTTTATAAAAAAAAATATTGTAAAAATACTATACAGAGGGGTTACAGTTACATGAGTAAGGTAACGAGTACATTTCTTATCAAGCATTGTTTCCTTCTCCTTTATTTTTCCTCTGCCATCCCTTCCCTCCCCACCTCCCCAACTCCTCCCTCCCTGCCCCCCAAAGTTGTAAAGTTCATTTTCAACATAGTGTCTTGTACATCTCATTGTTACAATGGGTCATTCTGTATCCTTATTTCAGCATTTTGCTATTTCCCTTCTCCTTCCCAAATTAAAAAAATGTATAAGTGGGGCAGGGTGGGGAGGATGGTATGGGAAGGGGAAACAAAGGAAGAGGCTACAATGCTTGATAAGAAATGCACTCATTGGGGGGTGGAGGGGGAGGATGGGATGGGAAGGGGAAACAAAGGAGGAGGCTACAATGCTTGATAAGAAATGTACTCATTATCTTGCCCATGTAATTGTAACCCTCTCTATACAGTATTTTCACAATAAAAAAGAAAATTTAAAAAAGAAATGTACTCATTATCTTGCCCATGTAATTATAACCCCTCTGTACAGTATTTTCACAATAAAAAAAGAAAAAAATGTACATACAAGATGCAGGTCACTGGAATCAAATACAGTGAAAACAGGGGTTATACCATGGGAGAAGAACATACAAAAGAAACAAAAAAAATCACATAGTACATTATAAATGCATTAAAAACAATAGCAAGCCGAAAAAACCACTTGTGTCCCTATTTTGGGTTTCATTACATTTCACTTAACATCATCTTACATAGTCATATGTACATAGCTTTTGACCTTTTCTGCTTAGGGATACCATGGGACTTATGTTTCTTTGGATCTGGCTTACTTCACTTAATATAACTTTTTCCACATTTTCCATTTCCTAACAAATGGGGCAATGTCATTCTTTCTGATGGAGGCATAGAATTCTAGTGGTGTGTGTGTGTGTGTGTGTGTGTGTGTGTGTGTGTGTGTGTGTGTGTGTGTGTGTTTGTGTGTGTATCACATTTTCTTGATCCATTCATCTACTGAGGGGCATCTGGGTTAGTTCCATATCTTAGCTATGATAAATAATGCTGCAATAAACATAGCTGTGCTGGTAGCTTTAATATATATAGCCTTGTTTGTGATCATTTGGGTAAATGCCCAAAAGTGGGATTGCTGGGTCATAGGGGAGTTCTATGTAGAGTCTTCTGAGGAGTCTCTATACTGCTTTCCAAAGTAGTTGAACAAGTTTATACTTCCACCAACAATGCAGTAGGGTTCCCTTTTGACCACATCCCCTCCAGCATCTGTTGTTATTAGAGTTCTTGATTATAGCCATTTTAACTGGGGTGAGGTGGTATCTCAATGTTGTTTTGATTTGCATTTCTTTGATGGCTATTTCTATAGCATTTCTTCATATGTGTATTGGCAATTCTTATTTCCTCTTCAGAGAAGTTTCTCTTTAAATCTTTAGCCCACTTATTTATCAGGCAATTGTTTCTAAAAGGCCTTTGTTTGAAGAGTCGTTTTTTTTTTTTTTTTTTTTTTTGCAGTGCCATGAGGACATGTGCTGTGCAATATTAAACATCTCCCTGGCAACATAGCTAGGGAAATTTTGTTCATTTATTTGATGATGACCATGGTAAAGGTCACAGTTTTCCTATAGGCACCTGCATTTCATGACTTGACTCGTTGTGCACAAAAGGGAAATACACAAAAATTTCTAAGAGATGAGTGAACACTATCCGTTGAGCTTTCTGGATGCTGCTAATGCATTTTCTTTACTATCTTAAAGCAAGACTCATAATAAAGAATGGTGTTGAGTAGCACTGCACCAATGGAATGATATTCAGTTGACTTCCACAGAGCATTTTGGAAACTTATGACATCATACAAGCATTCAATGTACCTCTTGGGATATAAAAATGTATAAGATGTAGTTTTCACTAAGAAAGATTTCCTGATGCAAAGGGAAAGAGATGGATAAGTGTGTGGAAAATTCTGTACAAGCTCCTAAGTACTCACACAGAAGAGCAAACAAAATGCAATGCATATAAAATACAGGAGAAACTTAGGCCTACTGGTTAACATTTGGTCTAGTTGCTGTGGTAAATGAACTGAATTGATCATTATAGTTTGGTATTTGCTGTGACTTGTCTATATAGACTTGTCTATACAGCTAAATCTGATTTAGTAGACAAACTGCAGGATTTTGGAGGGTCAGATTTGCTTCAACCCTAATACATTTTATAGCGACAGGGTAGATCAATGTATTCATTATGTTTTTCTTCCACTCTTGTGTGCAAAAACTGCATATTAAAAGTATTCTAAATTACTTTGCATATTGACATCTGAATGTCACTGCTCAATGACTCCTCTCAATTTCATGTTCCTAAGGTTTCCTTAGAAACCCTAGAGATGGACGGTTTAATGTGATCTATCAATCTGCCTTTCTTTTCATTGGAAATGTAGAAATATATATTATTTTGACATGCTGGATTTGGCCTTTTCCAGCCCAGTTGATTCATTTGTCAGGAACAAAGGGAGTAGTAACACAGGCTGTAAAAAGCGGGTCAGAGTCAAAGATTACTGATGAGAAAGAAAGCTTGATTCAGAAGGGTGGTGATGGCATTCACAGGGCTTTTAAAGTACTTAAGTTCCACTCTCTCAAGAGAATCTGTCTTTCACAAGCAAAGAAGACTGTCAGGAAATTGTACAGCTCTTAAAAATAGCTCTCCATCAAAAGAGTGCTAAGAGTGCTCTCTGAGAGCATGAACCTTGTGTAGCAGTGACCCAAGTGATACCCAAACTATCATGTAGCAAACTTTCTGAGTCTCTGGCCATCATCCTAAAGTTGAGAAAAGGGAGCTGAGTGAGCAATCAAAAACAAATCTGGGTTAGAGTCCAGCGATTAGACAATAAGACAGATTTGATACTGGTTCCTCATGAAACAATAGCACAAGTTAGGCCTGCCTCATCTCAGGAAAAGCCCATATGTGGTTGCCAAGTGCTGTCCAAATAGAATGTCATTATGTTGAAAAATGAACTTTACAACTTTGGTGTGGGAGGGGACAGGTGAGATGGGAAGGGATGGGAAGGGGAAACAAATAGAATGTCATCTACATACTGTTTTTTGTTTGTTTTTGGTCAGTCATGGGGCTTGAACTCTGGGCTTGGGCACTGTCCCTGTGCTCTTCAGCTCAAGGCGAGCACTCTACCACTTGAGCCACAGCGCCACTTCTGGTTTTCTAGTGGTTTAGTGGAGATAAGAGTCTCAAGGACTTTCCTGCCTGGGCTGGCTTTGAACCACGATCCTCAGATCTCAGCCTCCTGAGTAGCTAGGATTACAGGCATAAGTCACTGGCACCCGGCTACATATTGTATATTTGGGTATTTATTATGATTATAGCAAAGTGCCCTGTTTTAATAAATCAATAGGCTAGGGCAATTTTCTTAAAAGGACCTAGAAAAGAGGGCTTCTCTTCAAATTTGCACAAAAGCACAATACAAGTAGGCAGTAGCCCTGGCTCACACTTAAAAAACAGTGAGTACAGACATATTCTGCACTTCTTTGATGCTTGTATCCATTCTGGTAGACTTGTGTCACCAAATCTTATTCAAACAAATAATGACTTAGACATCTGCTAAGTCAGAAGCAAAAATTGCCTGCTTATGAGGCAGTTTTTTTCCAAAGTGAACTTTGAACTGAGGAAATGGGAAGGTTAGAGGAACAAGATCAGCCTTTGAAGGCAAACACATTGTGTATTTATTCCCAGCTTCAAGCTGGCCTGGCTTCAGGAAGTTAGGCTCTTCTTACATTATTCCTCTTTAGAAAAAGTTAATAATGCTTTCCTCATTGGGTTTGCTGGAAAAGTTAGTACATTTCTGAAACTCTTAGTGTAGGCCTTACATCAGAGCAAATATACAATTGATTGTGTGATTGTGGTATCTTAAACTTCAGTCTTGTAATTATTTGACATCCAAGCCTAGATGGCAGAATCTACTGACCCCTGGGTACCCTGAGATAAAAGGAGAGTGGTAGAGCTGGAAGTTTTCATTTACTTCTTGCATATTTTCTTATTTTCCCACTCTGTAAAACCTGTTCTCTAAACCTCACTTGAAGAAGTATAGTATAAAGAAAACAGGATAGACTTATAACCTATATAGGAAAAAAAAACCAACTTAGAATTCAAACCTTAACAACCCATGTGTGAAATGGATGTCGAAATGAGATGCATCTGAGATGGCAAAGCCCTGCTTAGTTGTGTTTCTCCATGCTTCCGGAGGGGAGGGATTTTACAGGCAAGAGATTGGGCCAGGAGGTTGTTATAGGTCAGCTCCCAGAGGCCAACTTGGGGATGGAGATTTGTACAATAGGATTGGTGAGTATGCTTGCTCCTGGGACCAACATCTAAAGGAAACAAAGAAAGCAGCTGGAAGACAAATACTTCAGTTCTGGAGGGAAAGGTCACAGTAGCACACAACAGTGGAGAAGGTACCTCCATTTCAAACGTATCTATACAAACCCTGTGCCTAGGTGAGTTAGTCATTCTGTCATATTGAAAATATTTTCGTGGTGCGTTGGGTAAACAGAGTAGGCTGCTTGTAATGAGGAGAGACAGGCCTCGGGTCTCCAGCTCCCAGGTGGCTACAAGATGAGTGTTAAGAGCTGAGAGGAGCAAGGACTTGACAAGCCCATTCACATAACTTGAATTTAAACACATGGCTTAGAAAGTGGTAAATTAAGGACTTAGAGAAAAGGTTTCAGTGGGTATAAAACATAGAAATGATTTGGAAAAGGCCATGGTCACTGGCCTGAAAGGTGTAAACATCATTCCTCCTGTCATATTTGTATAAAGCTCACTCTTTTTCTAGGCTTCAACTGTGATCTTGTCTCCTTGAAATCTAACCCTCCCCGTCCTGCCAGTTATACTACAAACCTCCCTGGGTGCAGAGACACAAAGTTGGTTTTCTTGGGGGATGCCTATTACTTTAAACCAGAATTTTGCTCATGATTATCTAAGCCTGATTGAAGTGTACAAAGGAGAACAAAGAATAACTAGCCAGAGGGGAAGAAAGAAAGAATATTGTGTTTCTCCCATCTATGCTGCCATTGTATTATGATGTAAGCAATAGATTTTGGGTTATCTATAGCTCCTGGCCATTATCTGACTGTTCCTGTCCATCTTTGATTCTCAAGTTGGTGATCTGTTGACTGTTGAGTGCATCAACAGTAAATGGAGAGGGTTATGGGGAGTGAATATGGGCAAAATACCTTATATATACATGTGAAATGGAACAGTGAAATTTGTTGAGACTACTTTGGGAAAGGTAGAAGGAGAATGAGGGAGAGCCATGGAGGGGAAGAATCTGATCAAGATACAGTGCAGGCATATGTGGACAATCAAAAAGAGACCAACTAACTGATGCTAATTAAAAATGTGGGGAAACAGGATAAAAATCAGTTCTTGAGCTAAACTAACAAGTGCCCAAGTGACTTAACTAGGTGAAAATTGCCCTATGTTTTAAGGAGAAAAGGCAACAAATCATTTTGTATTTTAAATAAGGATTACATTGTCAGTAAAATTAGCATGTATACACAGGTGAATACATGTCTCCTGGTGCACGTGCTAGAAGTTTCTTTGGATACATATTCATGAATGAGAAGAGGATTGCTGCACTCTAAGTGGTATGCTTCAGACTTAGTATAGACATTGCCAAACTTTTTTCCCCCTGAAATAAGAGTCTAACAATTTACATTTCTTTCAGTAGTGTCTGAAATCCACAGCTGCTCTATGCCCTCAAACACATCTGCTGTTGTCAGATTTTCTTATTTTTTATTTCTTATGGGTATATAATAGTATCTCATTGTTTAAATTTGCATTTCCCTCATTATGAGTGAATTTGAGCTTTTTTTGAGAGCTCGAAAGACAGTTCTATTTCTGAATAAGCATGAAATCAGAAGATGATGTACATTACAAAAAATCCACTAAAAGACTGCAAAGACAGAAATAAATCTCACTCTTCTCTATAGCTATGTGGATTCAGCCCATTTCTGTTTGCATTTCCAAGATGTATTTACTAATTTTCTCATATCTTTAGTAACTAGAGGCAGATTTTTGCAAGTTGGAGTCAGGAGACAGCTGATAAATTTCCAAATGTCCACAGAAGTTTACTGTGCTATTTGAAGTCCACACTTAGAATGACATTCTTATTGAATTGGGAGCCTGCCTTCAGCAGCACTGAAAACAATAGTCACTTTCTAAGCGTCTCTCTAACTTACAGACCTACCCTCAGCAGATTCTAAGTTCAGCAGTTCAGCATCTGTGCATGTGTGAGTTACTAAGCTGCTTTTCCTAGTGATAGTAGCCATCGAGTGACTTTCTCTAAGCATTACCTATTTATTTGATTTGTTCTTTTTTTTGGGGGGGAGGTCTAGTTGTGGATCCTGAACTCTGGGCCTTGGCGCTGTCCCTCAGCTCTTCAGCTCAAGGCTAGCACTCTACCACTTGAGCCACAGTGCCACTTCCAGCTTTTTTCTTTTTGCTTATGTGGTGCTGAGGAATTGAACCCAGGGCCTCATGCATTGCAAGGCAAGCGCTCTACCACTGAGCCATCTTCCCAGCCCCACATTTGCTCATTTTTTTAATTTGCTGTATGTGTGTGTGTGTGTGTGTGTGTGTGTGTGTGTGTGTGTGTGTGTGTGTGTGTGTGTTGTGTATATGTGTGTGCTGGTCCTAGGGCTTGAATTCAGAGCCTGAGAATTGTTCCTGAATGCGTTTGTACTCTACCACTTAAGTCATAGCTTGTACTCTACCACTTAAGTCATAGCTCCATTTCCAGTGTTTTTGATAATTGGAGATGAGTCTTAGACTTTTCTGTCCAAGCTTTCTTTGAACTGTGATCTTCAGATCTCATCTCATCCTTTCAAGTAGGTAGGATGACAATCATGAACCACCAGCCCCCAGTTTTGTCTTTTTTTAAAATCAAGTTGCACAATTCCTTTAATGACTATGCCTTTATAGTTGTATAAATTGTAAATATACTGATTTTATCTCTCTTTTCACTTTTATGGTATGTATTAACTTAAATTGCAAACTTAAAAGTTGAATTTATTAATATTTTCCTATGTGGAAAGTTGGTCAAATACATGTAATCAATTTATTTTTTAAGTTTTATTTTATATATTCACATATAAAACCACCTGGAATATAGTTTTGTCTTGCAAATTGAGATATGGCTATGCATCAATTTTTTTCCACAAGAAAAAACTGCCTGAGCATAACATATTAATAATTCCTCTTTTACTCCATATGTTTTATTTTTAGTTTCTAGGTGTTGGGTCTGTTTGGGGGATTTCTGTTCTACTGGTCTTTGTTTACCTCTGCTCAGTATCACAATGTTATAATTACTGTAGAAGGGTAATAAGAACACCCAATGTTTTATGTATATATAAAACTAGTCTTTGTAAACTAGCTTCACATCCTCATTCTTCCATTATTCTCTACAACAAGCAGTGCCAGCTTATGCTTAAAAAAGCACATGTTAGCCAAGCACCAGTGGCTCACACCTACAATCCTAGCTGCTCAGGAGGCTGAACTCTAAGGATTTTGATTCGAAGCCAGCTTGGGCAGCCTGTAAGACTGTTCTCTCCTATTAACCACCAATAAGCTATGAGTTGAGCTGTGGCTCAAATGGTAGAGTGTTAGTTAGCCTTGAGCGAAAGAGCTCAGGCCAGTTCCCAGGTCCTGACTTAAAGCCCCAGAACCAGCACTAAACAAGCAAACAAACAGAAACATATCTCATTAACCACATGAGTTGTCAGTCCTCAACATGTCCCACTGTATCCATCCCCTAAACTCACCACATTTGTATGAATGACCCCAAATAACCATAGCTCTTAGCCCATGTTTATTGAGTATTTATTATATTCCAGGTAATGAGTCTATTGATTCAGGTCCATCCTGGGCACTTACCACCAGGCTTCTGAACTGTACAGATTGCTACACTTACTAATTGTTTCCATGTCCAGGCATTGTTCTACCCATCCTCTTATTCCATTTTCACCAAAACCCTGTAAGAAAGATGCTATTGTTCTTATTTAGCAAAGGAGGAGAAGAAAGGACTAAAGGCAATTTCCTAGGGCTACAGAGAGAATAAGAGGAAAATCAAGGCTTCAAACAACTCCATGGAGATTTCCCAGCCTCACTGCTTTCCCATTTCAGGTAGGAAAACAGGCTGGGCGAGTGGGAATAACTTACCCATTTGTGGGCAAAGTTTTTGGTCAATTGGTTAGTCACCCTTTCTTTGATTTTTCTTCTCTCCCTTTCCAGACATTTGCTTCCTGTGTTTCCTCCATGTTTAGCATGAAGTCTAAGCCCTGTACTAAATCCTTCATTTTGGTAACATAGCAACTGAACCTCAACACACTCACAGTACTTTTCGGCTCACACATAACCTGCCTAGACATGATCTCATTCACTCCAGGGCTCCCCTGAGTTTCAAGTTTTATTATTATTTTGCTTTATGAGTCCCCTAAACAAATTGTAAGCCTCTCAAGAGGGCTGATGGTAAAGGAAGAGAGAAATACTCTTTCCGTAGTGCTCTCAGACGTCTTAAGTGAGAAAATAGGTACCAAATATGAGAGTCACAGCTCATGCATTTGCGTGATGAAAGTAATTCCGAACTTCCAGATGCTTTTTCAACAAGGTGCAGGTTTGCAAGTCTGGAGGACAGCTCCTGGAGAGTGAAAATAAATTCTGACACTTTCCAGAGAGTTTTATTCCTTCCATATGTTTATAGATTTTTCTTATGTTGGTGATTCAGGTCTGGCTCAAGAGGTGTGTGGCACTGTGAGGCAGGGGAGAGGTGGACTGATGGCTGAGAAAACTTGGGGGCCGTGTGGACCATTGCTGTGCTGATGTGATGTGATTTCTGGCACTTGCACATGGATAGAGTTTTGATCATCACTGATTGTAGAAATAACTCTGGAATCCTGGTTTTTTTTTTTTATTGGGAAATCAAGTGATTTCCCCTTCCTCCTTTCTGTGCTGGTACTGAAACTTGAACTCGGGGCCTCAGCACTGTCCCAGGGCTTTTTTCGCTCAAGGCTGGCATGCTCCACTTGAGGCATAGCTCCATTTTAAGCTCTTTTACTGGTTAATTGGAAATCAAAAGTCTCATGGACTGTTCTTTCTGGGCTGGCTTTGATCCACAATTCTCAGATCTTAGCCTCCTGAGTAGCTAGGATTATAGGCATGAGCCACTGGTGGCTGGCTAAATCGTTTGGTTTCAGATATGGCCAGGAAAGAAGAAGAGGAACAAACATATAATAATTTGGAATAATTTTGACTATGAGTGAACAGCTTTAGTCACAGTAACAAGAATTCTTTTAGCGCTGGATAGGTCTTCAGTGAGATTTCCTTATACCTGTTGGTCACTTGTCTTTTGCTTCTATGCCCCTTGACCAAGAGATGAGACCTTCCCTCAAGTGCCACTCCGGAATATTCCATAGGAGAGGCTGATGTCCTTATGTCATATCCTAAATTGTTTGTGGGCATGAAGAAATGTCACCATGGTGGGACTTGTGGGCGATGAGTGATAACTCTGGCTCATGCAGACTTGTGGTTTGTTGTTGTTTTTCCCTATGAACACATGTCAACTGAGAGCTCACTTAGCCAAGAAGGTACAATGCTTACGTGGAAAAACTGCACTTCAAACTTGAACAATAAACAATACTAACTTGGAAAAATTATTTAATTTCCTTGATTTCAGTTTCCTAATGGAATCATTATAACTTCCTCATCACGCCAGCCTCAGAGATTTAATGATTATTTTGAGTGAAATAATGTGTGCAGAGCATCTAGCACACAGGTAGGCTCAGATCCCTGACAAAGTATCAACCACATGAAAATTGACTGATAGCAAAGTCAGAAATCATAATAAAGACATCTGACTTCTATCCAGGTGACCTTTAACCCATAACTTTTGTTTTCCAAAAATATAAGTGTCCTTACCCTATGATCACTCCTATTTCCTCTGTGAACCATGTGGCCAAGTAGATAACTGGCTGGGAAACACTCAACTGATTAGAGCCTGCCTTCTTAGTTCTATTGGTTACATTAGAGTCTTGACACACCAGTCCGCCTTGCTTGGCCCTCCACGAATCCATTATTCCTCTCAGTTTTCCAACTCCCATTTGTTGTGCCTGCTTTATGTGGACAGCAGGTGGCGCCTGGCATCAGTTTTGGAGAGGCGGTTGTCAAGGGAACCGGGCTCTGTGCCAGCTGACAGGGCAGACTGCTTTTCCTCTCTCCTTCAGGGATGCTAATCCAGAAGCGAAGGGACCTGTGCTGTGTGCACTAACCTCGACGAGCTCTCCTCTTCCTGTGGTTGTTTTGTAAGGGAAGATTTTGTTTTGAAGATAAACGAGAAATGTTGCAAGAACGTCCATCCCTAAACAAGGTCCTATCACACCCAGGTATCAACTAATCCAAAATTGATAGCTTCTTTTCTTTCATGCAGGGCCTACACAGGGAATAAAATTTCAGAAAGGACCCTTTCCTGGGAGATCGAGGGAAGCAGGGCTTAAGCTCTAGCCAGAGAGGCAGTTACTCAGGCAGGGATAAAGAGACTCCAGGGTAACCAAATTGCAGCCTTGACTGAACAATGTCACCAGAGGTCAGAGCTTAGCCCTGTTGTTTTACTTATACCGTGAAAGAAAGAAGAAAGTCTTGCCAATTAAACTGATTGGAAGGCTACACCTGGTTTCAGAGATATGAATAACTTTGTTTTTGACTCACAGCAATATGGTAACCCTGAGGACAGTCATCCGAGGGGGTTGTTCTCTAGTTGTTTTATCCTCTGCATTCCTTTGTCTGTCTCCATCCTAGATTTCCTAGGAGATATGCGTGGGACTGCCAGAAGAATATTCTCATGGTCCTTGGAAGGAATCCCTGGAGTCAATGGTAACTGCCCACAGCTTTTAGACCGGGCAAACTATGGCCCTTGGGCCGAATTCAGCCCCAATGCCTTTTCCTAGTACAACCTACAAATGAAGAAAGCATTTTAGTTATGCACTTATTTTTAAACTTTTAATAAACATAATCATTTTTCGTAGGGGTACCGTGTGTATTTCAACATAGGTATAGAGTATGTATGTATCATAAAATCATAACCATCATCTAAGATGTTTATTGTGTATTCATGTTAGAAACTCTCTAAATTCTCTTCTCCCCACCATTTTGGTTTTTGTTTTTTAATTGTCAAAGTATTGAACAGAGTGGTTACAGTTACATAAATAAGGTAATAAGTACATTTCTTGTCAAACTTGTTACCCCTTGGTGCCAGTCCTGGGCTTCAACTCAGGGTCTTGATACTGTACCAGTGCTTTACAGCTACACTTCCACGTTCCCCCCGGGCTCTCTCTCTGTCTCTGTCTCTGTCTCTGTCTCTGTCTCTGTCTCTGTCTCTCTCTCTCTCTCTCTCTCTCTCTCTCTCTCTCTCTCTCTGTGTAATTGGAAATGAAAGATTCACAGGCTATGCTGGTGGGCTGTTTTCAAACAGAACAGCCAATGCTGGGCTGTGCACTAGGTATTACAAAATGCACAGCAAGTCATCTACAATCATATTACTATACTATAGAACATAAAACTTACTCTCTTATGTACTTTTGTACCTATATCCAACTCTTCGACCCTTCTTTCTTCCCTACTTTTGCTAGTCCCAGTAACTTATATCAGTTTTTTTGCACTCTATTTCTATGAAATCAACCCTTTTAGCCCTCATTGTGAGTGATATTTGTCCTTCTTGGTCTGTTTTTTTTTTTATTTGTATGACAAGCTTCAGTCTCATCCACATCACTACAAATCACAGGGTTTCATTCATTTAATGTGTAATATTCTCTTGCAAATATACCACATTTCCTTATCTATCAGTAGGCACATAGATTATGTTTCTTGCCTATTGTGAACATCAAAGTGCATCTCTTCAGGAGATATACTTTTAGTTTTGGGGGAAACATCTATACTGTTTTATTTAATGGCTATATAAATTCATGTTCTTACTAACTGTGTAGGAGAATTCTTTGCTGTGCTCCACACCATCTCCAGTGTGTGTGTGTGTGGGTGTGTGTGTGTATGTGTGTGTGTGTGTGTGTGTGTGTGTATGTGTGTGTGTGCACATGCATATGTGTGCATGCCAGTCCTAGGGCTTGGATTCTGTCCTTGAATTTTTTGTTCAAGGCTAGCACTCTACAACTTGAGCCACAACTCTACTTCTGGCTTTTTTTTTTTTTTTTTTTTTTTTTTTTGGTTAATTGGAGATAAGAGTTTCCTGAATTTTTCTGCCTGAGCTAGCTTCAAATCTTGATCCTCAGATCTCAGCCTTTTTGGTAGCTAGGATTACAGGTGTGAGCCACCAGTGCTTGGCTTTTTTGTCTGATGCCAGTCAAAGAACTTTTTTCAGATGAACATTTGTAATCAGTTCAGCTATATGAAACACTAACTATGACTCCAATGAAGTTTCATCACTTCTATAAGAATTCTATGTTTGCCATTGATGGATTTACACTATTAAAAAGCACTCAAGTATTACTTTAAATTTTATCAATATATATTTTGGAGAATTTTTCTCTGTACAATTTTATAGAAGTAAACTCAATTTTGTTGCTTGGCCTGCAAAACTTAAGATACTATCTAGTCCTTTACATAAAATGTTTGCTGACTCTTGGGTCCAAAATGGAAGTCACAGATTTGCCAGTATCACTCATTAACAAGAATGCCTAAAGACTGGAGAAGTTGAGCTATGTAAATAACCTACTGAAAATGACCAGATCCAACCAAAGAATATCTATTAAGAATTTGTCTATACAGCAGTGATATGTATTTTTTAAATGACTAGAATGCTATATCTAAAATTAGTGCTAATCTACCCAAAATATACAGTTTAGGGAGATGTTGTAGTTGTTCAGAATGGCTGTTGTAATTAGTTCAAGAACCATGCAATGCAAATCTGAACTTATACTAGCATGTCCTGAATATGGAATGGGAAGGGATTAGACACTGAAAGGGGTAAAATAAGAATAGTGTAGCTGGGCAATGGTGGCTCACAGCTGTAATCCTACCTACTCAGGAGGCTGAGATCGCGCTTCAAGCCAACCCGGGGAGGAAAGTCTGTGAAACTCTTATCTCCAATAAACCCACAAGCAAACCATAAGTGATATTGTGGCTCACGTGGTAGAGCACTAGCCTTGAGCTGAAGAGCTGAGGGACAGTGCCCAGGCCCAGAGTTCAAGTCCCACAACTGATTTAAAAAAAAAAAAAAGAACAGTGTATCCTCCCTGAAACTTTATTTTGTTTTGCCGTCAAATGATATTTAGTCAATTGTTTACTTACTTTCTGTGCTGGTTGTGGGGCTTGAACTCAGGGTCTTGCACTCTTGCTTAGCTTTTACTACTCAAGGCTAGCACTCTACCACTTGAGCCATACCTCCAGTCTGGCCTTTTTTTTGCTGATTAACTGAATAAAAGAACTTCACAGACTTTTCTGCCTGGGCTGCTTTTAGTCATGATCCTCAGATCTCAGCCTCTTGAGCAGTTAAGATGACAGGTGTGAACCATGAGCACCTGGTGATTTTTAACCAATTTTAAGCATTGTATTTAACTTTAAATGACTTAATGGATTTCAAGAATAAAATCCACGCTCAAGGTTTGGAGATTTGTTTCAAGCTAAAGATGTAAGTTCATTCTTACATTTCATGAGCTTACTTATATATTCACGTACAACTATCAACCACTTCATGGCAAGCTTTTTTTAGAAGTCTTCTTCCAAGTAAATACATCAGGACATGTGGGAGGGAGGGAAACAAAGCTTTTACATTTCTGATATGGGAGTTCCTAGGTATTTTCCATTTGTTGTATTCTACTGCCTCAGAATTAATGATCAGGCAATTTGAAATCTCTCCTGTTCTGAAAGTTATATGGTTAATTACCTTACTGAAAACTGAATCTGATAGAAGCTGCTTAGGAGTCACCAAGCAAGGTAATTATGAATAATTCAGACTATATTTCTGAAGGGAAAAAATTTGAGTAGGAGAGAAGGAATGAAGAAGAGAGACACACACACACATATGTATTCAGAAACAGACACAGAACTATGCCTAGACATGGTGACTAACTTGGATTTAAATTTTTTTTTTAAAAAATGAGTCATTCAACCATTGCATTTGTCCTGTTTTTATAACTGTGTATACAAATGACACAAATTGTCCTTATTTATGTAATTTGACTGACCAGACTGATTTTATTCCTTTCAGGAATTCTCTGTTCTTGATTTCCTTCAAATCTATGTCTCTAATTGGAACAAAGGGAATTGTATAGTAAGGGTGGTCTATAAACTTATGTTGATTAACAATCAGGATCTGTAGCCTGATGACTTTGCTGTGAACTTATCTCATATGTAAGGTTCTTATTGTGTGTCATACGGGCCAGGGTTTTCCACCAAGGATTTCCTCAGTGCCATTTCTACAAGAAATGTCAGTAGAGTGATATCAATTTCAATTAATGTACAACTTTCTCTGACCTTTCAAAATAACTTTTCATTTTATTATAAATGCCTTTAAAGATGCTAATCTTAGATCTTTTTTTGATAAAAAAAATAGTACTAAGCAAAGTCTTTTATTGCAAGGGCTTAGGAAGTTGTGAAGTGTTAGGCCATGGCAGTTTTCCAGATAAAAGTGTTCACCTAGACTAGCATCATGGGTTCTATGATCAGACCAATGACTCTCAAGGCTGTCCAGTATTGAGCTTTTCTTGAATGATCAGAATGGCCATGGGTTCAAGATGGCAGCGCAGCCTGGCTATAGTCCTGGCTGTCTATTCCATACAAATGGCAAAGATTACCTTCAGTTTGCTTCAAGAGCTGATCCTCACTGCAATAACATCTGTGATAAATAAAGCCATGAGCCCCTTTATGCATTGGTCCTCATTTATCCTCAGTATATTTATGTCAGAGGCAAAAGTTTAGGCCAGATCCAATGTAAAGCAGATGTCAAGTCATATGACCACCCCAAGTTTTCTGTTGGGGAATAGAGTGCTTTGTCATCTGTTTGGCATTTAAATAAAGCCAGGCCCAAAGAAACATAGGTCCCATGGTTTCCCTTATTTGCAATAACTAGTATATGTCTGAGTCAAGCAGAAAAGGTCAGATAAGTTGATGTTGGGGGAATGAAACCCAAGGTAAGTATTCAATTTTTTTTCCTTTCATGCAATTGTTTCTAACATATTTATAAGATAATTTCTATGTTGCTTTGTATGTCCCTCCCCCATGGTATAACCCATGCTTTCACTGTATTTGATGTTGGTATAATTTGTGGAGGGGAAGGGAAAAAAACAAACCATTTAACTGGGGATACAGGTGAATCCATTGCAACAATGAGATGTACAAGTCGTTATGTCGAAAAATGAACTTTACAACTTTGGTGGGGGGTGGGGTAGGATCGGGTGGGGGAGGCGGGGAGTATGGGAAGGGATGGGAAGGGGAAACAAAGAGGAGGCAACAATGCTTGATAAGAAATGTACTCATTATCTTGCCCATGTAATTGTAACTCCTCTGTACAGTATTCTCACAATAAAAATAAATAAATAAAATAAAAATAAATATGAAAAAATAAAAATGCCCTGTACCCAGATTTATCAGGAACTTATGATTTACTGAAGAATTTTATTTTGGTTTCACATATTTTAATGCCTATCTAATGTAGATAATTTGGCCTTTCCTCAACATGCATTGAAATATTTTAATTACTGTATAATAGAGTTCAAAATCGCTTGCCAGGCTGGCTTTGAACTGCGGTCCTCAGATTTCAGTCCTCTTGGAGTAGTTAAGATTACAGACTTGAATCAGCACTACCCAGCTGAAAATCTGTTTGGTTTTTTTTTGAAAGTACAGACATCTATCTGATTATTGTAATTTTAACCTGGAAACTTCCATGCATGAGGTGCATAGGTCAGCAGCTTCTGATAGCAGGTGTTAAGGACTCTGCATAACTGAGATTTTCCCTTGAAACAGTCCTTTTTCACAATGTCAGGATTATTGTTCTAACCGGTTAGAATAGTATTTGGCTTTTTTTTTAAAGACAACTATGTAATCACAATTGGCCTAGAATTTATTAAATAGCCCATGCTGGCCTCAAACTTGTGATACTTCTGCTTCAGTTTTCTGAGTGCTAGGAATTTGACGCTTTGAATTTTATTTTTATTTTAAAATCATTTTTATTATTTTTTAATTATTGTTAAGTAGTGGTACAAAGGCGTTTCCATTTAACAAAGCAGTTTATGACACTTTCTATATACCTTATTTATATAATACCTGAAAACACGAACAGCCGTAGTATAGGAGTGAAAGAACAGAAGTGGCCACGATTGGCAACTTAGATGCGATTTGTTCTTTCCTATTTCTCCATAACCCACAGAGTACTTCAGCATTTTTCCAAGTCTTACTAGGTAGAAAAGAAGACTTTATAGTTCCTTTGAGTTTTTTTTCTAACCCATCTCATTTTTATGGGTCATACTACTGCTTCCTATTCAATATTCACAGCTATTATTGAGATTATGTTATACATAAAGTATTGGCTAATTATGTATTTAGTCATATGTATATAATCTATTGACTTTCTAGAATCTGGAGGCATGAAGTTCATAATCTTAACCCTACCATAGCTCCTATGAGCCATCTCCCCTTTTCTGTCCAGAAGAAAATTACATATTGACAAATGCTATTAACCTATTAATGTTTTTATAGTTTTGAAGAGGGCCATTGTGGATAAGAATCTTTGGTATGGGAGACTCACAGCAGATGTTCACTCTGGCATCCCTAAAATTTCATCATTTTCCCTGTGAGCCATGCACACTGGCATAGTGGCTATTTCCTGGGAGATTTCACACAATTATGTGCCATGATTAAAGCATTTCACATCAAGCATAGACATGTTGGTTTGGGAGCAGTTTTGTCACATTGCCTATTAGAGTAATAATGCTAAGAGATTCAGGAGATAATCTTATCAGTTTTTCTAATATGTTTTATTATTATTTGGACAAAAAGGGCATTGAAAGCACAAAGTGTTAACATTTTTATGATGCATTAACTTCTCATTTTATTTTCTTAGGGTTGGTGCTAATGTTTTATCTTTACAAGTTAACTATTATTAAGGTGTCATTTAAAATTTTCTAAAGGCTGGAGAAATGGTCTTAATGGAGACCTCATCTGTAATCACGCCTATGAGGCAAAAGCAATCTCATTCTTTGAGGTCTATTCACATATTTGAAAATTATATAGGTTGGCCTTCAAAACCAATTTAGTGTGTCATTGTTTGACTATGACATGTATTGGATTCTGCAAAGGAAATATATAATCTTTCTTCTTAAACTCATATTAAATCAATACCACTAATCTATCAGATGAGAAAAAGTGGTGAAAAACCAAGCAACCACTAATTTAGTAAACTGCAATGGAAAATTTATACTTAGAAAATCTTTTTTTTCTAAGTAGCTTAATTAACCCCTTTGTGGTTCTTAAAAATTGAGAGTTTGCAGTCCTGGAGATAGAATTCTGTTTCTGTGTGTCCCTTGGTCTCTGTCTCTCTTCCCTGTTCTCTCCTCTCCTCTCCTCTCCTCTCCTTTCCTCTCTCTCTCTCTCTCTCTCTCAGAAAAAAGAAAAACTTTGAATTTAAGTCCTTAGGTTATTACAAAACCCCTATGGTAATAATTAAACTATTATAAGAAATAATTTTCTCTTTCCATTTTGGACATACAGATTTAATTATTCCCCTCAAACTTTGCTTCTCTGGTCTCTGCTATTGCTCTTGGAAAGGAAGACTTTTTTCTTTTTCTAGTTTTAATAAGATTTTCTTTTCCTTGTAATATTGTTACTGCCTATGTCTAAGACAATGAAAATATCTATTTCTTCCCCCCTCAGGGTATTTCCATGTACTTGCTTTCTGTTCTTAAAAGTGTCAGTTCTGATGGAATGTAGCTTATATCAACAAAACTATGATTTGTTATTAAACAGGAACAAACTGTAAGAATGCTGATCTATAGAATTTCAGGGAATCCTGGAGAGAATTTTAAGGAGGTATTTTTTTTAACCATGTTATCTTAGCAGGGTGAATGTTGTAAATAGCTGTCAGGATGATGATTTGGGGAGTTTAATACCTTAATTTTCTTGTCACTTTATTTGCAACTTTCTTCTGCATTGTTTTGCCTGGACAAAATTCACCCTTCAGTCAAGAATCATTTAAGGTAATAATTGTTGTCAGGAAACCCACTTTAAATACCAGGAGGATTTTTATAGCATTTTGATTTCCTTATGCTAAATTGATGGGAAAACAAGAGTTTTCCTGTTTGTTAAAAATATTTTAGGGGCTGGGAAGGTGGCTCAGTGATAGAGTGCTTGCCTTGCATGCATGAGGCCCTGGGTTCGATTCCTTAGCACCACATTAGCAAAAAAGAAAAAAAACGGAAGTGGCGCTGTGGCTTAAGTGGTAGAGCACTAGCCTTGAGCTAAAGGGTAAACAAAGGAGGAGGCTGCAATGCTTGGTAAGAAATGTATGCATTATCCTGCCCATGTAATTGTAGCCCCCCTGTACAGTATGTTCTCAAATAAAATAAAATACAATTAAAAAAAAAAAAGAGCTGAGGGACAGCGCCCAGGCCCAGAGTTCAGGCCCCATGACTGACCAAAAAATAAAAAAGAATAAAATAAAAATATTTTAAAATTTGTCAATGGTATAAAGAAGCATTACCATTTGCAATTCATTAGTTAGACCTTACCATGGCTTATTTGAGAGAATGGGAAAGCCTTACAAAACCTTATTGGCCTGTATATAATTTGTGTTCACCTGACTATTCTATTAGATTGTGAGTTGGTGAAGGACAAGGATTGTGTCTCACTCCTCTTTATATTCCCAGAGCTAGGGCAGGGCTGGCACTCAATGGACACTTACAACATGAAAATAAATGAATTCATGTTGAAAGAAGGTCCTGGCTCATGCTTTGAATTCTGATTAGGACTTTACCAGAGACATCCCAGAGACATACCACAGCCTCTCTCTCTTATGCTGAGAGAGCCTCAGAGAAAAATTCTCAGCATAATCCTAGGAGGCATTTAACTTGCTCTCTGAGCCTCCCTAAGTGGCCATTTAAACAACAAGGTGGTTTGGTGTTGGTTTTGCTTCAGCTTTGCATGTGGTAAGCGTTCTCTAAGTGGGAAATAGTCGAAGGACCCAAAAAAGCAAAAAACAAAACAAAACAAACAAACAAACAAATGTTGCAAATGATGGAATTGAATCACAAGACAGCTAGGACCAACTCTGACTTTGAGTTATATAGCAAGTTAACATTGCATTAGAACTAAAACCAAGTCTCCTAAACTACCAAATGCCTTTCTTAGTGAATCTGTGATCTTTATAATCCCAGGGACATTTCTTTGACACATGTGAAAAGCGCAGGCCAGCCATATGGCTTATTACTGTAGTTCTTGCTACTCAGTAGGCTGAGATTCAGAGGACTGCTATTCAAGGAAGCCTGAGAAGAAAAGTTTGCTAGACTCCATCTCCAAAATCACCAACAAAAAGCAGAAGTGGATGTGTAGCTCAAGTGGTAGAATGCCAACCTAGCAAGAGCAAGGTCCTAAGTTCAAACCTCAGAGCTAC
Source organism: Dipodomys merriami (assembly GCF_024711535.1). NCBI lineage: Eukaryota > Metazoa > Chordata > Mammalia > Rodentia > Heteromyidae > Dipodomys > Dipodomys merriami. The sequence goes on from NW_027206290.1 coordinate 6,281,525, forward strand.
CACCAAAATAAAAAAACAAAAACCAGACAACAATAAGAAACAAAAACACAGAAAGTTTAAAATTCATCAGGAGTTTAATATAGGGGAAAAATCAACATGACATTATGTAAAATTAGAAGTATATGGAAAAAAAGAAGTATATGATGATGTTTTCAGATGCACTTTTTCATCCTTAGTCTCCAGGATATAGTATTCTGTCGGGTTTTCCCTGGCCTTGGTACTGAACCATCTTGGTCTCTTATCGAGTTGGAATAGTCTGTAATCTTATTTTCTTCCCTAGGTGCTCTTCCTCTTGTGACCTCATCTGGGTTGCTTAATTGCTTTAAGTGACATCTATATCCTCATTACTCCTACCTTTACATTTCCAGTCTCCCTTTCTCACAGACTATAGATTCTAACAGCCAGTTGCTGACATGATACTATCCATTTGGATGTCTCATAGGTGTCTTAAATTCACCACATCCCAACTTAGCTTCTGGCCACAGCCTCCTGACTTGTACCAGCTACAGGAATCATCATTGTAGAATGACATCCCTTCACTTATTCTTCCAAACATGGGGAGGTAGCCTTGAGTCCACTCTTAAGTAATGCATATGATTGATTGTGCAAATTAGTGCGCTTTCAGAAGTAAGTCCACTGACCAGCTGCTGGACAGCAGGCTTAAACTGGAATGGTCCAGGGCAAAGCAAGTTTGTGACTCCCTGTTCCTATCTCACATCTAAGCCATGGAGAAATGCTAGCCATACCTTTAGACTGGATCCAAATGGATTCTTGCTTCTAGCTACCATCACTGTATTCCTCCTAATTTCCTTCATTCTGTTGTTCTGTCCATGCTCAGTCTTAGCTAAGGCCCATATGCCCAAGCCTATGCCACGGAACCTTTTCAGTGTTTCTGTTCGCGCTCTTCTTGTCTTACATTTGTCCTTGCCTTCCTCAGTGTGCCACTCTCTATAGGATGATCTTAGAACTTTCTCTACTTTCACTCTCTGGTAGCAGGTGCTCACCTTTATCCTTTCTTCAGCAGCAATGGGTCTTTTATATGTGTTTTAAAGGGGAGTGACTGGATTAACTGCCTTGTCCAAATAGTTAAAGTGCTTGCATCTCCAAGGAAGAGAGGGACCTGGGCAGGAATGTAGATTGCATTCTTGCACCCTCTGAGGGGATCAGACTTCTGCACCTTGTGCTATCCAGGTGGGCTCTTGCTAGCTATCCAAGGGTCCTTATATTCATTGTGGCAGTGTGGAGCCCCAAGGTTAAGAAACCTTGTGTCTGGGGCTCCTGGGGATTTTTCCTGTCACACTAGTTCTCACTTAGCCTTTAGCATTTGTTATATTCCCCTCCCCACCCCTAGTTTCTTAGAAGCAAGTTAAGTAAACCATATTCTTTTGGATGTGTCTTGCCTGTGCTTGGAAATTGGCTAATCATGCGCCTTGCTACCTCAGCTCTCACTATTGGGATGAAGACTAGGCTTTCTGGTGTGTTCTTTACACAGCCATTGGAATCTGACACTATTCCATCTTATTCTGATGATTAAAAATTTCTGGAAGCCGGGCGCTGGTGGCTCACGCCTGTAATCCTAGCTACTCAGGAGGCTGAGATCTGAGGATCGCGGTTCAAAGCCAGCCCGGGCAGGAGAGACCGTGAGACTCCTATCTCCAATAAACCACCAGAAAACCGGAAGTGGCGCTGTAGCTCAAGTGGTAGAGCGCTCGCCGCGAGCTGAAGAGCTGAGGGACAGCGCCCAGGCCCAGAGTTCAAGCCCCACGACCGACAAAAAAAAAAAAAAAAAAAAAATTTCTGGAGCCCCTTTCTGAGAATTCATGGTATAGCAAATATCCATGATTTGTAGCAAAGTTTTACTCTTTGGAAGTGAACTTTAGTTTTTTTAAAGTTAGATTATCTTATTGCTTAATAATAATTGTTCAAAATAAGGGGTCTCATTATGACATTTTCATGTGTACATATAACATACTTTGATGGTATTCATCCCCTGGATTTATGTATTTTAAGCAGCTTAAAGTCTTTGAAAAGTTTAGCAATACCAAATATAACGATGATGCATACCATTTCTTTTAATAACCATGGGCGTCTACAGGATGAGGTTATTTGGCAGTGCTTATGATAAAAAGCGACTCAAACCATATAGGTATGTGTCTTCAGAGGGTGGCTTTGATCTGCTATTGACACAGCTGCATTGGGTAAATTTGAGGCAACACAGAGGCAAGAAAAAAATAAAAAATGAGAGGTAGTGGGTAAGCACCTCTCCATCTACTATCAAATACATAGACATCACCACACATTCATTAAATCATACTAACAATCTGGCTTCAGTCAGAGGCACACCTCCCTCTCAGGAGAAGAAACTGAACTTGAATTTGGAGGTCATCTGAACTATTGGAAGCTTCTTCTAGCAACTTCTGGCAAATTATTCAACTGTCTTGAGGTTAATTTTCCCATCTATAAAACATACTATTCTTGAAGTAGTGCTGGCAGATTGGTGTGGGGTGGCTCTATCCAAAACACAGTGTGGTGGGGGAGGGCTTTTAGAGATCATGTTAGTTGTCAGTAATGGGATTTTGTTATTTTGTTTGTGAGACTATTACTACTATAATTACTACCAATGATAAATGTCTATTGAGGATATATTGCACTAAACTGTAAGGCTAATAAAATTATTTTAATGGTTCTTCTCTTCTAAGAAGAGGTTTTTTTTTAAAGCACTAGCATTGTTTTCATTGTGATAGATTTGAGTCTTGAAAAAGTCTCATCTATACTACTTATAAATTTATAGTATTAGCCACATAAACTCTACATTAGTCTTTTAGCCAGTTTTATGAGCTTTCTATGTGGGGATATCTTTTATCATCACAGTTTTGATTTTTTCTATTTTGTAAAATTTTAAACATATCTTTATTTGTCCAATGAATATAGTAATTTTATTTAGTTTTTCTACATACCTTAATACATTTACTTTACCATATTATACATTATCTATTATAAAATTTATTTAATCTTATATATGTGTACAAAGGAAATGTTTCTTGTATGAATGTGAGTTTTTAAGTATAACTTATGCAGGTCAATTTGAACATGTATCACTTCTAAGTACTTTATATATATAAATTGAATCCTCTGAGATTGGCAGTAACAGTCCTTCTGTTGTAGAGGGAAGGAAAACGAGGTTTAGGGAGGCTCAATAATTGGCTCATCTCCTGTGGACACAGAGCAATATGATGTCACTGGTGCTAGACTCTGTGCCCAGCCAGGATGTGCCCTGCTCAGGGACTTCACGTTGGACATGGTTAGGGAGGAAGAAGTGATGAGCTTTACCTAGGATTTCCCTTGAACTTTAGTTTCAGGATAAGAACTAACAACTGTCCCTTTCCAGTGGAGGTCTTCTACTTCAGCATCTGTCACAGGCATGCTAGTGGCATTCGCCAGATGTTCAAGAAATGAATAAAAAAGGAATGTTCCAAATGAGGCCTTTCTGATAAAACCAGGAATAAAAGCATGTGGTTGGCAATAAATCACTGTATTTTTCCCTCTATCACCTGTGCTTTGGTTTTACTTATACTTCCAAATGCTTCTCTGTTCAGGACAGAGGTGCTGATTTGACGAGGTCAGGATGAGGGTTTCTCTTTTGAGTAAGAGGAAGAGAGTGGTTGGATCCAATGGCAAACATTGAGGCCAACTGTCAGTCTGGAAACTTTTATTATTAAGGGATATTTCAAATTGATAGATAATGGCAGAAGGAAGGTCGTGCTGATGCAGTTACTAGAGATGCCAATTTCAGGGATCCATTTTCTAAGTCAGTTGGGAAAACTATGGGCTTGTCTGATATCACAGATGCCTCTCAGGCATCTGTCACTGACAGTCAAAGGGGATACTGTACAATGAGACTGAGTGATGCTCTTCTCTTCAGAATTTACTGCCTCTTCTTGGAAAATATCCTCAGCTCTTATGCATGGGCTCTTAAATCCCTTGTCTAGCTAAATGTTACAGTGGTAACTTTAGCTGATGCTGCAGAAACCGGTTATCTTATCTTCAACAAATTTGCTAGCAAAGAGAATGATCCTGAAGGACTGCCATGATCTTGCATAGCACTAACTGAAACAAAGTTCTCTGCAGTCTGCAATTGCATTCTGAGAAAGACTTTCTTGTGCTTTTATTAATGAATTTTCAACTAACAAAAGGCAAGTGGCTACATTTATGGAACTCGGCCTGTTAAGTTTTGACATCAGATGCTTCTGGATTTCTTTCCACTTGGGCTCTGTGTAATGCAAAGCCATCATTAGCAGTCAGCCCAGGGGCTGCATCATGGTTCACCCAGAATCCTCTGCTTTCAAATTACTGTGTATGAGATTCCAGAGTTGTTTACAGTACTGATTCAGTTGATGTTTAATAACACCGTCTGGTACCAAATCACATGACATGTTTACAAATGTCTTGAACAAATATTTGAAACAAAATATATCCAAAAAGAAATTCACTCGCCTGCATTGTTGAACCCTAGTAGAGTGAGCTGTCTATAAAAAAAAACTTTTTACATGATGAAGGCATGACTAGGAATATAAATTAATGTTTCTTCATTTTTCTGGGTAAAAGTGAATGCTGGTGATGTAAAGCTAAGAGAAGGGGAGAGAGAAAGAGAAAGATTTTTAGTTGTAAATTAGATGTTCTCTAGCATTAGAAAAAGAACAGCAGGAAAAGCAAAGGCTTGTGTACAATTCCCTAGCCACAGAAAGATATTGTTGATTAAGAAGCACTGTCCTTTTATTCAGAAAGACCAAGCAACAATGTCCTATGGGGAGCATTCCAGCAGAAAGGGCAGCCGAAGAGTCTTCACAAGACTGGAAGCTCATTGAGGATCCTGTTGAATCTCTCTGTGTATTCCTCTCTGAGGTATCTGTGTGGTACCCATGGAGGCCCAAGTGTATTGGGGGTAACAAGTAGGCTTTAAAAGAATCTTAGGTCCCCTGGTGAGGCTCCACAACCATCTCAGACCTTCCAGGTCATGGTTCTATGTCTAGCTCTCCATTAACATCCTGAGATGTTTTAAAAAATGCACTTTGTGATGTTTCTCTAAATGAAGACTAACATTTGACTTATGAGGCTCCAATGTAATGCTGAGTCTCATCTCTTTAGGTTTCAGGGCTCTTCATCATCTTCAAAATTGAGGATGCCATGGGGACTTGGTTATGTGGATTACTTCTACTGATAATTACTTTAAAATAGTCAATGTCTGATTAACTGAAAGAGAACAAGAGACCTGAGTGTGGTGGTACATGATTGTAATCCCAACAACTGGAAGGCTGAGGCAGGAGAATGACAGGTTGAAAACTCTTCCTGAGATCCCATTTCAAAAAAGAAAGAAGAAAGTACAGCAGTGACAAACCACAAACCTATTACACGTTAAGAGAAACAACCTAACTTTTTAATTAAAAAAAAACCCTATATTTTGAAAAACAAAAAAAATGACCATAATGAGATTGCCAGTTTCTTCAATGTCAATGAAGATAAAGCAGCTGGATTCTTATACACTTGCTTCTGCATTCTGTTGTGATCTGATATCATGGAACCCCTGGAAAGCTCCACTGTCCACAGGTAGAAGACCAAGAGTGGAGAGATCAAAAGTTATCCCTGCCAGGCGCCGGTGGCTCACAGTTGTAATCCTAGCTACTCAGAAGGCTGAGATCTGAGGATTGGTGGTTCAAAGCCAGCCTGGGCAGGAAAGTCCAGGAGATTCTTATCTTCAATAAACTACTCAGAAAAAGCCAGAAGTGGTGCTGTGGCTCCAGTGGTAGAGTGCTAGCTTTGAGCAAAAGCCCAGGGACAACACCCAGGCCCAGAGTTCAAACCCCAGGACTGGCACAGAAAGAAAAGAAAAGAAAAGAAAAAGAATGATAAGCTATTCTACTTTTAAGTGGTGGCCTTGAACTTTAGAATGTAGTCTAAGAGAAAGATGATTTTGATATTGACACCTATAATGACAAGAATACAGCTCTCTATTTAAAAGAGGTATAAGTTAGAATGATAAAACTATCACAACCTTAGTGGATTATACAAAGCCAGACCTCAGTGTAAAGATGTTCCCTTTTACAATCAGGAATCCAATAACATTAATTAGAATAAGATGAAGCAGCGAAGATTCAGACAGGAGAATGGAGCAAGCCAGAAAGAGTAGTATAAGAAAGAATGTCACCTCCAAAACAAAGGAGGAGGCAACAATGTTCAGTAGGAAATGTACTCATCACCTTGCTCATGTAACTGTAACCCCTCTATAAAGCATTTTTACAATAAAAAACATACAAAAAAAGAGAAAGAACTGTCAAAACAGAATTGGAGACTAGCAATGAAAATTGGCATGCAGTGGCTCTGTGGATCTGATATCTATTATCTATTCTAATCCATCAAGTTAGTTTGGTTGTGGCAGCACAGTTCCAAATAGGGTGCCCCGAGGCCTTCTCCACAGAAGAGATGGAAAGGAGGAGCCACTCATATGTCTAAAGCCATATGTTACTGTAACGTTTATTACTCCACTTGGTGCAAAAATAACCTCTGCCTAAGCTTTTCCATCTCAAATGCCAACACTTCATGTCTCCAAGTGAAACTGACTTTTAATATCATTACTGTCACAAATCCAGTATTTGTGAGTATAACCAAATATAAAATAACCCAATGCCTAATTTGCCCAGATTGGAAATCCAGGGAGTATAATTCTGCAACCTCAGGAGTAAGGGAAGAGGGAAAAACTTCATCCCTTTCAATCTGAGTAAAATGCAAAACCAGCTTTTTCTTCCAGAGAATGTAATGAAACAGCAAATGACATCCAAGACCAAATGATTGCTCAGCCTTTGCCAAAAAGAGCCACAGGAATGCACAACATTGCTTCCTAGTCTCCAACTACAAGGGAATGTAAGAGATCCCTGAACAGGTTGCAAGGGGCCAGGGAGGTTTCTAAAGTTCTACTGAGTTCTACTCAACATGAGCGAGCATAAGTGTAACTGCTGCTAAAAATAGCTAGAAAGTTCCATGATGGCTAAATAATCTTTTTCTTTTCCTTTTTCTTTTTCTCTTTCTTTCTGGTGCTGGTGTGAAGTTTCAGTGGCTAGATTACTCGTCCTGCTGGCATAGAGCTGTTTTAACACCACAAAGAAGAGTTATTTAAGCCTAGCTGGGCTAATGACAAAAATCTAAATGCAACCTGCTGGGAGATAGCACACACATACCCCCATTGGTCATCTGGTTGTATGAAATTTGCGCTAGATTTCACCTGATAAATTTTCCTGCTCTTCATTCTGCTTTTAAAAATGAAAAGGAGAGAAAAGTGGTTGAGTGGCTTACATGTATAATCCTAGATATTCAGGAACTCATGATGGGTTGGAAAGTCTGTGAAACTCTTATCTCTAATTAAAACCAGCAAAAAGGCGGAAGTGGAGCTGTGGCTCAAGTGGTAGCGTGCTAGCCTTAAGCAAAAAAGTTTCAAGAACAGCACCCCCAGGCTCTGAGTTCAGGTCCCTAGGCCTGCGCATGTGGGCACACGCGCGTGTGTGCGCGCGCGCACACACACACACACACACACACACACACACACACAAGCAGATGAGGATGGCTCTGATATCTCGGGGCTTTGAAGAGGGGAGACTGTCTTCTGTGAAGCAGTGCAGGACTCAGGACAGCCTAAAAAGGTAGAGGACACTGCTAAGAGCAAAACATGGCCTTAAGAAAATCATAATGAAAAAGAAAACCATAACACATTTATAATTTATTCGCTCCTGATGACATTTAAGTCTTTTTAATTTTTTTATTATAAATATGCTGTACAGAGGGGGTATAGTTACACGAGTAAGATAATAATGAGTACATTTCCTATGGGGCATTCTTACTCCCTCTTTTGCTCCCCCCCCACTATCCCATCTGTACCCACCTCCCCAACACCTCCCTCCCCACCCCAGAAGTTGTAAAGTTTGTTTTCAACAGTGTCTTGTACGTCTCATAGTTACAATGGGTCAACCTGTATCCTTGTTTCAGCACCATTTAAGTCTTTATAGTACTAATACACACATATTATTGTCTTTTGGAAATGAAGCATGTCTAAACTTTTCTGAGATTCTTGTAACGGTTATCACTTTGTTTCATTTGTACTTCCACCTTAGCAAAACAAAACAAAATCTGAGCTGTCTCTGTGTGCAAAGATTTTCTGTAGACATGGTCATCAGATGAAATCCATTCTATGTTGTGAAAGAGGTAGACTGGAAGCATCAGTCATGCCAAGGTTCTATCAGGTGTTTCTGGTTCATTCTAGCAACCCTGGAGACCTCCATAAAAACACCTGCCAAGGCTAGTTGCAGGCAAATTTCGAAAATGAGAACAGGTTCTGTTTAGTTTCTTCCTTGTCAAAGTCAGTAAGTATTGTAGCAAGAGTAAAAGCAAATTTTATGTGCACTGAAATCCAGGACCTGTGACTGAATTCTATTTATTTATTTATTCAACTGGATATTTATTAAGTGCTTACTGTTTTCTTTTTTAATTTTAATGTCAAGGTGATGTACATAGGGGTTACAGTTACATAAGTAAGGTGAGTACATTTCTTATCTTAAGTTGTTACACTCTCTCTCATTTTCCTTTTTCTCCCACTTACCCTCCTCCCAACTCCCCCCCTCCAAGTTGTACAGACCATTTTCAACATATCATCTTGTTTTATAGGCTCTGTTCCAGGTATCAAAATGCTAGAGGGGGAAAACCCAAACATGAATGCCCACCTGCCCCTGGTCTCTATGGTCCAGACAGGTTCAAAGCTCAGCCTTATGCTGAGCTGGTTTTAAAGCTATGTATTTCAACTGTCTATCTTCCCTTTCTAGCCAATGCTCAGTGGGCTATCTGGACCCTAAAGCCTCTGTCCTTGCTTGTTTTCTGTAAAGGTTCACCAGCAGGGGTGCTGGGGGAAGGGGGACAAGGAAGGAGATAGGACTTTCCCAGCACTGGATTCCTTGGTCCCACAGTGGCAGGTGGCTCTGATCTCTAGGCTCTTTGAGATTGTCAGAGCCAGCCTGCTGGCATGTTCTCTGAAGTGTTAGCAGCAGCTGGGTGGTCCTATGAGCTCCAGCTCCATGGGGTACTATCTTCCTCAGACAGCAGCTATTCCCACTTTGGTGGATGGAGGTTACTTTGGTAAAGCACATTGCCCATTCTGCTTTCTCCAATCTAGGAAACCCATTCCTTGTGGTAAGTTTCATGTTAAGTGCTTCATGTATTTTTGCTTTGGGGGCTAGCCCCTGCCACACCAACTCATCTTAAGATACATTAAATTGTAACATGGCCACAGTGACTGTTGGTGATGAAGCAAATCATCTTGGTGTATTTGTTCACCACTTTTTTTTTTTTTTTTTGGTCGGTTGTGGGCCTGAACTCTGGGCCTGGGTGCTGGCCCTCAGCTCTTCAGCTCAAGGTTAGCCCTGTACCACTTGAGCCACAGCACCACTTCCGGCTTTTTCTGCTTATGTGGTGCTGAAGAATGGAACCCAGGGCCTCATGCATGCAAGGCAAGCACTCTACCACTGAGCACCTTCCCAGCCCCTGTTCACCACTTTTTATAATGAGGAATGTGAACACTTTTAGTTGCATAGTTGACATTATTTCAAAGAAAGAAGCAAAAATATCCATGCTTGCTTTTATTTTGTTAGTTGTGGGGCTTGAACTCTGGGCCTGGATGGTATCCCTGAGCTGACTTCAGCTCAAGGCTAGTGTTGTACCACTTGAGCCACAACACCCACTTCTGGCTTTTCCTGTGCATGTGGTGCTGAGGAATCAAGCCAGGACCTCATTCATGTAAGGCAAGAACTCAACCACTGAGCCACCTTCCCAGCCCCTGTCCCTGAGCTTCTTAGGCTCAAGGCTAGCACTCTACCACTTGTGCCACAGCACCACTTCTGGTTTTTTCTCTTTATGTGGTACTGAGGAATTGAACACAGGGCTTCATGCATGCTAGGCAAGCCCTCTACCACTAAGCCACATTCCAGTTCCCATGCTTACTTTTAACAAATAAGCATTCCATTGTGGTGAAAGGAAATATATATGAAGGGTAGTTTTTTTCAGGCATTTGTTTAGATCTATAGCATCAATAATTTCTTGACTCTTATCATAAAGCAAGATGTTTTAAATCCATATCATTTTGTTTTTTTGACTTATGCAAAAATCTCCTGCTCAATGTCATTTTGTAAACTCTTTCCTACAAATTTACAAATTTATTTCTATCCTTCTCTTGTAAGATAGAGATAATTTAACTGGAATATCTATGAATTCTCTTGTGAAAAAATGCACTCAACAATGATTAGTAAACTATATCCATATTTAAATCCTGCCCTTACAATTTGTCAGCATTGATTTCTAAGTATAGGATAAATATTCCCATAATGCAATCTAGCATGAAATGTGCTAGAATTAAGAAAACCAACTTGTTTTAAATAAGATCAATGTTTTCCCCTCAGATATTGGTGTGCTGTCCTAATTCTGCCACCTTCATAATTTCAACTATAAAATGAAAATTATCCATCTATCTATCTGAACATCAAATATCTTTACTTACCATGTCTTTTAAATTTACTTTAATATGTTCTAATAAATGGAAACTTGTTTAATAATAAGATAAAGGTCTTTGTTTAATAAGATAAAGGCAAGGGGGAAAAAGCCTATACTTACAAGTTCCAAACAAGATGCCTCTTAAAGACACATGTAATACTCACACACACACACACACACACACACACACACACACACACACACACGGACTGGGATCTTGAACACAGGGCCTTCTGTTTACAAGGCAAGAACCACCTGAGCCATATCCACACTTTATGAGTTCATATAATTACTGAGAGTCATTTGATAAGTCTCTAAAAGCTTTTATGGTTTTGCTTTGTTCCCCTGATACTAAAAATCAAGTAATCCTAATGACTTAATAATGTATCCTTTCATAAGTCACACTTTTCAAATGGTTGTGACCAATAAAATTGAAGAAGATTCCTTGCGTTGTCAGATGAAATATCACAATAAAATTCACATCTAACTCAGGAGATCAAATTGAGTAAGTTTTATAGCTAAACTCCATCCATTTTCATTGACTAATTCCTCAGAACTCATATTCAGTAAAGGATAATTAGGACTAAACATTTCGCTCTTGTTTAATTTCAACACTTAATACTTTTATTTGTGCCTATGAGAACTAAGAAAAATAATCTATTGCATTATGGGGTGGAGTCTCATTAACATTTAACTGTTATGTCCAATAATTATATTTCAAAATAATATGGATAATTGTACTTCTTTGATTAACCAGGCACAACTAATAATTGCTAAGAATAACACAACACATAGAAAAGTAATTTAATATTTGGAGCTCTGTATTTACAAAAGCAGTACATTTTTCTTATAAATTTTAGTTTAAATATTTTTGTAGTAGAAACTTATAAGACTTATAAATGTTTTTATTACATTAGGGTAAAATTATGTGGGAGAAGTGGAATGGAAATACTTCACAGAGGCCAAGTATTGTGTCAAATGTCCCGGGCTCAGGCATGGTCATGCACCTTTAAAATAGATGATGGCGTGTGTCAGAACACTTACTTATTTAGGTTTCATTGTTTTTACTTTGGAATGCAATAAAAACTTGCTATTTATAGGTGTGAATATGTATTGATGGGCTAGAAATTATGTCCTTGAATCTGTTTAAGGTAATAGTGACGTAGTTTAGACAGCCTAATACAACATAGAGGGGTTTCTAGTTTTCTTAGACATTTTAGGGGACACATGAGCAGGAGACTTTGAATTCATTGACACAGACCAATAAGGGGCCAGTTGAAACTAATTACTTCAGTGTTTTGAAATGGGAATGCTACCAGCACATGAGCATGGAGACCCTGTATTTAGCAGCAGGGATCTTGTATAAGGTTCTGTAGAGCTATCAGAATAGTATCATTTGATATTCTACTTTTAATATAATATAGAAAATACCCTTATTGAGGGGGGTATTCTAGCATGTCATGGATCATCATTTTGCTATACTGAGTCTAATTCACTAGCATGTATCCTGTATTTTGTTTCAAATGCAAAAATTAGTAACAAATGTTGAGTCAATCTGAAACAAAATAAAAGCCAATCTGTCATTTACATTGTAAAAGGCTCAATATCACAGCTTGCTTAGCAACCTAGCTAGGTTTGTCTGGCTAAGAGGGAAACACTGGAAACCAGTCTATGCCAGGATTGGGAAGTCCTGGATGGGACTTTTCAAGTCTCAGATTTTACATTGCTGAACCCCCTCAGCCTACAAAAGCCAAATGCTCTATGTTCATGTCTGGATCTGTGGACCTTAGACATAACAATGGATTATTAAAACCATGCTTTTCTGGGCACAGACAAAGCTCTTGAAATCCATATAGCAGTGGAAAACAATCAAAATTGATTTTGCAAATGTTCTTGAAATGTCATTGTCTGCATATCCGCAATTGGGTACAATGCTCACACACTTGTTTTCATGTCAGAAAACCAGGTCTCAACTCTAAAAGACAAAAGCAAAAAGGCGAATAGTTTCAATATCTTGTTTGCAAATATACTACTTACCATGGGGTCTGTGAAATCTTTATTCATAGAACCCAATTCTAGTCACTCTGTCTTTTCACATTTTCTACCAAGTGAAGTGGCCATGTCCTTGGAATTGCTGTTCTACAAGATCTTCTACCTCCAACCTCACACACTTTTGCCCTAAAATTGATTCCAAAAGTGAATTAGAAAACAGACCCATAAAAAGTGTGTTCTGTGCCAAGCCAATCTTCTTTAAATACAAGCAATTTCTTCTCTTCACTCTGGGATTCTGCAAGACCACACCAGAAATGGTTATCAGTACTTCTGTACTTTTCGTTTATACTTTTACAGGATTGGCAAAGGTCACCCTTGGCTAAAATAATTACCTCCACTGGGAGCACTCCTCAGTGCATACATGGTAAGATGTCTCTTAGTGTGTACTGGAGTTAATTGTTTATTTTCCTAAATTATCCAAGAAGAGATTCAGAAAGTGGAAGAGGGAGAGATTAAAACACAGATTGCATTATTTTGTTATACCTAAAGTCAAACTTTGGATTTTTCTCTGTCCTTGTATATACGATTTTGGAAGAATTTTCTTAAAACTCATTGTTACAAACATATTCACTTCACTAGTATCATAACCACAATGGCTTCTGTATCACTAGCGCTTTCCGTGACCTTTAGATCTGAGTAACACATTTCAGTAGACATGTTTGTGTGAGTCTCAAGATGCCATTTCTAGCCCTGGGAGAGAGAACACTGCATTCTCTTGCAGATGCATATTAATGGCATTGAATTCACATATAACCAAGGAGACAACTCTTCTTTCAATTTCTGTAACCTCCTAGTGGCTTTTCTGAGTTTCTCTCCCTCTAAATATTTCATTAGCCAAATCAGGGTATTCACACACATCTGCAGTAAGAATGGATTTTCAAGTCAGAAGTTCACAACTATTAATGAATGTGCCTGCTTACAACACTGCAAAGTAATGGAAATCCTTAGAGAGACTCAGCTAGCTTGGTCTTGTTGAGTGCAGGGTGGTCAGAGGAAGTCCCCTCTGCAGTTGAATATTAAAGCAAAAGGAAAATATATCCCCACGGGAATCTGAGAATGGACAGCTCTGGACACATCTGGTTCCATCAGAAGACTCAATCATGACTACAGACCCTCGACTCTCCTTGTTTTAACCACACTGAGGCCTCAGGAGCAAGTTTAAGCTGCTGATCTGCTGTGATGAGTTCTGAGGTACTTGAAACTTCTCTGGGGAAAGACAGTTTATGGGCATCGATCACTGCATCAGTGAAGAAGATCATGTGCCTGTGGAAGTTGGAACAGTTAATAGTCTGCTCTGGTAAGTGGGGAAGGGATAATACATTAGAGGGTACTTAATATTGACATCCTTGAGGGGAGGGCTGGGAACTGACAGGTCTAGGAGTGAAGGAAGATCATTGTGTCCCTACTAAGAAATGCCCTGGACCCTTAGGCTCTTTGCATAGAATTCTGCTGCTATCTTAGGTCTTGGGTGAACCTTGGCTTGATCCCAGTAGAAGACTGTGGCTCCAGTCTGGTTCAGCTGGGATGTTTTGTTTTGTTTTCCCACACACAGTACACATTCCCTGTTACCATATCATGCAGACATGCACTTACCCTGTGTAAATCTTAGACTTTTTTTTTTTTAGATGAATTGTTTATTTGAAAGTTGAAAGTGAAATATAAGAAAGAAGAATTAACAGAACTCCCCTCCTCCAAGTATGGGGAGAGGATTTCCAAGGCAGGGGCTTGGATTGAGGGCCTGGGCACTGTCCCTGAGTCCTTTTGCTTAAGACTAGTGCACTATCACTTGAGACACAGCTCTATTTCTGGCTTGTTGGTAGTTAATTGGAGATAAATCTCAAGGATATTCTTTTCTGTGATGGCTTAAAATTACAATCCATAGATCTCAGCCTCCTGAGCAGCTGGACTTGCAGCCATGTATCACCCATGCCAGGCTCAATCTCGGACTTTTGAGAGATTGATACCACTATGCTATACCGTAGTCTATCTACCTCTGTTGCTCAAGAAGCCCAATTTCTGTGTGTGTGTGTGTGTGTGTGTGTGTGTGTGTGTGTGTGTGTGTGTGTGTGTGTATACCACTTCTGGGGCTTGAACTCAGGACCTGGGCACTGTCCCTGGGGGCTTCTTTTTGCTCAAGGCTAGTAGTCTACCACTTGAGCCACAGCACCACTTCTGGCTTATTCTGAGTAGTTTATTGATGAGTCTCACCAGTTTTTCTCCTGGGGCTGGCTTCCAAACACCATCCTTAGTTCTCACCCTCCTGAGTAGTTTAGGATTACAGGCATGAGCTACCAGCACCTGGCCCAATTTCCACTTAATTCACACAAATCTATAGCTCCTATCGGCACTTTCCATTCCAAAACTATATTTGATGACTGTGGACAACCAGCCATTCTTAGGGCCTCAAATTTTCCCTGGACTTTCTAAATATATTCCATGGCAACCTCTCCAGAGGTTGAGAGAGCCTGAGCTCTCCTGGATTTTTTTTTCTAGCAAGTCCTACCTAATTACTTGCTGATTCTTTCTTTGTCCTTATAACTTTTTCCTAGTTCACAATCAAATTTGCGTTTCTTAATGTGCTCATCCCATCCCTTTTCTACAGTGTGACATGTTTTGTTCAAATGTAGCCAACTCCTTTAACTCTTCTCATTACACAGTCTGTAGGATGACTTACAAGATCCTTTCTATGACATGGCTTTATGAGCTGCTCTATGAGTTGTTTCCTACTTCTCTCTCTGGCTGACCTTTCCATGTTTACTTCTCTCTGTTTTGCACTTAAGAGGCAACATCACTGAATGGTGTATAGCTCTCAGAACACACTATTCTAGGCCTTGCTTTCCTTGTGTTTTCTGTACCTGGACTGTCCTCTATTCTCCTCATTCCTGAATTTCCACTCCCTTTTCATATTCACTGGGAAGTCTTCTTTTTAAATTTTATAATACATTTTTATGGCACATGGTCTCCCTGATAAATGGATGTTAAATCCAAAACGTAAGGTGATACGAGAAAGTTAACAAGACTTGAGAAACAAAGGACCTCTACTCATCTGGTCGAATCACTACTAAATAACCCCATGCTGCTGATCACACATATGGTGTAAATGTACACACCAGAGGGAAACTAGGAGGAGGACACAGAAGTAGGGGGAAACAGGGAAAAACAGAACAGTGGGACCCATCAGCTGCACTGGACATCGATCAAAATGAACCAAGAAACTCAATGGCAGCAATGGGAGGGAGGGAATGAGAGGGAAAGAGGAAACAGCTGACACTAAGCAAAAGGAAAGGAAAGTACATATCACCCAATGTAGAAGAAATAACTGTATTGTCAAAGCCCATAGAATTTATAAACTTTATAGACCACGATAGACATTGCCCCATGAAAGTGAGAATGTTTGTGAATTTAAGTAAGCCTCGCTATCCCACAATACAGCGAAATTTGTAAAATTATGTAATCACTTAATCACAAAAAAAATTTGCAAAGAGGCTGACAAGCTGCCAATCAGCCCGACTTCAGTGGTTTGGAGGAGAGGAAAGTGTTTCCATGGGGGTTAGGGTCAGCAGCACTCAGCGAGTGTCTCGAAACACGGTGGATCATTGGTATGAAAAAATACATTTTTGCTTCTTTCTGAATATTTCTTGGAGAAACTTTTTATACCCTTGAATTAGATACTCTTCCATCAAGCTCACAGACTGCCAGATTACTCCGGGCACCTTTTTAAAAAAATTGTTTTCATAGATCTGTTTATTCCTTTATTGGAATTGTCCAGTCTCTACAGTCACATGTGAATTTGTCCTGACAGATTCTCTGCTCCCTCAGTTATAATAAGTTGAGAGGCAATGGAAGTCTGATGAAGTTAGCACCTCTTAGTTTTGGCTTGAATCCACACTCTTGAGAGAGTACAGTGCTTTATAAGTGCTTTCATTTCTGAAACCTTCAACTAGGATGGTCCTGTGGCCATGGACACTGAAAGCGATTTGATGGATGGACTTACTGTAAAGCATACTCTGTTCATAAATCAGAGAATGCTATAGAGAACAAGCCATTCAAGTTTTTGTTACATAGGAAAGACAAAGGCATTACACAGAAGGAGACCTAGCAGGTTCATTTTCTCCCATTTTCTGTAGATTTATTAATACAAAGAGCTCTTAAAAAATGAGACTATCAGAACAATGAAATAGTTGTAAATAAATAGTTACAAATGTTATTCTATTCAGGCATATTCTCCAAAAATTATTATATCTTAAGAAATACTACAGTATAGCCACAGGAAGTATCACATTGATAGAGTTCTATGCACATTTCAAATCAAACTTTCTGTGACCTAAATTAGCATCTGTCATTGTGACAGCTGCAAACCATTCCCAAAGCTGCTCATTTTTATGTGGGGTTTAAGCCAGCCTATTAGTGAGCATCAGGTTGAAATCCTTCTCTGTGATGCCAGCAAATAGATCTCATTTAATTGAGAAAATTCAACAAATATTTACTGAACATCTGTTGTAAGACCTGAGCTAGGCATTACAGATGCTACAGAGGGGGTACATCTCTTCCCTAAGACTCTTACAACACAGTCCTAGATTAAAAGTTAAATCAAAAATACAAGGTATACATTGGAAGTGGATGGCACACACAGTGATACTTTCTCAGCTATATAATTCCTCATAGCACTGCTTTCTGAAGTCAACCCTATGAATATGTGTAAGTTTGTGTGTGTCTATATCTTTATCTTTATTTCTACCCATTTGTTGTTATTGTCATTTTAAGGTCTACAAGAATGAGAAATTTTTAGGTCTTAAGCAACAGTATATCCAGAGCAGCTTCAACAGTGGTCTGATATAAAAGAGTTGCTAAATAAATATATGTTGGATGTATCATCAGTGAATTTGGAGAAGAGAGAAACTGATATAGACAGAACTGATTAAAGGGCAGGGGACATTTGATATCATGCTTGATTAATGTGTGTGGCCTAGGTAGAAGCAATGAGGTATCTGAGGAGTGAGGTTGCACAAACTCAAAGGTTGAGGGTGGTAATGAGCTGGAGGTATACATGCCTCACTCAAATTATGTTTCCTGCTGTGAATTATTGAACCATATGATCAGTTGGAGCTGAGTTGATCAAATGAGGATTTTTCTTCTGTTGCATAGACATGCAGAGTATTTGAGAGAATGACATATGTCAGAGCAATTTCAATTCTTCCAAATTTCTGGCAATCTTGTAACTTGCTAGGACAATGTGTTCGTCATTTTGCCTACAGAAAATGGATAACAAGGCCCAGGTAGAACAGACTGTTAACACTGATGGGCTGAAGTATTGCACTTCCCTGAAAATGACATTTCTCCACCAAAACGGTGTGCAGAAAAAAATCCCTTAGAGAAACAACCCTTGATCTTGTAGCATGTTTTAATACTGTAATATCCCCCTCACATATGCACACATAGGCTAGAAGATTCATCTGTCTTGATTTTTCCCCCAAAGGAATCACAACAAATTGGCAGCAGCTCAGTTCATAACCCCTATAACAGTCTTGGGTCTGTGTCTTCATGAAGATTCAGCCAATACTAGGTTGAGTGACTTTGTCATTGAAGTTATCTTTTGTGGGGTGAAATACTAACTTTGGATAGTCCAAAGATCCTGGTTTTGTGAAGTCTTACCTTCTTGTTTCAGTTTTCAAAAATAGAAAACTATACCTAGGAAGATGACATTAAATTTTTCCCTTGGTTAACTTTTAAAAGTATACTCTGGGGACTGGGAAGGTGCCTCAGTAGTAGAGTGCTTGCCTTGCATGCATGAGGACCTGGGTTTGATTCCTCAGTAACACAAAAGCAGAAAAGGCCAGAAGTGGCACTGTGGCTCAAATGGTAGGGCACTAGACTTGAACTGAAGAGCTGAGGGACAGTAACCCAGGCCCAGAGTTCAGGCCCCATGACCGACCAAAAAAAAAAAAAAACACTCCGGCCAGGTATAGTGGCTCATGTCTAGAATACTACCTATGTGGGAGGCTTGAAGCTCAACTTGGAAAAAATTAAGATCCTATTTCAAGCAATAAAAACTGATGCATTGGTACATGCCTGTCCTCAAGCTCCTCAAGAAGTATAAATAAAAGGATGATAATCCAGGTTAGCCTGGCATAAACATGAGCCCCTATTTGGAAAATGACTGAAACAGAAAGGGTCAGTGATGTAGCTTGTGTGATAGAGTACTTGCTTGGAAAGTGTGAGTTCTGGGTTCAAATATTAATGCAACCCCACAATAGACTTTGTTGTTTGAGTGTGATACTCTAAGCATGCTCAATATATAAAACAGTCCAGAAAAGAGCTACTTTGGTTGAAGAAGTAGTCCATTATGGCTTGGTGCTCTTCTTCCTCATCCCCAAACTCACCCCTGTGTCAAGCACCATTCTTAATTTCCACTGAACATAATTTGATATGCACTGAATTATTATGGTACAAAAAATACTTAATTGTATCATCATAGGGCTGGCCCATTCATCCAGATTAACCTGTGAGGTGTAATTGCCCCTGTTATTCCCTTCTTCCTTGATAAATAAGGCTACCAAGAGAGTGATTATTCTGCTTTTATCTGTGCTGGAAATGTAGGGTACCGGGGATCAGAGGTGGGAAGAATAGCTGCCTTCATCATCCCCTAAGTAAACATCCAGAATCCTAGCAATAATATAATTGACTCTCAGGAAAACAAGACCCTCTCATTCCCCAAATTCTTCATATTTTACCTGGACTCATAACACTTCAGTCATTCAGTACAAGTGAACAGAATAGGTGATGGATGTAAGTTAAGAAAATATTATGTAGAATTTGCTTTAATAAGTTTGTTAAGACCCCCCTGCCCTTACACCTGTTGGCTCATGGGTCCATAATGTGGTTGCAAGTCCTGCGCAGATGGTACACGTGGCTGTGAGGAGACAGGTTTGACACAAGCAGGGATAGGACTAAAATTAGGTTTGTTTTTATCCTATGATCTTCTCCAAGTCACCCACAGTGACATTAATTATATTTGAAGTCATAACTTCTCCATGTAGTTTCAAATAATTGTGCAAGAATTTATCAAGACAGCATATAACTAATTAAATTTGGCAAAGGGCATTCTCAGTGTTGCCAGGGACAGAGACTGCAAGGTGACTCCTGCAAGGTGACCAGCTGGGTTGAGAGAAGAAAATATCAGAACATATTTAAACTTTGATGGTATTTCAATATTCCCAGTTTCATATCTCTGGGAATATTCTCATGATGTAATTGTAGCAGCACAAGCCTGATCGATGGACATGCACTATGCTCTTGAAAAGTTTTATTGACAGGATATGAGAAATAAGTATTTACCCAAGTAAATAAATTTACATAAATTTATTTATTTATGTAAGCACCTATTTGGATAGGTAGATAAATACCTAGCCAAACAGGGCAGCACAAGGACAGAGTGAAAATGTTGACTCCCAATAGATCTGGGTTTGAATCTCCACTTAACCACTGCCTTGCTATAGATGTGATCTGTTCACCCCCAGATCCTTAGCATGGTGAGATCAGTCAGCTTGTGAGATCTTCAGAAAAAGGGGGGGCCTAGTGGGAGTCTGAAGGTCAATTGGACAGGCACCTGCTCAAGGAATTTTGAGATCCCTTGCCTCTCTCTGGCTTCCTTTTGCGAGTGAGTTCTCTTCCAGAATGTTCTCCTATCCTAATGCCTGTCACAAAGTGATGAAGTGAGAGAGTCCTCACCAGGGCAGCACTGATGTCCTTGCCCTTGCATCTCCCGAAGTGTGAACTTTCTTCATAAAGTTAGCCTGTCCCAAGTATTTCATTACAGTAATGAAAATTTGATGAGTACAACCACTTACCACCTACATGATCTAGAATAAGTTTATGGCTCTGAACATCAATTTCCTTGTCGGTAGCAAAGGATAATAACCCCATTTAAAAAAATAATTGTTTTTTTAGAGGTGATATAGACTGGGGTTACATTTACATACATCAGGTCATAAAAACATTTTCTTGCCCACAGTGTCATCTGTTCCTTCATTCTCTCCCATTCTCTTCCTCCCATCTCCACCCACGAGTTGCATAATTTACTTTCATCAATGTGCAGTGCACTCCTCTGCTGCTCTTTTTCACCCTTTTCCCTCAGATTCCATGCCCTCCTTCCGCCCTCTCACAGATATGCAAATGAATACACCATATATAAGATAAAGAATACAGAGTCATCAGAGAAAGAAAAGACTAAGAAAAATTCCTTTTGTTTCCATGTCTTTGGAGTTAATTTCAGTATGTGTATTATTCTATATACATATGAAGAGGTGCTTTGTGATTCTCTCCTAAGCCGATCCTCTCTTGGTCTCACTGCGTGTATCTAGAGTCCTGTGTAATTTGTCATATCTCAGTGCATTTTAGATCTACCTTCCACATGTCAGGGAGAGCATGAATCATTTGTCCCTCTGACATTGGCTTACCTCAAGTAACATGATTTATTCTAGTTCCATTCATTTCCCTGCAAGTGACATTATTGTATTCTTTCTAATGGCTATGTAAAATTCCATTGTATATAGGTACTGCATTTGTTGGAATCACTCCTCTATTGTGGGGCATCTGGGTTGTTTTCATAGCTTGGATTCTGTGACTAGTGTGGCACTGAATATATTCTGGCTCATGATGCTCAGGTAGATGTCAAGGAGCAGTATGGCTGTGTCATAGGGGAGGTCTACGTTTAGCTTTTTGAAGAACCTCCAGACTGTCTTCCAGAAAGGTTGTATTAGTTTACATTCCCACCAGCAGCGTAGTAGGATTCCCTTTTCTCCAGTCCCCACCAGCATTTGTCATTAGAACGCAAAATGTTGGCCAATCTAACTGGGGTAGGATGGTATCTCAGGGTTGTTTTGATTTGCATTTCCTGAATGACCAGGGATGATGAGCATTTCCTCATGTGTTTCTTTGCATTTACCTCTTCTTCTAAAAAGTCTCTTCTTAGCTCCCTTGCACATTTAGTAATTGGTGTATTAAGTTTGGAAAGGCTTAGTTTCTTGAGCTCCTTGTATATATTAGATTTTAGTCCTTTGCCTGATGTATTGTTAGTAAAGATATTTTCCCAGTAGGTTGGCTGTCTTCTACTTTAGTAACTATGTCCTTAACTGTGCAGAAACTTTTTATTTTAATATAGTCCCACTTGTCTAGTCTCTCTCCTATCAGTTGTGCCCCTGGAATTCTATTCAGAAAGTTCCTGTCTATACCTGTAAATTCTTTTTTTTAATTGTGAAAATACTGTATAGAGGGGTTACAATTACATGGGCAAGATAATGAGTACATTTCTTATCAAGCATTGTTTCCCCTTCCCATCCCATCCTCCCCCCACCCTCCCCACCCAAACGTCCTCCCCCCCCCCACCAAAGTTGTAAAGTTCGTTTTTTGACTTGTACATTTCATTGTTGCAATGGGTCCACCTGTATCCCTAGTTAAATGATTTGTTTTTCCCCTTCCCCTCCACAAATTATACCAACATCAAATACAGTGCAAGCAGGGGTTATACTGTGGGGGAGGGACATACAAAGCAACAAATAAATAATCTTATAAATGTGTTAGAAACAATTGCATGAAAGAAAAAAACATTTGAATACATATCTTAGGGTTCATTTCCCTAACATCAACTTATCTGACCTTTTCTGCTTGACTCAGACATTTACTAGATATTGCAAATAAGGGAAACCATGGGACCTATGTTTCTTTGGGCCTGGCTTACTTCACTTATAATTTTTTCCAAGTCTTTCCATTTCCTAACAAATGGGACAATGTCATTCTTTCTGATGGAGGCATAGAATTCCATTTTGTATGTATACCACATTTTCTTGATCCATTCATCTACTGAGGGGCATCTGGGTTGGTTCCATATCTTAGCTATGGTAAATAAGGCTGCAATAAACATAGTCGTGCTGGTAGCTTTAGTGTGGTCTTGTTTGTGAACATTTGGGTAAATGCCCAAAAGTGGGATTGCTGGGTCATAGGGGAGCTCTATGTGGAGTCTTTTGAGGAACCTCCATACTGCTTTCCAAAGTGGTTGAACAAGTTTACACTCCCACCAACAATGCAGTAGGGTTCCCTTCTGTCCACATCCCCTCCAGCATCTGTTGTTATTAGAGTTCTTGATTTTTGCCATTCTAACTGGGGAGGTGTTATCTCAATGTTGTTTTGTTTTGCATTTCTTTTATGGCTAGAGAGGTTGAGCATTTCTTCATGTGTCTATTGGCCATCCTTCTTTCCTCTTCAGAGAAGTTTCTCTTTAGGTCTTTAGCCTACTTATTTATTGGGAAGTTGTTTCTTTGAAGATTTGTTGTAGGGGGACTTAATTTTTGGAGTTCCAGGTATATTTTGGATATGAGACCCTTGTCCATTGTATGGCTAGTGAAGATCTTCTCCCAGTCTGTGGGCTTTCTACTGATCTTGCTAGCTATGTCATTTGCCATGCAGAAGCTCTGCAATTTCATACAATCCCATTTGTCCAACCTTTCTATGATTTGTTATGTTTCTGGGTCTCTATTAAGAAAATTTCAGCCTGTGCCACAGAGACCTAGGGTTTCTCCTATTCCATCCTGTAATGTTTTCAGGGTGTCTGCTTTGACTCCAAGGTCTTTGAACCATTTGGAGCTGATTCTGGTGCAGGGTGATATATAAGGATCTAGCTTTAGTTTTCTACAAGTAGTTAACCAATTTTGCCAGCACCATTTACTGAAGAGACTGTCTTTCTTCCATTCCATTTTTTTTAGCTCCCTTATTGAAGATTAGATGGCTATAGGTTTGTAGGTTCATTTCTGGGTTTTCAATTTTATTCCATTGGTCCTGAGGTCTGTTCTTGTGCCAGTACCAAGCTGTTTTGATCACTATGGCTTTATAGTAGAGTTTGAAATTTGGTATTGATATTCCTCCAGCACTTTTCTTTCTGTTGAGGATTGTTTTGCTATTTGGGGTCTTTTATTGTTCCATATGAATTTTTGAATTGCCTCTTCTATTTCCTTGAAGAATGAGGTTGGAGTATTGATAGGTATCACATTGAATTTGTAGATAGCCTTGGGAAGTATTGCCATTATACCTGTAAATTCTAATGTTTCACCTAATCTCTTGTAGTACTCTCAGAGTTTGGGGTCTAATGTTGAGGTCTTTGATCCATGTTGAATTGAAGTTGGTTCATGGTGACAAGCAGGGATCCACTTTTAGTTTTCTGTATATTGCTACTCAGTTTTCCCAACACCAATTGTTGAAGAGGCTATGATTTTTCCACTGTATGTCTTGGCTTCTTTGTCAAATATCAGATGACTGTAAGTATGGAATTTTATTTATGGGTCTTCTAATCTGTTCCATTGATCTTCAGGTCTATTTTTGTGCCCATGCCTACCTGTTTACTTATTATGGCTCTGTAGTAGAGTTTAAAATCTGATATTATCACACTGTTTGCATTGCTTTTTCAGCCTAGAATTGCTTTGGCTATTCTAGGTCTTTTGTTGTTCCATATGAAATTTTGGATTGTTTTCTCTATCTCAGTAAAGAATATTATTGAGATTTTGATGGGGATTGTATTTAATTCTTCTTTTTCTTCTTCTTCTTCTTCTTCTTCTTCTTCTTCTTCTTCTTCTTCTTCATCTTCTTTTTTTTTTTTTTTTTGGTCAGTCATGGGGCTTGAACTCTGGGCCTAGGTACTGTCCACTCTGAGCCGCAGAGCCATTTCTAGTTTTCTGGTGGTTAATTGGAGATAAGAATCTCACGGACTTTCCTGCCCAGGCTGGCTTTGAACTGTGATCCTCAGATCTCAGCCTTTTGAATAGCTAGAATTAAAGGTGTGAGCCACCAGTGCATGGCTGCATTGAATTTGTATAACATTTTTGGCAGTATGGCTATTTTCGCAATATTGATTCTACTTACCCATGAACATGGAAGGTATTCTATTTCCTGGTGTCCTCTTTGATTTGTTTTTACATTTTTATAGTTTTCACTGTAAAGACCTTTTATACTTTTGGTTAGGCTAATTCCTAAGGGTTTTTTTGAGGTTATTGCAAATAGATTTCCCTTTCTGCTTGTACATTGTTGGCAATGTAGCACAGAAAGGCTACTGATTTTTGTGGGTTAATTTTGTGTGCTGCTACTTTGCCGAAGTGGTTGATTTGCTCTAGGCATTTGGGGACAGAGGTTTTGGGGTCCTTTAGGAATGAGATCATATCATCTGCAAATAGGGATAGTTTAAGTTCTTCTTTCCTTATGTGAATCCCTTTTATGTCTTTTTATTGCCTTATTGCTCTGGCTAAGAATTCCAGAACTATATGAAGGAATAGTGGAGAGAGTGGGCATCCTTGCCTTATTCCTGATTTTAAGGGAAATTTAGTTTTTCCCCATTTACTATGCTGTTGGCTGTTGGTCGGTCATATATAGTCTTTATTGATTTAACTAATCTATTATTTTAAGTGGGATAGTTTATTTAAGTATGTAGTAGAGTGTTTAGCACAATAGGTACTAGATATTATCATTTTTGTAAAGTCCACTAAGTTGTCATCTAAGTTGTGACATTTCAACTGTATTCAGATAATGTGGTTTCACTAAAAATGTAAATAATATTTGAGTACATGGACTAGAAAGATAGCTTTTTGTTCATTTTGACTCTTGAACAGTAAAGGCTACATGTCACACTTACTAATTTGTGTATTAAGAGATCCCTTGTTCCTTGTCTTTACTGAGCTCTGTTCTGTTCATCCATGGCTGGACTCATCCAAGTCCACATCCACATTATAATTCATTAGGAAAGAAAAGTCAGCTCTTGCCATGTGGTAAAAGATAATGGAAATTTACTTATTAGAAGTCTTCCGAAGAGAAAATTTCTTAATTACTTGCTTTTGATTAAAATTAAGGAAAATAGAAGCAATTCTGAAGTGAGCCTTGTGATTGTGTTTTCCGAAAGATAGTGTGAGAGTCTGACAATTAGGAAGCAATTTCTTGCAGATCTCCTCCATCTGTTTCAATCTCAGACAGTTTGCAAGGAGACTAATTAACAGGGGAGTCACAAAATACTTTGAAGAAGGTGAGTTTACTAAGAACTAACCACATCAGGTCTATCTAAAATATGTGTCACTAGGCTAGTCAACAGATTGGTACCATATGTTTGATTTCAGCAAAGCATTTGACAGGCGTATTGGGGCAACTTCAGAGTCAACATGCCAAACATGATCCTGACCATACAAGCTTAGGTATGTAAGGCTGTAACCCAGTTCATAAAGACATAAAGTGATTACATAGCAGTGCTTTGAGTGATTATTTGCAGGGGAATGATTAATGCTGTAACATTTTCTGAATAATAGGGGAATCCATTTTTAGTTTGGAGTGTAAGAAGAAAGTGAGTCTTCTAATTTTAGTATTTAAAGTGTTCCTTAAATTACTATAGTTCTCAGAAAACTCAGATTGCTTCACAAAAATATAACCATAAGAGAAAACAGACACATAGGCAATGCAGACAAAAAGAGATCCAAAATAAACTGTGGTAACTCCAGAAAATGTACTCAGCACTAAAAAGAAATGAGCCATCAGCCATGGAAAACAGAGGAAATGTAAATCATATTTAGTAAGTGAAAGAAACCACTCTAAAAAGGTTGTAGACTATGTGGCTCTAACTATATGATCTTCTGGAAAAGCTAAAAACATGGAAACAGGCATAGGTCTTATGCCCAGAGGGTTGCCAGAGTTTGCAAAGCGCAAGGGTAAATAAGCAGAGCACTAAGGATTTTTTAGGACAGGGAAACTGATTCTGTAATGGTGGATAAATGCTATTATACATGGATCCAAACCTATACAACACATTGCTCAAAGAATTCATCATATGCCTCCATCAGAAAGAATGACATTGCCCATTTGTTAGGAAATGGAAAGGCTTGGAAAAAATTATATTAAGTGAAGTAAGCCAAGCCCAAAGAAACATAGGTCCCATGGTTTCCCTTATTTGCAATATCTAGTATATGTATGAGTCAAGCAGAAAAGGCCAGATAATGTGATGTTAGGAAAATGAACCCTTAGATATGTATTTTAAAAATGTTTTCTTTCATTCATTTGCTTCTAACGCATTTATAAGATTATTTCTTTGTTGCTTTGTATGTCCCTCCCCCACAGTTTATCCCCTGCTTTCACTATATTTGATGTCAGTATAATTTGTGGAGGAGAAGGGGAAAAACAAGTCATTTAAGGATACAGGTGGACCTGTTGCAACAATGATAAGTACAAGTTGTCATGTCAAAAACAAATTTTACAACTTTGGTGGCGGGGGAGGATTGGGTAGGGGGGGCGGGGGGAGGCTGGGAAGGGATGTGAAGGGTAAACAAAGGAGGAGGCTGCAATGCTTGATAAGAAATTAAGAAATGTACTCATTATCTTGCCCATGTAATTGTAACCCCTCTGTACAGTATGTTCACAATTTAAAAAAAATTCATCATCAGTCTTTTCAACACTAAGAGTGAATTATAATGTAAATTATGGATATAAAGAAATCATGATGTGTCAGCTGTATCATCAGGAGATTATTTTGTAGCAGTCAATTGACAAAAAAAAAGATGACTATGGTCCAAGTCATGAGGAAACATTATCATCATTCTTCTAGTAAGTAATGAAGGTCTTCAAGGTGGTACACTGATGTTTATGAACTAGGTCTCTAAAAAATAATACTATGATAAAGACACATAGCACTCAGTAACCTCAAGTGCATAAATAATAGGAAAACAATCAGGAGTCTACTGATTTCTTCTTTATACTAAACATTTTAAACTCCTTATTTGGAAATGTTTTTTTAAGTTTATGTAAGAGTTATAAGATAGTAGAGAGTTCCCATATACTTTCACCCAACTTTTAATGTTAATGTTACACAACACTTGTTCACTTACATAACCAGGGAAGGAACATTGCTATAATATCATATTGTAATGGAACAAACTTTATTTAAATTTCCTACTAATCTCTTTTACTCGGTTCCAGGATCCTATCCAGTACACCATTACCATGCTCATTAGCTATCACCTCTCCTATACTTCTCTGATCTCTGCTAGGTTCTTAGGTCTTCCTTGTTTTGTTCACAACCTTAGCTTTAATATAATTCACTTTTAATTGTGTCTCTAGTTGGCTACTTCATAGGCTTATAGCTTATTCAAAGCAATACTCAGAGACTATGCCTTCATGGATCAATGTCATCTGGAGAGGAAGTTCAAGAGTTGGGCCCATGAAAACCTCTTGTTAATCTTTTTCCATCAACAATTGTATTAATGACTTAGGAAACACTACTGATGCTGTGAAAATCTTATTGGCAGGTGATAAAGATCTGAGCGTGAAACCAGTTGTGCTAGATAGTAGTCCAGAACCACAGGGCCTACAACATAACAGACAGATCTAACAACATAATGTTTTTTTTTTAAATAGGGATGAATGTATTTTTCATCATTTCGGTATCAAATTCTACCTCCATAACTATCCCTGTGGAGGTGTGACTTAAGAGTGCATGCTAAAAGTGCTTAGGGCTTTGAGGTTATCCACCTTTCATAAACAGAGTGGACATCCAAGACCTAGTAGAAATTAACTTGGCATTCTGGGTTCAATTTGGGATCCTGATCCCTCCTTCATGTGAAAAAGATAAGGATTATCAAAGGATATGTTTGTCTCAATTCAGAATGTCCAAAAAAATTGATAATAAAATTGTCAAGAGATTTTTGAATCACCATTAGCTTCTTCCTAGGGAACTACAGAGAGGACTTGGAAAGAGGAGGACAAGCAGAGGTCCCTCAGACTACAATCAGGTAGCCACAGAGGTCTGAACGTGGGAATCTGTAACCTAAAACAGGGTATGCCCTGAGGGTTGGAAGACAGCAGGGAGTAAAGACCTGGGTGACTGTATGTATAACATACCCAGTTATGTCATATGACTGCCAAAAGACTATTTAGCTTGCCCTGCATCTATAGAAATATAGCATCTAGTTCAATTGAGCTGGTAGTTTTTCCTTGTATCTACATTGATCAGCCATATCTGAAGCGCTTTGACCATTAATTATGGACATCAAAATGTTGAGTATTTTAAAGGATCAGATGCTAAGTGATCAGAGACTAAGAAATGCCATGTAAGAAGCCTGGGAAAAATCAGGAAATGGCTTAGCCTAGTAAAGACAAGGTGTATGGGAGTAAAATTACTATTTCTTTTTTTTAAATACGCTTTTTATTGTGAAAATACCATATAGAGGGGTTACAACCAGGTAATGAGCACATTTCTTATCAAGCGTTGTTGTCTCCTCCTTTGTTTTTCCCCTACCATCCCTGCCCTCCCACCGCCACAACTACACTACCTTTGCCAAAGTTGTAAAGTTCCTTTTTTGACATAACAACTTGTACATCTCATTGTTGCAATGGTCCACCTGTATCCCTATTTACACAATTTGTTTTTTCCCTTCCCCTCCACAAATTATACCAACATCAAATACAGTGAAAACAGGGGTTATACTGTGGGGGAGGGACATACAAAAAAGGCCGGCCCCGGTGGCTCACCCCTGTAATCCTAGCTACTCAGGAGGCTGAGATCTGAGGATCGGGGTTCAAAGCCAGCCCGGGCAGGAAACTCTGTGAGACACTTATCTTCAATAAACCACTAGAAAACTGGAAGTGGCACTGTGGCTCAAGGGGTAGAGCGCTTGCCTTGAGCTGAAGAGAGCAGGGATAGCACCCAAGCCCAGAGTTCAAGTCCCACGACTGAGGAGGAGGCTGCAATGCTTGGTAAGAAATGTATGCATTATCCTGCCCTTGTAATTGTAGCCCCTCTGTACAGTATGTTCTCAAATAAAATAAAATAATATTTAGAAAAAGCAACAAAAAAATCACCTTATAAATATGTAACTTAACCAAAGAAGTGAAGGACCTCTATGATGAAAACTTTAAAAACCTGAAAAAGGAAATCAAAACAGAACTTAGAAAGTGGAAAACCTCCCATGCTCCTGGATTGGAAGGATCAACATCATAAAAATGGCAATACTTCCCAAAGCTATCTACAAATTCAATGTGATACCTATCAATATTCCAACCTCATTCTTCAAGGAAATAGAAGAGGCAATCCAAAAATTCATATGGAACAATAAAAGATCCCGAATAGCAAAAACGATCTTTAACAGAAAGAACAGTGCTGGAAGAATATCAATACCAAATTTCAAACTCTACTACGAAGCCATAGTAATCAAAACAGCTTGGTACTGGCACAAGAACAGACCTCAGTACCAATGGAATAGAATTGAAAACCCAGAAATGAACCCACAGACCTATAGCCATCTAATCTTTGATAAGAGAGCTAAAAAATAGAATAGAAGAAAGACAGCCTCTTCAGTAAATGGTGCTGGCAAACTTGGTTAATCACTTGCAGAAAACTAAAACTAGAGCCGCGTGCTGGTGGCTCACGCCTGTAATCCTAGCTACTGAGGATGCTGAGATCTGAAGATCTCGGTTCAAAGCCAGCCCAGGCAGCAAATAAACCACTAGAAAACCACAAGTGGCACTGTGGCTCAAGCGGCAGAGTGCTCGCCTTGAGCTGAAGAGCTAAGGGACAGCACTCAGGTCCAGAGTTCAAGCCCCACAACTGACAAAAAAAAAAGAAAAGAAAAGAAGACTAAAGCTAGATCCTTATATATCACCCTGTACCAGATCCAAATGGATCAAAGACCTCGGAGTCAAAGCAGACACCCTGAAAATATTACAGGATGGAAAAGGAGAAACCCTAGGTCTCCTTGGCACAGGCTGAAAGTTTCTTAATAGAGACCCAGAAACACAACAAATCAAAGAAAGGTTGGACAAATTGGATTGCATGAAGTTACAGAGCTTCTGCATGACAAAGGACATAGCTAGCAAGATCAATAGAAAGTAGAAAGCCCACAGACTGGGAGAAGATCTTCACTAGCCATACAATGGACAAGGGTCTCATATTTAAAATATACCTGGAACTCAAAAAGTTAAATCACCAACAACAAATTCTGAAAGAAACAACTGCCCAATAAATAAGTTGGGCTAAAGACTTACAGAGAAACTTCTTTGAAGAAGAAAGAACGATGGCCAATAGACACATGAAGAAATGCTCAACCTCTCTAACCATAAAAGAAATGCAAATCAAAACAACACTGATATACCACCTCATCCCAGTTAGAATGACTAAAATTACTATTGCTAAGTATCTGAAAAGCTCTC
This sequence comes from Dipodomys merriami, assembly GCF_024711535.1. Classification (NCBI taxonomy): domain Eukaryota; kingdom Metazoa; phylum Chordata; class Mammalia; order Rodentia; family Heteromyidae; genus Dipodomys; species Dipodomys merriami. The sequence goes on from NW_027206290.1 coordinate 6,312,371, forward strand.
TGTTATGTGGAATCTTAATTAGACATGGATAAATGGGTAAGCAGGGCAGAAAGATAAATTTTAACTCAACAAACAAAAAGGCTTTTAATTACTAGAGCTCTGAAAAAGTAGACTGGGCTACCTCAGGCTGAAGTGTTCAGGGAAAACAGAATCAACATCAGCAAGAAATGTTATCTGGAGAAAAAAGAAATGCTATCTAGAAGATGGGTTTAAGTCTGTTATGCCATGATATGAGTTTCTACACATGACTTCTCTCCCACACAGCTGGCCACTAGCTGGTACAATATAGACATTATGTTGGATTATTTAAGACTTTCTCAACTTCTGATATTCTGTACCACCAAACCACTGAGCATGAATGCAAGGGGCTGTCACTACTAAGCAGAGCAGGCTGTGAGAAGCAGGGCAGGTCCTTTGTTCATTCAGATTTACTCATGGATTCTGTCTTAGAAGCACTGATGCCATTCTTCCCAATCTTTGTAATTTTTAAAAATTCAACAGCTTTAGTTGGGTGCTGGTGACTTACATCTATAATCCTAGCTACTTTGGCAGTTGAAATTTGAGGAACCTGGTTCAAAGCCAATCCAGGCAGGTAAGCCTGTGAGATTCTTACCTACAATTAACCATCAAAATGCTGGAAGTGAGTCTGTGGCTCAATGGTAAAGCATTAGCCTTTATTCAGGGGTAGTATATAGGTCCTGAGTTCAAACCCTTGGTCAGGCATAAATACACATACACACAATCCCTCAACTGCCCTTTCTTATACTCCCTTCCATCAAACTAACTTCATCTCTTAATTTTTTAAATATATATTTTCTATTGTAAAGATACTGTACAGAGGAATTGCAGTTACATGAGTAAGGAAATGAGTACATTTCCTCTCATGCATTGTTACCCTTCCTTTGTTTTTCCCTCCCCACCTCCCCAGCTCTTCTCTCTCCCTCACCGAAGTTGTAAAGTTCGTTTTCAACATAGTGTCTTGTACATCTCATTGTTACAATGGGTTGTCAACCTATATCCTTGTTTCAGCATTTTGTTATTTCCCTTCCCCTCTCCAAATTAGAAAAATGTGTATACAAGGTTCAGGGTACTGGAATCAAATACAATGAAAACAGGGGTTATACCCATGGGGAAGAACATACAAAAGAAACAAAATAAATCACATAGCATAAGTACATTAAAAACAACAGCTACAAAGAAATAAACCTCTTGTTTCCCTATTTTGGGGTTCATTCATTTAGTACCGTCTTATATGGTCATATGTGCATAGCTTTTGACCTTTTCTATTTGTCTGGTAAGGTTATCCTAGACATATACTAGTTTTCGGAAATAAGGGAAACCATAGGACCTATGTTTCTTTGGGCCTGGCTTACTTCACTTAGTATAATTTTTTCCAAGTCTTTCCATTTCCTAACAAATGAGGCAGTATCATTCTGATGGAGGCATAGAATTCCATTGTATATATAGACCAAATTTTCTTGATCTATTCATCTACTGAGGGGCATCTGTATTGGTTCCATATCATAGCTAGGGAGAATAACACTGCTATAAAATTAGTTGTGCTATGGGCTGGGAAGATGGCTCAGTGGTAGAGTGCTTGCCTTTCATATATGAGGCCCTGGGTTCAATTCCTCAGTACTACATAAGCAGGAAGAGCCATAAGTGGCTCTGTGGCTCAAATAGTACAACGCTAGCCTTAAGCTGAAGAGCTGAAGGACAGTGCCCAGGCCCAGAGTTCTGTTCCAACAACCGACAAAAACAAAACAAAACAAAAAAACAGAAAAAAAATAGTTGTGCTGGTAGCTTTAGTATGGTTTTGTTTGTGATCATTTGGGTAAATGCCCAAAAGTGGGATTGCTAGGGTCAAAGGGGAGCTCTATGTGTAGTCTTTGTTAATTTTTTAAAACTTGTCTTCTATTTACCATATATATATATATATATATATATATACATGTATATATACACATACATATACATATATATATATATACTAAATGCAGTTTTTTAGGCATTTAACTTTTCTGCTGTTATTTATTGATGTGTTTGTATGAATTTGCATGTGTTTTCAGGAGTTCTATTCCTGTATTTATTTTGGAAGATTAAACAGCCAGAAATGTATGTCTTGGACTGCATCAAGTGTCAGACTTCCAGCCATCGCTTCTAATCCTGACTGCTCATCTTAATCACTCAGGGAACTAAAAAAATCCCCCAAACCCTGCGGCCTCCATGGCTCATGTCAGGTATCCCAGGGGCAAGAACTATGACCTTACAATTCCTTTTTTTCTTTTTTTTTTTTTTTTTTTGGTCCGTCGTGGAGCTGTCCCTTAGCTCTTCACCTCAAGGCGAGCACTCTACCCCTTGAGCCATAGCACAACTTCCAGTTTTCTGGTGGTTTATTGGAGCTAAGAGTCTGACAGACTTTCCTGCCCAGGCTGGCTTTGAACCGTAATCCTCAGATTTCAGCCTCCTGCATAGCTAGGGTTACAGGTGTGAGCCACTGGTGCCAGGCAACCTTATACTTCTTAAAGGTCCTTTGCAGCTAACTTAGAACCAGCTATGAAGATGTGCCTTGAAATCACCAGACAGGATGACCTCTGGCTCCACAATTCTATGTTACCACCTATCTCCCTGTCATTTATTTAAAACAAGACATGTGCCGTCCTTGCAGTAGTAAAACTGCACAGCTAGCATTTTAATGTTGACATCAATATCTGCCCCGATTGTAGTGAGTTTTAGGGACTAAGCACAGTATGCATGTTAGACATGGGCATTTTGCAAGACAAGCATCTCTGCTTGAAATACTCTGTAAGTCACAAAAGTCTTTGTATCCCTAAAAGTTAATTCCCAAGAACATTGCATTTACCGAGCACATTTAAAGAGCAAGTTTATCTTTGAGCCAGACTTTCAGAAATTTAAACATGAGGAAATTCTGAAGGCAGAATGCAAATTGAGAATAGGATGTGTTCATCCACTGAACTCCCCATCAAGCCGGGGCATTGTGACATTTGCAAAATTGGAAATCTGAACTTGTGAGAGTCATTAGAATTGGAAGGGTGGGTGGGTCAGCTCAGAACTCTGTTGACTCTGTAGCTGACCATCAGCCTGGGACTTGCTCCAGTCAATTTTATGACCATTAATTCCAATGTCCGCTTATAAAATTGACTTCAAAGGCCATTTGGGTGATATCTGCTCTGTATTTCAATCTTGGTCTCTCCCCTGCAGTAAATGCAATTTCCACAGTGACTGCTTAACTGACAGCTTAAACCAGGCAAATCTTGAACTTTCTACATTAAATAGGGATCTAACTTTTTCAAAAGCTGTGGAATGTTTCCTCAGTCCTGTACTAAAGCATAAATAGACAGCTGAGCTGCCGGCCTGATGCTGTTGAATCTTGATAAGGGCAATGCCAGAAGGTTTGAAAATGAACAAGAAAAACTTGATATAAAGGTGTGCATCAGTACTTCTAGCAAATTAGAGGATATTCTAACCCATCCCTGTTGTCTGCTGGCAGGAAGCTTATTGAGGCAGAACAGAGATTACACCTTCCCTGGCGTACTTTGGATGTCTGGCAAAACAAATTTAAAACAGGAACCTTAACTCACAGGTCAAAGATGAAAAAGCAAGTCAAAGATGGAAAAGAAAGTCCTTAAAAATATTTCCTTGAAATGATTAGGGCTGTTCAGCAAGTGCTCCCAACTGCTAAAGAAAGAAAATCTCATCAGCATGGCCAGGAACAGGGTCCAATGTAGGAACACCATGCCATAGTTACAGATCCTCAGAGTTGTCTCTACCTACCTTCACACCCCACCTTGTGGGCTACAGAATTGCAACTAACTAGTGCTTTGCTAGAACAACATGTGTGCAAAATCCTACTTTTCCAGTAAAGCACCTACCTATGTGGTGTGTGTGTGTGTGTGTGTGTGTGTGTGTGTGTGTGTGTGTGTGTGTGTGTGTGTGTGTGTGTGTGTGTGTGTGTTTCCCCAGTGCTTCAGGCTTGTTAGGCAATGACTAGCTCTTCAGCCATAAAACTACCTTTTTGGTTTTACATTATTTTTGAGATAGGGTTTGCTAACTTTTCTCAGGCTGTCCTTGGACTCTCAATTCTGCTTCTGCCTACTATGTGTCTAGGATTACAATGATGCATCCTGCTGCCTTTGTCCTCAGGAGACAGGGTCTACTATGTTTCTCAGGCTACCTTTCAACTCCTGGATTCAAACAATCCTCTCATAGGCATGCCAACTTAGGTTACTTTTGAATGAGGAACCTTAATTAGAACAACCAAATTAATGACTTCATAGAAAAGTCCCTGAAAACACAGACAAGAAATAGAGGAGACAAAAAATTGAGAATGTAAATAAGAGTAGGAGAAATAAGGGTGGAAACCAGAATATTTGCGTAATGTCTATATTACATACATTTTAAATAAATATCATTAGAAAATAACTGCTAATTTTCCAGAAAATTATGTATGAAAATATTTATAGGCATACCTGATGGCATACACCTGTAATCTCAGCACTTGCAAGTCTGAAGCAGAATATCACAAGCTCTTAACACTAGCCTAGTCTACAAAGCACGAATCTACTTCAAAACAAACCATCCCCATGTTGATGCTATTTTGTTACTCTCTTGTGGGTTCACAACTGGGATTAATTTTCTGGACTATGACCATATATTTCTGGAACTGTGAGAAAATGAATTTGTGTTGGTGGAATAACCCAGTAGGCTTTGTTCAACAACCACCAAAGATCACAGTTATGGTTTGGGTAGAGAGACTTTCCAATGTTTGAAAGCATGTTTGTTAGCATGGAGACATGAGAAGTGAAGGGAAATTTACTTAATTCAGTTTCATTTCCTGTATAGTATTTGACTTGTGGGAGTTTAAGTCAGCATTTTTAAAGATTCATTAAGATGGATCTCATTACAATTTTTTTGTTTTCTTATTCATTCGTTTGTTTGTGTGTGTGTGTGTATATATACATGTGCACGCATGTGTGTGCCCATGTGTGTAGTACTGGGATTTGAATTCAGAGCCTCATGTTTGCTTGACAAGCATCTACTGTTTGAGACATACCACAGTCTGTTCTTGGACCTTTAAGAGAGGTCTTGCTATGTAGCCCAGATTGGTTTTAATCTCATGAATCTCTTACCTTAGCTTTCTGAGGTTGGAAGTGTATACCACCACACCTTGCTTGTCTTGTGTTTTGTCAATTGACAGTTATCTGAAATATCACAGATGACTTTTTTACATTTTGGTTAAATATTGCAATGATGACTTTACAGCTATTGCAAATGGCTGAATCCCTTGCTAGATTTTGAAAGTATTTCAATAAACTAAAGAGTGTGACATTACTTTTACATGCAACCAAAAATTACAAATGCAATTTCAATTCACATAAGACAATTAACCAGAACCTTTGTGTAATTCATAGTTTTGATATTTTAAAGTTCTCCAGTAATCTAGCAGTACCCCTCCTCTGATTATTGAATGTGGATACAACAAATCACATCTAAATATGGGGTCTTCTTGACATCCAAAGACCACCAGAGAAAGTAAGGAATTTTCAGAAAAGATTTAATTATCAGTAAAAGTGTCATTTCTTACACTTTCTCATGTCATCAAATAAGTTCACATAAATCCTGTAAGGGGATAATCTATTTTCTCTATCAGATCTTTTATTTGTGGTATCTTGTGGCAGGATAATTCTGCTGGCTTTGCTCTAAACAGTTTTCTTTTTGAGTTCACTTAATATAACCATAATTTTCTTCTCATCTCACTGAGGAATGTTCTTAGACTCCCTTAATCATTCCAAGCTGCATTCTTCTTGTTCAGCAGCAGCATATCTGTAACTCTTGCTTCTTGCTCCCCAAATTTAAGTTCATCACAATATAAACAATGGCTACCTTCTATGAAAGGTAAACGGAATGGATTACATTCCAGCATTCAATATTCACCATATATATATATATATATATATATATATATATATACACACACACACCATACATATATATACACACACATACATATATATATTCACCATATACATATATGTATATATGGTGAATATATGAAAGCACCCATCACAGAATACCACATAGGCACAGGCACATACAGGAGAAGGAGGTTTATCAGAGGGGCTGCCAAGGCCATCTCCCTCACCAGAGGGGAAACAAAATGACATCTGTCCCTATTCAGAAGCATCCTTCTAACATCAGGGCTAGAGGTGAGAGGTACACTGCGAGCGCAGTTAGGTCTGGGTGGAGAGTCAGAATGTTGATCTATCCTAAAGAAACTGGCAGGAGCCCAAGGAGAGTCTTTGTGAAGGGCAGGCAGTAGTTTAGGTTTTGGTGGAGGGCATTCCATTGATGTAGCTGGGGCACTAGCTGGGAAATGAAGTGGGAGGGGTTGAGGACCTGAGATGGAGGACATGCTAACTAACTAACTATATATAATGTACATATCATATGTGATCTGTATCAGATGTATGATATACTATGATATGCTATTGTATGTTATACCCTATAAATAGCATAGCACATATACTTTGTATGTATTATACATATGAAATGTTATATGTATCATATACCATATATGCTCATATATGAATGTGTGCTCAGATATAGCTTTTATATACCTTGTTATAAATAGTCTGAAATGATAGTTCAAGGCCAGTAACCCAAAGTTACTAAACTGATAAGTAGTAAACTGGGATATAGTCTTTATTACTTTTATCTACTTTGATAAGATTCATAAAATAATTCTTTGGTTTAGCTTAGTTACTTGAAGTAAGGAATTAAATATATTACTTTGAAACACTTTGATTACTAGTAACTAAAAACACACCTCAAAGCAGATGCGGAAAACTGAGAATTTAATTGTTCAATTGATGGCAGGAAGTGGCTGAGCACAGACCCGCAGGACCCACAGACTCTTGTCTTGTTAAGTTTTCCCTTTTATCCTTTTGGCTCATCAGTTTCAACATTTTTTTTATAAACCTCTTCACAGTGAATAACACGTCCTCCTGCTGAATTCTGGGCTGGTCTACATCCTCTGCTAAACTCTGCTTTTGTCTTGTCACATGGGACACTTGGAGACTTCTAGGTGGCTCTTACACAGACAGCTACAAAACTGTTATTGTAACACTAGTGTGTGAGGCACCTTACTAGGTGGTTCCTTAGAACCTCCATGTGTGTCTATAAGCAATCAACCTCCCCCCAGCCCCCCCAAAATCAGTAGCTTTTCTATATGCTAACAATGAGAAGATTGAGACTGAAATGAGGAAAGTAACTCCATTTGTAATAGCCTCAAAAAAAACAAAAGTAGGAATTAACCAAAGATGTGAAGGAACTCTATTGTGAAAATTTAAAGAATCTGAAAAAATAAATCAAAACAGATATAAGGGAATAGAAAAACTTCCATCCTCCTAGATTAGAAGAATTAATATGCTGAAAATGGCAATATTGCCCAAAGCAATTTACAAATTGCAAATGCAATGTTCATCAAAATGCCAACAACATAGAGGAAGCAATCCAAAAATTCATTGGGAATAACGAAAGACCCAGAATAAAAAAAATCATCAACAGGAAGAATGAGGTTGGATGAATATCAATACCAAACTTGAAACTCTATTAAAAAACCATAGCAATAAAAAAATCCCAGCTTGGTACAGGAATAAGAATAGCCCTGAGGATGTATGGAACAGAATAGAAGATCCAGAAATGAACCTACAGACATATAGCTACTTAGTATTTGACAAAAAAGCCAAAAACACAGGATGGAAAAAAGATAGCCTCTTCAACAAATGGTGCTAGTAGAATTGGCTATCCACATGCAGAAAACTGAAACCAGAACTTTATATTTCACCCTGCACCAGTATCAATTCTAAATGGATCAAAGACCTTAGTGTAAAGCTACATACTATCAAAAGATTACAGAAAGAGTTAGGGTAAACACTAGGGCAACTTGGCATGGGTCAGAACTTCCTAAATAATGATTCAGAATCACAATAAATCAAAGAAAGACTGGATATAGGGGATTGAATCAAACGGAAGAGTTTGTGAATAGCAAAAGAGAGCTAGTAAGAGAAATAGAAAGCCCACAGAATGGAAGATTTTTTTTTTATCAGTTATGCATCTAAAATATACTTAGAGCTCAAAATCCCCCTGAAAAAAACAAATCCTCAAAGAAACAGCAACCCAATTAGGTTAAAAATTTTAAGAGAGACTTCAGGAGAGACTTCTCAGAAGAAGTAAAAATGGCCAATAGACATGTGAAGAGATGGTCAACATCTGTGGCCATTAAAAAACTGCAAACCAACAGTGAGATCCCACCTCACCCCAGTTAGAATGGCCATTTTCAAGAAAACTAACAAACAAATGCATGCAGGGATATGTCCAAAAGCAAACTACACTGTTGACTGGAATGTAAACTTGTTCAGCAGCTATGGAAAGCCATATGGAGGTTCCTCAAGAGACTAACCTTCCCTATGACCCAGCAATTCCACTCTTTGGAATTTATCCAATAGAACACAAACAAGGCCATACTAAAGCTGCCAGCACAGCCATATTCATTGCAGCATTGTTTATCATAGCCAAGATATGGAATCAAGTCAAATGTCCCTCAGTGGATGACGAATGTATCAAGACAATGTGATATGTGTTTGTTGTGTGTATATTATATACACAATGGAATTCTATTCATCCATCAGAAAGAATGTTATACCATTTGTAAGGAAATGGACTTAGAAAAAAGACTTAGAAAAAATTATATTTAGCAATGTAAGCCAGACCCAAAGAAACATACATTGCATAGTTTCTTTCATTTGTGGTACCTAGAAGGTGCCTATAAATCCACAAGTAAAAGAAAAGAAAAAATACACAAGACATGATAAGGTCTCTATGTATTCACACGAAGTGAGACCCAAGAGGATAGTCTTAGGAGAGGATCACATAGGCATTATAGCTATGTTCATAGAACTATATAAAATATTTATCAAAATGAACTCCAGGAGGTGGAGTTTTCCCCCCTTTTGTTGCCATTTTTTGTTTTCATTCCCTTTTGTCTTGTTTGTTCATTTATCTGTCTTTGGGAGAACAAGGGAGGGCACAAAAGTGGTGGGACAAAGTGTGAACAAATGCAGCAGTGATAATCACTAGACACTATGCTGAAAATGAACTATACCACTTGTGTATCGGGGTGGGAGGGAAAATCTGGAAGAGAGCAAGGGAAGGGGGACATTGTTCAAAAAGAAATGTGTTCTTTATCTGACTTATGAAACTGGAACCCCTCTGTATATCACCTTTACATTAACAATAAATAAAAGAAAAAAGAAGAATCTCCCCCAAAAGGCAAGAAGTCAGCATTCCCATGGGGAGTGGGGGAGGGTGACTACCCGAACATAGATATTCCAATGACACAATGAAATCAAAATGTCTGACCACAATGTTAGACATTTGTTTAGAGAGTCTCCCTTACATCGATCAAGGAATAAAAACGCCCTTAAATTTAAGTCAGAATATCTAACTATGCTCTAACCACATTCCCATAAGCTAACTACATTTCATACAATATTTGGTACCCAGATGCTCAGCCACTACTGGTAGGATGATAAATACATTTTACCATTTTTACCTCATTCTGCTACTTCATGCAGGTGTTTTATGCTTTTTCATATTCAACTCAAAAGTCTATAGCTTCATTTTGTAACTTGTGAAAATGAGCATTTGACATGATTACCTCTCTAAAATAGTATGCTAAAATATAAGAACCCCATGGTTTTCTTAGAGGAGACACCTTTATATGTAAAAGCCCATTTGTCCTATCATTGAGCTCTTCACTCATAACTCTCACAAACCCCATGCTAACACCAGCTTTGCAGCTTACTAAACAACAACATCTTTCCAGCCCTGTGATGGCAAGATACAAGAGAGAGGAGAACAAAAGAATTTTAAAGAGCACTAGTCCATCAAGCAAAACAAGTTAAAAAAATTCAAATCCTTGTTGGACTACTTTCAAGTTCATCTAATTTGTACTACTCACTATTCGCAGAATTTTTTCCATTCTTCTTTTCCATTATTATTGCAATAATATTAATATTATTAATAAGTATTAGGCCTATCCCATACCAGTGAGACAGGCTTCTGAAGTGGAAGAGGCCCCACTGAGATTGTACATCTCCTATCACCCAAAGCCGCTTCACTCCTAACCCTGACCTCAGTCTCACTTCCCTTGTCCAGCCAGAGGGGGACCTTGGCTTCTGCAGTCTCCTCTTTCTAAAGCCGCCTTTAATCCTGAACATTTTTTTAAGTTCTTTCTAATAAGAACTCTCATCTTTATGTGTGAGATCCAGTGATCCATGGCAGCTCTTATCTTCCTAGAGAATTGTTGGGGTTGGGGATGAGAAGGAAGAACTTGTTTTGCCTAGGGAGGTTTTTTTTTTTTTTTTTCTAATAGATGAGGAATGTGCTTGTGGGAGGTGGTAGACAGCAAACACTAAACACCATGATCAGTACACTGCAGGATATTATTGGTGTTTTTCTATGGTTTAAAGACTGTAGAGGGAGAAAACAGGAGGAAGAAAGGTTAGAGAAAATAACAAAGAGCAGAAGAGACTTCAGATTCTGGATCACCTCTCTGTCTCCTGATTTCTCCCATTTCATTTCATTCCTTAGTACTTGTCATACCTGTATGCTGGCCCCATCTTCCATAAGTGTCTGTTACTAATGAGAGAGATTTTTATTTTGTAAAAGTATGTGGTAGGGAACAGAGCAGTTGAGTGTAGGAGTCATAGAATTTAACCTATGACTTAAAATAGCATTACAAGTTTTGGATCTACAAATCCTTCTACAGATCATTTTACAAATCATTTGTAAGACAGAATGGGAACAGCTTTCAAACAGCTCCTTGCCGTGTGCAATGGTCGAACATACAGATTTCATTCATTGAAGTCTGAAAACTTTTCTATGTCAAAAATACTTTTAGAATTTTAAGGACAGCAAATCTTCATCTGAAAGAAATATACGTTAGAGTTACTCAAAGATAAAAGCAGAACTGTCTTGGAACAAACACTGAAGCAGTGTGCGGAGATGAGTTGTCTGTTTTTCAAATAAATTTCAAAAGCTCCTGAGACTTGGGAAGGGGAATAAGAGCACATGGTTGATAGAGAAACCTCACAGAAGCACATCACAAGAAGAAATTGCTGGCATTATATACCATCGCTAAGATATGGAACTAACCCAGATGCTTCTCAGTAGATGAATGGATCAGGAAAATGTTATATATATATATATATATATATATATATATACAATGGAAATCTATGCCTCCATCAGAAAGAATGACATTGCCCCATTTGTTAGGAAGTGGAAAGACTTGGAAAAATTATATTAAGTGAAGTAAGCCAAGCCCAAAGAAACATAGGTCCTATGGTTTCCCTTATTTGCAATAACTAGTATAAGTTTAGGACAAGCAGAAAAGGTAAAAAACTATGTACATATGACCATATAAGATGATGTTAAGTGAAATTAACCCCAAGATAGGGACACAACTTGTTTTTTCTTTCTTGCTATTGTTTTTAATGTATCTAAAATATACTATGTGATTTTTTTTTGTTTTTCTTGTATGTTTCCCCCCACGGTATAACCCTTCTTACTGTATTTGATATGTTGCATCTTGTATATACATTTTTCTAATTTGGGGAGGGGAAGGGAAATAACAAAATGCTGAAATAAGGATACAGGTTGACCCATTGTAACAATGAGATGTACAAGACAATGTTGAAAACAAACTTTACAACTTGGCGGGGGGGGGGTGGTGGAAGGGGGGAGTTGGGGAGGTAGGGAGAGAAGGGATGGTAGGGGGAAAACAAAGGAGGAGGCAACAATGCTCCATAGGAAATGTTCTCATTACCTTATTCATATAACTGTAACCCCTCTGTATACTATTTTTACAATAAAACAACAAAACAAGAAATTGCTGGCAAGCCTCATACGCATCAGAAATCTCCTTTTATTTGGGAGGTTTTGCAGTCTTGGAGGCCTCTTGGAGTTTAAAGAGCTAGGTTGCAGTTTAGTTGACAGGCACGCTAATCTGCAGTAGAAGTAGTTGAAAGCGATCACAGTGTAACTGCCCAGGCTCTTGTCATTAGACTTTCTTGCTTGCCATCTTATTCTTGACAGATACCTCATTCAAATTGAGGCAGTCTTTGAAATTTGTATCTAAGATGAACTGGCATCTTCAGGTATATTGGCGTCATTTCAAACTCCACTTATTTTTAAAGAACATTTGAATGTGAATAGATGTGTATATGCAAAGTTTTAGATCAAGCAAGTTTCCTGCAGGATGTCTGGATGTGTCTATCTATAGCATTTGGCAAGTGACTGGATGCCACTCAAAGCAGATAGCTAATGTTCAAGTTAATGCATACTACCTTCATGAAGTTGAATTTATTTATTTTTTTCCAAGCTGGTCTGGAAATGAAGCAGTTTATCTTTGAGGAATGGGAAGAAGGGGAAATGAAAGGAAATGGTTCCAGTGATTTAACTTAATTGCATATAATTTAAAATTTACATTGAGCATTAGAGAATTCTTCAAGCAAATGTAGAATATGAGTTTGTTATTTCACATTAGAGGTAACGTGCTTAAGTGCACAAAGTAGTTTGTGATGAGATGGAACACAAAATAATCATTCTTAATACAATCAACTCTCATGTCTAGGCTCAAATTCTTTATTTTGGGCAGGGAATAACCAACTATTGATGACCAGCTTTGCTGATTGAGCTTTGAGGATCAGAAATTTGCAGGCTTTGGGGCAGACTGAAAAAGAGTGAGCTAGCAGAGAGTTTACCACATTCTACATTAGAGTTTGCAAAATCTATCAAGGGGTCACTCAAGCTGTAATTCACTTTGCTGTCACTAACAACCCATAGTTGGTATTCTGGTGTCTGAAGAGAACTGACTCTGGTTTACCTACACCATATCCTTTCTTCCCAGAATATGGATTTATTTAAGGCTCTCCTCTGCCCCTATGTAGTTCTTTGTTTCAGGGAAAGCTGACCACAACCCAGGGTCTGAGGGTCAGGCTGAAATGTAAGTATCACTCCTTAGTAATGTTTGTTTCTGTGATAGACATGTGAACATCTCTGACCATGATTCACTGGCCAAGCCAAATGGCTGAGGCAGAAGAAGAGTTCTGAGGAGCATTTCTGAGAGAATCATAAAGATCCATTCCTCTGAATACTGAATGCTATTGTGCCTGCATGTGGTACCTGGAACAGCTGCTACTATGGTGCTGCCAGCCTGAAGCTGATGCTGGCACTAAGGAAGGAATTGCAGAGTTCAAAAGAACCTGGTTCTTCCATGACCACAATGAGTGATTACCTCTACACTTCCTTCTGTGTGAGATAATACATTTTCTTCTTGTTAACTCCATTGGGTTTCCTTTACTGCCAGCCCAATGGACCATAACTGATTTTTTAAAATGTCCATGGGGGTTTGGAGCCTTGGTCCATTTGGTTGCTGAAATAGCTTTTTAGTGTAAGAAGTTACAATAATGTCAACTTTATTCTATCAAGGAAGAAAGTTGGGTTCCATTTCAGCACAGCAATCAAAGCCAGTCAGTGTGATCTAGGGTGATCCGACAAACTTCAGAGCTACTTATTTAATAGGGTCTAGAGAACCTCTATTTCACAGGAGTGCTTTTCAGGATAGAGCCAATTAAAGTACTTTTAGAAGAAAGATATGGTGTGAATTCAAATAATGGTGGCCATTTCTGACACATCTCTCTATCTACTTAGGGACAAAGGCTTCTGACACTTCCTTCCTCCTGAGTCTGCAAAGTAATCATGCTTGTAATTTCAGAGGTTAGCAAAGAAAAGAAATTATGAATATCATAAAGTCATTGTAGAGACATGTTTCCCAGATCCATTCTCATTATACCCTGACCAAAAATCCATACATAATCAACACATTAGCCATATAGAGTTTCAAGGCTAAATTTTTAATTTTTATTTAGCTACTTTTGTTGGTACATGCATTTGAACACAGGACTTCATGCTTACTCGGCTCTGCTTCTCTAATGCTGTAGGCTCTAGTGCTCTAGTGCTGATCGATACCTTCAGATGCTTTTGGCACTAGCCTTTTTTTTTTCTTGCTTTATGCCCAGGTACTTGCTAAGACCATAATCTTCCTATTTTACAGGCTTGTGCCACCACACCCAGTTATTGGTTCACAAAGGGTCTCACAAATTTCTCCCCTAGGCTGGCTTGTTCTATCCAGAAAGAGCAGTTTTCCTCTATGTAGAAACTGGAGTTTCCCCCGCTTACTTTATACCTAAGCTATGGGTATATGATCCTAATGTAGGTAATTGCCCATGAGCCCTGGACCTGAGGTCCTAAAATGGTTTTAGTCCCTAATATCAAAATGAAATGATTCTCTCATTTTAACACTAGAATTTGTCCTATTTGAATATGCTAATGTAGCATTTAACAGCCAAAGAGAGAGCTGCTAATCGGCTGTAATCTGCTAAGAATGTGGGCAATGAGTCCTGTACATTGTAGAGTTTCTGCACCAACCTTGGAACTACATTGGCCCTGGGCTTCTTGCTATGGGATTATTTGACTGTCCTCTTTTTTTTTTTTCGTAAAAATTAGACACTTATACCCTATGATATTGTTCCTTAAAACCCACGTCCTCCCCAGTTCTTACATTTACTTCGATTTTCATTTATGTCTACTACCTAGAATATGCTTCTGAATAATCTGCCCTCTGTCACCCCAGTCTGCTTTTTGACATTGAGCTTCCATTGTTCCTGATTATTAGTCCATAGCCACTGGTTCAGAGTTCCAGCAATATTAATGGAGCACTGATGATATTCTGGGCACAATGGTCAAGCATGGGGATACACAGGTGAATGGAACAAAGATTTTATCTTTAGAAGATTTTTGTGTATGGAACAGACCCAAACAATAATTCAAACTAATCGTGACATTGCATGATGAAGTTTTTTTTTTTTATCATATTCCTTCTTACAGGTACCAAAATTTCATATCAACAATTAGTTCTGGGTTGCAAAAAAGGATTTACTATTTGCACTTGTCTGTAAGGCTTTGTTACAAATTTAACAAGTGTTCCTGCATGATGAAGTTTTACACCAGAGAATAGAGGGCCAGAAAACCTGAGTGACCTCTGTATGTATTGTTTTGTTTTTTTGTCTTAATCCTTGTCTGGGAAGTTGTTACTGGTGAAAGTCAGTAAACACACATTTAGAAGGTCATATTAACATTAGCAATCCTCTGATGCTTTTTTGAATTTTTGTGCATGTCAGAACAACTTTTCTCTTCCTAAAGCCTTGACCATGTCATTCCCACAACCCACATCGCATCTTTCATTTTACCAAAGTGACTCATATCTCACCTAGTCTTCAACTTGCTGGCCGCATGTTTTCAGCTCTCCTTTCCTTCAAGAAAAAGTTATTTTGTCCTTCCAAGGCCAATTTTTCCTTTTACCCCACCACTGAACAAACATTCAATCGAACACCAAATATCTTGAAATGCCAAATGAGAAAGACATTTACTTACCATGTCTAGCCATGACCGGGCATAAATTTTCTTTGGCTTCAATTCCTTTTTTTTTTTTTTTTTTGGTATTGATTTATTTTCTTTCTTTTTTGCCAGCTTCTTCTCCACAGCTTTAAGGATGCTCAATCTCTCCTTTTCTCATGAATACCCTTTCATTGTTCTTTGTATTCCCTGGAGTTCTATGGCATCCCCTCTCGGACCCCTCCCCCTTAATGTTGTTTGGGATCCAGCAACTTCTTTTGTCTCCATTCTCGCAGCCTTTGCCTTGCTTTGCTGTGCCTCAGCGCTTCTTGCCTGAATTGCTGGCCTTTCCTTCCACATGGTCTTCTACAAGTGATCATATTGTCATCTGGTTAGAAGCCTTCTGTAGTTGCTGATCACAGAATTTGTCACCATAGACTCACTTTCAGACCCTCCTCCAGCATGACTCGAACTCTTAGTGTATGTGCTCCACTTTCCTCTTCAATTGAGTTGGGCACTACTTCCTCTACCTGGACATGCGCCCTCCTTTCTCATCTCTATACTCTTCACTCATTCTCATAATTCATCTGTTTTTTCTTCAACAATTAAACATCCCGGTTCTTTACTTTCTGATATGCCTACCTTTAGCTAAGGTCTTGAAATGCAGGAAATTCAGGCTTCTTGGCAGGATCATGGAGGCAATAATTGGAGTGAGGAAAGATTTCAGTGCCCTTCATAGCTAATGTTGTACATCCATTCATGTTATGTCTTTTCTGAAAAGGTCTGAAATCTAAGGAATTTTCTTGCAGCAGGGTTTCTTTGAGTTTATAGTACCTGGTTTTACTAAGGTTAGGATATTTACCTGGTTTTAAATTAGCTATTAAAGTTCCCTGGGTTGCATTGGTTCTTTGGTTGCATTTTTAGATGATGAGTTGAAGAACAATTTCTCTGGGGCCTTCCTAAACTCACATGGAAATCATTTTCTTGTCTAGTGATTTTTTATGTGACAAAAGTTCTGTGAACTTGTATTGCATCTGCTCCCTGGTGCAATGTTACCTTGCTATCCAGGGAGCTCCTCTAAACATCCATTTATGAGCATAAGGATGGTAAATCGATTGTGGAGAATTCCCTTTATACATATAGAGGAAATGCTTTCTAATAATATATTCCTGCTAAGTCTAACACTGCCAAGAATATGAAGCACCAAATCCCTGGCCTGTGGAAATGTATAATTATGTATAAAACTGGATTTCTCTTTTTCTTTCTTCTTCCCCCCCCCTTTTGTTTTTTTGTGAGTCAAGACACAGGGCTTGGTCCCCATCACCTATAGGTAATTAGTGGGGATTTCAGGATTTTCAGGACCATCCTTTTAGACACTGGTCTCTGTTATGCAAAACAAATAAGGGGTTTGGGGCCTGCTAACAACCCCCTGCTGACCTCAGTGAAATATCAGTAGTATTCATAGCAGCTCTGCTTTGATTAAAAATTAATAGTGATGTGGGCACTGGGAATTAATTATGAGCTGTGAAATTTATGTCTGATGTGTTTAAGAAAAAAACGAAAACTATGACTACTCAAAATAGGCTATTTTCAATGCATTTTGCATGTTCCCTTCATGCAAAAATTTTTAATTGATTTCAATAGCTTTCTTTTGCTGTTTATATTAAAGAACTCACATCACTAACTGCTTGTTTTGCTTTTCTATGATTAAAAGAAAGAAGATTCAAATAGTATTTCTTTCCAAGTAATTCTTTCTAATAAAACTGGTAATGTATTCTTAATTTCGCTAGTAATTTGGGTACAAGAATGTTTATATCTTACTGAGGGCTTAAGACAATGGAAATGAAATCAGAAAAGATTTGTTTGCTGCTCTTGATAATGTGTTTAATATTTATTTCTCTTAATTATTTGAATTACATGAAATATGTTTTACATGAAATATTTCAGGATGAAGGAACAGATGCTTCGGAAGATAGAAAACAATTCTTTTACCTTGGGAATTTTTTCTTCCATTTTTCATAATTTGGTATTTGGTGCTTTTCCAAGGTATTGTGGATGCTTAATGAGGTCTGGTAAGGAAGAGATGACAGCCTTATAAAAGGGCCTAATTTTTACAAATGACTTATTTCAGAATTTGCCTTCAAGGTTTTACTACCCTATGTTTTAAAAGAAAAATTTCAACTAATATACATATGCCTTAAAATATCTGAAAGGCACTTTTTTTTCCTTTCCTTCCTGTCTTTCCCTTTCTTCTTCCTTCTTTCTCATTAGTTTATTTATTCAATCATTTATTGATTAGGTGTTCATTGCACTTGGTTTTCTGTAGGAGATGTAGAGAAAACAGACTCTGGTCTTCTGACATAATCCTTTTAACAATCCTATGAATTAAGGTTATTGGTGTTATGTCCACTTGAGATTCCTTGCCCAAAGTCAGAAAACTAATAAATGATGTTGGGGTCTTTTTTTGGTCTTTGCTTCCCCCTCTCTCTGTGTCAGAGATAGATATGAACTCATATAATGTTGATTGCTGAGATCATTACTCTATTACTTTTCTGTACTCATCAATGGAGATAAACAATGTGATAAACAGGAAGTATGATTTAAATCAACTTTGCTAAGGTTCAGTGGAGTCCATGGGTGATGATACTTTCAGAAAATTAATATGTCTCATGTATAGAGTGTTTTATATCAAGGAAATATTTCTACCTCCAATTCCTACAGCTGTCCAACAAGTGCTGCTCATCTACAAATAGAAAACTGGCTTAGCTGAGCCAGCTTGTATTGATGAAAATCACTGTCAAGTAGAAGGTGAGGGATTTGAATGCAGATGTTTGATTTGGGTTCTTTAAGTACATGATATGAGATTATCACGTGATCACACCAAGGTCGGATGGAGTCATAGACAGTAATCTGGTTTGGCAGGAAGGAATCAAGCAGGCATTCTTTGACATATTCTCCCATTGAGAATTTAGCACATGCCAGGCTCTGTGCCAGCCACAGCAGTTGTGGACAGATAACTCCTCCTAACATTGAAATCAAAGCTGTTTTTAGCCTGCTACCTATGAGAATATTTATTATATCTCTTTTGACTATAAATAATGAATTCTTGAAAATGGCTGTATTCTTGGAAATGTGAAGTAGGAGATCAGTTTTTTTTTAATTGGAAGTTTTTTAATTTAAATTGAAAAAAAATCAGTGACTTTTAAAAAACAATAGCGTATGATAGATTAAGATAAATTTGCTAACATCATACCAAGTAAAGAATGTAAATAATTATTGTTAGGTTTTTAAAAAGAGGTAGTTGAGTAAGAACAGCACCATGCATGTGGTATTCAGGTAAGGGGTAGGTTTATTCATTGTTCCTGCTGGTACCAGGCCGTGTTGGCCCTCCACGCCGAGGGGAAAGGCCTGGGAAAGAGAGCTGGGAGAGCTGGGAAAGAGCTAGAAAAGAGCTAGAAAAGAGCCAGGTTTTTGTTTTTATTAAGTGCTTTTTTGAGAGGAAAGGGAAGGATAAAAGTGAATGTTTACTGAACTGCTGGTTTGTACTAATTATCACATTCTCTATGGAACAAAAGTCAGCTTTGATATGGAGTTGAGATTTCAAGGTTTAGGCTCCTCTTGAGGTAAAAAGTTGTTGAGTTGTTGATTGCATCTTATTCACAAAGATTAAAGGGGGTGGGGGGAGAGTGGGGGAGGCAGGGCTGGGGCGGGCCTGGGAGGTGATGGGAAGGGATGGGAAGGGGACACAAAGGAGGAGGCTACAATGCTTGATAAGAAATGTACTCATTACCTTGCTCATGTAATTGTAACCCCTCTGTACGGTATTTTCACAATAAAAAAATTGAAAAAAATGAGACAAAAAATAAAAATAACAAAAATAAGAGCCAATCTTTGCCAAGGATTCACCAGGCCTCATGTCTATGTATGTTTATAATTCACATGCAATGTAGTGTAATCTTCACAGCAGCCTAAAAGATAATCTTCTAATTCACTTTGACAGAGGAAGAGATGGAAACATAGAATATGCCTAACATCAAAGGAGAAGAATGAGGATTTGAACCTAGCTAGGTTATTTAGACACTACTAATTTGTCCAAATAAATATAGTATAGCACCCATTCTGCTTAATTCAACAGATAATTATGCTCCAAGCTTCTAATGTAGCATAATTTTTCATTGCCACAAACCACTTCTTTAGCACCAACCACATGTGAGGATGTAGTAATACTAAGTAGCCAAGACAAAATGTCTGGCAAATGCTAAGGTAATGTTTATTATTCAAGGTTTTTCATTCAAGTCCCTACAATGTTGTATCTCCTCATAATCTTCCTGCAGAAAAGTAGAAGCTGGCTGCAGAATACCAATGAGTCATTTCTTTCTATTCTTCTATATATGACATAACTCAGGTCACAGAAGAGCTGATTTCATAAGCCTAAGTTTAGGTGAGATTCACTCAGAGTTTAGTTTTCACAGCTTTGTAAAAATCCATACAGGAGCTCCAGTGTTTCTTGCTTTAATTTTTTTTTTGCAAGATTATTTATACATGAGGACATAGGACACAGGAAGACAGGTCCATAAAATTCAGTGTTGTCATTGGTGATTGTGGAGCTGTCTTATCAGATACTGGTGAAGGAAAGGCCATTGTAGTATCCTACTGCCTGATCTGTTGTAGCAGGAGCTAGGGAAACACTCACCTGCAGCTTGCAGGCTTCTTCTTCTGGCTTTGATGGACTGTGCCTGTATGTCATTCTCCAGACCTGATCTCCAATGTTTCATTCAAATGGCCGTGGAACTCTGCTGCCTCTTCCTTCCATTATACAGCTAGCCCCAGGCAGTCTAGGGGAAAAAAAAGCCTATTCTGTTTCTCTGCAGCTGGAATATTTTACATGAGAAATAATCCAGCTGAAACTTTCTTCCGCAATTTGAATAAGAATGAACCAGATTATGGTTCAGTAGGATTCAGTCAAGAATGTGAATTTTTTTTGGGGGGGGGCTGGTCATGGGGCCTGAACTCCGGGCCTGGGCGCTGTCCCTCAGCTCTTCAGGTCAAGGCTAGCGCTCTACCACTTGAGCCATAGCACCACTTCCCGCTTTTTTCTTTTTGCTTATGTGGTGCTGAGGAATAGAACCCAGGGCCTCATGCATGCAAGGCAAGCGCTCTACCACTGAGCCACCTTCCTAGCCCCATACATGGGTACATTTCTTATCAAGCATTGTTGCCTCCTCCTTTGTTTTTCCCCTCCCATCCTTGCCCTCCCATCTCCACAACTACACTCCCCGCCCCCCCCCACACACCAAAATTATAAAGTTGTTTTTCTGACATAGCATCTTGTACATCTCATTGTTGCAATGGGTCCACCTGTATCCCTATTTAAACAATTTGTTTTTTCCCTTCCCCTCCTCCAAATTATACCAACATCAAATACAATGAAAACAGTGGGTAAACTGTGGAGGAAGAATGTACAAAGCAACAACAAAAAAAATCACATTATAAATATATTAGAAACAATAGCAAGAAAGAAAAAAACTTCTTGTGTCCTTATCTTGGGGCTCATTTCGCTTAACACCATCTTATATGACCTTTTCTGCTTGTCTCAGATATATACTAGTTATTACAAATAAGGAAAACCACGGGACCTATGTTTCTTTGGGCCTGGCTTACTTCACTTCTAAAAATTGTACTATGCTGATGGATTTTCAAATTTCTACTCATAATATTGTCAGATTCACTTTAGATGCCTTGTGCTTATATCACCAGAAGGATATAATTTATATTTCTTCACTCTTATTATTTGCTTCTGACCAGTATATACAGATCCTCTTAAACACTAATAAATAATATTTTTGCCAGATATTAATATTGAAGCATCAGTTTTCTTTTCTGTACAATGAACTATTTCTCAGCAATAAAAAGCAATGAGCTAGCTGTATGTGTAATATGAATGTATCTCAGGAAACATTTGAGCAGATGAAATGAAAAAAGCCAGACACAAGGATTACATGCAGTATAATTCCATCAAAACAAAACTCCAGAAAAATAAATCTAATTTTACAGTGATGGAACGCAGACCAGTGGTTGAGGGCAAGTGTGGGGTGAGGAAATTGATAGTGAAGGAGCACAGGAAACTTCACGGTGAAGGAACAGTTCTGGATCTTGGGTGTAATGGTAGTTACAGGCTATATTTATCAAAATTCATCAAATGGAATTATGAAAACGGATTCAGTTCATTGTATCTAAAATATATTTTGACAAAGTTGAGTAACACAAACACTGATCTAACAATTCTGCTTTTATAATGTCCAATTCTTTTGTCATAAATAATTATCTGATAATCACATAGATTTTTAGATTGTTAACATTTAAAATGTATTCTTTCATTATTTACTTTAACTGCTGCTCAAAGTGCTAAAATATCTTAGGTTATTGTTCTAGATACTGTAGTTTTTCTTTAACATGTATCTAGTTATGAAATAAAAAAATTTCCTTAGATGAAGTATAGTTTGTAATTCTAATGACTTCTTTCTTCACAAATTTCTAGAAAGTACCCAGGCATTATCTCATTAGATTTTGGTCTTTTTTAGCCTTTCATTTCCTCCTTTTGGAATTTCTATTTGATCTATGTTTGACTTTCTATTATTCCAGGTCTCTAATATTTCTTTAACATTATATATTGTTAATACTTTTTATCTATTTGTGTTATATACTTAGGCTAAATTTACTTCCTTAAGTCTAACTTCATTTCATTCATTAGTGTTTATTTCAACTAATAGGATTTTTACCACTGTAATTTTAACTTCATATTAACCAAACTTGTCTATTTGTTGTTTATACTGGTCAGTTCTTAACTTGTGACTTCTGTTTCTAGCTTTAGCTCTTTGCATTTTTTAAAATGTGTTTACTTCTAAATCTCTTTCTTTTTCCTCTATCATTCCAAGTTATCCTCTGCTATGTTCTCATTTGTGTCTACATCCTGTTTTCCTATGTGGTTTGAGATTTGCATCATAACTTCATTTGCAATGAGCTTTGTTTACCATGTGACTCTCATAAGGCTTGGTCCATGGAAATGGTTTTGGGTTTGTCTCTGCTAGGTCTCTAGGGATTTCATTGGTTCCAGCTCAATTTGTATGTTAAGCTTTTATGCAAAGTCATCTTTGCAGAGAAGGCCACAGCAATATCTTCTTTCCCAAAGAAGCTTTAGCAGTGTAATATTGCTACAACTCCATGAAGAGCTAGAGTTGATTTCTCTTTTTTCCTTGATAGAATATGACAGAAGTGATACTCTGTGACTTCCCAAACTGATCTCATGAACGTTTGAACTTTACCCTCACTACTGGGAATAATTCCCTTTGATGACCAGTCATTATGTTGGAAGCCTGGACACTCCGTTAACCATCAGATGGTGAATAAACCCACACTGCCTAATCACATAGGAGAAGCCAAATAGGGGAGTGCTATGAGCGACAGTTTCTTCCTTCTTTCAGCCTCTCTCAGCCCAGTGCTACTGAATGGAGAGGAGTGAATGACTCTTATTCCCAAATGAAGAGAAGAATCATCCAGCCAAGCTTGGCCTACATTCTTGACTAACATATCATCAGCAAAGAATTCAAATCCCCTATACAGTGTTGGAATTCTGTAGTTTATAGTCAAGTTTTTCCACTCAAGGTGTAGTTTTATTTCTTAGTTTAGTGGATGCAGAATTTCAAGTCTTCCTTTCAGGACCTATCCTTCCATATCAGATTAGTTTACTGCAGGGACTGGTAATTCATTCATCAACATGCCTTATGAGCCAGAGTAGAAATTCTTAGCCCTCTGGCACAACTTTCTCTGATTATCCAAAAGAAAAACAAATACTGATGTTCTCTCTCATGAAGCTTCTCTTCTCACAAATACACAATATTTTTCAAATTTTGGTGTTTTTATTTTTTTTGGTGGTACTGGTTATTAAACCCAGGACCTCATTTACACACTATATAAGAATTGTACCATTTGAGCCATACTTGTGTCTGTATCTTCTGATTTCTATGAAACCAGGGTTTTATTATGTACTTGGAAATCTTTTTCAACAAATGAAAATCTCACTTTTCCAGTGTTACTACACTTTATCCATTCCTCAGCCAAACGGAATCCCTTCTTCTTCCTCTACAGATCCCACTCCACATGCTGCTTCTATAATTTTGCTCACATTGTTCTCTTTAAAGAAACATTTCAGCTCTTCTGAGGTACAACTAGATCTGACATATCTTTCAGGCCCTTTTAAAATGATCCTTCTCTATAAAGCCCTTTTTGCTAGCATAAGCTATAATATTATTTTGACCTATAACTGTCATGACTTCTACCTTCCCACGCCTGTAAAACAAAGTAGTTTACGGCAGAAGATGACAAAATGACAGCTCACCAAAAAGACCTAGCTCACTGCCTGTTTGGGGAATACAATTTTATTGGAAAATAGTCACATTTATTTATTAATGCATTGTCTATTGCCACTTTCTCACTACAATGGCAGAAACCATTATTTGCAACAGAGACCATATGGCCTGTAAAACCTAAAATATTTACTATCTGTCACTTTACAGAGAAAAGTTTGCTGTTCCTGTTTTAGAGCACAAGAACTGAACTTTGTATTATGTCTTAACATTTACCAGCTGTATGAACCACAGTCTGCAATGAAGACCAAGTGATAGAATACAAATGGATTATTTTAAAGCTTTTAAAGCTTGAATATGGACTATTACCATTGCTGTTCTTTTTGCCCTAACTTAAAGTACATCTTGTTTGCTTTGTACTTAATAAATCAAATGCATAAAGAAATGAATGCAAATTAGAAACTCTGTGGCCAACCATTCGATATTACTGCATGCTTTTTATAATCCTGAACAGTTATGTGTATGCAAGTTAGGTACTATAGATATAAGCTTCATTAACTAAATACCTAGATTAAATTTGAGAAGCAGCAAAAAATTCCCTTTTGAAAGCTTGCCATGGAACACTGGGATTGTAGAATAGACAAAGGTTGGTGTGTACCAGAACATATTCTATGGTTTGTGTGTACCAGAACATCTTCAATGTCCTTCTGGAGACCTAAGATTTAGAAAGTAAAGAAGTTGACACTGTCATTTCCATCATGAAATGATCTCTCAGTTTTTTATGTTTTGGCAGAACAAGATTTGGAAAAAAATGGAAGTTCAAAGATTTATCAGTTCAAAGTTTATCAATATGCATAAAATCAATGAAAGGCCACTGCAAAACGCAAAGAAACAAAAGTGGCAGACTTCACTGATGACTCAGAAATGGGGGTGAAGAGAGCCCTCCTTACTAGTCACATCCCCTGGCCAGGGAATTTTGAAAAGAAAGAAGTCATAACTCACCAGGAGATTGTGCTTTTTCAGACCTTCTGGTATGCTATTAAATATTCTTCTACTACACAAATCCCAGCAAGCTACAAATTGTTTTCTCTGTGTGTGCAGAGAAAATACTGGGTGGGAGGAGGGTGTGTCAGAGGCCTGGAGTTCTGCAAAGCATCAGGGCCTCTTTAATTAGAGAGAAGCTGTTAGGGAAAATGGACAATGTTCCCTTTGTTAGGGCAACACAGTGGTTTCCAAAATCATACTTCTGTTAAAACTTGAAATATTTGCACACTGCCATGATACAAAAAGTACAGGTTAGATGATATGTAAGTATATAGACTGGAGATGGTTGATTTAAAAATACAAGAAATAATGATACAGTGCTTTTGAAAACCCAGAGATGCACTGAGTATTGTAAAAGTTTTCTCTAACTGAAATTTGCTGCTAAATGCATTATATGTGCTTGAATGGAATTGTAACACACAGGTACTCTCACTATGAGAATGGAATAGAAACTATTCTCATCTTGACAATAGAAGTACATTTTATGACAATAGATTCTAAGCTATTTTTTCTTTTTTTTTCCTTAGACATCTTCAATTCTAAGAACATTCATTCAACAGTAAGTGGATGGAAATTGTGGAAATGTTTCAATATCTAGAAATTTCACTAACTTGGACAAGAATTTTAATAAAGATTGCTGTCTCTGTAGCTTAGTGGTTAAAAATTGTACCATTTAAGGAACTGTATTATCTATAGGTCTGTTCTAGCTACTCAACTGTATACAAATATGTTCTGTTTTGGTTGGTTTATATATCATTTATTTGGTTGAGATAGGATCCAACTATGTACTTCAGGCTGGCTTTGAACATGTGATTTTCTTGATGCCTGAGTACTAGGATGACAGATGTGTCCTGTCACATCTGGTGTGTGTGTGTGTGTGTGTGTGTGTGTGTGTGTGTGTGTGTGTGTGTGTGTGTGTGTGTGTGTGTCTTAATATACTATAATAATTTTAGTGCTTCAGACCTTTATAAGTCACAATCAGACCTGATTGCATCTCTTAGATTATACTAGGCACTACTGAAGCAAAGAAAGAAAAGACACAACTCTTCCTCACAAGAAGCCTACAAAGGTATGAGAAAAACACACTGAAAACAGGAATCTCTTTAAATGTAACTGAGCCATAGTTGTGTTTGATGAGTTGTTTGGCTTTGACAGTGTTGTTAACTCTGTAAATTTAGCAATTTTACAAAATTACTAGATTCCTATCTATTAGGAATAATTTGCAGTTGCTGATTGCATATCCTGAGAGAGATGACCCGCTACACTATAAACATATGATCACTGTGCTGCTCTTGGAGCTGAAGTTTGTTTGGCTATAGCCTAATAAATGACAATAATCTACTTGGAACCTTCAAATAATTGGGTTTTCCTTTTTTTTAAGTTTTGCTTAGTTAAAAAATAAAAGAAGAAGATGAAGAAAAAGAAGGAATGCTAATGGACTCATGCTTATACTCAGCTGCGATCTTCCTGATCTCTGACTTCTGGATAGCTAGGATGACAAGCATGAGCTGCCACATCTGGCTAGGCATACCTGTTCTGAAGTGCAGAGTTGAAAGAAAGCTTTGTAAGTCTCCAGGAATGAATATTTCATTTGACAGTATGTCATTGCTTTCATTCAAGTTAACCTTGGCCCGACACTCATTTATAATTTCTAATCCATGAAGAAGACACTAGAGATGCCCCTAAAGAACACTAGTGGGCCAATTGTTTGGCTGGGTGTGTGAAGTCCCTGGCACTGTGTACCCTGCGGAAATGCCATCTCAAATGCATCATTTTGCTAAGTGTCCCTGCTCAATGCCAACATTGATCTGTCTTCTGAATTGGCACACTTCTAGGTATTACCCTTCAGCTGACCCCACTGCACACCATGCATTACATGTTGAGTGATGTCACTCTCATTCTGACTGCACACAAGAAACACTTGAACAGAGGAAGTTTTCCACAGAAGGGAAATGGAGAGGGCTTATTTTCTGTCTCTCATCAGTGGCTTGATGCCAGACACACATTTTGTGGCTTAGTGCACTAAACTCACAGATATACATGGACACTGCAGCAAGAGTGTAGCAAATTCATGTGGAATGTGGAGCCAGAGAGAGACTGGAAAATCAGGTTATGTGTAACAAAAGAGCTCTAATTTGATGCAAGAAAAACTTCAGATCTCACAAAGTAGATTTTGGAGTGAGTAGAAATAGGAGGGTTCCTAAAGAAGATACATCATTCTTTGTCGAGTTTGAAGATTCGCTTCATTCTGCCTTTGCCTAAAAACAGAGGGCTAATCCAAATGTCTACTTAAGACATTATTAGCACTCTGTAGCAGCCAGGTTTGTGTGCCTGTTTTATATCATTGTAAACTAGAAGGATTTGCTAATAAGGGGCCTGGCTTTATTTACTTTCTCTGATTTTCTCCTGGGCAGAGCAAAGAATTTCTAAGTGTGCTGAAAATAAGTAAGGCAGAAAAGAAAATGTAATTTAGAAGAAAACAAACCTTTTTGTGAAATATGAGTTCCTTGAATTTTTAAGACTATTTACTCATCAGTAATTCAATCTCCATTCTCTACAAAATTAAAAGAATATTTTTGTAATCCTCACCAAGAAGAAAATCAGCTGTGTATGCTTAATAGAAGAAAATAAAGGACACTGTTGAAGTCAGTGGGTAAATACCTCATTTTTAAGACTAGAGAGCTTTAATGAAATATGATGTCTGGAGCTGAAGGAGGAATAACAAGAATTGAATGGGGGAATCATCTAGCATCCATCTTTTTATTAAAAATTAATATTGCATATCCATGTTCATTGCTGCACTATTTATAATAGCCTAGTAAAGAAAATATCCTACATGTTCTACAATGTATGAGTGGGTCAAGAAAATGTGATACACACACACACACACACACACACACACACACACACACACTGGAATTTTACTCATCTATTGCAAATAATACTGTATCCTTTGCCGGGAAATGGATGGACCTAGAAAAAAATGTGTTAAGTAAAGTAAGTCAGGCTCAGAGAGACAAATGGCACATATTTTCTCTCATGTGGAAGTTTGATCTAAAACACAAACATATATGGACACACACAAACAAGTTAACTAAGGGATGTATACTCTGGAGAGGAGTCTAGTGGTACAACTTCTCTGAACCCTAATGAACTCTTTAGCAAAAAGAAGAGGAGGAAGCTGAAACATATTTTGTTGTGATGATGGACAGAAAGGAGGGGGGCTCATGAGTGGAGGGAGAAAGGATGGGTAAATACAATCATTAATGTAAACGTGGAACTATGGAACTAGATGGTATGGATGGGATTGGTGAAGATCAGGGAGAATGATGAAAGAGGTGACATTGATCAAGACACATTGTACTCATGAAACCCTTTGTACAACTACTTAAAATTGAGGGGGAAAAAAACCACACAATCTAAAAGAGACTTACACCTTTATAAGATTTGAAGTCTCGGCTGAGTATGTGGCTTAGTGGTAGAGTGCTTGACTAGAATGCATGAAGCTCTGGATTTGATTCCTCAGCATCACATAAACAGAAAAGGCCAGAAGTAGCGCTGTGGCCTGAGTGGTAGGAGTGCTAGCCTTGCACAAAAAGAAGCTCAGGGATAGTGCCCAGGCCCTGAAGTCAAGCCCCAGAACTGGCAAAAAAAAAAAAAAAAAAAGAAACAGAGAGAGAAAGACAGACAGACAGACAGAAAGAAAGAAAGAAAGAAAGAAAGAAAGAAAGAAAGAAAGAAAGAAAGAAAGAAAGAAAGAAAGAAAGAAAGAGAGAGAGAGAAAGAGAAAGAGAGAGGAAGAGAGAGAGGAAGAGAGAGAGGAAGAGAGAGAGGAAGAAAGAAAGAGGAAGGAGGGAGGGAAGGAAGGAAGGAAGGAAGGAAGGAAGGAAGGAAAGGAAGGAAGGAAGGAAGAAAAGAAAGAAAGAAAGAAAGAAAGAAAGAAAGAAAGAAAGAAAGAAAGAAAGAAAGAAAGAAAGAAAGAAAGAATAGATTTGAAGCCTCTAAGCTCAGGGCTTTTTCTGAAACATAGCCACCACAATGGTTGGCCTTCTTCAAGTTTGTAGGAACTGGAGGCAAGAGTATGGGTATAAATCCTGATACTTTACCTCTGAATAATTGCTATAGTAAGTAGTCCTATGACTAAAATAATAAATAAGTCTACATCTCTGGCCTGGGGAAAAGGTTTTGTGTGTTTAGCCAACGTGATAATAATATGTAGGTAATTTCTTAGTATATATAGGATAAAACTTCAGCCTCTTCAAAAATCTCTACTGCTTTGAGGATTTGCATTTTATTCAGCCAAATGCTAGCTACCTTAGTACTTTCTCAAGGTCAAATATTTAATTGTTTTGTTAAATTTAAACCAGAGATAGTAAAGGATGTAAAAGAAGTAAGAGGTAAAATGGAGTGGTAACAGCATCAAATCACACAAAAGAGAAAGGTTTTTGGCACTAAACATTTTTATATTCTAGGCAAATGTATATTTTTTAAAACTGTAGATTCATCTAGTGGCCATGTTAATAAACATACTTTTCTTGAAAATACAGAGAAACTAGTGTATAGTGAGAGAGGTTCATTATTTTTCACTTACTTCTGGCAAAATATTATTAAAATTTGCAATGGAAAAAATGTGAATAACTTTAAAATGTTAATGAGAGAAGAAAAAGATGAACATTTTTCTATTGTTCAGATCATATAGTGCTTGTTGTAATTATTATTAAATTGACCACTTAGAAGGGAAAAGTAATTTTATAATGTACCATTTTTAGTATGTAACTTCTTACTTTTTCTTAATTATAAAGGTGTCAAGAAAAACTGCAGATTCAGTTAACGGCTTGATGCTTTTGGAAATCTAGATCCTTTCATCTTTTAGATAAAACCGTTATTTCTAAGATTCCATCCATTTAATCTTAATGAAAATAAAGATGAAGTAGAGCAAACTATCAAAATTACAGTATAAGAAAGCAAGTTTTTTAACTGCAATAAATATCATGAAAGCGCCATGCACTATTACTACTTTAAAATACTGTGCAATGCTTTCTTAAATCAAGATAAAATTAAGGCATCCACTACTTAGAAGAAAAGCCTCACTGATTTCTCAATCAGCTGATGACACCCACAGGGGTAATTACAGGCTACTCTTGTCATTAAACATGAACTGAAAAATCCATTTCAATCAAGTAATCATTCTGCTGATTAAAAAATGAAAAAGACAAAGATAATCCAATAATGCCCCATAGAGAATTGTTTGATGATCTGACAATAGTATATGTGATGAAGGAATTCATATACAGCCAGAATTCTCTACTTAGAAGTCTTTGAGTGGTATCCAGGAGGATGGGACAATCTGCTTTCAATTTTAGAAATTTATGGTTGTTAACAGCTTGTCACCTGGTATTCTTTGTTATCTATTGAGAGTCAAATGAGTCATCTCAAATTAATCAGCATTTGCTAAACATATGAGGAACTGTCTTTACTTGCTAGGGGCACAGAGAGGTGAAGAATGCAAAGAAAAAAAAAGAAAAGACAGTAAGTCAGAAGTAAAGTTAAAAATGAAAGGCCAAAGAATGAGAGCAAAAGCAGTGGGTGACATTGGGTCTTCAGATGATTTTGTATATGTGAAGATCCAAGAATGGATTATACATTTTTAAATGGTTGAGAAGAAGACCAAAGGAGTGAATTTTATAACATTAGAATACACAGATTTAATATATATAAATTTCCTCTTCTTGGACCCCAGCCATTGTTTTTGTCTGTGGTTGCTTTCTTATTGTAATGACAGTGTCCAACAGTTGTGACAGAGACCAAATGACTTACAAAGTCTAATATTTACTTTCTGACTCTTTACTGAAAATGTCTGCCAATCCCTGATATAAGAGAATAATGGGCAATAATGGTGCAAAGGAATGTTGGCAGGCCTAGAAATATACCAGGCTATGGAGATAAAGAGATGTCATTGAATGTTTCCAATATAGAAGGAAGCCAATTTACAAAAATGATACTGATGTTTGGGGACTTTTCTGAGAGGGCACTTAGGTGACTCCTCCTTTGATCTTTGTGCTTCTTTGGATTGTGTGTTCTTCTGCCTTTCCTACAACAGCTCAGATATGAAAGTGAGGATTGTAGGTGATACTCTGGAAGTGGGCTGGCTTGGACACAAAGAATTATCCAGAGAGTTTGTGACATCCAGGGCATTTGAGGAAAAGTGAATTGGGCAAAACATACTGCATTCAACACAGTCCTGCTCCTTTGGTTCTTGCTATCAGATTCCTTATGGGTGCTTTTCAAATACTTTGTTTCTATTCTAATACTTTCAGGAAAGCATGTAAGAGGAGGCCTCATCAGGAGGAGAAATCTAAGACTCCTGTAGAGAAACACACATGGGAAGAACCTCATAATAAGAAGAAAATAAACTCTGGGAAACATGGTTTAGAAATATCAGACTCAATTAATTATGGAGCCTTCAGTGGCCTTGGAGAAATCCAATACAAACCAAATTCAAACTACATGCCAGTGCTTCTGGCCATATTTACTTTCAATTGATTATGGTTTAAAAAGAATCTTTGGGGGAATTCTTGAGGAAAAAATATCTGGCTAAAACCTACATTCTTAAAGAACATTAATTTTAGAGTTTTCCCCCTTTTAATGAAAACCAGATTTCTTATTTTTTCCTTTATTGGTTGGTTCTTTTGAATTTTGTTGTAGTTATGTTGTTTATTTAGGAATTTCCAATAGGAAGGGTAGAGTGGAGATGATGGTGTAAATGGAGAATGTTATGAATTACAAAACACTGTATATAATATTTTGAAAGTGAATTTTAAGTCATGTACAAGTTGTTTTGGACATCAACTCAGTTAACTATGAGGATAGTGAGGAATCATGGTGAATTCTGGATCAAGCTATGTAGAGGCTTGATATAGCCAAAAGCTCAAGTGTTGTTGGGAATGCAGTTGAGTGACATTGCAAATGACCTTCTTTCCAAAATTAAGGAATGGAGCTCAACCTTTTATGTCAGTATATTCTCGTAATAAAGGCATAGCCACAGAGGTCCTTGTACCAGATGTAGGTATAGACACACATACAGAAGTGGACAGATGGATACCTGCCTCAGAATATTAAAGGGCTTCTAGATCTAAATTGTGACAGCACATGGTTTCTAGGGGAAAAAATATTTCTTATTGTGACCTAGAATACTAAAATGTGACATTCCACTATCATTTTCTAATGGATCTTCCATTCACAAGTCTCCCATGGAAACATAATTTTTATAGTGGATGTCAAGAAGCATGACACCAGGAATTTATTTAAAATCTTTAGTCAGAAAAACTTAAGATTCAATTAAAACCTTAATAAATGACTATTCAATTCATATGTGTAGGATGAAATTGGAGAGGTTATAAGAACTGTATTTTTTTTTAAATTTAATTTTATTTTATTTGTGAACATACTGTACAGAGGAGTTACAATTACATGGGCAGGATAATGCGTACATTTCTTACCAAGCATTGCAGCCTCCTCCTTTGTTTACCCTTCACATCCCTTCCCAGCCTCCCCCTCCCCCCCATCCCAATCCTATTCCTTCCCCCCCCCCACACCGACGTTGTAAAGCTCGTTTTGGACATGACAACTTGTACTTCTCATTGTTGCAACAGGTCCACCTGTATCCTTATAGAACTGGTTTTTCCCCATCTCCTCCACAAGTTATACTGACATCAAATATAGTGAAAGCAGGGGTTATACTGTGGGGGAGGGACATACAAAGCAACAAAGAGATAATCTTATAAATGCATTAGAAACACATGCATGAAAGAAAAAAACATTAAAATACACATCTAAGGGTTCATTTTCCTGACATCACGTTATCTGACCTTTTCCGCTTGACTCATACATATACTAGATATTACAAATAAGGGAAACCATGGGACCTATGTTTCTTTGGGCCTGGCTTACTTCACTTAATATAATTTTTTCCAAGTTTTTCCATTTCCTAACAAATGGGGAAATGTCATTCTTTCTGATGGAGGCATAGAATTCCATTGTGTATATATACCACCTTTTCTTGATCCATTCATCTACTGAGGGGCATCTGGGTTGGTTCCATATCTTAGCTATGGTAAATAATGCTGCAATAAACATAGTCGTGCTGGTAGCTTTAGTGTGGTCTTGTTTGTAAACATTTGGGTAAATGCCCAAAAGTGGGATTGCTGGGTCATAGGGGAGTTCTATGTGAAGTCTTTTGAGGAACCTCCATACTGCTTTCCAAAGTGGTTGAACAAGTTTACATTCCCACCAACAATGAAGTAAGGTTCCTTTCTGTCCACATCCCCTCCAGCATCTGTTGTTGTTAGAGTTCTTGATTTTTGCTGATAAGAACTGTATTTCGATTCTATTTCTATCAGAAAACTGCATAACTCTGAAAATTACTTGGTAATGAGGTTGTCTACAATGAAACAAAAATCAATTTTTTAAATTAAAATTATTGTTATTATAAAGGTAATGTACAGAGGGGTTACAGTTACATAAGTTAGGTCAATGTCACCCTTTCCCTCGCTCTCTCCCAGTTTTTTCCTTCTGTCCCCACCCACAAGTTGTATAGCTCATTTTCAACATAGTGTCTATTGAGTACCACTGTGCCCACTTTATCTTTCCAAAGACAAATAAACAGACAAACAAGACAAAAAGAAAAGAAAAAACAGTAATGAAGAAAATAATCTCTCTTGTTTCTATTTCCTGGACTTTAGTTTATATGATCAGATGCATATAGGAATTACACCTTTGTGTCCCTCTCCTAAGAACATCCTTCCCTGTCCTCACTATGTGTGAATGCCTAGAGTCTTGTACATTACTTGTCATAACTCATGAAGTCTCAGAGTTAAGTTATATTGAGGTTTTATTGGTAACAGTCCTGATGAACAAGTAAGATGGACCAAGTGAAGCCATCAAGAGCCCTGACATAGTGTGACAGAACCATGAAGGAAAGCCAGGGCAGCTAAGAAGGCCAAGTCTGTGGCAAGCCCCTTCCCATAAGTAAGAGAAAGCAGTGATAGTCTTGCTTGGTTGTCACCAAGAGCAGAAGGTGGGCAGAGGTTGGTTGTGTGGAAGATGAAGATGGGATATGAAGTATCATTATAGTATTAATCTGGGGGCTGAAAAGATACAAGGTTAAGTTTGTTGTGTACATTCAGATAGAGAATGTCTTTTACTCAAATGTATCAGAATCCTGGGTTTTCTTATGACTAGATACAAAACACAGGCTAGAAGGGTGCCACATGGTAGATACTGGGTTCCTGATATATGGGCAAGCTGAATATAACAGTGTAGATGGCCGGTTCTATAGCTCAACTCCTATTCCTCTGTTTACCAATCATAGAGATTAGAGGATCAAATGGGATGTCAGCTGAAAAATACTTTATTATTGTATTTTGGAAACAAAGACTTTTGGCTTTAAATGGCATAATTTGACTTAGAAAATTATTACACACCTATAGTTAGACTAAGCTATTTCTGAAGTTTGGCCAGGTTTTAAACAAAAATATGCTGGACACATTCTCTTCCCCCCACTTCCATCTTCCTCCAAACTTGGCTGTACCTTTATCCCCTGATAGATTCAGAACTTGTTTTATGTTTTTTCCTTTTTTTTTCTTTTCTATTTCCAAAAGGTTTTGGAATTGCTTCTCTTAAAGAGTGATGGCTAATACTATTTTGTCAGATTTCTAGTCCCGATTTATTCTAGAATTCATTGAGTTTGTAGTTAGTTATAAATGTGCCTGTTACTAACTATATTTGAGGATAACTTGTGGGTTTTAATTTAAAAAGTTACGTTTTGGGGAATGTGAACATGGGTGGGTGGGAGTTGAAGAAAACATGTTGAAGTGGGAAGAGGGGGAAAGCTAGAAGGGGAAATTGGAGAGGAGAGGATGCTGAGAGATGCTGAGGATCATAAACATCACACACACACACACACACACACACACACACACACACACACATGTATGTGAGGACAGCAGAAGGAAAACCATCCAGAGAGGAGGAGGAGGAGGAGGACTATGGAGGAGGTGAATTTGTTCCAAATGCACCGTGTGCACACATGGGCATATCACAATGAACCCTACCCCCTTACAAATGTATGCTAATTCAGAAATACAAATAGTTTAAAAAAGTTGATGATGGAGCTTAGAAAACATCATGGAACACCCAAGCCACCAAATGCCAAATGTCTGCCCCGTCAACACTCATCCTCTGGAGATATTCAAGATGGATAGCAAGCTACCAATGAATCTTTTCCCAGAAGATAGCTCTGGTGGAAGGTTTACTTTAGATATTCATTAAAAGTGCACAGAAGTGCCAGGAATGGAGGTTTATGCACTAATGAAAATTACCTCATGTAACGCTGATGAGGACAGATACTATTATAGTTATGTAATATAAATTAAAGAGAGGTACAAGGAAGAGACAATGATGTACTCTGCCCACTCTTGCTCCCATTTCTTTGAAGCTTTGCTTCCTTTTTGGTTAAATATCATGGTCTGTTAGCATGCATCTCTTTATCTTTTCCACTTAACTGTGATCTTTCCATGATGTACAAAGACCATGCGGTGAATCTCCTAGTCCTGACAGATCCTATAGTATTTCAGAGATTTTTTCCTCCATTCAGCCACAGTTTATAAAAGATTCATTCCTCCACTTAGTAGTAACTCAACAAAAGCTTGCTGAATCAATATAGGAAAGAATGAAACAAGTAAATTTTCCTGGCCTGCAAAGGACCGTGAGCTAAAGCAGTAAAGTATACCGTCCTGATGAAGGCGTTCCTTCAAATACTGTGATTGAATCTAGGTGAGCAAACTAGCTTGGGCTTCCAGTAAGGCTAATTTCTCTGGGGTAGACCTTTTGGGGCGGCTTTGCAGGCTTCTTTGACAGACCAAGAGGTCCACACATGTATGCCTACCAACAGCAAGCTCTTTGCCCGGCCACCTGCCTTTTAGGTACAGCTGCCACACCGCGCTTGGTTTGAGAGATGGAGTTCGGGTCGGAGGACCCAGCAAGGAGCTTTCTGGATTGCCAACTCGAAAATGTTCGATAAGCCCATCAGGCCGGGTTGTGCGGAGTGCTCCCCGGGGCCGGGGGTCAGGGGGCCGGGGAGCATGTGCGGAACCTCGCCAGCTACTTTCCAAGAACCTGCTGCGGGACACGCCAAACCCAGCCAACTTTTTAAACTGGGAAGTGCCTTCTAGGCGTGCTCTGATGTGTGAAAGCACACTGAGCAACTACCGCTCTCCCTCTCGGGCGGGACCCGGATCACCGCCGGATGCATAGTATTTTGCATACGTCGAACTACAGAACACTGAACAGGAAAAGAAGTAGCAGCAGCTGGAGAACTAGAGGCTGCGGCGGGCGCCGGCGCCAGCCACAGCACGTGACGCAGGGGGCGGAGCCTGTCGGGCCGCCGGCCAGTGAGTAGGGCCGGGGGCGGGGCCACGGCGCGCGGGGGGCGGGGCCTGTGGCCGCGCAGCTCGCGCCGCGGTCCCCTTCTTTGGGTCTGCGGGAATGTGGGCTGGGGCGGTCCAGCCGCGGTGCCAGTCTCCAGCCTGCCGCCGGGTCTGCCCGTGATCCAGGCGCGCCCGCCGCTCGGTGGCCGGAGCGCCGGCGGAGCGCCATGGCCTGCATCCTGAAGGTAACGAGTCGGATCTGTGGCTCGGACGCGTGGTTGACCAGCCCCTTGGCTGCTTAGAGGCACCGAGTCAGCCGCGGTCCCACCGCATCCTCATCTCAGTTGTGTTTTGCTGGCAGTGATTTTCTTTTTGTTCCTTTGGCAAATGCATATGGAGGGAGATTCTGAAGCATGCAGCTGGCACTGCTCCTTTTCCCACCATTCCTGCCTGCTCGCGCCTGCACCGGAGGAGCTGCAGAGTGACGGCTCCCGGGGAGCCGAGCGGGGCTGTGTGCCTAATAATGGTGATTGCAGGGCGAGCAGCGGGGCTCCCGCCAGACCCGCGGCTCCGCGCAGCCTGAGGCCTTTCAGTGGCCTGGGGCAGAGCAGAAGCCACCGGGCAGAGGTTGTTAGCGAGGAGGGAGGTAGCGCTGCGAAGGGGGTTGGTGGTGGAGAGTGAGAGTTCTACTGGGCGTTTGATTATGTCAAGACCAAAAACTTCTGGGTTTACAGGTAGTCCCTTAGGAATGAGTTTCCTAGGAGATCTGCTAGGTTTATTGGACATCAGCTATACTTGGGAAAAGTTCATAGGAAGGTGTATTAAGTAGGACAGAACCTTAGATCTACACTTAGCAAAAGCCAATCACCCCCCCGCCCTCCCTTTTTTAAAGTTTTCTCCAAATCTAGTTTCTTGGCCTGCTCTTGAGTATCTCTCTGGGTTCACAGCCTTGTGGCTTCAGGTGTGAAGAGTTTGTGTAAGAGTCTCTTCCTTGAGAACCACTTTACATCACACCAGTAACATACACTTTTCACCCTGGTTTTTGTTTTTCCTGCACTACCCTTCTACAAGTCCTAACCTGATTGCATGAATAAAAATCATTCACAGCATGGTTTCCTGGGTCTTGACTGGAGAATGCAAAGGCCTGTTTATTCTCAGCTTGGAGGAAGCTGTGAGTGACAAACAAAAATATTAGAAAACATTTTTAAAAACATGTCTGTGTATGTTATTGTAAAAGAGTATTTGCTTCTCAGTAGGAGCCATCTACCATGGTTTCCGTTACCTGAATCATCTTCCAACATGGCTTGGTGTTATTGATGCAAATAAGAAATCAATCTCATAGAATATGGTTTCCTTTCTTAGGAGTAAAGATCAGACATTACCTGTGATTTCCTGAGCTTCCGCTGTTTATTTGAGAACAATTTCCAGGACATAACAAATGGTGGCAAAATCACAAGGAAATAATACGTTGGTATTACAATTTTGGTATTTTTAACCTCAAGACTTTTAGCACAAGGAAATCTTAATGAGCCATTTTTACTATTATATAGTTATTGGCTCTCAGGGAAATTGAGGAACATGACATTTACTGTTGGCTGTCTTCCCTTTTAGTTTTCCTTCACTCTGCACATGTTCCAAGCATCATTTTTATGGAAGAGGCACTGCTGAAGACTGAACCCAAGGCCTCACATATACTCAACACATATTCTGCTACTGACCTACATCTCTGACCCCCTCCAAACATCTTTAATCCACACTCCAAGTTATACATGAGTCTGCTCTGATCTTGCAAGTACAGCACCTCACATTGACCTCAGACATTTGGGGGCACAGCTGCCTGAGACTTTGGGATGTAGACAGACTGCAAAGGGCAAGGACTTTGTATGCAGAGACTTTAAAGTGTACATGCTGGCACTGCCCCTTGTTACTTACATAAATTTGGACAAGTTACTTAAATATCGGTGAATCTTAGTTTCCTCAAACGAATGCCATTTACTCCACAGGTTGCTGAACATATGTTAATATGTTCAGTTGTGATAAAGTAGGGTTTAATAAGTTTCTTCCCCCCCCTCCACATATAGTAACAATTATACGTTAGTTAATACCTACTAAAGGCCTGGTCTGTTTCATGTAATATAACTTTTATTCTTTTATAAAATCTTTAAAAGTAAGTATTATTGTTTTCAACTCCATTTTATAGATGAGGAAACTGAATGTCTTGAGTTTAATTGATATGCCTAGGGATATACAGGGTAAAGGATAGAGTGAACCTGCATTCAGGCCGAGGTCTGTCAACTTTTAAGCCATTCCCACGTCATCCTTGAAAGGCTACACATTATGCAGTGGGACGTATAAGTTGTAGTCCAAAGACTGAGGTTCAGTGCAAGCTTGGCCTTTCACATTGGGTATTTTACAGTCACGTCAATGTGGGTCCTCCCTTTTCCCAAGTTGTAGAATGACATATGATTGTAATTATTTCTTAGCAGAGTTGTGGGATAAAATGATGAATATTCTTTTATGTCACAGGTTGGCTCTAGAGAGAGCTGTTGGCATCTCTTGGGGGGAAAGGACTTTATTCTATTGGCTCCTGTGCCTGGACCTGATGATCAAATGGACAGAAGACAGGTTAAAAAGAGAAGGACATGCATTTGGTATTTGATGTTAGTGTCTTGATGAATATATACAAAAAGGGTTCATATATGTATAAGAAGTACAGACCCCCCCCAAAAAAAGAAGTACAGACCCAAAGAAGAGTTTTATATGACATTTTCAAACAAAGAGTAGTAAACTCATTGGATGAGAGGTAGTAAATTGTAGGAAAATGACTGGCAAACATGTGAGGGAAACTAATGGAAAAATACAGTTTTAAATATGTAGTTTGCTTTAACATGTTGAATTTGGTCTTGATCATTATCTTTCATAATTTTTTGTTTTGTTTTGTTTTTTGCTTTTGTCAGTGATGGACTGATGGACTCTGGGCCTGGATGCTGTCCCTGAGTTCTTCAGCTCAAGGCAAGCGCTGTACACTATGAGCCACAGCATCACTTCTGGTTTTCTGGTGGTTAATTGGAGATATGAGTCTCATGGACTTTCCTGCCTGGGCTGGCTTTGAACTGTGATTCTCAGATCTGAGCCTCCTGAGTAGCTAGGATTACAGGTGTGAGCCATCCGCATTTGACACAATTTAGTTTTGACCTTTTTCTTTGATAAATAATATTTTTCTCTTGTGTAGGGAAGGTATGTTTGTCATGGTAAATTTTATGCCCTGCTCTTAAGTAGAGAAGGAAAGGTGAAAGAGCATTTCTTAATCTGTTCTTTCTCAGTTGCCTTCAATTTGAAGCAGTCAGTGGTATATTTTAGGGTGGCATGTTTTAACTCCCTTCATATGACAAGATGAATAAACTGTTGACCTTATCTTCAAATGAATGGTTATGTTAAAATGTGAAGAATAAAATAGCAAATAGGTCCCTGCAGGGCATAATGGAAGCAGGGAGGGAGAGAGCAATGAAATCTGTATTTTATCAAGTTTACCCAAGGCAGCATCACACCACTCATGGTGTTGGAATAGGATTGTCTGTGATAGAGCTTGTGTTTTAGATAGATAACTTTTGACTCATTGTCAACTCTGTTCTGTAGTTGTATAAATTCTCAACAAATAATTGAAGTAGAATTTTCCTGTCCATTTTTACCTAGGAAAAAACTGAGAGATGCTGATTAAAGCATCATTGTTGACTGAGCACTAGTGACTCTAAAATGGAGATTTTGACTAAGAGGAGAAGCTTATACCCTGGCAGCTAAAACATTGGCCTTTTAGGAGATAGGGAATTCTCTCAGTCAGGTTCTGAAGGCCCATTTTGTCCATGCATATGATTATTTCTCCAAATTACCTGGGCATTTACAACATAAACATGTGTATGGCTTAGTTATGTCTTATTAATTGTGGAGCCACAAAGAAATTTTTAAATTTACTGCCCTCGTTTCTAAAGAAGGTTAAGCACATATTTACCAATGGCTTATTGTAGAGGCTGAGAATATCTGCATATTCATTATATTTCAGGATTCAAAAATAAAGTCAGACCTAAATTACAGTAGGTTCATTTTTTTTTCTTGCTGTCTTTTTTAGTTAGGCAGCTCTTCTGAATAAGTCTACTGTAGAGTGAAGAGTCAACTCAAGCACCAGCCTCTTTTTAGTGGCCCTGAGGTCTCCTAGGGCTCCAGAATTCTCCACTGAATCCTCTTTCAATTGCCCTAGCAAAGGAAGAGTGCAAGCGAGGATTTCATGGTGTATTTAGAAGTCGTTGAAATTGGATAGACAAGAAAATATCTGCTTTAATTTGCAGTTGTTTTGTAGTGAAGTTAAAATTCTATGTTATACACTTGTCTTTTGTAAGTTAATGAGTGCCTGTAAGTTTATAAAATACAAATTGGGTTTTTTTGGTCAACAAGTACTTTTTAGACTAGTACTGTACCACTTTAGCCACACATCCATCCCAGAAAATGCTTTTTGTGCACAGTATATTGTCGTTTTGATACTTAAGAAATACTTAGTGAATTGTACTGACTTCTGTCTCCAGTTTTGAAGAGGACACTGTGTGGATATGTAGAGACAGAGTCATTTCTGCCTTAGAGTATGGCTTTGCCAGTTCCTGAAGCATAGGAACATAGTAGCAGTGAGAAAATAATACAATAGGATATAATAAATACAGTAGAATATAGTACAATAGAATATGATACAATACATCACTGAGCTACTGTTATATTTTCACCAATCATTTGTTGTTGTAATGTCTACCCTCCCCACCCCCAACCTGTTAGCAAGTACTAAAGTTCCTTCAGCCTCTGGTCTTTATCCACATATCTGGCTTTACTAGTCTCTCACCTACCTCCTACACTTACCTAAATGTATCTCAAGTTTCTAGAGAGAGAGCTCCTTTCTTGCCAGCTATATGTTCTGTGGTCAAACAACAATTAGAAACCTGGGTTCTGAGGTCAGAGCAATCTATTTGGGTTGTGATAGCTTTAAGCCTCAATTTCCTTATTTGTGGAATGGGAGCAAAAATAGTGCCTACAGGAATAAAAGAGCTTATTTCTACAAAACTAGACCTGACCTGAATTAAGTCCTTAATAATCACAAGCTGTTAGTTGTTATTGTTCATATTGTTTTCTCTGCCAGAAATTCCCTCTGTGATTACTTTTCCTCCATGGGCAAAAGTTCTACACATCTTTCAGGGCCTGGCTGAATGTCACATCTGTAGTGGGGAGCTTCCTTCCTCTGTGCTCCTGTGGTCTTAGTGCTTATCTCTGTAGCAGCACATATTGCCCTGTCCTGTCCGGGATCTGTTTACATCATTTACTCTTGTTTGGCTTTGTACTCAATGGGCAGGACCCTTCATTAGTTTCATCAGCCAGCTTTCACTGAGCATCTGCAATGAATACTATTTTTGCTCTAAACAGGATTGCAGATTTAGTGGGAGGTGATCCAATCGTTAAAGGAGCAATTAAAATGTGCTTGGAAAGTTGTACGCAGTGGCGTGGGAGTGCACGGGTAAAGTAGTGGTTGCTACCCAGTTGACTCTCAGTTGTTATTCCAAAGAACTAGCCTTGCAAGGATGCCCACTGTCTCCACTCCTCTTCAATATAGTCCTGGAACCCTTAGCCAGGGCAATAAGGCAAGAAAAAGACATTAAAGGGATCTGCATAGGGAAATGAGAAGTTAAACTATC
Source organism: Dipodomys merriami (assembly GCF_024711535.1). Lineage (NCBI taxonomy): Eukaryota > Metazoa > Chordata > Mammalia > Rodentia > Heteromyidae > Dipodomys > Dipodomys merriami. The sequence continues at coordinate 6,354,467 of NW_027206290.1, forward strand.
CCTTTTTGCAGATGACATGATACTATACCTTCACAATCCCCAAAACTCCATCCCCAAACTCTTAGCAATCATAAATCACTTCAGCAAAGTAGCAGGATACAAAATCAGCCCACAAAAATCAGTTGCCTTCCTGTACACTGACAATGTGCAGGAAGAGAGGGAAATAAAGGGAGCAACCCCATTCACAATAACCCAAAAATAAAATATTTAGGAATTAACCTAACCAAAGATGTAAAAGAACTATTTAATGAAAACTATAAAAAGTTAAAGAAAGAAATTGCAGAAGACACTAGGAAACGGAAAGACCTCCCATGCTCTTGGATAGGCAGACTTAATATAGTGAAAATGGTAATATTGCCAAAATTAATATACAAATTCAATGCAATTCCTATTAAAATCCCAATGACGTACATCACTGAAATACAGAAAACAGTCCAAATAACTAGCCTTGCTTTTATTAAGGGAACTCTTAACTGTTCCATGAATACATAAATGATGTCATTAATTATTTTTGAGGTGCTAGTTACACACATGAGCTAACGGTGTGTTCTGTAAGCAGTTGGATTCTTTATGGATGTAGCTTTAGTTTTTCACCCGAATGTGAAGCAAGCAACTTGTTGATCAGTTTATCCATCAGTTTTCAAGAAGGTTGGAAATGAACATATAGGAACTGTCTGATTTTTGTCAGAGTCATTTTAAAAACAAAGGTTGACATCAATGAAGACAAGTGAATAACAAAAGAAAAACCAGACATTATTTGATCTCAGATATATGCATATCATCTGGCTTCACAGAACCTGGAATGTCTCAGACTTCACACTTCACAGGTTCACAGATGATAAATGTAAAACTGTAGGAAAGCCCACCACATATGGAAGTGGAGGCCCTTTCTGTAATCCATGTGTAGGGAGTGCTATTACTTATGGCTGACTGGGGGCTGTTGATATCCCAGGATCTGCCTGGCTTTATTTTCAGCCTTTTGGTGAGGGAGCAGATGTTTTTGCCCTGGACGTTAGTATGCTTTGGGGAGGAAGTGAGGGCAGATGAGTGGCTCATGTAAATGCTATGAACTTTGGATGAATGACAATGGCAATAATAGTTTGTGTTTTTTAAAACACCTGGAGTGGTCAAGGTGGGTCCTGGGCTAAAGGAAGACATCAAAGTTCAGAAATACCTAAGTAACTTGTCCCAATTTCCTTCAGTAGTGGTGGTCAGCTTGATGCTGAGCTCTGGTGCTTGTGGAGGGCATGCTAACTAACTAGCTAACTAACTAACTAGCTATATAATGTACATATCATATGTGATCTATATCAGATGTATGGTATACCATGATATGCTATTGTATGATATACCCTTTAAATAACATAGCACATATACTTTGTATGTTTTATACATATGAAATGTTATATGTATCATATACCATATATGCTCACATATGAATGTGTGTTCAGATATAGCTTTTATATAGCTTGTTATAAATAGTCTGAAATGATAGTTTAAGTTTTTTTTAAACTATCTTCTGCTCAAGGGAATATTCAATATAAACAGCTTCTCAACATCTGCCTGGTAGGGACCACTTTGCACTGTGTTGTTTTTATTTCTTCCCTCCTCTAAGTTTCCTTTGTGACTTAGGAACTGGAGAAGCCAGAGAGTCTGAGGAGATAAGAAGGTTTTAATTCTATGTCTAACAATAAGTAGCCCTTTGAGTCTGGGTAAGTCATGTGAACACTCAGTGGACATGTAGGCTGTCCATTTTGGGGGTGGAAGTGAGGGTGAGGGGTGATACTAAATTACATTTAGCTCAGGGAATCTCCAAACCTCTGGGAAGATGTCCCAACATTGTTGTATTTATGATTTTATATTCTTTTTTTTTAAAGGAGGACCACAAATAATTTTCAGACTCTTAAGTTGAGTTTGAAAAACCCAAGATGTTCTGTGCACAAAGAGCACATGGCAATCCTAATGTTATTCATATTACTAAGGATAATATTAATATGGAGAATTAATAATGGTGACAGCTAGAAAGGACAAAACCTGTCTTGGGGCTGGTAGGAGAAAGGAGTTTAGATCTGATAATTGAGGAAGCCTACTAATGCCTTCCAGAGTTAAAAAAATATCTTCAGGGCACTATTTCTGTTGATGACGGTTTAAGACACAGTTGTATGTGAGTGCTGGGCATTGGATCCTGACTTGTCAGAAAAGTGGAGAAAAGCATTCTTCTAATTGGAGAGAGTAGATTTACAAGTGCTACCAGGATCCATTACTGAAAGATGCAGTTAGTTCCACTCCTGGTTATTAAAAGGCTCATTATTCAGGTTATAGATTACCCAGACCTGTTGTCTCCAGCAATTCTGATTCATACGTTTTATGTATTTTAGTGCCAATTAGCACCTTTACTTAAGCAGGGAAAGGAAGAGGGCTGAGCCTCAAATTGGTCAATTCCTCTCCTTGTTAGCAGCTTTCTAAAGCCTTGTCAGCCAGAAGGTGAGAGAGATGAAGGGATTATGGGTGAATTCATTATTGCATCTCTCTTTCTCAGTGCAAAAACTGAGAATGGGCTCTCATTTTGATTGTAAACCTATTAAGTAGCTAAATCAGATACCTCAATCTAGAATCTCAAAGATTTCAATGAACAGCAGCCTCTGGTTAGGTAACATTCTTTGAGAGACCCTTCGCCTTATACTCTTATCTCCAGCCACTCTTTCATTTCCTGTGTGATGTGGAGGAGAGGAGGCCACAACATCTGGTCCTTAGGAGGGTGGGAGAGAAGTTAACCCTAAAAGAGATTGCTTTGGGAGAGGGCCTGGGGCCTGTATGAGTAGTGTTAATTCTTGTAACAGCGACTGAATGCTTACGTGTGCTGTATTGAGACTTTATATTTGTGTATTACTTCACTTAATCTTTACAAGCTCATGAGTCTGGGAAAGAAGGACTTTGCCTTGGGACTACTGTAGTGTTAATGTAAAAACTCTACTATTTGTCTCTGCCTAGACAGAGCAAATATAAATATACATCAATATTCATCTATTCCAGTTTTACTATTTGCTTAGATTTAAAAAACTGTCGTAGGCAAAGTCCTTTTTCTAGAAAAGACTTCTCTCTAATTTCAAAGGCTATTTTGTGTCCTAGTGAGTTTATTAGTTGTGCATTTGCCAGATAGAAAATAAAAGCCTCTTTGGTCAGTTATGAAAACTACATTTGAATATTGCTCTGAGAAGAAGATCACAATCACATAAAAATAGGAAGTGAAATCTTTTTGTCCTGAGTTGGGAATGAGTCATGATCTGGGATCAAAATCTGGTTTAAAAATTCATCTGAGATTTAAAAAAATTGGACTGTGGTGAGGTGATTCCTTGCCTTGACAGGTAGCTTACAGCTGTGGAGGGCAGGGCTGTGATTTGTGGTGTCTTGTTTGGTGATTACTTGGCCCCGGGAATGGGATAATCTCAAAAGAAATGCTTGTCTTTTCAGCCAGGGAAAACGGTACCTGAGAGAGAGCAGATAGTCTCTAGGTTGTGGTATTAGGAAGACTGAGAGGTACAAAGGTCAGAACCAGATGGACTAGTAGGATTCTAGTTTTGGAATGGATATAGGGAATAAAAGAATATTTGTACTTAATGCTCTATAGCAGAGCTGACAATCAGAAATATACTGCAGCTACTTAAGTAGTTCTATGTACATTTCCTTTTTATTTATTCCTTCTTCTTCCCTCTTCTCTAGTCATTCCTTCTTTCTTCCCTCCCTCCCTCCTTTCCTTCCTTCCTGTTGTTTTTTTTTTTTAAAACAAAGTCTTGCTGTGCAACCTAAACTAACCTTAAACTTGAGGAGTTATCCTTCCTATCATTCAAAGTGTTGGGAATGTAGTTCAAAGTGTTGGGAATGTAGCTGAGTAGTGATACTATTCCCCATTTCCTAAGACCTACACTGAAGAAACATGAAGAAAAATTTATGTTAGTAAAACATTTAATTTAATATATCTAGAATTTAATATAATATATCTAGAATGGAATTTTACCATATTACCAATATAAGATATTTACTGAAGTATTTACATCCCTTGTAATATAAGTGGTCATGAAGTAGTTTTCAAATATATTTTAAAATGCTTTATTGTATATGTTCCTATGCACTTAACAATCAGTCTATTCCCTGTTAGGAATACCATATTCTAGTTATTACAAGCAAAGGAAACCATGAAACCTACTTTTCTTTGGGCCTAGCCTACTTTGCTTAATATAATTAAAATATTTTTTTCCAGGTCTTTCTATTTTCTTACGAATGGGGCAATGTCATTCTTTCTGATGGAAGCATAGAACTCCATTGTGTATATAAACCACATCTATAGAAGGGCATCTGGGTTGGTTCTATATTTTAGCCATAATAAATAATGCTGCAATGAAGATGGTTGTGCTGGTAGTTTTAGTATGGCCTTGTTTGTGGTCAAATGAACTCAAAGAATTGGAAACAAGAGGTTTTTATTATGTTCTGTATGCAGTTATTGCTATTTTTTCCAGTTTTAGTTTTAGTTTTCTGAAACTTTGTCATGTATATAAGTTTATCTGATTCATAGAAGGGAAAGGGGAATCACAGAAACAGCAGGACAAAGATGAACTAATACCACATGATACTCACTTGACACCATGTTGGAAATGAACTATACAACTTGGGGAGGAGGTGGGTAGGAAGGGGTAAGTGGAGAAAATAAAGAAGGGGTAATAGTGTTACCCAGTAACCAGTAAATGTAACTCCCCTGTTCTCATCTTTATAATAAAGATAAAAATATGCATCGTATTCATAAAAAAGTAAATATTTTAAAATAAGACATGCCTTAATTCAGATGCTAAAAATTTTAAATTGTTGATATGTATGTAGAGTTTACTAATTTAAATAAAAAGTAGATTTACAGATCCAAATTGCTTTGCACATGTGTAAGCTCTTTACAATAACGTAATGGAATATCTGTTTTTGGATATAAATCAACAAAAATATAGTTCTGGTTTTCAGAGCATACTAGCCACATATGGTTGGTGATTACTGCATCAAACAACCTGTTCACTCAGGTACTCATTGTCTGCATCAGACAAGACAGCCAAACTCAGACAATGAATGAGAAGAGTGGAGTGGGAGGGGGAAGGCATTGTCCTCTGGGCTGGAATAGAGAAGGAGGACACATCTTTTGATTCAATTCTTGGCAACAGAGGGGAGGCAAATGATAAGTGCTGAGTGCCTGACCCAGAGGGATATTTGAGCCTTTGGTGAGTTTTGTCTGAAAATGGAGTCCTTTCATATCCAGATCCAAATCTCCCCAGATGTTGTGCAGCTGTGAGATCTCTCAAGGGGTGCTGCTCTGTAGGATATGTGATTGGCTCGTTGGTCTCAGTGTGGTAGTGTAAACTCTTGGGGGACTGTGAGGTCAGAAAGATTTTATACACTTTTGTTTTGAGTTCTTTTCTTGCTCCAGCAGGGGGGACACACATGGGAGCAATTTAAATATCCCGAGTAAATGACATTTTCTTAAGTCGAGACAGTAAGGACATTGAAGTTCTTTTGTAAATGTTGCTTACTGTTTCATTTTAAATATATATATATATATATGTATATTTGTATGCATATTCATTCAACAATATATTAATAGATACATGTCCATGGTCCAATGGTGCTTTGTGCAAATCAGCATGAAACCAGCAGTGTTGTTTTGCCTATGCTTTTGCATTATGTTTCTGTTCTAGATCAAGAGTCTTAGCAGAGTTTTTTCTTTTTTTCTTATAAGGGCAGTGTGTGCTCTTCACTGAATGGCTTCTCTGTCAGGCAGCCTACCAGATAGATCACAAGTATTACCTCACAAAAAACTTAGGGTGGTCAGTATTCCTTTCATCTGATAGATGAGGAAATTGTAGTTCATATCGTGCACTAACTTCACTGATGTGAGAGTAGTAGACCAGGGAGAGCAAATGATAGCCCCTGAGGGCAAACCTGGCTGTTTATAGCTAGTTGGTAAGAATGGTATTTGCTACTTTAAAAATTCAAAGTAAGAATAAGATTTCATGATGTGAAAGTTAATATGATAGTGATATGATTAAAAAGTATTTGAAACACCGCCACATCGTTCATTTCCTAATGCGTATGTCTTTTCCATATCACAATGGTAGATTTGGGAAGTTGAGGTAGAGACTATACAGCCTGCAAAGCCAAAGACATAATCTATGTGCTTATAGATGAAGATTTCCAACCTTGGGCTGGATTGTTCCTACAGTACTGTAAGAATCAAGGTCAAAGTCAATGTGGTTTTCCTAAGTGTGTTTAGCACCAGCTTTGGTCCCTTACACCATAAATGTTGGGGATATGTACTAAGCATGAGCCAGGCATTCCATATGGAAGAAGAGATTGAGTTATAGGGAGTACAAATAACTCCCTCAATGTGATGGGGGCTGGAATTCAGATCTGAAATCTGTCCTTCTAAGTGATAGACTGATTATAGCTCTATTCTACTTGAATTGCATCAAGACCCCCTTAAAAGCTTAGTACACTAGAGGTAGTGAGGACCAACTCTTAGAACTTTTGATTCTTCTTGCCTGGGGTAAGACCCAAGTATTTACCTTTGTAGGTAGCCCTCAGGTGGTGCTGAGGATGCCCACCTGTGGACTGCCCTTTAGATAGCCTACTACACTACATCCAATTCAAAAAATAGCACACCATAGGGTTGACATAACAGGGATTCCAACCCTCTATTTTCCAAAAGAAATAGGCTAGAAATTGAAGTCAATTTGAAAATTTAAGTCTAGTACATTCCAATCAAATCTTAGATATTGTAATCATTTGATTTTGCCTCTATCATTCTTACTAAATCTTAGCTTTCTAATGCAACAAAGCTTGAAATGCTTGTGTTTTTATGACCAATGCTAGGGGATGGACTGGAATCAACCCCTAGTCTGGTGGTATCACTCACCCATTTCTGGTAAACCAGTTTGTGATGATTATAAATCTAGAATTTAGTTTCTGCTAACTGCACATCAAATCCTTTTTCCCTGTGCCCCTCCCCCACCATTTCTTGTCTGGCTAACAGGAAAATTGGTGGTGCAGGAAACCGCTCTGTGCTAGCTTTGCTTGTAAAGTTAATGCCTCAGGGCTAGAGTTCACTATTTTGATTATTGGTTCAGACAGTTTCCTATTAAAAAGTCATTATCTAAGGATTAGAAATGGGGAGAGTGAAAACTGGTAAGAGATAGCTTTAATTAGTTTTTTTTCCTTGTTGATGATTCGTAGTCTTGTTTAGGATTGTGGGTGTGTGTATGTATGTGCTTGTGTGTGCTAATACTGGCCTTGAACTCAGGGCCTGGGTGCTGTCCCTGAGATTTTGTGCTCAAAGCTAGCCAGAGCTCCACTTCTGAGTTTTGAGTGTATAATTGGAAGTAAGTCTCACAGACTTTCCTTCCCAGGCTGGCTTTGATCTGCGATCCTCAGATTTCAGTCTCCTATTGTTTGGGATTTTAATAAGTAACAAAAACACTGGAAACTGCTGGCATAATTGCAATAACTTCCAATTTGTATAAAGAAGGAAATGAATCTGTAGTTTTCCTTTCTGCTTTGTCCTGGCTGTCTATTTCTATACCTTCATTTACTATATAGATCCCATTTTTCTTTTTCTTTTTCTTTTTTTTTTTTTTGTGTGCTATGTGTGTTGTGTGTGTGAGTTTTGTGTTTTGTGTGTGTATGTGTGTGTGTGTGTGTGTGTGTGTGTGTGTGTGTGTGTGTGTGTGTGTGTATGTGTGTGTTTTGGCATTAGAGCTTGAATTCAGGGCCAATGGCACTGTCTCTTAGCTTTTTCATTTAAGTCCTGCACTTGAACCCCAGCTCGACCTCCAGCATTTTGGTGGTTAATTGGAGATATAAATCTCATAGACTTTCTGACCTAGGCTGTCTTTGATCCTCAAATTTCAGCCTCTTGAGTATTTAAGATTACAGGTGTGAGCACCAGTACACTGTTGCAACTTATTTTCCTAGCAAAGCCCAGTCTCTGGCCTCTATGCCCCTTCATAATACAAATGCCATAGGATCATTAATCAATATGTCTAAATAACCATCCTCTCAGATGTAGAGCAGGGAAGCTTGTAGAACTCTATTAACAGGAGATAAAGCCCTCGTGAAGAGTCCCAGGATGTAAGCCATTCCATTAGAAATTCTCTGGAAATGATTCATGGTGGTCATGGTGGCCCATGAATGTCATCTTTACAGCTTTCCATGGCCTAGAGGCTGAGTTGAACCACTATTTGTGTTTGTGCTTTTATTGCTAGCCCTTTTCCTCCCTTTCTCCCTATTCCATGGAGAAAATTTATTCCCTAGAGGCAGTAAGTATCTGAATCACATCATCTTATGGCTATCTGTTCTTACTGCTGGGGTAAAGAGAATGTCAGCTCCCATGGTTTGTGTTGATTATTTTTTCTTGGTTGGTTTGATAGTCATGCTGCCTAACCCCTGAAGCCTTTGCTGATGGCCTGATCTGAGCCAAGATTTCTGCAAGTGTTTTCTGCCTTTTTGATGAATAAAGGTGGGACTTTTTTGTTTGTTTAATTATTGTCCTCATTGATCTTTGATCCAACAGATTAAAATCTTATGAAAAGAAATGATATTCAAACTCTCTACCTTTTTAGATTTCTCTCAGTACAATTGAAATTTACTAAATATTCCTCTAGAATAAAATACTGGTGGTGAGAAAAGGGGTGGAGAGAAGATCTAATTTCTTCCTCATCCTTTCTGAGGGAATACAGGACCTGTATGAATAATAATGATACTGTAGTATTAAGTGCCTGCATGTGCTGTATAGGGCTTTGTATTTGTTGGACAGTTCTTTCATAAAGCAGCTAGTATTTGCTTTGAGCCCTCCTTTCTAAGAATAGTATTATTGTCCTCATAGCAGATACTGTATTAAATACCTCCCTACTGGAATGTGAACTTACATAGATTAAATAGCATCCCTTTAAGATATGTGTATCCTAATTTTACAAGTTCAGGAGCTGAGATTCAGGGAAGTTAAGTAATTTTCCCATGTAAGTGGGTGCAGCCAAGGACTCAAACTCCAATCTGTCTGACTCAAACCCTCTCCTTTTAACATCTGCTATTATACTTCTGTAGAGAAGAGAATCTCATAAACTATTGAGATGACTAAGCATCAGATAATTCTGATCTTAGGTAAACTGAATAAAAAATGAAAAGTATCTTGACCTTTTATTTGACTTGAAGAACTTGAAGGAGGAATGTCATTAATTTAACTTGTTTATCTCAGCTCAGACCTAGCAAGATGCGTTTACTGATGAGTGAACACTGCACCAGGATCTTTGATAAGCATGAGCGTTCTTGGACTAACTTGTTAAGATAGCTATCCTGTGTTCACATACTAGTTTCCCTACCACAATGTCCTCTAATTCTCTCACTACATTTGTTTTAGTGTATAGCACCATAGCCAGAAGGAACATCAAAATTGAAAAGTCCCGATTCCCTCTCTTAATTGGTCAATAGCTTCTCTGGAAAGGGAAAGAAAACTTGGAATAAATTGTGCTCTTTTAATCACCCTTCCACAGGCCTACAAGATGGCTTGATTTCTTCTCTTTCTCATCTAACTTCCTACCTTCTTATTCTGTGTAATAGCCACACTGGGATATTTTCAGTTCCTGAATCTGAAATATGAAATATGTGAAAATTACTGGACAGTTCTATATGGCTGGAATTTAGTCTAGATTCCCGGGTTGGTGGATAGTGAGGTAGACTAAAGTGTTTAGACCTGACCTAATAGTTAATAAAAGATCTTTGAGAAGTTGTAAGCATATTAAATGTGGAAGAGCCATGGAGTAAAATAATATGTCATCTTAATTAGAGTATTCAGAGACCTTTGGGGCTGGCTCTGGTCATTGTCTTTTTTTAACTTTAAAAAATTATTTTATTGTAAAGATGCTCTACAGAGGGATTACAGTTACATGAGTAAGGTAATGAGTACATTTCCAATGGAGTATTGTTAGCCCCTTCTTTGTTTTTCTCCTACTATCCCTTCCCTCCCCTACATCTCTCACTCCCGCATCCCCAAGTTGTAAAATTCATTTCCAACATAGAGTCTTGTGGGTATCATTGTTGCAATGGGTCATCCTGTGTCCTTGTTTCAGTGTTTTGTTATTCCCCTTCCCCTCCTCAAATTAGATTAAAAATACACACACACACACACACACACACACACACACACACACACACACACACACACACACACACACACACACACACACGATACAATGTACCAAAATCAAGTACAGTGACAACAAGGGGACATACCATAAGGGGAAGAACAAAGGAAACAAAAAAAATCACATAGTACATTAAAAACAACAACAAAGAAAGACCTCATGTCCACATCTTGGGGTTCATTTTGCTTAGCATTATCTGATCATATGTACATAGCTTTTGAACTTTTTTGCTCATCTTGTAAGATTATCCTAGTTGTATACTAATTATTGCAAATAAGGGAAACCATGGGACCTATATTTCTTTGGGTCTGTCTTCACTTAATATAATTTTTTCTGTCTTTCCATTTCCTAACAAGTGGGGTGGTATCATTCATAGAATTCTGATATATATGTATATATATATATATATAATTTTTATCTTGATCCATTAATCTACCGAGTGCTATCTGGGTTGGTTCCATATCTTAGCTATGGTGAATAATGCAGCAATAAATGTAAAGAAAGGTTAGGCAAATGGGATTGCATTAAACTGCAGAACTTCTGCATGGCAAAGGAGAGAGCTAGCAAGCCCATGGATTGGGAGAAGATTTTCACTAGTCATGTAACAGACAAGGGTCTCATATCTAAAATATACTTAGAACTCAAAAACTTAAATCCTCCAAAAACAATTCCTCAAAGAAACAACTGACCCATTAATAAGTGGGCTAAAAAGCCAGGCGCCAGTGGCTCATGCCTGTAATTCTAGCTACTCAGAAGGCTGAGATCTGAGGATCACAGTTCAAAGCCAGCCCTACCCGGAAAGGCCAGGAGACTTTAATCTCCAATAAATGACCAGAAAACCAGAAGTGGTGCTGTGGCTCAAGTGGTAGAGCACTTGCCTTGAGCTGAAGGGCTGAGGGACAGTGCCCAGGCCAAGAGATCAAGCCCCATAACCTACAAACAAGAAAAAGTGGGCTACAACTGCCTAATAAATAAGTGGGCTAAAAACTTAAAGAGAAACTTCTCTGAAGAGGAAAGAAGGATGGCCAATAGACACATGAAGAAATGCTCAACCTCCCTAGTCATAAAAGAAATGCAAATCAAAACAACATTGAGATACCACCTCACCCCAGTTAGACTGGCTAAAATCAAGAACTCTAATAACAACAGATGCTGGAGGGGATGTGGACAGAAGGTAACCTTACTACATTGTTAGTGGGAATGTAAACTTGTTCAACCACTTTGGAAAGCAGTATGGAGGTTCCTCAAAAGTCTCCACATAGAGCTCAAAAGACTCCACATAGAGCTCCCCTATGACCCAGCAATCCCACTTATGGGCATTTACCCAAATGTTTACAAACAAGAGCACACTAAAGTTACCAGCATAACTATGTTTATTGCAGCCTTATTTACCATAGCTAAGATATGGAACCAACCCAGATGCCCCTCAGTAGATGAATGGATCAAGAAAATGTGGTATATATACACAATGGAATTCTATGCCTCCATCAGAAAGAATGACATTGCCCCATTTGTTAGGAAATGGAAAGGCTTGGAAAAAATTATATTAAGTGAAGTAAGCCAGGCCCAAAGAAACATAGGTCCCATGGTTTCCATTATTTGCAATATCTAGTATATGTCTGAGTCAAGCAGAAAAGGTCAGATAAGGTGATGTTAGGGAAATGAACCCTAGATATGTATTCAAATGGTTTTTTTTCTTTCATGCGATTGTTTCTAACACATTTATAAGATTATTTATTTGTTGCTATGTATGTCCCTCCCCCACAGTATAACCCCTGCTTTCACTGTATTTGATGTTGGTATAATTTGTGGAGGGGAAGGGGAAAAACACATCGTTTAAATAGGGATACAGGTGGACCCATTGCAACAATGAGATGTGCAAGTCCTTATATCGAAAACGAACTTTACAACTTTGGTGGGGGGGCAGGGAGGATTGGGTGGGGGGGCGGGGGAGAGGATGGGAAGGGATGGGAAGGGGAAACAAAGGAGGAGGCTACAATGCTTGATAAGAAATGTACTCATTATCTTGCCCAGGTAATTGTAACCCCTCTGTACAGTATTTTCACAATAAAAAAAAAAAGTGGGCTAAAGACTTAAAGAGAGACTTCTCTGAAATAAGAATGGCCAATAGACACATGAAGAAATACTCAACTTCTCTGGCCATAAAAGAAATGCAAATCAAAACAACATTGAGATTCTACCTCACTCCAGTGAGAATGGCTATAATTAAGAAACCTAATAACAACAGATGCTGGAGGGGATGTGGCCCACTGTTGGTAGGAATGTAAACTTGCTCAACCACTCTGGAAAACAGTATGGAGTTTCCTCTAAAGACTCCACATAGAGCTCCCCTATGACCTAGCAATCCTACTTTGGGGCATTTACCCAAATGATCATAAACAAGGCCATACTAAAGCTACCAGCACAAGTATGTTTATTGTAGCATTATTTAATCAAACCAGTTGCCCCTCAGTAGATGAATGGATCAAGAAAATGTTATATATATATATATATATATATATATATATATATATATATAACATTTTCTTGAATTCTATGCTTCTATCAGAAAGAATGACACTGTCCCATTTGTTAGGAAATGGAAAGACTTGGAAAAAAATCATATAAAGTGAAGTAAGCCAGACCCAAAGAAATATAGGTCCCATGGTTTCCCTCATTGTCTTTTGTATTTGGAAGTTACTTGTGACAATTTGGGTGGTCTTAGTGATAACACAGGCTGAATTTCTACTAGAAAGCTGTAAGTAAAAATCCTGCATCCTTGAGGATGGTACATTCTGCCATAGAGTTAAGGCGCATGTTCCTTTAAATGATGGTCCTGTCCTGATGTTGGGTATGGAATGCACACCGTAGTTGATAATGTATCATCTGTAAAATAAGGTAAATAAATATACCAATCTGTTTGATAGTGCTAGTAAAAATGAAATATTCTCAGCATATAAAACTATTGATATAGGTGGTGAAATTTAAACTTAGGTTAAGCAATATTAAATTTGCAAGAAATTTTTTTATGCTCCTAGATTCTTTATTGTACCATTGAAGTACCTTTCCCTATGGTTGAAGAGTTAATGCCTATGATTATAAGCTGTAATTTTTATGGAGTAAGATACTCAGATTCATTGTGCACTACATACCTACTGTTGGTTTTCTACTACTGACTCAGAGCATGATTCCTTATCATTCTTCCTGGGGCAGCTGTTTATGGGCCAAACCTTGATCTAACTCTCACATTTCATATATCTCAGTTAAATAGTAAGAGAATGCTGGGAATCTGTTTTTTCTTATCTTATTTGTGAGGAAATGCAGGCTTAGAGAAGTTATTTGTTTGAGGTTGAATAGGTGGGAGATCTGAGCCAGAGAGTTCAATTTCAATTCTTACCCCCAAACCTAGCTTCTAAACAGGAGCTCTATCCAAGGCATAAGCTCATCCTGTATACAGAATGGCAAATACGAGCAGGGGATACTTAGATATTTTGACCAAAGCTCATCTTTCTTTATTGAGTTTGTTTCTTTGGTGAGAGATACATTTTCTTCTGCCTAATATATTATTTTTAATAAGCAGTGCAGACATCAGTTTTTTATAAACACAGTCAGAATTAAATAAGAAAGTTCGCTACCTAGAGGATCTTTTTTTTTGGTCGGTTGTGGGGCTTGAACTCTGGGCCTGGGTGCTGTCCCTCAGCTCTTCAGCTCAAGGCCAGCGCTCTACCACTTGAGCTACAGTGCCACTTCCGGTTTTCTGATGGTTTATTGGAGATAGGAGTCTCACGGTCTCTCCTGCCTGGGCTGGCTTTGAATCATGTTCCTCAGGTCTCAGCCTCCTGAGTAGCTAGGATTACAGGCGTGAGCCACTAGCACCTGGCCACTCAGAGGATCTTTTGGATAACCCCTTGTCACGGAAATATTTTGAAATTGAATGTTAATGCATGCATTATTCTGGTTCATATATTGACTCTCAAAAAACTACTAATTGTTATAACTAATGTTTTTTTATATGTACCAGATATACTTCTCTTTCTCTCTCTTTTTATTTTTCTTTGCTTTTTCCACTGCATGCTAAGCAAATACTATAGTAATGAACCATATCCTCAGCCTTTAGGTGCTATTATAAACATTTTCAATGGTAGTTTCAATTTAAATAGTCACAGAAACCCTATGAGATGAGTGCTTCTTTTCTGTTTGTTTGCTATTCTGGTGTTAGAGCTAGAACTCAGGGTCTCACATTCTTGCTGGGCTTTTTCACTCATGGGTGGCCCTCTACTATTGTAAGCCAGGCCTCCAGTACCAGCTTTTTTTGTTGGTTAATTAGAAATAAAAGTCTTGAAGATTTGTCTGTCTGGGCTGGTTTTGAACTCAGATTCTCGGATCTTAGGCTCCTGAGTAGCAAGGATTATAGGTCTGAGCCACCAGGGCTTGGCAGAGATGGGTACTGTTTTTGTATCTGTTTGACAATAAAGGAAATAGAGGGGAGTGAACCTGGAGGCAGGGATAGCATCATGGTCCTTTAGATGCATCATCACACAGGCCCTCACACCTAGAAGGGCCTCATACAAGACTTAAAGGTATGGCAGGATTGCACATCCTTACCATGGTGAACGCCATAGCCTCCGGATAGAAGGGAACAAATCAGAGCCATTGTAACATCTTTATTTTATACAACTTTACTGAGAGGAAAAAAGAGAAGAAAAAGAGCTCCAGCACATATGCAAAAACGGTGGACCCTGAGTGCTGCTCAGAGCTGTGTCTTGCTCCATGGACTGGTGACAATTAGTTCATACAGTTTTAGGGAAAGTTGCTTTTTTTTTTGCCTTTCATGAATTTCAGTAAAGGGAAACATAGAAAGATAGAAGAGGATTTCTGTCACTTTGACAAAAAAATTTTCATCCATATCTATGGCTAGAGCCTGAAACTATCTGAATTCTAGAATTTTCCAACAAGAAGCAGAGGCCCAAAAGGCCTGACAGCTCAAGTTGTAAGAATAAAGAAACAGACATGATTATGAAGGAAAGTGGAATATGTTACCCCTAACTATCCCTCAGTAGCATAAAGTGACTTTGAGAAGAAGATAATTCAGAGAGTAACTAGATGAAAAGGTCTCTCTGTCCCCTTATGTCTCTGCCCTAAGATGGCATGTAAATTCCCCTCTACTAGAACAGCTCTACACCCAGCCCAGAGAAGGCAGCAAAGGAATCTACAAACAAATCTCATTCCCTTAGTTTCCTTCCATCTGTCTACCCTCACAGCTTCTCACCCCCAGAAGCCTAAAACAGCATTCCTTTGTCCTGTCATTTCTCTATGAATTTATACTTCCTTGTTATTGTACAGGATGCTGTATAAGCCAGACACCAAGCTACTGCTTTGAGTTATCTTTTGAGATTTCCCTCATGTGATGTATATCGTGCGTAATGATCAACTTGTTTCTTTTCTACTCATCTGTTCTTTGCTATGAGGGTCTGCCTGAACAAGAAGTTCTTGGGAAGTGATGGAAAAAGTATTCTTTTTTTTCCTGGACAATCTTCACAGGGCAAAAGCGATTCTGTCAGATGCCAGGATAGTAACTGGAAAAGATAAGATGTGCCTAGAGAGCTAAAGGAATTAGTCAGGCAGAGAAGTGGGAAGTGTTACTAGTGAGAGGCCATGCAAGAAGGAAGTGTGGAGGTGAGAGATAATGTCCACCATGGCCTACCCTGTAAGTAGTTAGCCTTGAGTGAAGTGTTGGTGTTTGAAAGGCAGGTAGGGGTTAACACTGGTAAGTTTTGTGTGCTAAGTTAAGGAGTATGGGTTTATATTCCAATGTATTAGAGATGATTATCATATTAACTTGTGTGTGTGTGTGTGTGTGTGTGTGTGTGTGTGTGTGTGTGTGTGTGTGTGTGTGTGTCAGAGAGAGAGAGACAGAGACAGAGACAGAGACAGAGACAGAGACAGAGACAGAGACAGAGACAGAGACGAGAAAGAGATATGTTGGGTTTGAACTCAGGGCCTCACCTGCTGGGCAAGAAGTGATCTAATGTTTGAGACATTCTCTCTGCCACATTTTCCTTTGGCTATTTTCCAGATTCAGTCTCACACCTTTTACCTAGGTTTGATCTTGAATGTAATCCTTCTGTCTGTGCCTCTTTGCATAGCTGAAATTATTGTTCTTTCAGATAGGGTCCTGCTAATGTTTTGCTTTTTGCCCTGGCTGGCTGGTTTGAAGCATTTTCCTCTGGATTTTTGCTCTTTTCTTTTTCCCCTTCTGCCCCAGTAGCCAGGACTGCATGTATAAGCCACCATGTCCAACCTCAAAATAGATGTCAAGCACTATTAAGCCTTGTCATAGCCTTATTCGCCAATATTGCTTTAACATTGGTAATATACTCCTGGCACAGAGGGAACTGAAGCACAGATTTTTTTTTTGTTTTTTTGCCAGTACTGGTGCTTGAACTCAGGGCCTGGGTGCTGTCCCAGAGGCTCTACATGCTCAAGGCTAGAGTTCTACCACTTGATCCACAGCACCACTTCCACCTTTTTCCCCCCACCCTGAGTAGTTTATTAGATAAGAGTCTCATGAGGACTTTTCTGCCTGCAGTTGGCTTCGAACTGTGACCCTCAGAACTCAGCCTCTGAGTAGCTAGGATTACAGGCATGAGCCATGGAGTCTGGCAGGCACAGATTTTTAATAAGGTCACACAACTATCATGTTGCAGAGACCTTGTAGACTCAAGAAGTCTGGCTCTGAGTGTGATCCTCGTGACAAACCTATGCTGCTTCTATGACCAAAGGATTTTAAAGAGGGAGAACACAAGGAGACTTCCCATTTCTAAGCTTGTTCTTATGGACATGTGGACCCTGGATATCAGCGTCTCTGGGTCACAAGTTTGAAAGCATGTTCAACCATGATTTTTCTTCTTCACGTTCCTTGGCCTACTGGTGCAGTCAGCTCTGATTTTAAATATTCCCTCTCTTTCTGCTGTATCTCTGAGCAGAATCCTCTGCTTTTCTCCTCTGTCCCTTACTGACTGACTGGCCTTAAGGCTACTTTGCCATCATCACTAGACCTCACTAAACAACCTTTCTTCCTTCTTGATGCTACTCTCTATTATAAAAGTTCCCATGATCCTGGGTCACTCCAGTGCTGTACTTAGCTGAGACATTCTTTGTGTCCTGGCTCCAAGATCCCAGGGATCTTGTGGTAGGCAGCAAATCACTTTGAACCCTAGAGATCAACTGGATATAAAAAATTATATCTACTCCACTGGTGGTTGTTATAAACAATATGAAGTTAGATTATATACATATAGTGTATTATGCATTACATAATTAGATTATATACATATGCATTCATAATGTTCATTGGTTAAATCATCTCTAGTACAGAAAATTTGATTTACTATGCACTCTCTGCTGTCCATTTTATATCACTAATGGCAACTTCAAAACTGGAGAGTCCAAGCAGAAAGGGATGAACTGAGTTTCTCAAGAAAGACTGCTCCCAAGGTGTAATCTGAACACATCATTTAATCTTTCAGAGACTCAGTCTTCTCCTGGAAAATGGAGACAAAGCTGCCTACTTATAAGGCCAATTGTAAACAAATTTGATTATTTATATAAAACACTTGGCACATTGCAAGTGCTCAATCACTGTTAATTCTCACTGCTTGTATTCTCAAGAGGAGAGGGTCAAGCTTTCAGTGCTGTGTGTAAGAGGAAGGGAAAGCGTGTAAGGGGTTTGTGTACTTCTCCTCTCTTCTTAACCATCCTTTCTATTCTCTTCTCTCCAGCCCCCTTTTCCCCTCAAGGCTGAATGAAATTGGATGTCTTGTAACAGTGTATAGCCTTTGACTCGAGAACCTTAGATATGCCCTGCAAACATTCTGATGTAATGAAAACAAGAACAGCCCAGAGTTGTTGGGTACATTTTCAAACTTTTCACCCACTCTTGGGATTGGTGCCTATTCTGCTTGGTAAACCAGCTGGCACTACTGGTGAAAGGCTTGGTTACCTAGCAACATGTACCTAGGCTAGTGACACTGAGGCTGTCACCTCTTGCCTGATGCATGCAGAAGTGCATCAAATTCTGGGGGACTATGGAAAGAAACAATTTTCTCTTGAAATGAAGCAGGTAAGGTGTTAATTTCTTTTAAATGGCAGCTAATATTTTTGTTTGTTGTCAGGGAGGATAAGGCTTAAAGCACAAACTTCTAGCTGAAAAGACTCAGTTTTTATAAACCTGGCAAGCATCTTAACTAAAAAAAAAATGTCCTGGCTCCAGGATTGTTAGGCTTCCTGTCTTTTCAGCAGCTTATTACATTTATTTTTACTGCTTACGGGGATTAGAAAATAGTCTCTGAAGGCCATTTCTTTAATGACTTGGAATATTAATGTGGAAACTCGCTTTTGGATAATGTAGTGAATGCTGTAGCTTTTGTCTCTAATTGGCTATTGGGTTCTTCACTCCCTGAAGCTTTTTTATTTTTAATGTTTTCTTTATTGTAAAAGATAAGGTACATTAAGAAAAGTGCATGGACCAATTAAGTAGGCCAGTGATTTATCATATGAGTATGTTTGTGATTGTTGTAGCTATACAGGGAAAGACAAAACATTTCTCTGTCCCAGAGGGCTCTTCCTATTCCTTCTCAATTCTTGTTTTCTCTTATCCTTCACCCTCAGAGCAAATCACTGCCCTGTAAGGAGGGCAAAGGATCTGACTAGAAGTTTGCCACCTAAGCACGTATCTTATTCTACTTGTTCCAATTTTGTTTCTTTTTCAAATTTCATATAGAGAGAATTGTGCGGTATTATTTCTGGTTTCTTTTTCTCAATATATTTATAGCGTTCCTCAGTATTGTGGGTGTGGCAAGATAGTTCATTCATCTTACTTGCTGTATTGCAGGAACATTACATAACTTATTACTCCATGGGACTATGAGTGGATATTTCTGCTGTTCCCAATTGCTAGCTATTATATATAATGATGTTATGGATATTCTTGCATAGTCTCTTGGGGACAGAGAGGCATATATTTCTATTGGTCATGTACTTAGGGGCATGTGTTATCTTTGTACATAGGACAAAAAAGGTTATTGTGGGGCTGGGAAGGTGGCTCAGTGGGTTAGATTCTTCATCACATAAGCAGAAAAAGCTGAAGGTGGTGCTGTGGTTCAAGTGGTAGAACACGCACCTTGAGCTGAAGAGCTGAGGGACAGTGCCCAGGTTCAGAGTTCAGGCCCCATGACCGACCAAAAAAAAAAACAAAACAAGGTCATTGTTATTGATCAAAAGCAAAATATTGTGGCCACACAAAGACTTCTCTTAACTCATCAACATGAGAATTAGTAACAATTTATATCTGGTTCAAAGGAGAATTGGGAAATACATGTAGGCATAGGCAATACAAGATATGGAAGTGAAATTATGAACAGATGAAGAGTGGTTCTAGTCTTAAGGCAAGAGGCTATTGCATTTCACTAGGCACAATTCATTTGTACTTTTATCATCAAAACTTTTTTTATTATTATACCAGTTTTGCCTTAACTAAAATCCTTGTAGAATAGCATAGAGTAAATGAAAGGGAGAATAACATAGGTCTGTTACTTGACTGGACACTGGACATTGAATCCTCTTTTTTCTTTCCCTTCCTGTTTCCTGATGGTAGCTTAACTCTTTTCAAAGTGCTATAGAAGTGTTCTTAAGTTCTTTTCTCCATGTTTGCCAGCAGTTGGTATTGCTTTCCTGACTTAAACTTTCCATATTCAGATAGGAGTGCCATGGTATCTTTTTGTGGCTTTAATGCACATTTCTTAGATTAGGAATGAGGTTGGACGGCCTTTCAGATGTGTGCTACCTACTGGAATATTTTCTTGTGTGAAGTGCCTATCCTAGTCTTTTGTGCTATTGTGTAAAAACTAAATGCTTCCTGGCTATCATGACGTGAGTATCTCTCCTTCATACATCCTTCTGTGATGAAGTTTTTGTCTAGCCACAGGACTAACAGCAATAGATCACAGACTGAAGCCTCTCAAACTAAGATGTTGTCCTACACGAATAGATACAAACTACAGTCATGCTGGATTAATAGGCCAAATGAATGAAGGTGTCTAGGAAATATCAGGCCTATGGTACAAGATGGAATTTGAGGGTCTGAAGACTCTGCCTTCTGTTTCTCTGGGTGTTACTACAAAGAAAGAAATGTAATGAAACTCCTCCTCTGACTCACGTAGGTAGTAAGCAGAGAAAATTGGCTTTTCTTCTTAAAAATAACTTCTGTTTCGGAAATGAAGATTCCTTTTACCTGTCATTTCTTCTACAAGAATATGCTCATCAACCTAGCCATGGACCAGCATTTTATCATTAGGCCCATATTATCAGCGTCAGAAGACAAAGACTCAATGAAACCAACTGAATCACTCTGTGTATTTCTAAGACTGTACAGCAAAAAATTGTGTTCTGTCATGACAAATTGAGTGTTGCTTTTGATCATCTATACTAATACATAATTTCATTTTTTGTACATTTTTATTGTAAAAATGCTGTACAAAGGGGTTGCAGTTACAAGAGCAAGGTAATGTGTACATTTCCTATTGTGCATTGTTTCCTTTATTTGTGGTGATATTAGGGCTTGAATTCAGAGGCTCTTATGATCACTCAGATTTTTCACTCATGATTGGCACTTTACCACTTCAGCCATGTCTCCAGTCTAGCATTTTTCTGGGTAATTGGAGATGGAGTCTTAGTCTTTTCGCCCAGGATGACTTCAGACCTCCATTCTCAGATCCAGCTTCCTCAGTAGCTAGTATTACAGGTGTCAACCATTCTCACCTGACTATATTTTCTAATTCTATGTGTCATGCAATATGCTCTCTAACTTATTAACTTGTCATTTTTATTGCCTTACTTACTAGTGTTTTGATGAATAAAACAACTTTAGTACATCCCATTTTATGACACCTTCAAAATGACTTCTTAAATATCCTCATAGTCATTCACCACCTTGCATTCATGAAAGTACTTTAGTAGGTAATGACATTACTTTGCTTTTTGATATTTTAATCTAAAACTCATTTAGAAATTATATTTTTTCAATAATGTGAGATAGATTATTCCCCATCCCCCCTGCTACATTTCTTGGTACCATGCATTAGAAAGACTGCTGTTCTTACATATTTGGACAGTTTCTGAACTTCTGTTAAGTTCCACTAATTCATTTACTTATTTGACTATTTTATACTACCACAACACTACAGTCTTTTATAACAAGGGTTATTCAAGTTTAGAATTTGAGTGTGAGCTACCTCGTACTTATTGTTCTTCTTTTAAGACTATTGTAATTCTTTGTAGTTTCTTTTGAATTTTTAAATTAGTTCATCAAATGAACTCCAGGATATGGAAATAAGAGTTTTTTTGCTGTTTTTATTTTATTTTTTTGTCTTGTTTGTTAATATGTACATTAATAAGGGGAGGCAATCTCAAAAAACTATATGTTAAGCAAAAGAAGCAAGACACATAAATGTATGGAGAATGTGATTTTATCTGTGAGGTTTTATGTCAGCCTCTTATTACTGAGGCTGATGAAAATCTATCAGTGGTTTCCTGCAGTGAGGAATAAGGAGCAGAAGAAATGGGGAAGAGAATCTAGAGGATTAACTGCATCAGGAAAGGAAGGTACTACTGCTAATTATAGGTATCACCACACTGTTCTCTGAAAGTGTATTTAATTGCTTATAAGTGATTGTAATACGTTTTTATTTAGCTTGTGTTTATAAAAATTATTAGTTATGTAGAGTTAGAAAGAATTATTTTATAAATTGAGTCAAACTACCCAATGAATATTGTGTAACTCCAGACCTTACTGTCTTAGTTTAATTTAATTTTTTTTTGGGAGTGCAGTATTAGGGGTTTAAATTCTGGGCCTTGCACTAGATAGGTTGGTTTGATACCATTAAGCCAGAAAGTTCACCCTTGATTTTTCACTGGTTATTTTTAGAAGAGGGTCTTGCTTCCTTCCTGGAAGTGTATCTGAGCCACCATCTTCCCACTTTAGACTTCCCTGTGGTTGCTAGGATCACAGGTACATGCCATACCACCATGTCAGCTTCCTTCTGTGGAGACATGGACTTTTCTATCTGAGCTAGACTGGTACTGTCATTCTCATGGTCTCCGCCTGCTATATATCTTGAGATGACAGGAGCATTCCACCGTGCCTAGGTATAGATTAAGAAAGGGTCTCATGAATTTTTCTGTCTGGGCCAGACTCAAACAGTGATCTTCTGATTCACACCTTCTAAGTAGCTAGAATTACAAGCATAAGCCATGAGCACTTGGCTGTCTTTAAGTTAATTTTTTTAAGTTTTTTTATTATTTTATTATGTGTTATAATCTTTCTGTCTTTTAAGATTATTTTATTTTTAGTATTTTAAGTTTTTATTATTTATTTATAGTTGCTCAAAGGGGTCACAGGCAGTTTATAAGTACAGCACATCTTGGTCTATAGATATCACCCCTTTCATCATTCCCCCCTCTCCCTCCCAACTTCTCTTCACCCCTCCCCTCAATCTACCTTGTTTCATAGGATAGGCATTGAATAGTATGACTGCTGTCTTTAAGTTTGCTCAGCGATACTTACTGTTTTCAACAGAGATATTTTGCATTTAAAAAGGAGGATTCTTAGATATTGAATTTTAGAGCTTTTAATATAGCAATGAACATTGTCTTTTACACATTTCATTTCACTGATAATCTGGTATATAAACACATAGCTCATTTTTTATAGATCTCTATATTTAGCAATTTTGCTGAATACACTTGTTAATTTGTAAATGTTGGGTTTCTACATCCATAATACTATTATTTCTTCTTTCAAGTTGTTTTATTATTTTTTTGTCATGATTGTAGTAGCTAGAACCTTTAATACAGTGTTAATTTTAATGAGGAAATTTTTATTATTTTATTAAAGCATGTGAGGCTTGCAGTAGACTTTGTGTAGCTTTATTTAAGGAATTTCTCTCTTTTTTTGCTTAAAGTTTTAAGAGACCAGTGGTGGTTTATCAATTTTATTCTTACATCTACTGAAATTATATATATTTTTAAACTTTATTCTGTAGTTGTAGTAAATAACATTGAAAAGTATTAGAGAACCATGCATTTCTAGAACAGACTTAATTGGGCTAAGAAGGATTAATGTTTTTATATGAATTTCTCTATTTGGTTTCCAAATACTTTGTTGAAGCTTTTGATATATTTGTTCTTTAGCAAAGGAGACCTGAAATCTTTTATTTTTTTTCTTCACATACCTTGTATTGGGTTTGGATTATCAAGGTTATGCTTATGAGGTAGGTGATGTTTTCTCTTTATTTATTTGAAAACAGCAGTGTTTCTTCTCAGATTCTGGTGGATTCTTTAGTAAGTCATCAAAATCTGGTGTTTCCTTTATGTTAGGCTTTAAATTATGTATCGTACTTTTGGTGTTTCCTTTATGCAAGGCTCTAACTTATGTATCATAATTTTGTAGACAGCAAACTGAGATGAAGGTAAATCACTCCCGTTGTAGTGTCACACCAGGTAGTTGCACTGCGTTGAACATTCTCTGTGTTCTGCCAGTTCATCTCCTCCCCTTCTAATCCTGGAAAACACTGATCTGTGAACTATCTCTGCAGTTTTCCCTTTTGGTGAACATTATACAGCTCGAATCATAGACTATGTTGACTTATATCACTTAGTAATATACAATAGTCTTTTTTGTCTCATTGCTTTTCCTCACTCAATATAATCTCTTACCTGAATGTACTGCTGTTTATTTAGACATTCATCTGAGGCAGGGTACCTTGCTTGCTTGCAGGTTTTAAAACTTATTAATTAAACACCTATATAAGTTTGCAGCTGGTTTTGCTAAATGCTGAGGAACATAACTGCTGATCATATGTTAAGAATATGTTTAGGTTTGTAGGAACTGGCCAAGCTGTTTTCTTTAAACAGGCAATGTCATTTTATAGTCACATCAGCAAGACAGAGGTGTTCTTGTTCTACATGCTCATCAGCATTTGGTGTTGCCAGGGATGTGGACTTGGCTGGTTTAGAATGTGTGTGACAGGGTTACACTGTTGTTTTGATTTGTATTTCTGGGATGACATATTATTTGTAGCATCTTTTCATACATGATTTGCCATCTGTATGTATTCTCTTGTGAAGTCTTTGGCCCGTTTTCTAATAGGTTTGTTTTTGTTCTAATGGCTGAGTTTTGAGAGCTCTTTTTTTGGTATTCTGGAAAATACTCCTCTGTTTGATATGCCCTTTGTAATTAGTTTCTCACTGGCTTTGGCTTATTTGGTCATTCTTTGACAAGAGTCTTCCAGAAAGCAGAAAAATTCTAATTTTATTAAATCTTAGCTTCAACACTCCCCCACTCCTCCTGGACCTTGTCTTTGGCATTGTAACTACAAAGTCATTGCCACACCAAAGACCTCTAGATTTTCTTCCATGTTATCTTTCAGGAGTTAATATCTTTGTCTTTTCCATTTAGGTGTGGGATCTAATTGAATTAATTTTTATGAGAGGTACAAGGTGGCTGAGTTACAACTTGAAATTTAAACTGATCCAAAAGATTGTACAAATTTATGAAACGTGATATTTTGATACATTATAGAACTGTGTAATGTATAGATCAGAGTCTATCCATCTCTTCAAGCATTTATTCCTTGCAATAAAGCATTCAAAATCCTTTGTACTTGTTTTCTTAAAGAAGTATAATGCATTCTCATTGTCTATAGTCATCCTATCGTGGTAACACACTAGAAATCATTTCTCCAGTTTCACTTTAGCATAGTGGAAAACTTCTCCCATGCTACCACTCCAGCCCCACTCACCTCAGACTCCGGTAACCTATGTCCTATACTGCCTTTCATAGATGAGTGAAATGTGGTACTTTTCTTTCTGTCCATGGCTATTCACATACTCTAATGTTCCATCCATGTTGTGATAAATGGTAGGTTTTTAGAATAATATTCCAGTTGCATATGTATAACACTTTTTTTCCTATCAGTTGAGAGACTATTAAGTTAATTTCATTTCTTAGCTATTATATACATTACTTTGTTTCCTGCTCCCCCCTACCCCCCTTGCCACTGCCCAGTACTGGGGTTTGAACTCAGGGCCTTGTGCTTCATAGGCAAATTGTGTACCATTGTTTTTTGCTTTAGTTGTTTTCTAGATAGAATTTCATGATTTGTGCTTCCAAGGTGGCTGTGATAACCAGTGTTAAGTACAATGCTCAGCTTTTTTATTGCAATGGATATCTCACTAACTTTCTGACCCTACAGGCCTTGAACCACAGCCTCTTGAGAAACAGGGATGACAAGTGTGGCCATTGGCCAATTACAATGTTTTATAGTTCACTTCTCTTCAGAATTTCAGTTTCATTTTTCGTCATTTTGGTGATGCCCATTGCCTCTAAGTTTTAAGCTTATTGCCACAAGTCACAATTTGCTTGCCAGCCAGTATTTAATTTGTACATGATCTGTGGAGAGAACCCTTTCATAGTTTGAATACTGTTTTATTTTTCCTACTATGTCTTTATTTAGTAAATTTTTAAGGGGACTTCCCTGGGTAGGTATCTTACAGTGTGTTACTTTTTTTTTGTTGTTGTTGTTGGTCATGGGGCCTGAACTATGGGCCTGGGTGCTGTCCCTCAGCTTTTCAGCTCAAGGCAAGTGATCTACCACTTGAGCCACAGCACCACTTCCAGCTTTTTTCTGCTTGTGTAGTGCTGAGGCAAGGCAAGCATTCTACCACTGAGCCACCTTCCCTGCCCCGCGTGTGTTGCTTTTTTTAAAAAAAACTCTGCCCTTATTTTATCCATTTCCTCTTCCTTAGTTTGGATTTTTTAAGTTTCTATGATTAGTATTAAAGTGAGACATTTTGTTTGTGGATTCTGGTTTGTTTGTTTGTTTGTTTGCCTGTCCTGGGGCTTGGAGCTTCTTTTGCTCAAGGCAAGTGCTCTACCAAGTGAGGCACAGCACCACTTCTAGTTTTTTTGAATTGTTTATTGGAGATAAGAGTCTTATGGAGTTTCTTGCCTGGGCTGCCTTTGAATGCAATTCTCAGATCTCAGCCTGTGGATTCTGTTTTTATACTAATGAAACATCTATACTTATGGAACAAATATCTCCATATGTACTGGTTGTATTGTATTGTGTAAATGTGATAGGAACTCATTTTGTTATTATCCAGCTAAGAGAATGTTCTAATTTCCCTGGGGGATTTCCTGCCATCTTTTTGTCATTCATTTTTAGCTTCAGAGTATTCACTTTTACCTTCATGTACAAAGTGTGTATTTGGAATGACTGGAAATATCTATGGTGAGCTGTATTTGATTTCAAAGAAGATGGCCTACTTTTACATGTTTCTTGTACTCTTGAAACCCATGTGTTCTCTCCTTATAAGTCCACTGTTCTGTATTGTGTCTTTTGATTGTGTGTATTTTCCTCCATTACTTCTGGCTTTTTTGTGTAATAGATTTATGAGAGAGATGTGTTAAATATTTTGCTATGAGTTTAGACTTGAGTTGTGCTCTATTACAGAGTGACTCCCAACATACCTAGTAAGATTTTCTGCCTAAATGTCTAATTTATCTTAGATTAGCGATACTACACCAGGTATCTTTTGTTAGTATTTGCCTGGCATATATGTGTGTGTGTTTGTGTGAGTGTGTACACATACATATGTTCCCACATTTCTATAGTCTTATGTTTTAGATGTGTCTTCTGTGCACAACATTTAGTGAGATTGCCTACTTTTGTCTTTTAATTGGACCATGTAGTTAATTTATTGGTAATGTAATATGACTCATAATTGGATTAAAATGTACTATTCTACTAATTTGTTTTTAGTTCCGTAGTTTTCCTACTCTTGTTTACCCATTTTTACATCCTTCTTTTGAGTTGAGGCTTCGTGGTTATCGCTGTTTTCTGTCTCTTCCACATGTGCTTTCTGTAAACTCAAAAGTACTACATTCTTTATTTTAGTACATTTCAGAATAGATATTGATTTAGGTCACAGAACACTTCATGTCATTTTTCTCTCTTCCTCATATGACATTGTTGTATATTTTACTTGGATACTTTTTAAACATTATCATAATTTCTTTACTCAAGCAAAGTTTATTTACTCATATATTATGATTTTCTCTTTTCAAATTATTTTTTCCATTTTTTTGGAGGGGGGTCTGGTCATGGGGCCTGAACTCTGGGCCTGGGCACTGTCCCTCAGCTCTTCAGTTCAAGGCTAGCACTCTACCACTTGAGCCACAGCTCCACTTCTGGCTTTTTTTCCCCTGCTTATGTGTTGCTGAGGAATCGAACCCAGAGCCTCAGGCATGCAAGGCAAGCGCTTTACCGCTGAGCCACCTTCCCAGCCCATTTTTTCCATATTTTTAATATCAGTTTCATGTTTAAGGGATTTTATTTTGACCTGTCTATGTGTGTATACGTATATGCCTCCATCATATTTATCCCCCCCACCCTCTCTTATTTCTCTGTCCATTACTAAATCAGTTTCAACAAGCTTCACTGTTCCAGTTTGACAATTGACCGTGAAGTACTTTGATCATATTTATTCTCCTTCATCCTTTCCATTTGCACTCACCCCTCTTACTGCTACCCATACCTGCACTATTTTACATGGTCATTTCTTTATTTTTATGTATGGAATTGCTGAAAGGAATATCCCACGGGTCATCTGTGCACACATCCACAGAGCTTTCTTTACTTCTTGTGTCACTGATCTTCCATCAGAGATTACTTTCTTTTTATTGGAGGAATATCCTCAGTATCTTCTTTATTGGACATCTGCTGGTGACAAAATCATTCAGTTCTCATTCATCTGAAATGCTTTATTTCACTATTAGTCTTAAGGATATTTTCTCTGGACAAAGAATTCTAGACTGTTAAAAGATTTTTGGCTTGCTTCTGGGTTCCTTTATGTCTGTTGATAAGTTAGCTAACAGTCTAATTTTTATTCCTTTTTCTTCCCTTGGGCTGACTGTAGTTTTAGCAGTTTTAATACACTGTGTCTGCATGAAGTTTTCTTTTTATATTTCCTGCTTGGGGATCTAGGGCTTCTTGTCTTGTTGGCTCCTTCTAGGTCTTGATAGCTTTCTTGGGGTTTGATGCATTTTTGCCTATTGTCTTGTCAAATGTTACTTTGTTCACTATTTTCCATGGGCTGTAATTACATGTATGCTCTACCTTCCTACATTATCCTATGACATGTGTCTTCTTTTAATTCTTTTACTTCTGGCTTCCAATACTTGCTTCAATGATATCTGTTCTTCTAGAGTTAAATTCATTCATTATCAATTTTAGCTAATGTATTTTTAGGTTTAAAGTTTCTATTCAAGTCTTCCGTTTTTAACTTTTTCATTTTAATAATTGGTTTCAGAGAACTGAAGTAACAAAATGCCAAAAACTTCATGGTGTAGGCAGCAGCAATTTCTCAAAATTCTGCAAGCTGCCAGTCAAGATGTCAGCAGCCACACCCACTGTGGAGGTTGTGGAGAAGAATCTACTCCTTGCCCCTACCAGCTTCTTGGTACTGTAGCCAGTACTGTACTCTGCTCAGGATATATGGGACTGTGTTCAGAGTTCCTCTTGAGACTCTCAGGTCTGCACCCTTAATTTAGCTATATTATTTTCCAAATAAGACATTGCTTACCCCTTTGACACACACAGTATCATTCCAGAAATGAAAATGTGAGCCTTTCTGCTCTATTATAGTACACTATGTTGGAATCCTCAAAACTTATAATTTTATCTTCTCTACAAATAGTAAAGCTTTTAACAAAAAGCTTATTTCATGTAATTGCAGTATCTGAGGCCCTGTGGGTGTGTTTCTATTTCTGTTAGGATTTTTTTTTTTGTTTATATCTTGCTGTGTCTTACGTGCTGGGTGATTTTAAATTGTGTGTCAAGCAGTTTCTTACAGATAGAATTTGGAGGTAAAAGTTGAGATTCTTCAATTGTAGCAGTGTTATGTTTGCTCCTAAAATCACTTGGTATTCAGAATACAGCTCTGTGGCAGTGTGTGTGTGTGTGTGTGTGTGTGTGTGTGTGTGTGTGTGTGTGTGTGTGTGTGTGTGTGTGTGTGTGTGTGTTTGTGTGGGTATGGGTGTGGGTGTGTGCGTACGTGCACATGCACACATGTACGCTACTTCTGGGGTTTGAAATCAGGTTCTTGCTCTCTCAACTTAGCTTTTTTGCTCATGACTAGTACTCTACCACCTAGAGCTATATACTTCTAGTTTCAGCTTTTAGCTGGTTAGTTAGAGATTAGAGTCTCTGAGATTTGTCTAATTGGACTGGCTTCAAACTATGATCCTCAGATCTTAGCTTCCTGAGTAGCTAGGATTACAGGCATGAGCCGCCAATACCCGGCTAGTGGTAGAGTATCTGACTGCACTTGAGATGTTAACATTTTGAAAGCATCTCATTTCTGCTTTAGGGAGTGAGAGGGCATGAAACTGACCAGTTGACCTCTGCAAAGGTTCATTAGCTGTTTGTGCTTAGTGCTGGGTTGCAGCCCCTTAGGCATCCCAGTCCAAAAGAATGGTGGGTAGATCTGACTCTATCCTCTGTTTCCTTAGATACTGAAAATATTAGCAGAAGGGAAGCAGGTTCAAATGTTGTTTCTTTTTTCTAAACTTCTTTTCTCCTGGTCCCTACAATCTCATTTGTTTTTACATGTTTAATTAAATTAATTTACATGTGAATGCACACATTAAAAGTCACATGTTTTAAAGCATTTAATGAATACATGTTTTGTTCCTACTTATCTTGAATGGGAAAATGTATCTGACATACCTTGTACTCATTCTCCTGGAAGATTTTTCTCATCTGCTTTTTAAATTTTTGACTTTCCATCTTGGGGCTTGAACTCAGCTGCCCCTGAGCTCTTTTTTTGTTCAAGGCTAGCACTCTACCACTTGAGCCACAGCTTCATTTCTAGCTTGTTTGTTTGTTTGGTAGTTAATTGGAGATAAGTGTCAAAGGGACTTTCCTGCCTGGGCAGGCTTTGAGTTAGAGTCCTCAGATCTCAGCCCCATGAGTAGCTAGGATTACAAGCATGGGCCACCAGTGCTCGGCTCTCTTTCATAATTATTTATGATTAAAAATTTCAAACATCCTGAAAGTAGAGAATAGTGTGGATAAAAATTTACTAATACATAAAGATATAAGACAAACAATAAGAAAAAAATAGAACTAGAAATACACCCTTAGGTAATAGACCCCTTTCCAAGTTTAGTCATTATGTAGATTTTCTGTTTATGTGGGAAAGTGTTGTTAGTGGAGAGGTGAATGTTATGCAGCATGTGGTACCATATGTACCTCTGCAGTCTAGCATTAGGTATAGAACTTCTGCTTTGGTCATCGCTGTGTCCTCAGCCCCTGGTAAGGGGTGTCTGCGCCCTGGATTGGGCTCCTTGAGTTCTATGGGATAGATACAAAGTCTCAGAAGAGTTTGGTTTTCACTTGTCACAATAAACTTCAGTTTGAACATGTTGATGTCGAGATTCTGAGGTTTGAGATGGGGTGTAGATTACACCAGTGCCTGGTAAACTTAGGCCAGGATTCTTTCTTCATTTTCCCCCATGTCCTCCACTACTTTTCCTTTGCTTCTGATCTCACTGAAGTTGGAGAGCATTTCATTACCAGTGTGATGATATAGTACAGCATTAAGATGTGACAAAGCGAGCTTTATTGGCCATTACTACTTGCCTCAAGTGAATGGCGAAGGCTTTGACTGCTTGAAGCAGATATTAATGGCCCTATAAAATACATCCAGGATTGCTGATGCTATTATCATATGGTTATTACATTTTTAAAATTATTGTACAAATACTACCTCACGCAATTTTTATTCATTCATTTATGTTTTTTCAAACTGGGAAGCTTAGCTTTCTTTTATGAGAGACAATTCTTCATATGATAGAGAAATTTGTTTCTCAGAACTCAGGTCAGGTAAGTTGGAGAAGATAAGCTTTAAAGTCAGACTATTCTGGTGTTATTTGCTCTGGTATTTGCTCTGTGTCATTAGCCTAGTTTCTTAACCTCTCTGAGGCTCAGTTTTCTACCTTGCCAAATGACAACAATGACATTTGCATTTAAACTTCATGTATATATGCACAAACATCTAGCTTTGCATGTAACAAGAGTCAGTAAACTGTATATTTTTATTGTTGTCATGATGGTGATGATAACAAAGGAAATTTCTTTTTTTGGGGGGTCCGGTCGTGGGGCCTGAACTCTGGGCCTGGGTGCTGTCCCTCAGCTTTTCAGCCCAAGGCTAGCGCTCTACCACTTGAGCCACAGCACCACTTTTGGCTTTCTTCTTTTTGCTTATGTGGTGCTGAGGAATCGAACCCAGGGCCTCAGGCATGCAAGGCAAGCACTCTACCACTGAGCCACCTTCCCAGCCCAGGAAATTTCTTTTTATTTTCACTCACCAATTTATTGAAAGTTTAAAAAGCAATGTTATTGTTATTATCCACAGTCTTTGTTTTTCAGATCAATTTTTCCTTTTTCTTCTCCAGCTTCATCTCTTAAATAATCAACAGAATAATGTTGATTGGTGCCAGAGGGGCTGACAGAACAGTTGTGACAAGGCCAGAACCTGATCCTGGAAACCCTTGCTCTTCCCCTTCCTGTGCTTCTCGACTTCACGCTTTACAGCTACACCTCTGCATCCTCCATTTGATTGCTAACAACTCCCACAACTTGGGGCAGACACATTTCAGTGTCAAAGCAGTTGTGTCCTTGGTGGGGTGAGAGAGAGCAGCAACCACAAAATACATTTTTTTCCTTTTCAAATTGAGCAAACAAAAAACATTCATACCAGGAGAGGTGGCTCATGCTTATAATCCTAGTTACTCAAGAGGCTGAGATCTGAGGATCATAGTTTGAAGACAGCCCAAGCAGTAAAGTTTGTGAGACTTTTATCTCCAATTAACACCAAAAAAATAAATTCAACAACAACCAAAGATAATGAAAAAAGCCAGAAGTGGAGCTGTGGCTCAAGTGGTAGGATGCAAGCCTTGAGGGAAATAAAAGCCCAGGAACAGCACCAAAAGAAAAAAAACAAAAACAAAAATGATTCATAACGCAAATCTGAGGAACATTATTAAATTTTGATTGGGAGTGAATTTTAATTAACAATGAGCAAAAAAAGCCCCAAAGAGACAGAGAATAGTGACTGAAGCCGCTTGCTGACGTGCATATTAAATAAAATAATGGCACTTCCTCAGTGTTGGTCCGCTCTAGCTTCACGTGGCATGATAGGGCACGGGACGTGTGTGGGAACATTTACTCTGAATGCAAACACAGAGGAGTACTTCCCTTTGCCCAAGAGATGTGCATTCTCATGAGCCTAGGGAAAATACCTCACTATCTTCCTGAAAAATGAACTTCTACTTTTCCCTTCCCCAGAGCCAGAAGAATGATGACATGTGTTTATGGGGTCTTCCCCATGGGTAAGATTTCACTGGTCCTGGAGAGAATTTTCTTTGCTCACTTTCAGCCGCAGCACACACCTTTCTTCAAGTCTGAATGGATTTAGCCCACTTTCCTGACTCACTTCCTTCCTGATAACCCAGACAGCATAATGGTGATGGGAAGAAGAGCAGCCTCTATTAAGCAAGTACTAAGCAGATATAGTACTTACTCAGTGAAGGAGTCATTAAGGCAACAAAATCTATCTTGTCTGTTTTTGCTTTGCTGTGGCTTTGAGAGTTAATTCTTTACACTCACAATTTTAGGAGAAACAGACCAGACTCAGCCCCATATGGCTGATACAGCCAGAGCCATGTTCTAGTTTTCCTAACCAAATTTCAACTCCCGCTTGATACTATAATTGTTTCCTTGTGCCTTGTAAAGGTCCTTGTTATTATCCTTGTTATTCTTCACATATGAAGGCTTATACAATGGAAAGCTTAGATAGCATAGTTTTGCATGCAATTGGAGTGAATTCCCAGACCTGTGAAGCCCCTTTAAGGACCTCTATCTAGAAGCCCTGGCTTTGTGACCTATCTGCTTTTCTCCTTTACTCCTAATTTCTACATTAGAACCTTTCTGCCATAAATAGAGATAGAAACTCATCCTGGATTCTGAAAAATATTCAGACAACTTTTTTTTTGTTGTTGTTGTTGGCCATAGGGCTTGAACTCTGGGCCTGGGTACTCTTCCTCAGCTCTTCAGCTCAGGGCTAGCGCTCTACCACTTGAGCTACAGCACCACTTCTGGTTTTCTGTGATTTTTATTGGAGATAGCGTTTCATGGACTTCCCTGCCTGGGCTGGCTTTGAACTGTGATCCTCAGATCTCAGCCTCCTGTGTAGCTAGTATTACAGATGTGAGCCACTGGCGCCTGGCCTTCTATTTGTTTTATGAGTGAGTTAAAGAGTAATGAAGCAACCAAGAAACCATGCAGAATTACTCATGGTCTAAAGGTGTGTTTAGGGCCAGCTGCCAGTGGCTCATGCCTGTAATCCTAGCTACTCAGGAGGCTGAGATCTGAGGATCACAGTTCAAAGCCAACCCAGGCAGGAAAGTCCATGAAATTCTTATCTCTAATAAACCACCAGAAAACTGGAAGTGACACTGTAGCTCAAGCGGTAGAACGCTAGCCTTGAGCTGAAGAGCTGAAGGACAGTGCTCAAGCCCATAGTTCAAGCCCCATGACCGACAAAAAAACAAAGTATGTTTAGCAAAAACAAGGCTTCCTGAGTCTTGGTGCACAGGTGCCTACTGTATTTTAAGGGAAATTTAAACCCCTGGATTGAAAGATATCCTGGTGGGAGGAAAAAGAAAAGCCCTATCATGGCTAAGTAGAATGGGTTAGTTATTCTGGAAAGTCTAGGTTATTTTGGAAAAAAAAGTAAAGTATTAATACATATATTTCAGATCTGTAGATGTGTGCATATGTGTGCCTGGTATGTGCTTCGTGTGTGTGTGTGTGTGTGTGTGTGTGTGTGTGTGTGTGTGTGTGTGTGTGTGTATGAGAGAGAGAGAGAGAGAGAGAGAGAGAGAGAGGTGTTTGTGTGGCTAAAGAAAATGAAAAATTTCACATCTCAAATCAAGCAGCATTCCTTCTGGAGTTCCTATTCATGGCAATCTGACAGCTAATCAGAAATCTGCTACACTATGACACTGGTTTCATAGTATTTAATTAGATGATTTATAGTTTCTCTGGCAGATCTGGTGCAGCTATTGTGTTTCTGAGAGGGATCTTATATGACTAGCCATTCTAGAACACTAGGAGAGAGCGCCAGGCCAGGCATCTCTTGCTGTTGTATTTCCTGTTGCTGACTTGACAAAGCTTACCCCAAACCTCATACATGGGAGAGGACTGGTTACAGAAGAGTGGATGGGGTGCTTTGTTGATTTTCTGCTCCCTCCCCTTGAAGAGTAAAGTGAGAGTTCCTGAAGTAGAGGGCAATATGTTTCCATGCAGCAAATGATAGCCTGCTGTAAACTGAGCGGACTTAGAAAGGGCATGACACCTGAAGACTAAGAGTATGCCACTTGTTAAAGACCTGTGGTATATTGATAAAAAGGGCTCATTGTCTAGCCACCTCAACGTTATTCTGGAATGTTCTGTTGGAGGAGAAGTAGCCGATTCCATTTCTTTTCTTTTCTTTTTTTTTGGGTCCGGTCGTGGGGCCTGAACTCTGGGCATGGGCACTGTCCCTCAGCTCTTCAGCTCCAGGCTAGCGCTCTACCACTTGTGCCACAGCGCCACTTCCGGCTTTTTCCTTTTTGCTTATGTGGTGCTGAGGAATCGAACCCAGGGCGTCAGCCATGCAAGGCAAGCGCTCTACCACTGAGCCACCTTCCCAGCCCCAATTTTCATTGATTCTTGTCTGTTAGTCAGTGTGTCATGAACCATGCTGGAGCATCTGGATGTAACATGTGGAAAAATCAAGCCTTCTCCAGACTGGTTTGTTAGTTCTTAGGCACTGTATAGCTACCTGGCTTGCTCCTGGCATTGCCTGGCTGTTGGGGCACCACTTGGAGCTCAGTTATATTAGCAAACTGAGAGGAGCATTTAGAAAGGACTTGCTGAGAATTAGGCTGGTGGGGGTGTTCTTTCATGCTTATGATTAGAAACAGATCAGATTGCTTGGACTTCTCCTGTTTCCACTTCTGATTATTAAAGCAAACTTCCACTGGACAAAAATGTCCAGTATTTGAACACTTACTGGATTATACATTCATATTTCCAGTGTGAAGGTACACCATGAGAAGAAAAATCAATGAGCTGAGAATTATCATCAAAGGTTCATTTGCTTACTTGTTTCTTGAATCTCATGATGGAAACCTGCTGGGCAGACCATATCTAGTTTCTCCACTTGGACTTCTGCCTCAAGAGCTTCTTCTAATTATTTTACTTTTTAAAAATGGCTTCAATTCTCATCACTTCCTCCCCTAGAATCAGGAGAAACTCAATCTCATGATATCTTATGTATATAAGGATATAAGCATATTATGAAACCTGGAAATAGATACACCCAATGGCATTTATTACTTATTTTGGTACAGAAACTTTTATCTCCTTTGTAAAGGACATAGAAAATACTTTTGTGCTTTGTCCTGGTTTTACATTGTCTGAGTATATCCTGTGATTCTGTGAGCACACCAGTGTATATACAGAAGTTTCATAAGCAGTACTGTCCTGCTGGGGATGGTGACACATGTCTATAATCCCAGCACTTCAGATGCCGAGGCAGGGAGTACGAGTTCAAGGTCAGTTTGGACTACATAGTGAGATCTTGTCACTTATGCATAAAAAGAGACCAAAATAAAAACAGCAACAACAAAACTAACCTGTCCTGGGAAAGATGGAGCCCTACCTAATTTGGACTAGTTCCTCACTTGCTCTGTGGCTCTGGGAATCTCATTGGGAATATAACTAGACATTTGTAAGACAGAAAGATTTTGTCAGATAACCTGTGTTTCTTTCTAGCTCTGAAAATCCAAAGATGAAATGGAGCCTTGAAGAGGCAAGCTGTGGCAACAAATTGCCAATGTCCACCAGCACACCCAGTTCTTAGAGTACGTGTCTCTATCATCATGGTCTTTGGTCCTTACAAGCCCACACTACAAAGGAGAAAGCTACAAAAAGGTGGATGACTTACTTACATGAAAAAGAGAGGAATTTGTGTTTTGTTCAACTTTGGTCAGGGATAGAAAAGAAAATGAGAGCTGGGTGCTGGTGGCTCACGCCTGTAATCCTAGCTACTCAGGAGGCTGAGATCTGAGGATCAGGGTTCAAAGCCAGCCCGGTCAGGAAAGTCCATGAGACTCTTACCTCCAAATAACTACCAGAAAGCCAGAAGTGGCACTGTGGCTCAAGTGGTAGAGTACTTGAGCAGAAGAGTTCAAGGACAATGCTCAGACCCAGAATTCAAGCCTTACGATGACTACCACCAACAACAAAAGAAAATGAGAGGTGTAAAGGCAAGGCGAAGAAGAGAGAAAAAGTCTAGGGAAATAACAGAAGATTGGATGCTGTGTGTTTTATTAGGCTGATGAGGAAACTCTAGAAATATTAGGAACTATAGAATCTGCTATGAGGTTTTCAGTTACCTTTCTGTGTTCTGGGCTGGTTTTATTTATTTTTTGACCTAACACTGTTGAGTACCTCTAAATTTTACTTACACATGTTTTTTGAGTAGTTTATTTTGTGGGGACTGAGGGAACCTTTGAGATTTTGTGTCTAAATGGGAGGGATGAAACCAAGGTAACATATCCAAACATAAAATCTTGTGGGCAGAGGTGATCAAAGAACACAGTCCTGCCTACATCATCCAGATGTCTCAGTGGTTTACCATTTTATTGAATATGGAGTTTGGGGATGACTATAGCCAATTGTAAGGGGCAGGACAGGTGGAAAGAAGTCCAAAGACATAATTATGAGGTCTTAACATTCTTGTGAGGTCTTACCTGAATGAGGTCTTACAGAATTCAATGGAAAAGTAAAGGTGGATGAACCAGTGCAACAAAATTACAAGACCTTGGCAAAAAGAAAAAAGAAGATTCTTGAATGTGTTCTTAGACAATTTTGATTGGACTTTTGAGATGATATAGTCACCTAATTTAGGTCTCAACAATAGCATCCTTTGGTCAGGGCTATTTGACTCCTTTAGATAGAGCTGGACAACGCAAACCTTGATTTCATCTGTGGCTAATTATAACTCTGTGATGTCTTTCTTGCCTACCATTGTTTCCTGGGATTTCTGAGAAGAATTCTGAGACAAGCAATGCTCTTGTTTGAAGAAGTTGGCTTTGACAAATGCAATTTCTCTTGTAAGACAGTATGCACTATCTAATCCTCAGGGGATAAAACATGTTGTATATTTAACAGTCACTCTGAAAAATACAGGAAGTTTAGCCATCAAAATATTAGTTAGAATGAGAGGTCCCACTGCAATTTGTATTTTATCCTGTCCTGTACTTCCACAATATAGCATTTATGAATATTGAAATTCATTACTTGAGTTGTTGGTCATAAATTTATTTCCTAGAACAGGGACCATGTGTCTTAAGCCAGGCCCAGGGTAGTATAAATCAAATATCTCAGTGGTAGAATGAAAGGTGCTCGTTTTCTCCCAGATTTTTTTCCTCTCGTGTTTTGTCTCTACAATGAAACTTATTACTTTCTTTAATTATAAAATATTACTAAAATATGGAGTGCATAATAGGGTGTTCTATTAGTTTTAAGAAATTATATTTGTCCAATGGGAGATGATACATCTGGAAAGAATGAGCAAAGAATAGGACAGATTAGGGCATGAGTCTATAAAAATGGTATGTTTCTTTTGTGGATCTGTGGTTTGGATTGTAGAGGAGATGTCCTGAAGTGTGTTCAACCTGTGCTGAAAACGAAGAGAGTCCTCACCCATCCCAGTCAGGGCCTGATGTGGCGGCTCTGTCTTGTGTTCATTGAAAATAATGGCATGGTTTGTATTTTGTTTTCTATGTATCTATTCTCTATGGGTTTTGCTTTTACCAGGGAAGAACATAAATGAAACTGGTGTCATAGAAATGCTAGTTGGGTACATTACATCTTGTGGAGGTTTTCCATGTACTTCATACTGGGAATTTGACTCATGGATCTTAGACTTGCTTTGGTCTTCTACTTAACAATATTTTCCAATGAGTCTCTAAATTGTGCCAACATGTGGCACAACTCATAAAGGATTTGGAATAGCTGTGTTTTTATTTTTTAAGTATCAATTAAAGGTCAGGAATTTAAATAAACTGCATGCCAATCATGTTTCAAAGCCACACTTAGTATTAAAACCACAGAAGCAGTCATGTACATGTAGCGGAAACTCTGGGTCTGAAGTAATGA
Organism: Dipodomys merriami; assembly: GCF_024711535.1. Lineage (NCBI taxonomy): Eukaryota > Metazoa > Chordata > Mammalia > Rodentia > Heteromyidae > Dipodomys > Dipodomys merriami. Next base: position 6,393,087 of record NW_027206290.1, read on the forward strand.
CTGCTTGCTGATGGATCTTTTGATTTGGGGTTAAAAAGATCCATGGCGTTTGGGGATTTCTGGTTTGTGAATGAGTGGCTAATCACTTGTTTTTAGAAAAGCACTGAGTGGGACAATGGAGTTAGCTTCGGTGAGGGCAGGAATTCTGCTTCTTGGTGGACCACAGTTTGACTTTGTTTTCAGGGTTGTCTTGGTGTAACAAAGAGTCCCTTATGTCTTTGGGGTTGTCCTTGCCAGCCATCACCTGCCAATTGGTTCTTGTCTGTGTGTTTTCAGCTGGAAAATGAGGTGTGAGAAATATTTTAGTCTATTCTAGGCCACTCCTTCCTCTTGGATACTATTACATTTGAAAATTTGGAATTTGATCTAGTTTACTTGTTCATTTTTAACAAAAATATGAATTAATTATTTTGGGGCCATTTACTTTTGCAGGAAATAGATACAAACTAGAAAGCCTGGCTCTGCCCTCATTAAGCTTCTTGTGTGGTAAGAAAGGGCAAAACTTCAGCTCAGAAGCTACCTAGTCCTTTCCTAGTATGTGTGCTCAGTGCTCAGGTAGTTTGAGATAGGGAACAGAGTTTGTATCACTTTGTACAAAGACCTTGGCCTGAGAGGGAGTTCCATTACTGAAGAGAAGAAAAAAATACAGTGACTAGAAATAAGTGCACTAAGGTGAGAATACCCACAGGAGAGCAGAATGAAGCCTGGCAAGACCATGAGGCTCCTAGGTGTCAGAGCTTTCTGTACACAAAGAATAGTGACTGATGCAGGAAGTTATTTGCCTACAGCTCCACCATGTCTTTCTGGAAATTGCTCCTCCATATTATTCTTTTTTTAATTAAAAAAAATTTTTTATTGTGAAAATACCATACAGAGGGGTTACAATTACATGGGCAAGATAATGAGTACATTTCTTATCAAGCATTGTTGCCTCCTCCTTTGTTTCCCCTTCCCACCCCACACCCCGTGTCCCCCTCCCTTGCTCCCGCCTCCCCTCTTCCCCCCCCCCCCCGTGCCAAAGTTGTAAAGTTCGTTTTTCAACATAACGTCTTGTATATCTCGTTGTTGCAATGGGTTCACCTGTATCCCTATTTAAACAATTTGTTTTTTCCCTTCCCCTCCACAAAGTATACCAACATCAAATACAGTGAAAGCAGGGGTTATACTGTGGGGGAGGGACATACAAAGCAACAAAGAAATCATCTTATAAATATGTTAGAAACAACAGCAAGAAAGGAAAAACATTTGAGTCCTTATCTTGGGGTTCATTTCACCTAACATCAACTTATCTGACCGTTTCTGCTTGTCTCAGACATATACTAGTTATTGCAAATAAGGGAAACCATGGTGCCTATGTTTCTTTGGGGCCTGGCTTACTTCACTTAATATAATTTTTTCCAAGTCTACTGCATAGTTACTATGGAATAAGCCGCCCCGTGCCTTTAGGTTATTCTTGTCCTAATCACAGTTGATTGATCCAGTTTTGTAATGGGACTTAAAATTGAGAAAGAGAAAATAGTTTCTTGACAGGTGGTAGAAACAGAGGGCCTGCTCAGTGAAGAGCTATTGAAGCCATGCTCTATCAAAGGGGCCAAGATGGAGGATGAAGCAAATCCGTAGAGGACATGTGTGGTAAAGTCAGAGAGGGAAAGAGAGCAGATTCTATACACTTGAATCCCTGGTTCTAAATCTTTCCATCATAAATCTAAGTCCTGGATTCTGTAACACAATAGTATTACTCTATCTGCTATCAGAGTTAATTTCTGTTACTAATGTAAAGTTATTTTCTGTGTGTGTGTAGATATTAACAGACATATAGAACAATTCTACCTCAGGCCCATCTTCTGATTTAGTTCATGGAAAATTAAGTGTCCTCTACTTTAGATTGAAGACAAAAAGCCTTAGAAAAAGTTAGGTTCATCTCATATTTCCCAAGAATGGAGGCATATTGAAAGGGAACTTTGCTACACAAATAGAAACGCTGAAATAAGATAATTTATGAGTTTGAACATAAAAATAGCCACATTTGTTTTTTTACCTATAGCATTCTCTTTAGTTTGTATCTTTATATCATGCGAACAACAACAGAACTACCATAAACCTAAAATGTGGTTTATTTGTGAATATGACCATCTTCATTTTCCTAATGCTGTCTTTGTTGCCTTATCAGCTCCAAGAACAAGCAGCTTTGCCAACAGCAGGGCCACTCATGCTAGACTGGTCTCTGGGCCTGCTGATTTGAATGAACAATCCCTGCCAACCACTGCTGAGCTTTCACAAAGTGTAGCCTACAGATGGGGAAGTTAAAGACAATCCCACAGTGGGGCATGATAATCAACTAGTCCAGTTACATAGTGACTGAGTTAATTGGGAGGTAGTGTAATAGGGTGAATAAGAGGATGCAAGATCTGTGGATCCAGACCTGGATAGAATTCCCACTTCTGCTACTTAGGTGCTCGGTACCTTAAAGCAAGTTATCCGATCTTTTGGAATCTCAACTTCACCATCCAAGAGATATTTTGATGCCATAAAATAATATTTTGTGAGGCACCTAGTAAATTTTTATGTTCCATTATTATGGATATTGTTTTGTAAATTGATTGCCATCGTATCTAGAATTTGATAAATTCTGTGGCTCTTTGCCCCCGCCCACAAGTGTATGTACCCATATGTCTCCTGACCTGACCTACCTGTTTTTTTGCAGCAGGTTAAGAATTCCTGTTGAAATCTAACCTCCTTGTTCTGTAGGCAGGATGATTGATTGAAATTTAAACCAATGATGGTTTCTCAAAATCAAGCAGTCTAGCCAAGCTGAGTGGGTGTGAGGAAGTGCCTTTCTCTCTCTTGTCTTTTAAGTATGTTTTTTTCCAATTTACTTTATTGATGTTTTAGAGTCGATATCCAGCAGGGTTATATTTATATACGCCAGGTACTAAGCACATTTCCTTTTGCATAGTGTCATCTGTTCCCTCATTCTCTCCTATTCCCTCCCTCCCATCTCCCCCCATGAGTTGCATAGTTCACTTTCATCAATGTCCAGTGCTCTCCACGGCTGTTCTTTTTCACCCTTTTCCCGCTGATTCTGTGCCCTCACCCCTACTCTCCCATAGGTGTGCACAGATATGCCAAATGCTTTTCTCTTAACTCACTAACTATACTGTAGTATGTAAAGAAGACCTAGAACATTCTTTGGCTACATTGGTTTATATGCAAAAGACACATGCCATTTGTAAAATAACAGTTAGAGACTATCAACTTCCATACTTATGAATATGGATATGTTTACATGGATCCTTGTTGTCCTTAAGTCATATTTCTGTGAGAATTCCCATGTTTCTTTTGCAGATGCTTTCAGATAAATACAACTATACCAACTAATTTCCCCTTATTTGATGAAAATTTTTGACCAGAAGAATCTATTCATTTTAAGTGAATTATTGCAACCTAAGGACAAGGAAGGAATCTTAAGTCTGGTTGTCACGAAGATGCTGAACCTTGGGATATAAAAAGCTATTTCGAACAATAGCTGCATTATGCAGAGGATCGAAATATATACTTGAGTAAAGTTTCTCACTAGACTATGCCATGGACCTTTGGGATTTTTTTTGGTAAACAATTTAAGCAATTTAAGCCCTTTAATGTTAAATATTGTCTGTATAATAGTCTTAGTAAACAACATTGATGAGATCACTGTGCTCCATCCAGATACCTATTTTCAGTGAAGTACAATAAGAACAAACTGGGAGGATCAGAAGGAATACGGAGAGTTGAGTTATGTGAGGGATGGTGTGTTGATTACTTGTATCATTGCTGTGACAAGTTCTCAGAAAAACAATTTAAAGGGAGAAGATTTACTCTGGCTCATGCTTTCAGAGGGTTCAGTCCATAGGATGCTGGCTCTAGTACTTTGGGCCTGAGGTGAGGCTGAACGTCATGGGAACAGGAAACAGAGAACAAGTAAGAAACTGCAGACCAGGTCAGATGTTCAGAGACATGCCCCAGTGATCTACTTCCACCAACTAGGTACTACCTCCTAATATTTTTAGAAATTCCCCAAATAGCACCACCAACTGGGTGCCAAGGGTTTAGCACTTGAGCCTGTGCAGGACATTTAATATTCAAAGTTTAGTAGGAAATTGGTGAGTATTTACTCTGGAATAGAGATGAAGAGGGCTGATAGAAGTTGTATTGAAATATTTAAAGGCTGTTAGTGGGGACAGACTTAACTTTGTCTTAATGGAGAATTCTGTACATGCATTTTATTCCCTTTATAAAAACAACATTTGGGTATAACCTAAATAGCAGTAATAATGATAATCAGTAACAGCCCAAACGAGCCCTCCATGTGTACCAAGCATTATACTAAAGTGCTTTCTAAGAGTTACAACCTCTATTTTATTGATGCTGAGAGTGGGATTCAGGCAAATGTAGCCTTGGCACAAGGACACTTTGTTGAGTGCCAGATGTATATCCTCCCACCTCATAAGGAGGGAAGGTGTCCTTCCCGGGGCAAATGAGAGGAGGACTAGGTTCACCACAGGCCTGGTTTCTGTTCTATTCTACTCGGAGTGCCCAGCATAGGTTCTGCCCAGCCAGTGTTCAGTCAGATGGTTGTACAGTGAAAAGATGAATGAATCCTGCATTTGGTGGGAACTGGTTCTTCTCTGACTGGCCTGTGAAGCCCTTTCATACACTCACTTAGCAGGAGATAAGATAAACACGCCCATCACGTGGTTATTGGAGCTAAGCTGTAAAAGTTTGGCCAAGCAGGACTAAAAGAGAGAGTGATTGTTGTAAGAACTTAGAGGGTGGAGTTTTCTCTACAGTTCGATTAATTGGAAATGTCCAAAGTGATCTGGTATTTCCTTGAAAATTGTAGCCATTTGTTGCTCTCTGCATTTTGTGGTGCCTGACGGGATATAATGAGTGTTGTGGAGACAGAAGACTTTAAAAGGTCTCTGTGAGAAATAGCTACCATTGCCTTTGGGTCAGAGACTGATTTATCAGAATAAATGCCTAGTATGAGTGGCTCACTTTTAACACTTGCATAATAAGTGTCTCCTTGAGATAGATAAAGAAGATTTAACCCGTATGTTTTTTTTTTTTCAGAAGACACTAAAGCTTAGAACAATTATGGGACTGCTCAAGGTCACATGAAGTTCTGCTCTCCTTCTGAGCTGGAGGGTTGGTTATCATCAGCCTGCGTGGTGTCTCCATATGGACAGATAATGCATGTTTCATGTCCAGCCCCACCTCAGGAGAGCTCCTGACTCCTGCTTTTTTTCTAGAGCTCTCTGTCTCAAAAGATGGCATCTCATAGAACCAGGTACATTTGTTTCCTTTTGCTGCTTTAGAAAATTACTGCCAACTTAGAGCAGCACAAATTTGTTTTTCCACAGTTTTGGGGTGAGAAGTCTATAGTGTGTTGGCAGCCTGTGTTCCTTCTGGAGGCTGTGAGGAAGACACCATTTTGCCTTTCCCAACTTCTAGAAACTTCTCACAAGCCTTGGCTCATGGCCCGCATCCCTCTGACTTCTGCTCTCCTTATTTGTGACTTTGATCCTTCTGCCTCAATTTTTCCCTTATGAAGATCCCATAATTTCGTTGATTTCATTGGATTTGGGACCACCCAGGTCAAGATCCTTATTTCACATCAGCAAATCTGTTTTGCTGTGTAATTATCACAGGATACTCACAGGCTTTGAAGATTACAATGTAGATATTTTGGGGGCTTATTCTTTGTTTTCCATACAAGGTCCTAGCACCTAAAACAAAAGGCTACTTTCTGTTCTTCCATGGCTCATGAGAGGTGGTGAGGTATTTTCATACCTCAGTGTTATTCCCTGGTTAAGCACGGTTGTGGTGGGTTTTGTTTGTTTGTACCACAACTGGGATTGAACTCTGGACCTGGGTCCCTGAGCTTTTGTGCTCAAAGCTGGCACTTTAGTACTTGAGCCACAGTTCTACTTTTTTGTTGGTTCATTGGAGATGAGAGTCTCATAGATTTTTTTTGCCTGGGATGGCTTTAAACCATGATTCTTAGATCTCTGACTCCTAAGTAGCTAGTATTACAGGTATAAGACATTGGCTCCTGGCTTGCCTTTTTTTGTTTTGTTTTGTTTTTTTGAAGGAGTTTAATGTGGAGGTGATTATATTCACAAGGTTCACTTGATCTCAAAGCACTTCCCATGTTCTGGATATGCAGATGCCACAAAAAGGTACCTGAGTCCCAGAAACAGGTACCATCAACTTCTGCCAGTTGAAGTAAAATTTGTTGAGCTTCTCCTATGAGCCAGGGATTGAGGTAATTGCTGGAGCTGAGCACAAACTGCAAATAGCTTGTTATTCCAGAGTAGCTTGTGGTCTATAGCAGTGTACTTAGAGGGTGGTCCGTGGAATAGTAGTGTCAGTCTTGCCTGGAAATATGTTAAAAAGGCAGAACCTCGGGCTCCACCAAGAGCTTCTGAATCAAGTGTGCATTTAAGTAGATGCCAGATGATTCACCAGCATTTTACTGTAGGGAAACTGACAAACGCATGCATAGGCAATTGCTATACACAGTATAGAACTGTGTTAAAGAGAGGACTAGGATGCCCCTAAGAAGGGGCATCAGCTTCATGTTAATTGTGGGTAGGTTTTCTGTGGTTGCTGGTAGAAGTTGGTATAGTAATTGATCAGGAAAAGTCCACAGACTGAGGTAATAGCTGAGGCAAACTTTAAAGGAAGCAGTAAATATTTTAATAACACCACTAATAATCACTGCTTTCACTTATTGAATACTGAATAATGATGTAATAAATAGTAGTAATCACTTGTGTGGTTCTCAGCATGTCCCTGACCTAGATCTACTCATTTTAATTTCTAATGCACTCATTGTAGCACATTAACTCATTTTAATCCTCACATGTCTCTCCGTGAGGTGCACACAGTTATTATCCCCATTTTTTTTTTAAGAAAAAGAAACTCACAGAGGGTAAGTAATTTTCCCAAGGCAAATTACCAATTGCCAATGTTTACCATGAAATTTGGGTTTGTCTTTAAAGCCTAATTTATCCACTAGATTAACATGATTCTGTCATTTCCTATGCGTGCGCAGGTCTGTGCACTGCATGTGTATACTTGCATGCACGTGTGCACTTGCATGCATGAGAGAGAAAGCAAGCACCATACAGAGGCATGAAATAGGAAGTGAGGAAGGGAACCTAAGGGAGGTGAAGATGGGGAAGTAGGTGGAAACCTGCTTCTGTTTCATAGATTTAAGGATCAGTGTTTTGTTCCTTTGCTCTCTTACTCTCTCAAAGAAGAAGTTTCTAAATAACAACCGTTGGGGTTAGCTGAAGAGAGAAAGAATATTCTTTGTTTCAGATGCAGGATCTAAAAGTGTGGAACAGTGACAAAGCAGACTTTAGCTGGGCTCTGACTGATGGCTGGAGAGCAGCTAGGTAGTTCCTTCCATCCTATTCTTTCTTCCTCCTTGGGGATCCCACCTTGTTGAAGAGTCTAAGGTAGAGACACAGGAAGCTGGATCCTGTTAGTGTCCAGTGATGAAATTGAACATATTCTTAGGAAAGAATGATAAGAGAGTTTAAGCAGCTCCAGGGAGAAATCTTCTACAATGGCATTGATTGGGTCAAGGCAGGGCCTCCCTCCTTGGGTTGCAGATCTCCTTTATCTAACTTTGCATAATGTAGCCTGTCCCCTGATGGGGACGTACTCTACTTTTTAATACTGGGCATTAAAGACCTATATTGACTTTTTGCGAAAAGGAACCAGCTCTGATTTCCATTTCACAGCCGCTGGCATTCGTTGTTCTGTTCAGCAGCAAACAACAGGGTCGGCTTGTCCTTAACTTTATTTCTTTGGTGACAGTGTTAAAAAAAAGCTCCTTGATTGTTCCAGCTTTTCTTCATTTGGAGTTGATATTTTGGGGGGGCTCCTTAGGCCTTTCATAGAGCTCTTATTGACGGTATGTTTCTCCAAGTTTGTTTTTTTTCATTTGTTTAACTAAAACTTTGGAGAAAGGCAAAATGTTTGCATACAACTAAACCTTCATTGTTCAATATGGATGTTGTGTGGCTATGGTAGGTTCATGTTTTATTAACAAAAATGAAAGTGAAATATCTTGTTGAGTTTTGTGTTGACTATCTATTGGGTATTTTTGATAGCTTTTGTAAAATTAAGGTCAAAATGAATTTTTTCTTGTTTCTTTTCATTTCTTTTGAATGTGATTACTAGACTATTTTAAGTTACAGAAGTGTCTTGCATTTGTGGCTGGCATTACATTTCACTGCAACAGCCTCTCTAAACTCATTTGACCAAGAGACACCAACAACGTTTCTATCTACTGGAATGCATACTTATAGCCAAAGGTCAAATGAGTGTTAATTCCTCCACCCAGTATTTCTCCTTATTTCTTACTTCTCCCTGTACCTACTTCCATGTTTAAACACTGAGTCCCCTAATGGCTCTGGCTGGCTTTTTGCCTCATCTTCCCTGTTGTTTAGCCTTCCCCCATCTACCCCTGGGACTCTGCAGCAACTCCTCTTCAGTCTGCCAGTTGTAAGAATAAGTCAACCTTACAATGCTGACCTTTCATTCTGCCCACCTTATCTTTCCCTTCCTGGTTTAGGCCTCAGATTCCCATTGGACCCTTCTTAGCTGGCAATGTAAGCTTTGTGATCCATCTGGAAAGAGCCATAAAGCATCCTTTGTCATCTTACTTTAGTACCTAGAATATACTCAGAAGACCAGAAGCAGGTCTGTGCACAAAAGGCACGTGTTTCCCATCAGCCAACAGCAGCCTCTTTTGTAGCTGGGTTCAAACTCTTTGCTATTGACAGCTTCTGCCATCTTCTTGCTTTTGTGGATAGTGTGTGTGTGTGTGTGTGTGTGTGTGTGTGTGTGTGTGTGTGTGTGTGTGTGTGTGTGTGTGTGTGTGTGTGTGAGAGAGAGAGAGAGAGAGAGAGAGAGAGAGAGAGAGAGACAGACAGACAGACAGACAGACAGACAGACAGACAGACAGACAGACAGACATTTTGTTCTTTGCCTCTTCTTTATCACTAAGATCTACTTCATCCTGACAATTTTTTAAATACCAGTCAGGATAGGCCACTTGTGTCCAGGCCAGGAACTCGTTGGCACTCCACAGACTAGTCTCCTGCTTTTATTTCCTGCATCCTGGTTAGAATCCTATTTGGATAGATGGAGCCAATTGAGCAGGCCTGCGGAAAGCCATATTCAGTTAGTGTAAATCTTCCTGCTGCTCTTGTAGACAGCAGGCTCTCCCGGGATTCTGTCTGGAAATCTTATTGGATTTGCACGACTTAAGTTAATATAGAAACTCCCAAATAGTACAGGGCCTCATTTCTCTGCCTTGAAAAATGTTTTTAGAGGTATGTCTCAGAGTCATGCTGATAAGGAAGTGACTTCTAATATTTCAAGAGAAGCAAAGCACAAAAGGTCTTCAATGTTCTCCAGACTCTTTTTCTCCATGCATATCCCCCTCCCCCTGCCTCTGTTCCATCATCTTTTCTCTCTTTCTGTCACTTTTCTTAAGCCCTGTTTCAAATGGAATGAATTACTACACACAACCAGTAAGACTTCCTTCCTTCCTTCCTTCCTTCCTTCCTTCCTTCCTTCCTTCCTTCCTTCCTTCCTTCCTTCCTTCTCTTCCTCCCCCTCTCTCTGTCATCTTTTCTTTCCTTTAGAATGAATGTCCCTTACAGCATAATTTAATATTTACATAATGCATTTTTTGTCAATTGAGGATTGATATTACTCACATTCTCTTTACTCATTTGAAGGATTCTGTCATAAGCTTTTTCTTTGAGCCGCTGTCTTCTTAACAACAACAACAACAACAACAACAACAACTACTACAACAACAAAGAGCATGGGCTTTAGATTAGAACTTTTTTCCACACCAGTTCTTCATTTATCCTGGGCAAATAATGCAATGTACTGACTAACATGTCTATATTACAGGGATGATGATCTCCACCTTGCATGCTGTGTTTAGAATGAAAGGAGATTATGAATAGGAAGTCCTGTTCCAAACAACTCGTGTCACCAGGATCTTTGATGCATGTCTTGTCTTGTCTTGCTTGAGTCCAGTAAGGATGTAACCTTTAAACTTTTGGTAAACACGGTTCTGTCCTTTCAAAATCTTGTTAGAAGGCACAGAGGAAAAAAAAGATTACAATAAACCCCAAAGTTTTTCAGTGTTGCAGTGATGCTTTTTTTAAATGAAATTTTGAGGAGGGAAGTAGATTTCTGAAATAATCTTCCAGATTTTCATGGAGTCATTGCAGTGTGCAATGTGCTGTCCTCTAAGTCATAGTTTTCTGTGTATATCATGGGGCCTCAACACCTGGAGAGGCCGGAACAACTTGCTGTGGGGAAACTGACTGTTTCCAGGGCTTATAGTCAACATGAAAAGGCACCATGGGGCGCCAGGCCATAGTAATATTTTCATTGGCAGCAGAAAATACTGTATCTCTAATAACTTAAAAACATACTTCCTGCTTTCTTATGGCAGATGTTTAGGAGAGGTGCATGGTAATCCAAGGGAGTAGGCAAAAAAAAAACCCAAAACAACTATGTTACACAAAGGCTTTCTGAAATGGAGATGAAAAGCTTTGTCTTCACTTACAATCCATTCATGTGTTAAATGGATTTGTCTGTTCTTAATATCTTACTATGTAATAAGATAATAAAACACTTATTGCATACTTACACTGTATTGCATACACTGTATTTTATACAGACTAATTGCTCCTTACTATTATTATTTACCATGCAATCCATAGGTTGGAATAAAGTATTTCAGTGTCTCGTTATGTGACAGTGATACACAGCTTCTGAGATGGCACAGTGAGGAAAGAGCCATTTTCACATTTAGAGAGGCAGTCTCTCTTCTGTTAGTGCCAGAGGTAATAAAATAAGTGCCTGGAGATCTTGTCAACATGAGATAGGTGGCCACAAGTACAACTTCCAGTTCCTTCCTATAGAATGGCATCTTTACTCACCTTTAAGACATTGCGTGATCTAACGTCATTATCCATTATCCTTTCCATATGCTTCTTGGCCCTCACCTGCTTTATCATGACACTGTGTGTGTGTGTGTGTCAATCAGGAAGATCCCGTAAAAGTCCCAGCCAAGGATTCTGGCCCTGTGGCAGCAAAGAATGACATTGCCAGCTACCAGAAATAGGAGCCTACTGCTTCGCCTAGGGCTTGGAGTGCCAAGGAGGACACTCATCACACAGGTGCTGGTTGGGAGGGAGCTTTATTCACAGAGAATACAAGAGATATAGTATACCTGCAGTGTGTACCAGTCTCCCACGATGAGAGGAAAACTGATTTCCCTAAATAGCTGGTATAAGATAATGAACTATAGGTGAACAATTCATTCATTTCAGGATATACAGGTGGGCAGTCTAGACACCATGACGACACAGAGAAGTATAAGGAAATTGCATATCCAGATTAAAGAAACCTTTTTTTCTGACAATAAGAAGAATCAGAGTGGCTATTCCAGAAGAAGGAATGTACTAAGTCTATGGCACCAAGTAGGATGATAGATCAAGTAATGGCTGCTTCTTCAACAGTTCATTCTCTGATTTATGAAATGCAAGGTAAAACAAAGCATGTCATACCCACCCATCAGTCCCTCCAAATATGTAATGCTTCCTTATGTACATCTAAGGGGTGGTGAGTGATTCAGATGGCTTACAGAGTCTCCTTGCCCAACTGAGGTAGCACTTGCTTGAGGAGACTAACAGGACCCATACAGAATTGTATTATGTTTCCCTATTTGAATAATGAAGCCAGTGAGGACTAGATTTACAGATTGGATTTACTGTCCTATGTTAATGTACATCACCTTCCTTGAACAATGGATACACATATAACA